>NC_134355.1:615334466-616011966 GCF_048569485.1 Anomaloglossus baeobatrachus
AGCACTCTCAAAAATACGCGTGCCTTTCCCGTCCCCTGGCTGAGCCAGGGGAAGAAAAGTCCTCTGAGAGCCATGACTTGTTCATCTTGGTTCTTTTAGAAACACAGCGAGGGGACTCCAACCACAGTCTCCCTCGTTGCCACTAACTGGGCCACACACACCCCACTTGACTGGCATCGGTTGACCCCCCCCTTTTGAAAAAGAAAAAGATGCTTTGCATGAAGCACTCTCAAAAATACGCGTGCCTTTCCCGTCCCCTGGCTGACCCAGGGGAAGAAAAGTCCTCTGAGAGCCATGACTTGTTCATCTTGGTTCTTTTAGAAACACAGCGAGGGGACTCCAACCACAGTCTCCCTCGTTGCCACTAACTGGGCCACACACACCCCACTTGACTGGCATCGGTTGACCCCCCCCTTTTGAAAAAGAAAAAGATGCTTTGCATGAAGCACTCTCAAAAATACGCGTGCCTTTCCCGTCCCCTGGCTGAGCCAGGGGAAGAAAAGTCCTCTGAGAGCAATGACTTGTTCATCTTGGTTCTTTTAGAAACACAGCGAGGGGACTCCAACCACAGTCTCCCTCATCGCCACTAACTGGGCCACACACACCCCACTTGACTGGCATCGGTTGACCCCCCCTTTTGAAAAAGAAAAAGATGCTTTGCATGAAGCACTCTCAAAAATACGCGTGCCTTTCCCGTCCCCTGGCTGAGCCAGGGGAAGAAAAGTCCTCTGAGAGCCATGACTTGTTCATCTTGGTTCTTTTAGAAACACAGCGAGGGGACTCCAACCACAGTCTCCCTCGTTGCCACTAACTGGGCCACACACACCCCACTTGACTGGCATCGGTTGACCCCCCCTTTTGAAAAAGAAAAAGATGCTTTGCATGAAGCACTCTCAAAAATACGCGTGCCTTTCCCGTCCCCTGGCTGACCCAGGGGAAGAAAAGTCCTCTGAGAGCCATGACTTGTTCATCTTGGTTCTTTTAGAAACACAGCGAGAGGACTCCAACCACAGTCTCCCTCGTTGCCACTAACTGGGCCACACACACCCCACTTGACTGGCATCGGTTGACCCCTCCTTTTGAAAAAGAAAAAGATGCTTTGCATGAAGCACTCTCAAAAATACGCGTGCCCTTCCCGTCCCCTGGCTGACCCAGGGGAAGAAAAGTCCTCTGAGAGCCATGACTTGTTCATCTTGGTTCTTTTAGAAACACAGCGAGGGGACTCCAACCACAGTCTCCCTCGTTGCCACTAACTGGGCCACACACACCCCACTTGACTGGCATCGGTTGACCCCCCCTTTTGAAAAAGAAAAAGATGCTTTGCATGAAGCACTCTCAAAAATACGCGTGCCTTTCCCGTCCCCTGGCTGAGCCAGGGGAAGAAAAGTCCTCTGAGAGCCATGACTTGTTCATCTTGGTTCTTTTAGAAACACAGCGAGGGGACTCCAACCACAGTCTCCCTCGTTGCCACTAACTGGGCCACACACACCCCACTTGACTGGCATCGGTTGACCCCCCCTTTTGAAAAAGAAAAAGATGCTTTGCATGAAGCACTCTCAAAAATACGCGTGCTTTTCTTGTCCCCTGGCTGAGCCAGGGGAAGAAAAGTCCTCTGAGAGCCATGACTTGTTCATCTTGGTTCTTTTAGAAACACAGCGAGGGGACTCCAACCACAGTCTCCCTCGTTGCCACTAACTGGGCCCCACACACCCCACTTGACTGGCATCGGTTGACCCCCCTTTTGAAAAAGAAAAAGATGCTTTGCATGAAGCACTCTCAAAAATACGCGTGCCTTTCCCGTCCCCTGGCTGAGCCAGGGGAAGAAAAGTCCTCTGAGAGCCATGACTTGTTCATCTTGGTTCTTTTAGAAACACAGCGAGGGGACTCCAACCACAGTCTCCCTCGTTGCCACTAACTGGGCCACACACACCCCACTTGACTGGCATCGGTTGACCCCCCCTTTTGAAAAAGAAAAAGATGCTTTGCATGAAGCACTCTCAAAAATACGCGTGCCTTTCCCGTCCCCTGGCTGACCCAGGGGAAGAAAAGTCCTCTGAGAGCCATGACTTGTTCATCTTGGTTCTTTTAGAAACACAGCGAGGGGACTCCAACCACAGTCTCCCTCATTGCCACTAACTGGGCCACACACACCCCACTTGACTGGCATCGGTTGACCCCCCTTTTGAAAAAGACAAAGATGCTTTGCATGAAGCACTCTCAAAAATACGCGTGCCTTTCCCGTCCCCTGGCTGAGCCAGGGGAAGAAAAGTCCTCTGAGAGCCATGACTTGTTCATCTTGGTTCTTTTAGAAACACAGCGAGGGGACTCCAACCACAGTCTCCCTCGTTGCCACTAACTGGGCCACACACACCCCACTTGACTGGCATCGGTTGACCCCCCCTTTTGAAAAAGAAAAAGATGCTTTGCATGAAGCACTCTCAAAAATACGCGTGCCTTTCCCGTCCCCTGGCTGAGCCAGGGGAAGAAAAGTCCTCTGAGAGCCATGACTTGTTCATCTTGGTTCTTTTAGAAACACAGCGAGGGGACTCCAACCACAGTCTCCCTCGTTGCCACTAACTGGGCCACACACACCCCACTTGACTGGCATCGGTTGACCCCCCCTTTTGAAAAAGAAAAAGATGCTTTGCATGAAGCACTCTCAAAAATACGCGTGCTTTTCTTGTCCCCTGGCTGAGCCAGGGGAAGAAAAGTCCTCTGAGAGCCATGACTTGTTCATCTTGGTTCTTTTAGAAACACAGCGAGGGGACTCCAACCACAGTCTCCCTCGTTGCCACTAACTGGGCCCCACACACCCCACTTGACTGGCATCGGTTGACCCCCCTTTTGAAAAAGAAAAAGATGCTTTGCATGAAGCACTCTCAAAAATACGCGTGCCTTTCCCGTCCCCTGGCTGAGCCAGGGGAAGAAAAGTCCTCTGAGAGCCATGACTTGTTCATCTTGGTTCTTTTAGAAACACAGCGAGGGGACTCCAACCACAGTCTCCCTCGTTGCCACTAACTGGGCCACACACACCCCACTTGACTGGCATCGGTTGACCCCCCCTTTTGAAAAAGAAAAAGATGCTTTGCATGAAGCACTCTCAAAAATACGCGTGCCTTTCCCGTCCCCTGGCTGACCCAGGGGAAGAAAAGTCCTCTGAGAGCCATGACTTGTTCATCTTGGTTCTTTTAGAAACACAGCGAGGGGACTCCAACCACAGTCTCCCTCATTGCCACTAACTGGGCCACACACACCCCACTTGACTGGCATCGGTTGACCCCCCTTTTGAAAAAGACAAAGATGCTTTGCATGAAGCACTCTCAAAAATACGCGTGCCTTTCCCGTCCCCTGGCTGAGCCAGGGGAAGAAAAGTCCTCTGAGAGCCATGACTTGTTCATCTTGGTTCTTTTAGAAACACAGCGAGGGGACTCCAACCACAGTCTCCCTCGTTGCCACTAACTGGGCCACACACACCCCACTTGACTGGCATCGGTTGACCCCCCCTTTTGAAAAAGAAAAAGATGCTTTGCATGAAGCACTCTCAAAAATACGCGTGCCTTTCCCGTCCCCTGGCTGACCCAGGGGAAGAAAAGTCCTCTGAGAGCCATGTCCACATTGTCAGTGGACAGACGCGTGTGCTTATCTGCCAGCAGACCTCCAGCAGCACTGAAGACAGGTTCCGAGAGAACGCTGGCTGCAGGACATGACAAGATCCCCAAGGCGTACGTGGCGAGCTCAGGCAATTTATCCAGATTGGAAGCCTAAAATGAGCAGGGCTCAAGTTGCACAATAATGGAATCGATGTTTCCTTGCATATACTCATATATCTGTGTGTCCTCCTCTTTTTCCTTGTCCAGCTGTTTTGTTTTCGCATGAGTATATGTCCTTGTCACTTTCCCATGTGTTTGTGTTGTGTTGTGAGTTGTTTGTCACCTTTTGGACACCTTTGAGGGTGTTTTCTAGGTGTTTTTCTGTGTTTGTGATTGCCTGCCATTGTTTCCTATGCAGCTCGAGTTCGGTTCGTCGAACGTTCAACGAGCCGAACTCGAATGGGACCTCCGTTCGGCGAACCGACCTCGAGCCGAACCGGGACCGGTTCGCTCATCTCTAGTACTGAAGTAATCCTGGCAATACGTTAAATGCAGTTCATAGTGGAAAAATCATATAACGCGTTTCGGCTTAAACCCAAACAAACACCACACCCAAATTATGTAATTAATAAGTGACACGCCCGCATCGGGGCCTGGGGGTATTCGTTACCTGGCCGGCTCTGTTCTGCTCGGAGGATTTCATGGCGATAGGGCCCGGTTCCGTGACCCAAGTGGTGTCATTTTAATAAATGGCTGTGGGGATTATTTACAGGGAATATGTCCTGACGCCACCTGTGGTATGCGGTCAGATAGGTGTCACCGCTGTGGGATGGGACCGCTGGGACACATAGTGACATAGCTGAGTTGGTATAGCTCTCCACAGCAGATAGAGCTGGGCCCCAGGGTGGATGGGAGTAGTAGTCTTTACAAATGATGAAGGGACTTAACGTTGGGGTGCAGTACCAAGAATGCCGGTAATAACTGGACAACACAGGGATCATAGTTTCATTTACCTTTTACTCGGTAGAAGATGATACTGGCCCAGGAGACTGGTCCAGCTCGTAACGGAGGTCCGGTCACCTTGGAAGCAATTGAGGGGATCCACCTAGCCGGGTGGGTTCAGAGGCCTTCCTTCTTGCGCTGTAATGTGTGGGTCCCTGCGGCTTAAAGCTACGCTGCGGCCCTTTTCCTTGTGTTGGTTTTGGTTCTCACCCGTACAGCAGGCAACGCAAGCCTTTTCATGGTGCCACTCCCCCAGTCATAGGGTGTTTACCCAACTATTTGCACCTCGTATCTTTTAGAGTGCACGCCTTTTCCCTTTAATTGATTACTCCTCCAGTCATGGTTCCTGGCTCTACTCTGCTGCAGTGCCCCGGGCACTCTGTTGGTTAGAAGACCTAGCAGTCTCCTGCCCTCTGGATTCAGCTGTGGGGACTTCAGAACCCACGCAGCCTCGGACTCCGGTGTCCTGTCCTCTGCGCTCGGCCGTGATGAAGCTATGGTGCAGCTCCCTTCTCAGCGACCATCTTCTCTCTCCTGCTCCTGACTTGTTCTGACTAGTTTAACTTTCATGTGTGTGTGTTACTAACCCCTCGCCCAGGCCAGAATGCACATACAAGCTCCCCATGAACTGGTTGTTTGAGCTCCCCCTTCTGGTCTGGAGTTAGGAAAGTGTTGACTGCAGATGCTACCTAGTATGGGGAACCCTCTCTTGCTTCCAGGCATAGTATCACCCCCTGTGAGGAGTGCTACGCTACTGTGGCAACCAAACCACTGGGGTGCCACATAAGCATGTAGCAAAATGTGCATAGAAGTGCAATAGAAAAATCCCCTGAAACAAAGGGATCCAGATGTACAAAAAAATAAAAACTAAATAAAATAAAATACAAATGCTGGACTAGCGAAAGCATAAAGCTGTAAAGGCAATTGTAACCTTGGTCATCCCAAGGGATAGCAAGCCAGTGGGAAGGATATAAAACAACAGTAATCCCTAAGTAAACTAAGTATAGTAACTCTGTGAAGAAAGAGCAGTAACAACCATAACTGTAGCAAGGGTAACCAGCTAGTTAGAGCTGAATATAATGTCAGCTTAATGGATGCTAAGGGGATCTTGGCAATTCAACAATAATCCCCAGGCAAGCAAAGTATAACAGCTCGATGGAGAAAGGCAGTAACACCCAGGGCTGTTACAAAGGTAGCCAAAACAAGCCAGACATGTCACTCAGCAATGATCACCCAGCTTTGACTTGCTCACTTTAGACACATCATATGAAGAAAGCAGTCACTGGAGAAGGACATCATGGTCGGAAGAATAAAAGGAACAAGGCAAAGAGAAAGACCAGCAACCTGATGGCTTGATACACTCAAGAAAACAGTTGAGAAGACCCTGGTGGACTTGTCTAGGCTTGCAGAAAATAGATCTTCCTACAGAACATTCATCCATCAAGTCGCCTTGACTCAAGATAGAGTTGAAGGCCGTTAAAAAAAAAAAAAAAAAAAGTTTAACACTACACAACCAAAATGCTAGGCTCTGTCCAGGATTGCTTTGCACTGACATCAGCTTTACTCAAAGACACATTCTCACAGCCGTAGTTGCCTATTGAAATTGTTTGGTCAATATTTTTATATTTTTTATGTCAAAACCAGTTTTCCTCTTTTATGCCCTTCCTCATACCTAGTGAATGCGCCCTTTCATTAAATTTTGTAAGGGACATCATTTCCCAGGCTGACACCTTAATTAAATATCCTCCGCATGGCTAAGTAATACGAATATAGTGACTAAAATTGCTAGCTTAATAATCAGATTGATTAATGAATCCTATTGTCTATAAACACTTACTAATAATGTGACAGCTAAAAGCCCACAAACCTTCATTAATTAACTGAATAAATCATGTAAGTGATGTTTCTAAGTCCACATAAAGCTTATAAATATTACAATTTTGTTTTAACTATTAAAGATTTTAAGGTTCATTCTTGTTTATGCTTCCATGTCAAACTTCTGTCACTAGTGAAGATACAATATACAGTGGTGTGAAAAAGTGTTTGTCCCCTTCCCGATTTCTTATTATTTTGCATGTTTGTCACGCCTAAATGTTTCAGATCACTAAACTAATTTAAATATTAGACAAAAATAACACAAGTGAACACAAAATGCAGTTTATACATGAAGGTCTTTATTATGAAGAGAAATTAAATCTAATCCTAGAGGGCTCTGGGTAATAAATTGATTGCCCCCTCCCCCTTAAAACAAATATTAACTGTGGTTTATCACATCACATCTTTGGGAATCTGAGTTCAATTTCCCTAGCCTCACCCAGGCCTGATTACTGCCACACCTTTTCTCAATCAAGAAATCACTTAAATAGGACTTGCCTGACAAAGTGAAGTAGACCAAAAGATCCTCAAAAGACAGCCATCAGTCTTGTGAAGATCCCTGTGCCTGTCATTACAATTCTTCTGTGAAAACCATTGTTTAGCTAATGTTTATGTTAGATTTTGATTTTCAGTATGCATAGCAATGCTGTAACACTGCCACACATAGCACAAGCGATCAGATGATTGCAGGTTGAAATAAAAAAAATGTTTTAACAAAATATGAAAAAAATCCCAAAACATGTTCAAATCATCCCCTTTTCTACAAATAAAAATAAATATGGTAATAAATATAAAAAAATACACATACCATATTTTTTGCTTTATAAGACGCACCAGATTATAAAGACCCCGTTACACGCAGCGACATCGCTAACGAGATATTGCTGGGGTCTTGGAATTCGTGACGCACATCCGGCCTCGTTAGCGACATCATTGCGTGTGACACCAACGGCCGCTAATGATCCGAAATACTCACCAAATCGTTCATTGTTGACACGTTGTTCTTTTCCCAAATATCGGTGCTTGTTTAGGATGCAGGTTGTTCGTCGTTCCTGAGGCAGCACACATCGCTATGTGTGACACCCCGGGAACGATGAACAACATCGTACCTGCATCTTAAGGCAACGAGGTGGGAGTGACGTTCATGCGGCTGCTCTTCTCCCCTCCGCTTCTATTGGTGGCCCGCTGTGTGACGTCGCTGTGAAGCCGAACGAACCGCCCCCTTAAAAAAGAGTTTGTTCAGCGGCCACAGCAACGTCGTTAGGAAGGTAACTTGGTGTGACGCGTACCGGCAATATTGTTCGCCGCGGGCAGCGATTTGCCCGTGATGCACAAACGACGGGGGCGGGTGCTATCGCTAGCGACATCGCTAGCCATGTCGCTGCGTGTAAAGCAGCCTTAAGACGCACCCAAATTCAGAGCAAAAAAAGGTGGAAGAAAATGGGGTCCATCTTGTAATCCGGTAGTTTTTTACCGGAGGGGGCAGTAGCGGTGGTGGAGGAGTCACAGGAGGCAGGGGCAGTGTTTGTCCCAGAAACTGTAGGCTGTGCTAGTGCAGCGGCGGAGGCTCAGGCTGCCATGCTGGGGCAGTTGCTGCAGGGGCCGCTGCGGGCGTTGAGGGCTTCAAAGAAATGGCGCCCGAGTCAGTGCATTGAACTCTAAGCTCAATGGCAAGCTGAGATCTCATCTGTGCAAGCGCCACATCCAGGCACCATTTTCCTGATGTCCGCTGGAGGGAGATTAATGGGCCGTAGGCGGCGCCTGCGCAGATGAGAGCTTGAACCGAGCAATTCCAGGCGGCATTATTTGAAGTCCTCACCGCCTGACCCACAGCGCCAGTCCAGCCACCAGAAACCCCGCACAGACCCTGCACAGTCGCTGGAGACCCCTCACAGCAGCTGCAGGCACCGCACAGCCACCCTAGCACCATTCACCGCAGACCCCGCACCATCTTGCGCAGACCTCGCGTTAACCACCGCAGCCGCTGTACAGCCGCAGCATTCCCCCAGCCTCTTGCAACCACTCTCCACCACCCCAGTAAGCTACATTTAGATTATAAGAGGCACTCCTCCCTGTAGGAAAAGTGTGTCTTATAATCTGAAAAATATGGTGTATGGTATTGCCTCATTCAGAAACATTTGATAAAGCTATAAAAATAATTAGCTTGATCAGTGAATACCGTAAAAGGAAAACAAAATCAATGACAAAATTACGTTTTTTTTGGTTGCTACAATACCAGGAATAATGGTGTAACAAGCAATCAAACTGTTTCATCTGTCCTAAAAGGATATTAGTAAAAATGTTGTCTAGTCCCACAAAAAATAAGCCCTAATATAGCTCTAGCGGCTGAAAGAATGAAAATGCTACGGGTCTCAGAAAATGGCGAAACAACCATCAAGTTAATTTTTTCACATGACTAAAGTAATCCAAAACTTGACGTTTGGTATCGCTGTAATCGTAATGATAAGAAGAATCCTATTACTAGGTCATTTTACCACACAGTGTATGTCATCAAAGCAAAAATGTCAGAATTGTGTTTTTTTCACAATTTCACCACACTTGGAATTTTTTTTCCGTTTTGCAGAACACCATATGGTAATATGAATGGTGGCATTCAAAAGTACAATCGTCCCGCAAAAATCAAGGCATAATACGTGTGTGGACAGAAAGATAACAAAGTTATGGCTTTGAGATGAAGGGGAGAAACATAAGAAAATGAAAAGACGGAAATTGGCCGCATCATGAACTTTACGGGCAGCTAAGAAGTGGAGACTTCAATGCATGCGTTGGAGCATTGTCCTGCAGAAAAATAATGGTTTTCTTGAAAGCTTCACAGCTTTTCTTGTTCCACTGCTTGAAGAAAGTGTCTTCTAAAAACTGGCAGTAGGTTTGGGAGTTGATTTTGAGTCCATCTTCATCTCAAAATGGCTCAACCAGCTCATCTTTAATACAAGCACATAGCAGGACCCCGCCTCTACCTTACTACTATCTGAGATGAAGTGGAGGTCTATGCTTATTACTGATCCAATCACGGGCCCATCTATTTGGTCTGTCAAGAGTCACTCTCATCTCATCAGTCCAAAAATCTTGACCCAGTCTTGACGTTTCCCCTTCTGTGTCTTGTTTAGTGGAAGCGGGATTTCAGTCTTCCTAACCTTGGTCTTGTCTCTGAGAACTGAACACCTTGTACTTCTGGGCTCTCCACGGAGGGTGCTGTTCTAGAATATGACAACACCGGAAGATAATGGCTTTCTGGTCACTTCACGTTTGGGCTCATCCATCTGGTCTGTCAAGAGTCACTCTCATCTCATCAGTCCAAAAATCTTGACTCTTTCTTGATGTTTCACCTTCTGTGTCTTGTTTAGTAGTTGCAGAGTTTCAATCTTCCTTACTTTGACCTTGTCTCTGAGCACTGAACACCTTGTACTTCTGGGCCTCCATGGATGTTGTAGTTCAAGAATATGACAGCATTGGAGGATAATGGCTTCCTGGTCACTTACGTATGATTCTTCTCGAATCTTTGGCAGTTAATTTGCAATCCTATGTCATATTAAATTGAAGGCTACCATATTGCCATATTTAAGTGCTCACAATCAATCCCTATTAAAATATTTACATCGATAAAGGGATATTCATATCTTATACATTTATAGCATATCCACAGGATAATTAGTATAAGTGAGTCCCACCTATGGGATCTGTATATATCTTGGGAAACAGGGCCTGTTGTGAGTAACTCACTGGAGATATGTTCATAATTCCTGTTCTTTTGTATTGGGATTCCAACTATCTCTCCACTGAAAGAAGCACGAAAATGAAATCAGCTTTTGAGATCAATATGGGTCCCAGTGCTGGGATCTGTTCCCACTATATTTTAGTGCATATCCTTTGGATATGCCATAAATATATGATTTGGGAATACCCATAAAAACTTTTAAATTCTTAAAGTTCCTGCGCTGAGATACAATGCAACGGCCGACTTTTCGGAATGTTAGGTGGAATTATCGAGTCATCACTAGAAATATATGTTAATTGTAGCTGACTTCATCTGTATATTTTACACTTGAAGTCCATTTATGTAAGACTTTGGGCAGGATTAAAGTCTCTTAGGGTGCCTCATATGATTTGACTGGAACTATAAGCAGACATAAGGAATTATTAACTGGCTGATTCCTATATTTAGACAGCTCCCGGTTCACTTAGAGGTCTGCTTTCTTATCCCTGATGATTATGTTTCATTATTATACAGACAGGTATGTACTTAAATATGACCAACTTCACTTCTAACTTAGGTAAGGTCTGCTTAAAAATGGAGTCAGATACATAAAATGTCCATCCTAAATATCTATTTTCAACACTGAAAACTTTTATAATTAGTTTTATTATAAAATTCTCTACAATTCTCCCTATACAGCTAATCCCTAAATGTGCTTTGTTTTACTTCACTTCCTGTGAGGCTAGGGCTGACTTCACTTTTCTGCAGTTTCTATAGCCTCTTCTGGAACAGGATTGTGATGCGAGTCACTACTTACGGGTAGTACAAATGGTAGAGTAGTCAAGAAAGCCGAGGTCTGTTAACAGGAGGACACGTATGGACACAGGGAGTATACAGAGGTGTATTCAGTTCACGATCCGAGGATCAGAATTCCAGGAAGGCACATAATGGATTAAGGGAGAAAACTGAGACGTGGTCAGGTAACGGTCCAAGGTCAAAAGCTAGGAGGTCATGACAAGAACAGGGAGCAGGCAGAGAGGAGTCAAACAACTGTCTGGGATTAGGAAAAAAAAGATCTGAGTACAGGCAGGAACAGAGGCCAACAGCACATCAACAGAACCAGAAAGTGTGACTGGCAAGGTTCTGGCAGAGCATGCTCACTAAAGAAGCACAGCAATTACACAGAAGATGGAACGCCTGAGCAATTAACACCTCCCAGAACCAGCATAGAAGCCTGAACGGTCAATCAACCTGCCAGCCAGCAGAGCATCTCCTAGTGTGCAAGATGCTCTTCACAGAGAAATCGTGACAAAGAAAACATCAGAGGGTGGCGCTGCACACACCACAGTTCCTTTAATCAGCACCCTATGAAGATGTCCTGGATGCAGATAGAAGCTGTGGAAGAGGTAAGCGCAGCACTGCTCCTGACTTTGGTTTCTACCATCTCCTTTTCTACTCCCCTCTCATCTCCTCTTCCCACCATCGCATCTAAGATTTCTCCCGTGCCTCCCCCATACTCTGGAATGCTCTGCCACAACACATCAGACTCTTGCCTACCTTAACAAGCTTCTCTTCTGACAAGCCTACAACCTGCCAAAACCCTCAGTCTGATATAGTGCCGCTCAACCAGCTATACCCTAACCTACTGTATCCTCACCTATCTAGAGGTAGGACCTCTATCCTCCTGTACCAGTCTGTGCCTTGTATTGTTTATGATTATTGTACTTGTCCCTATTATGTATACCCCTTTCACATGTAAAGCACCATGGAATTTATGGCGCTATAATAAATAATAATAATAATAATAATATGATGAGCATGCAGTCCTGGGCAGCAGATCTGAAAGTGTCGTTAGTCCATGTTGCTGGGATGACGCGTAACTGTCGGTGGACTAGAAGGACTTTTGCGTATGGCACTGTGATGTTAAGCTGCTTGACGAAGGAATGAGGGGAGTAACAGTTGAGGAGATCATAAATGAAGTACGTCCTTGGGTGCCTTCTACTTTGGAAACTGAGCTTAAGTTATGTTCTCATTGTCTCACGTACAATGTTGTGTTGGAAGAACTGTACAACTGTACTCTCATACTATATTCACCGTGGATTGGTGCTGATTTACCAGAAGAAAAGGCGCCCAGTCAGGACCATAACCCCCATTTGGGGTGCCGGGGCAAACGAGAAATGTGCTTAACCAGCAATTGCCACCCTGGGCACGCTCACAGATATCCCCCCAAACCTTGTAAAATAAGTCATGGTGAAATCTTGTGTGGTTTCTGTATCTGGGATTGACCATCAACGAATATCTCCATAATCAGCTGTTATTAGCTCAAGTGTGGCAGATGTGACTGCCAGAGCTAATGGCTGATCAGTGGATGTGTCTGGTATTGGACTGCCACTTTTCTAAAATTCATGACCCTATTTCAAGGATTGTTTACTTTTATTATGTGCCAGAAAAACCCCTTTAACTAAGAATAATTTTTTACACAGAATGGGCCAAGCCTGAACAGTGCCCATTCATTTCATGTGCCCCTTAGGAATAGCTTGCAATCTCTGAGACTATAGTTCCAATTAGGTAGCAAATTAAAATATTTGGATTAATATAGTACAAATTAATACAGTACAAATTAGGTAGCAAATTAAAATTCACTCAATTACCTTGACTCTGGCACTGTATTCTAAACAACCCAGCAGAATTATGAAATTAGCTCTGAACTATAACATAGGCAGTAAATCAGGGCCAGTACATGCAAAATAATGTCTTAAAAGTTACTGAACTTTTTTGCCAATTTACTTTTACCTAAAACTATAGAATATTTAACAGTGAATATACCTTGTACATTCGTTCTAGATTGCAGTTGAAGTCACACGTGATCATTTTTAGAGACATGAGTTTAAAATTTCGGTTCCAATTCTAAAGCATCGGGGAGGTGAAGTCGTGGGCGAGGGCTGTGGACCTCAACCCACCTCGGCACAGTACAGAAACAGGTGGCAGAGTGGAGTGGGTGGTAAGTGGTGTGGAGGTGGTACCTGCTGACTGTTGCACTTTTGTATCTTCAGCCGGATCCGCTGGCTCTCATTCACCTCCATGGGTCTCGTGCCCCGTGTGTTCAGTAACGGGACGACCATCAGGTAATACATGAAAAACTTTACCGAGAAAACATATAACAGCAGCTTGTACTTTTTTCATGGCAGATACATGGTCATCATCATCATCAGTTACATTCTTCCCTGTTGGTACCCGACTCGGCTCTACAGAGGTGACCGCTATGGGGCGACTTATCCTCCCGGTTCTGACCCACTCACCCAGCAAGGCTGGTAGTCGTTCAGCTCGGCGCACACATGGATGGACCAAGCTTCTCTCTCACTGTGACTGCGTTCCCTGATGTACTAACAGGTGCCAGCCTAAGGTAGGGCACCCAACTTCTTTTTCTCTGCTCCTTGGGCTCACACTCCTTTGCAAATGAGCTCCAATCTGGTTGCATACCTTTCTTTCCTTCTTGCTCCTTCAATTCTGTCTTTGCCACCTCCACCCTATGCACTCCACTCTGCTTTTTCTGAGCCTCCTGGACCTCTCTTTATTGTTCTTTCCACTACAGCAGCATCTCCCTAGCTCCCCTGGCCTGCACAATTCCTGCCTTGTATCCCCTCCTATCCTGGGAACTGTCCCTCCCTGATTAACTCCTGCTGCCCTGTCATTTCCCAGTCCATCCCTTCCTCTGAGGTACCCGGGACCCATGACCTCTGGTGGCAACCGGCTATATTACTGTTACGTCACCACCGGAGTCCGCTCCATCGACTTCTACTCTGATCGCCAGGTGACGCCGTGTTCCTGCCATGGATAGTGCTGGTGACGGGAGAGGAGTCGATGCCAGCGGCGCCGGTGGGTGCAGGCTCCTCTCATCCACTGGTCTGGGTTTCCTGGGGATCTGCAGTGCCACTGGCTGACTGTAGGTGGCGGGTGTCTCCCAGCTGAATTACTATCATTCAGCTACATCCTATGGGAAGACACCACACCCTTTTTAATGCCCCTCCTGTCTGCTAACCTCTGCCAGAGATAGTTCCGAAAATTCTGGCTCCTGTTTTGTCCTGTTCTGTGATTTCATGTGCTGATTACCGCTTGTTTCCTAGGAGGACTACCCTCCTGCCTGCTGTTTTTGTACTTCGCTGCCCGATCCGGTTTTGACCTCTGCTTGTTTCTGATTACGTCCTTGCCTGCTGATTCTGTTCCTGTTCCGCAATTCCTGGTTTGACCCTGCCTGACGACTACTCTCAGACTGCAGCCTTCCACAGGTAGTGATCTCCAGGGCCCTGTGTAATTCCAAATCCCTGTATAGGGGTTAAAGGGTTTCAGGGTTCTGGGGGTCCTTCTTGGTGAGTGGCTTCCTTCTAGCCTATCCTTTACAGCCCGTCTGAGTCTGTGGATCCAGGCAGGCATTACAATTACACAGGGGAAGGTACATTAATACAATACTTTCAATTTAATATAATACAATACCACTAGTCACCAGAAACAAGTGGGATGCTAGGACACTGGTCACCCTGTTACACAGTTGCAAAATGGAAATCACAATCCCCCTTCTTTGATGTGCTATTAGATACAGTTGTGTCTTCCTTTTTACAGTAGGATCTTTGAGCTGTCTCGGTCCCCAGGGCCTGGGTACATCTGATACCTTTGCTTCCCACATCTATGCAAGTTTATAGCATACTTTCACACTGCAAACCATACAAGATGGTACATTGGTACATCAAGGGTAAGACACTGCTATGTGCAAAACACATAAGGACATGCATTATTGACGCATTTTTGACACGTTTTTACCGCATTTTGTCCAATGTGTTTTTTAAGTCAAATCTATTGACTGGAAGGGCTCAAAGATGCTGGAAAACCGCAAAAAGAATTGACAAGCTGCATCTTCAAATACAAAGCCAAGATGCAGCCAAAAAAAAGATGCACTATGTGGACAGCGAAATAGAAATCTCATAGACTTTGCTGGGAGAAGGAAAGGCATGCATTTAGGTGCATCTTTGTGACCTCAAAAATGCACCAAAAACGCAGTAACAGTTGCAGTGTGTGAACATGGCCTAAAAATTCTTATTGCCATCTTACATGTGCCAAATCCAGACAATTAACCCCTTCACGATGGGGCCAAATTCTGTTTTTGCCTTTTTGTTTTATCCCCCCTTATTCCCAGAGGCATATGTGGCGCCCCTGAGGCTTCAGTTTCCACAGAGTATTGCAGCTCATTCAAGTTGCAGTACTCACCTAGAGGTAAGGAGGGGCCTTAATCACTGGTGTTCCACATTCACACTTTACATATAGCTTAGGAGCCTTCTTTCTGGAGAGCTCTGCTAGGGTAGGCAGGGGGTGGCCAACACAGAGCTTGGGACTTCCCCGGTCAGTAGGACAAACACCAGGGGGGCGGATTCCACTTGAGGTAGAAAAGGAGCATCACACACACAATCAAGAGTCAGTCTACCCGGGACATCAGTTCTGGGACATGACACCACTTCCTTCTCTCTTCACAGGGCCTGGGGCTGGGTATGCTACCACTCGGCCCAGGTGCCTCACAGCTATAAGAACCACTCTGACGAGGGACTTTCTTATTCTTTTCTTTTCAACACCGGTTACTTCTCCTAACTTATCTGGGGTTGGTGGAGCAGCATAGCACTAATGAGTGAGTAAAGACCCCTGGAACCGCAGCCAAATACTCTATCTCTTGATTACCAACACTGCCACCTCGCGCCTCGGTGCCCGCCATTACTACTCCCTCCATCATTGTCCCCGGGGCCAGCTCCACCTGTGGGGAGCAATACCATCCATAGCTGCTACTACCATCTCCCCACCCCCGGACGACAGCAGCGGCCGATTCCCTGGCCGCATACCACAGGTGGCGTCACGACATTCCTCCTACTACTACCCCCATCATCTCTTCCCCACCATTTACTGTACTCCTCGGGGCAACAAAGCTGGGCTAGGCCCTGTGACAATGTCTGAACAGACCGTCGACGGCCCAGCAACGAGTAGGTTAACCGCCTGCCCTGTGGGGCACAATTTTGACATTTTAGGGGGAATTGTTTTTATCTTGTATATTTTATGATGACAATGACCTTGCAATAGGATTCTCCTCATCAGGGTATGTTTCCACTTGTGCATAGCTTCCGATGTGAGAACATCGGAGCGAAATGCTAGTGACCTTCTACTGCGAGCGTCAGCCGAGAGTCATGCGACTGTGATTGTATCACAGCTGCGGAGAAGAGGGAGGGAGCACTTTCTCCCCATCTCCTCCATTGCCTGTCTCTGCGTACATCGCACTGCAGTCGGATGACATCTAAGTGCAGTGCGAAGTTTCACACGTCCCCATAGACTTGTATGGGTGTGTGTGAGCCGAGACTCGCTACAAAACACAGCATACTGTGATTCATTGCTCATGCCGCTATGGCATGAGAAATCAATCAGAGATGGACACTGCCCATAGATTTGCACTGGTATGAGTGCAATGTGATGTTTTATCAGATTGCACTTGCCTGTGCAAAAGGCAAGTGGAACTGTACTCTCAGTATGATTACGGCGATTCCCAAAATTTGCCCCCAAAAATTTGAGGGTTGTGTCGCCATTTTCCAAGACTCATAATGTTTTAATTTTTTTGGTTGATTTATCTATGTGATAGTTCATTTTTGTAAGGGTGAGATGATCTTTATATTGATACTATTTTGGGATAAATATGATGTTTTGAACTCATAGTATCATAGTTTCATAGTTTTTAAGGTTGAAGGGAGACTCTAAGGGGTACTTTGCACGCTGCGACATCGCAAGCCGATGCTGCGATGCCGAGCACGATAGTCCCAGCCCCTGTCGCAGATGCGATATCCTTGTGATAGCTGCCGTAGCGAATATTATTGCTACGGCAGCTTCACATGCACTCACCTGCCCTGCGACGTCGCTCTGGCCGGCGACCCGCCTCCTTATTAAGGGAGCGGGTCGTACGGCGTCACTGCGACGTCACACGACAGGCAGCCAATAGGAGCGGAGGGGCGGAGATGAGCGGGACCTTCTCCCTTCCGCATAGCCTACGGGAGCCGCGGTGACGCCGGTAGGAGATGTTCCTTGCTCCTGCGGCTTCACACACAGCGATGTGTGCTGCCGCAGGAACGAGTAACAACATCGTACCATCGCGTCAGCGTAATTATGGATTACGCCGACGCTACACCGATGATACGATTATGACGCTTTTGCGCTCGTTAATCGTATCATCTAGGCTTTACATACTACGCTGTCGCCTGCGATGCCGGATGTGCGTCACTTTCAATTTGACCCCACCGACATCGCACCTGCGATGTCGTAGTGTGCAAAGTACCCCTAAGTCCATCTAGTTCAACCCGTAGCCTAACATGTTGATCCAGAGGAAGGCAAAAAAAACCCAATGTGGCAAACAAGCTCCAATAGGGAAAAAAATTCCTTCTTGACTCCACATACGGCAATCAAACTAGTTCCCTGGATCAACACCCTGTCATAAAATCTAATATACATAACTGGTAATATCAAAATTTTTCAAGAAAGGCGTCCAGACTCTGCTTAAATGTTAGTAGTGAATCACTCATTACAACATCATGCGGCAGAGAGTTCCATAGTCTCACTGCTCGTACAGTAAAGAATCCTCGTCTGTGATTATGATTAAACCTTCTTTCCTCAAGACGTAGCGGATGCCCCCATGTTCCAGTCGCAGGCTTAGGTGTAAAAAGATCACTCTTATTACACCATTCTTTTGTGTTAGTGCAGCAACCAAAAAAATGTAATTTTGGTGTTCTTGATTTTTTTTTTGTTTACAGTGTTTACTGATGAGGTTAATTATTTTTATAGTTTGATAGACTGGACTTTTATGAATGCGGCGCTACCATGTGTGTATTTTTTTAAATTATCTTTATTTTTAATGGGGCAAAAAGGGAATTATTTGAACTTGTATATACAATATACATATACATATTTTATTATTATTTTCATACTTTATAAAACTTTTTTTTACTTTCTAATAGCCAATTAAGGGACTTAGAGCTGCAATCGTCTGATCGCTTGTTGTACTGTATATACAACCATGTTAAAGCGTTGCTGCACATAGTAAAAATCCCTGTCTCCTTTGTAGCCCGGACACAGACGGATTTCAATAAAGCGCTGCAACCCATCGGCGCCATGCAATTACATCATTGGCGCGCCGATAGGCAGGTAGAATAGCGCACACCCTACCGTAGCGAGTTAAATGTCTCTGGGACACATGCGGGCTCAGAGTGCAAGTCCACATCCAAGTCAGGGAGTTATCATATGATGTACCACAGTATTGATGTATATAGCAAAAAAACAACGTCTCCTTTGAAGCCCAGCCACAAGCAGGACTTCAAGGGAGCTTTGTAACGACAATCACAGAGGTCTTCAACAGACCCCTGCTGTCATGGCAACCCACACTCATGTCATGTGCTTAAAACTGTGCACCCCCATGCAGGCACATGTGAAATCCTGCTGTCAGAGTTTGACCGCAGGATTAAACAAGTTACACAGGATGTAACAGGTAAATATTTACGGATGGAGCACCAAACCTCTAAATAAATTTAAACCCCAACCCAGACTACTATCACAATTAAGACTCTAGATCTAACCCCAAATAATTCAGACCCTCAAAACCATTAAGACCTCAGCCCTAAATGAAAAGACCTCAGACAGATCCAGGAACAAATTCAGTAATCAGATCTCCCAATGAATTTAGACCCTAGACCAAATACAACACGGTTTAAATTAATTTAGACTGCTTAAGTTTTCAGACCTCAGATCAAACCCCAGTACAAAGCCCAGACCCCCACACTGCAGCACTCAATAACTTGTGGACCCCAAGTTGATTCAATACAATATCTCTCAGGAGAAAGATTTACAGAAGCTAAAGGACCTCGTGAAGACCACAAGTATAGACTAAATAGTTTATCTACTTTACAATGGTGGAATTAAATCTTCTCATAATCAGGAAAAATACCAGCACAAAGTCAGATAATGCTAAAATAAAACTCAATTCCGCCCTCCATTTGGTTCTATGAAACGCGCTTCTGTTCTCTCTCTGGTAGGCAGAGTATAATGAGTTGGTTCTCCGGGGACTATTAGATTTTGGCACAGATTTTATGTACTGTGTATATGACATGTAAATGTGTTGACATTTGCTAAAGGAACCTTGTCCTAAAATTGAGAGTTGTTTGTTTTAATAATTGTTACACTGGGAGATTAAAACCCAATTGCTTGAATCAAAGTGTTGTTTGCCTTGTGTAATCTCCACTGGAAGCAGCTTTTCAGTGTGGTAGGAAGTGATATAGGTGTGTAACAGTCTGGATAGGATATCTGACAATGTGATATCATCGCTGAATAAATGACACTTCTTGAATTATTATTGTTAGTTATTTCACACTATACAGGACAGGCTAAAATGCCCATAAGAATGTGACAAGTTACACTGCATATTTTAAAAGAGTAATTTCAGTTTTAGTTTTTTTTATTTAATAAAGCAATAGTAAATTTGAAAATAAGCAACTTTATAATTTATCTTATCAGAGTAATCTCCTTCGTTCTCCTCCTGGCCTGATAATTAATTCTCAATTCTAAGGTAAAATCTGTATTCATTTTAACAAAAATCTCAAAAATCCCAATAAAAAACACTAACTATATGATTAAAAATTGATAAGGACAATACACACCCAACAAAAAACAAAACATAAAGGTCAGCATAGAGAAAGACACAAGGTGTCAGGGACAGACAAATAAGGGCTAAGAGATACCCTAGGAAACCTAGGGAATTTTGACCCTGCCTAGCCATGGATAATGACACATTAAAGGGAACCTGTCACCAGTTTTTCAGCCCATAAGAGGCGGCCATGACCAGTGGGCTCTTATACACAGCATTCTAACATGCTGTATATAAGAGCCCAGGCTGATGTGTAAAACATAAAAAACACTTTATAATACTCACCTAACAGTCACACTGCAGTGGATTCTAGTCAGATGGGCGTCTCTGTTCTCCAGTGCTGCCGCGACCTCTTTTGGCTATCTTCATCCTTCTTCTGAAGTTTGTGTGCATGATGCATCCTACGTCATACTCACTCGCGCAGGCGCACTACAATGCTTTGATCTGCCCTACAAAGGGCAGATCAAAGTGCACCTGCGCAGGACCTCAATGCCGGCGAGTGTGGATGACGTACGATGCGTCATGCACCGCGGCTGTATAAGAAGGACGACAAAGATGGCCAAATGAGGTGGCACCGGCACCAGACAATGGAGACTAGAGTTGAGCGCGGTTCGCGGTTCGAGGTTCTCCAGTTCTAGGCTCGAGTGATTTTGGGGGCTGTTCGAGATCGAACTAGAACTCGAGCTTTTTGCAAAAGCTCGATAGTTCTAGATTCGTTCGAGAACGGTTCTAGCAGCAAAAAGCAGGGCTTTTTACAGCTACAGTGTGCATGAGCCATCGCTGGCAGCCTGCCAGAAGCTGGTAACCAACATAAACATCGGGTATCCAAGCAAAGCGCTTTGGTTAGTAACCCGATGTTTATCCTAGTTACGTGCAGGAAGCCCACACTTCCCCGCTCAGCTCGCTCTGCCCCCTCCTGCCCGCGGCATGTACACATACATACACACACACACACACACACACACACACATGGTCCCGCTCGGCTTACCTGCGGTGATGAAGTCCCGCCATCCCGACCTCAGCGCTGTCACTGTCCTCCATGGCCGCCGCTTGTCACATCACCTTCTCTCACTTCCGACCCGAGACTGACTAGCGGTGACGTCACGGGCCTCTCGTGATACTTGGTGTGAAGGCGCCGGTCATTGAACTCAGTGACAGGGGCTGTCAGTGTGCTGGAGATCAGCGCAGGTAATGTACCTCGCTGACAGCAGCACTTGTCATGCCCTGCAGTGACCTGGGCTGACCCATTGATGTTAGCTCAGGTCACTGCACTGCTCTCCCAGCCAATGGGGAACATCCTGCTCTTCATTGACTGGGACAGTGTGGATCGTCATGGCAACCCCTTGGATTACACCAGACCTGGATTTGTTTTTCATTCTAATAAATTGGTTAAAGAGGGAATGTATTGGGGAGTGTTTTTTCAAATAAAAATGTGGTTGTCGTCTATTTTTTTTATTACTGATTGGGTTGGTGATGTCGGGTATCTGATAGACGCCTGACCTCACCAACCCCAGGGCTTGATGTCAGGTGACATTACACATCTGGTATTAACCCCATATATTACCCCGTTTGCCACCGCACCAGGGCGCGGGATGAGCTGGGGCGAAGCACCAGGATTGGCGCATCTAATGGAATCTAAAGGCTGCGGCCTGCTATTTTTAGGCTGGGGAGAGTCCAATAACCATGGACCTCCCTAGTCTGAGAATATCAGGCCCCAGCTGTCTGCTTTACCTTGGCTGGTGATCCAATTTTGGGGGACCCCTACATGTTTTTTTTTTTAATTATTTATTTAATTTAAAATAACAGCGTGGGGTGCCCTCAGTTTTGGATTACCAGCCAAGGTGAGGTTGCCAGCTGTGGTCTGCAGGCTGCAGCCGTCTGCTTTACCCTAGCTGGCTACAAAACTAGGGGGAACCCTACGTCATTTTTTTTTCATTTTTTTTTGGCTAAATACAAAGCTAAGCACCCCTTAGTGCCACATGAAAGGCACCAAAGGGTGCTCCACTTTTTCTCCACTCTTTCTCCATTTTTTCTCCACTTTTTCTACATTTTTTTCTCCACTTTTTCTACATTTTTTTCTCCATTTTTTCTCCACTTTTTCTCCACTTTTTCTCCACTTTTTCCTCCACTTTTTCTCCACTTTTTCTCCACTTTTTCTCCATTTTTTCTCCACTTTTTCTCCACTTTTTCTCCACTTTTTCTCCACTTATTCTCCACTTTTTCTCCATTTTTTCTCCATTTTTTCTCCACTTTTTCTCCACTTTTTCTCCACTTTTTCTCCATTTTTTTCTCCACTTTTTCTCCACTTTTTCTCCACTTTTTCTCCACTTTTTCTCCATTTTTTCTCCACTTTTTCTCCATTTTTTCTCCACTTTTTCTCCACTTTTTCTCCACTTTTTCTCCACTTTTTCTCCACTTTTTCTCCACTTTTTCTCCACTTTTTCTCCACTTTTTTCTCCACTTTTTCTCCACTTTTTCTCCACTTTTTCTCCATTTTTTCTCCACTTTTTCTCCATTTTTTTCTCCACTTTTTCTCCACTTTTTCTCCACTTTTTCTCCATTTTTTCTCCACTTTTTCTCCACTTTTTCTCCACTTTTTCTCCATTTTTTCTCCACTTTTTCTCCACTTTTTCTACACTTTTTCTACACTTTTTCTACACTTTTTCTCCATTTTTTTCTCCACTTTTTCTCCACTTTTTCTCTGTTCTTTTTCTATGGTCGGTCTACCCATTAGCTCTGCCATGCATACTGTAGCTCTACACCTACTGCACATGTTACTTTATGATTGACATCTCTTTCGTACCAGAGCTGTCTAAAGGCCCCGTCACACTAAGCAACATCGCTAGCAACATCGCTGCTAACGAACAACTTTTGTGACGTTGCTAGCGATGTTGCTGTGTGTGACATCCAGCAACAACCTGGCCCCTGCTGTGAGGTCGTTGGTTGTTGCTAAATGTCCTGGGCCATTTTTTAGTTGTTGCTGTCCCGCTGTGAAGCACAGATCGCTGTGTGTGACAGCGAGACAGAAACAACTAAATGTGCAGGCAGCAGGAGCCGGCTTCTGCGGAGGCTGGTAACCAATGTAAACATCGGGTAACCAAGAAGCCCTGTCCTTGGTTACCCAATATTTACCTTTGTTACCAGCCTCCGCTGCTCTCACTGTCAGTGCCGGCTCCTGCTCTGTGCACATGTAGCTGCAGGACACATCGGGTTAATTAACCCGATGTGTGCTGTAACTAGGAGAGCAAGGAGCCAGCGCTCAGTGTGCGCTGCTCCCTGCTCTGTGCACATTTAGCTGCAGCACACATCGGGTAATTAACCCGATGTGTGCTGTACTAGGAGAGCAGGGAGCCAGCGCTCAGTGTGCGCTGCTCCCTGCTCTCTGCACGTGTAGCTGCGTGCACTGGTAACCAAGGTAAATATCGGGTTGGTTACCCGATATTTACCTTAGTTACCAAGCGCAGCATCTTCCACGCGGCGCTGGGGGCTGGTCACTGGTTGCTGGTGAGCTCACCAGCAACTTGTGTAGCCACGCTCCAGCGATCCCTGCCAGGTCAGGTTGCTGGTGGGATCGCTGGAGCGTCGCAGTGTGACATCTCACCAGCAACCTCCTAGCAACTTACCAGCGATCCCTATCGTTGTTGGGATCGCTGGTAAGTTGTTTAGTGTGACTGGACCTTTAGCCTACTCTGACCCCATATTTGTCATTACTATATTGTCCTTGTACTGTATTATGACATTTGTATCATGTGTTTCATTTCTTGCTGTGTTGCAATTTTTTTGCTGCATCCCAATTGTACCTCTACATTGTTCGAGTTTATGTTATTGTTCTCTCACTCTTATGTGATACTGATTATTGTCATTTTTCATGATTACATGCAGATAAGTCCAATCTGACGAAGGCTCAGGCCGAAACGTCATTTGTAACTTGTTTTGGACAAAAACATATATGCTTATGAAAAAAATTTTTTTCTTAATACGGACCAATAAAGAGTGATTTTGCATTACTATCCGTTGTGACTTACTGACTTAGTCTGGGAGATTTAGAGTGCCGAGGTTACTCACTAATTTTATCTATTATTACCTCTGAGCACCTATATACCAGTGAGCAGAGCTTCCTCTACAGTAGTTCTCCTGATTAGGCATGCCCTTACCTCATGAGCAGGGCATTGCAGCTTTGGTAGCAACCATTACGACATGGACTCTGCTGCTGTGGACCCGAGAAGAGTGAGTGCAGATTCATTGCACCCACACTCCTCACATGAAGGGTCCGCACTCCTAGAAAATGGGGGATACGTTCCCTGAGTGTCTCCCCCCCATATTCTAGACGGTCCAGAGTCGTCGTGGGACCCCTTTATTTTTTTTCTTACAATAAATTGGTGAAAGAGGAAATGTTTTGGGGACTGTTTTTTCAAATAAATTTCTTTTGTCGATTTTTTTTTTGTTAGTACTGACAGTTTATGATGTTGAGTATCTAATAGACGCCATGACATCACAAACTGCTGGGCTTGATCTCAGGTTACTTTACAGCTAGTGTCAACCCGATTTATTACCCCGTTTGCCACTGCACCAGGGCACGGGATGAGCTGGGGTGAAGCGCCAGGATTGGCGCATCTAGTGGATGCGCCACGTCTGGGGTGCCTGCGGCCTGCTATTTTTAGGCTGCGAAGGCCCAATAAGTATGGACCTTCCCACCCTGAGAATACCAGACCACAGCTGTCCGCTTTACCTTGGCTGGTGATCCAATTTGGGGGGGACCCTACTTTTATTGTGTAATTATTAATATTTATAAAATAATTATAAAAAAGAGCCTGAGGGGACCTCCACATTGGATCCCCTACCACGGTAAAGCTGCCAGCTGTGGTTTTCAGGCTACAGCCGTCTGCTTTACCCTAGCTGGCTATCAAAAATGGGGGGACCCAACGTCATTTTTTTTTAACTATTTTTTAAATAGAAAAAATTAATGGGCTTCCCTGTATTTTGATTGCCAACCAAGGTAATGACAGGCAGATGGGGGTGGCAACCCATAGCTGTGTGCTTTATCTGCGCTGAGAATCAAAAATACCGCGGAGCGCTACGTCATTTTTTTAAAGATTTATTTTTACAGCACTGTGATGTCCAGTAATCAAAATACAGGGAAGCCCATTTTATTTTTAGTTATTTAAATAAATAATTAAAAAAAATATATATGGGCTCCCGCTGCATTTTTTGTATTGCTAGCTAAGGGTAATCCAAGCAGCTACTGGCTGCTAACCCCCACTGCTTGGTGTTACCTTCACTGGCAATGCAAAATCCAGGGAAGCATTTTTTATTTTTTTTGCCAAAAAACTACAAAAAAAGGATGTGAGCTTCGCCATATTTTTGTATGCTAGCCAGGTATAGCAGGCAGGTTCTGGAAGAGTTGTATACAGCGCCAGAAGATGGCGCTTCTATGAAAATGCCATTTTCTGAGGCGGCTGCAGACTGCAATTCACAGCAGTGGGGCCCAGAAAGCTCAGGCCAACCTGTGCTGCGGATTCCAATCCCCAGCTGCCTAGTTGTACCTGGCTGGACACAAAAATGGGGCGAAGCCTACGTCATTTGTTTTCTAATTATTTCATGAAATTCATGAAATAATAAAAAAAGGGCTTCCCTTTATTTTTGGTTCCCAGCCGGGTACAAATAGGCAACTGGGGGTTGGGGGCAGCCGTACCTGCCTGCTGTACCTGGCTAGCATACAAAAATATGGCGAAGCCCACATAATTTTTTCAGGGGGCAAAAAACTTCTGCATACAGTCCTGGATGGAGTATGCTGAGCCTTGTAGTTCTGCAGCTGCTGTCTGTCTGTATGGAGAAGAGCAGACAGCAGCTGCAGAACTACAAGGCTCAGCATACTGCATCCAGGACTGTATGCAGAATTTTTTTGCCCACCAAAAAAATGACGTGGGCTTAGCCATATTTTTGTATGCTAGCCAGGTACAGCAGGCAGCCACGGGCTGCCTCCAACCCCCAGTTACCTATTTGTACCCGGCTGGGAACCAAAAATATAGGGAAGCCCGTTTTTTTTTTAATTATTTCACTTATTTCATGAAATAATTAAAAAACAAATGACGTGGGCTTCGCCCCATTTTTGTGTCCAGCCGGGTACAACTAGGCAGCTGGGGATTGGAATCCGCAGCACAGGTTAGCCCGAGGTTTCTGGGCGCCTCTGCTGCGGATTTCAGTCCGCAGCCGTCCCAGAAAATGGCGCTCTCATAGAAGCGCCATCATCTGGCGCTGTATCCAACTCTTCCAACAGCCCTGGAGCCGGGTGGCTTGTTGGGTAATCATGAGTTAATACTGGCTTTGTTTTACTAGCCAGTATTAAGCCAGAGATTCTTAATGTCAGGCACGTTTGACCCGGCCATTAAGAATCTCCAATAAAGGGTTAAAAATAACACCACACAGAGAAAAAATACTTTAATAGAAATAAATACACAGACACATTAGAGACTCCATCTTTATTACCTCCTGTCAGCCCTCCACGATCCTGCTCTTCTGTCTTCTTTCTTTCTAGTGTAGTAGTAGTCACGATTGTAGTGAGGATGAGGTTCCCCAGCTCATCACTTGGGGCTGGGGAACCTCATCCTCACTACAATCCTCACTAGTGTAGTAGTAGTGACGATTGTAGTGAGGATGAGGTGCACCAGCCCATGATGGGCTGGGGAACCTCATCCTCACTACAATCCTCACTACAATCGGGAAGCAGCATGCAGCCTTCACTCCGTGAGTGATCAGTGCTGGCTGTCAGCGGTAACAGCGGTAACGCTGACAGACGCGTTACCATAGCAACGGTGCTCTCGGAGCCGCGGTTAGCGGTGACGTCACCGCTAACTGCATTGCTATGGCAACGGTGATCTCCGTTAATGACCGGCTGTGTCAGCCGGTCCCTAACGTAACGGGGAGTCGACCGTGTGCTAGAGCATGTCGCCGGTACACGGCGATACACATATGTGCACCGTGTACCGGAGAGATGCACTCGCAGGTCCTACATGAGGCGTCATAGTCATGTGACCAGTCTGTAGCCAATGAGATAATAGCCACGTGACTGGTCACATGGCTATTTTGACGTCACGATAGGTCCTGCTTCTCTGCTGGCAGTGCCGTCACCGGGAGGATTCAGCGATCATCGGATGGAATAGCGGCAGGAGACAGAGTGCAGAAGGGATCGCGAGGACCGGTAAGTGTTATGGCAATGTTTATTAACTGTTTGTGTACATTTATAATGCATTTTTATGTGTTTGTGATTGCCTCCCATTATAGCCTATTGGTTCGAGTTCGGTTCGTCGAACGTTCGACGAACCGAACTCGAACGGGACCCCTGTTCGGCGAACCGACCACGAGCCGAACCACGACCGGTTCGCTCATCTCTAATGGAGACGACCATCTGACTAGAATCCACCGCAGCGCGATCATCAGGTGAGTATTAAAAAGTGTTTTTTATGTTTTAAACAGCGGCCTGGGCTCTTATATACAGCATGTTAGAATGCTGTATATAAGAGCCCACTGGTTGTGGCCGCCGCTTATAGGCCGAAAAACTTGTGACAGGTTCCCTTTAAGTTTTTGGGCTTCCCTGTTTCACGTTGGCTTGCCCTTTACCTGACCCTGCTAACCTCAATATGTCAATCAAACGCCAAAGTAGATGGACTGGAAAATAGTGTCATACAAAGGTAATGCATGTAAATATCACAGCATCCACTCTACAAAACATAAGTCGGCATAGAAAAAGACACGAGGTGTCAGCGACAGAAAAATAAGGGCTAAGGGATACCCTAGGGAATTTTGACCCTGCCTAGCCATGGAGGATATGACACCTTAAGTATTTGGGCACCTCTGTTCCATGTTGGTTTGCCCTTTTACTGTCCCTGCTGCTTTAGGATAACCTCAATATGTCATTCAAAAGCCAAAGTAGATGGACTGGAAAATAGTGGCATACAAAGGTAGTGCATGTAAATACTACAGCATCCACCCTACAAAACACAAAAATCCTTAAGAAAATCACCACAGATAAAGAGGACTACACAAGGACCAGGTAGTGAAATAAACTGATATGTTTAACCACAACAACTATCACAGCAATTGCTCAAAACCCGTTAATGCGAGATGGTGTACAAAAACTCATACCCATAATGTATGGAATATCAAACTTATAAAACATGAGAGTTCTGTGAGAAGATCACCCGCAAATATACAGGTCTACTCAGAACACAGGTAGCGCGTTTAGAGGATATAATCTGCTACTACCACATCAATTACACAAAACCCGGTCAAAAAGGGGGAATAGTACTGATAAACTCATATCCCTGACACATCAGATATCAACCAGCACAAGAAGAGTTAATAAAGTTTTTAGAGAGATAGGTTCCACCCACATCAGGACAGGAAACCCACTGATAAAAAGGTGGTACCTCTCCTCCAGATCAGTAGGTTTACAGAGCCAGAGAGGACCAACAAAACAAAACAGAAAACTTTAATCATACCACTACCCAGGAATACACCACTAGCATTAACACTCCCCGAAGGCTGCCCATAACCAGTGAATAGGAGGGGAACTAAGGGTGCTGTCATGGGCTACTGAAAATCCCATTACCGGTAAGTAATTAAGATTTTTCCCCTTCGCCCATGAAATCACCACCTGAAATCACCACCTGAAATCACCACCTATAGACCGATCACCTTAGGGAGGGACCACCGCCTGTAGAACCCGCCAGTTCTACATTACTTATTACTTCCCTGTTCACATGCGGGTCTCAAACCTTTCTTTGCCTCAGTGTGTTTCTCCTTCCCATATTGAGGTTCATCAAGAGGCTGGGGAAAAGGTACGGGGTCCTGGGAACAACAATCCATGGCTGTAAGCAAAGTATGCCAGATGTGGGCTGGCATTTATATTATGGCACCCAATTACTGGCTAAAACAGGTAATGAAAAAGACATAGGGCTACAATGTCTTCAGTGCCCCACTGCGCATGTCCCATTGTGGTCAGGTCACTAGAGGCATAAAATGAGAATCCCCAAGATAAAGCTCAATTGTGCAGGCACGGACGCGCATTACCAGCCATGCATGTGCAGACAGCAAATTTGATACACCAAAGGAAGGGGAACACAACAATGGCGGACGCCCATCCAGGATACGCGCATGCGCGAGCAGGGGCTACGTTGCATGACACCTAACTCCATCGAGCCCAAATCTAGCATACTTTGCTTAATGTTGGGCAAAAGATTGATAAGATTGAACTGATGAGGAGGATTTGATTTATATTAGGATCGGTGTATGTTGAAACTGAGTTTATAACTGATAAAACTACAAATGCATGAATGAATGAACAAAAAAGAAATCCATAGCTTCCAACCAACCGAGTCACAATGGGACGTCTACGTTCTGCTGGGCAACTGCTAAATTTCCATCACTGCCACCATGCTTCCTCTGACATCTTCTCTTGCCATGGTAGTAAATAGGTGTGGTTTGTGTGCCAAAATTTGTATCCCTTTTTCTCTTCTGGAAAAGTTGAGGGTATAGTTAAGACTATTTTTACATTTCTATTTGTACATTCTTTGTGGCTTTCTGTATAGGGGAATTAATGTGCAAAACTGATTTTCTGTAAAACGTATGAAAATGGAAACAGAGGAGCCCCAATGATTATTATGGGGTCCATTTGGGTTCGTTTTTGTGAATTTTTAGAAGACAAATAAAAAAGCTCAGCATGCAGATCTTTTGTTTTCTTTCTCAAAGGTAACCAACCCCAAAACAAATAATTGGGGCCCCCTTCTTCCGTTTGCATCAATTATGCAACATACTAATTTGCACATGAAATCCAGTACTCTTTCCATCAAAATAGAACAGATGCAATGTGTTATGACTAGAGAAGAGCAGATCATTTGATATTAAAATTCTCCAACATGGCTGAATTTTACCCAAAAATTGATTTAAGGAGAATTGCAAATCACAATATCGCAAAGCCCTTAATTGCCCGGAAAAAGGGTTTATGATACTCAGAGGTCTCCTTGGACTGTAATGAAGCTGTCTTGGCTCTTTATTGCACACACAGTCTTGCTAATGTCCAAGTGACCAGTACCTTTTTGGCTAGGGAGAAAACAGATGGTAACCAACAGAGGTATTCAAGTGGTGTGTACAGGTCTAATATTTGGCTGCTATAACAAGGAAATGTGCAAAAAAAGATACTTTTTACAACACGCACACTTCCTGAGGTAGACAGTTGTGTTTATATTTTTGGCTGATGCAGATTTTTCTTTTGTCTGTTAAAAAAACATAAAGCTTGCCCATTCCACATACTAAGAAACACATATTTTGTGATGCACAAGCCTTGGTTTCATGATTTTGGCTTAGTAGTAAATATATGAGGGGTATTAGGCTGTATGCGCACACTACGTTTTTTATGCAGTTTGTTGCCCAAATCTGAATGTCTATCCTTATACCAGCAAAGTCAATGAGAATTCAGAAGTGCTGTGCACATGTTGCTTCTTTTTTCCTTGCAGTATTGGGTGCAGAAAAAAGAAGCAGTATGTCAATTTTTGGTGTGTTTTTCCTGCATTTTGTAGCCTTTCAAGCCAATGATTTCAGTAAAAGTCATGGCACAAATAAACTGCACCAAAAATTGCATACATTTTTTGGTACATTTTTCTGCCACAAGGTACAGTTTTTGGTGCAGAAAATGTCTGCACCAAAATCAGTGTGCACACTTACCCTAGTTTGCAGTGTATGAAAAAATACTGCTGATAAGATGTTATTACTGCAATACTCCATAGATTAGTCAATTCACAATCACACTGACTCTGCAGGTTCAGCACCTCCCTATATCACTTGAATCTTTGGATTATTATTCCCAGGACACTCTTATTTTCAATGTGCTACAGCACTGAATTAGTAAAATACAATACAATTTAGGCCTTTTTCTATCCCTATGTGACATATATGTTCTGACCACCTCATTCTATGCTATAAATTCCTAAAATGGGGCTGCTTGATTGACCCTCATCTTTTATAGTCCCTGCGATAGTCTCCACTGATTGACACTGGTAGTCCTTGTTATGTGATAGCTGCAAAGCAATATGGGGAAGCCCCCTCTCTGAGTCTTCAGCAGTATACGAAATAGTGCCAGACATTTATTTTTTGTGATCCTTACTAATCAAATCAGAATGTCTTCTAATTAGCAGAGATCTACAAATTTGAGGAAATTTGACTCAAAGGGGTGCTTCACACACAGCAAGATCGCTACTGAGATCGCTGCTGAGTCACGTTTTTGTGACCTCATTAGCGATCTCGCTGTGTGTGACACTGAGCAGCGATCTGGCCCCTGCTGTGAGATCGCTGCTCGTTACACACAGCCCTGGTTCGTTTTTTTATTGATGCTCTCCCGCTGATAAGCACACATCGCTGTGTGTGACAGCGAGAGAGCAACAATCCTGAATGTGCAGGGAGCAGGAGCCGGCGTCTGACAGCCTGCGGTAAGCTGTAACCAAGGTAAACATCGGGTAACCAAGGTGGTTACCCGATATTTACCTTCGTTACCAGCCTCCGCAGCTCTCACGCTGCCGGTGCCGGCTCCTGCTCCCTGCACACACAGCTAAGCGGTGTGCGCTGGTAACTAATGTAAACATCGGGTAACCATACCCGATGTTTACCTTAGTTACCAGTGTCCGCAGCTTCCAGACGCCGGCTCCGTGCAAGCGCAGCGTCGCTTGCACGTCGCTGCTGGCTGGGGGCTGGTCACTGGTCGCTGGTGAGATCTGCCTGTTTGACAGCTCACCAGCGACCATGTAGCGATGCAGCAGCGATCCTGACCAGGTCAGGTCGCTGGTCGGATCGCTGCTGCATCGCTAAAGTGTGAAGGCACCCAAAGTCAATTCTCCACCGATAGATTAGTTCACCTCAAGATAAGCTATGTTGCTATGTGGTATACAGTGCCTACAAGTAGTATTCAACCCCCTGCAGATTTAGCAGGTTTGATAAGATGCAAATAAGTTAGAGCCTGCAAACTTCAAACAAGAGTAGGATTTATTAACAGATGCATAAATCTTACAAACCAACAAGTTATGTTGCTCAGTTAAATTTTAATAAATTTTCAACATAAAAGTGTGGGTCAATTATTATTCAACCCCTAGGTTTAATATTTTGTGGAATAACCCTTGTTTGCAATTACAGCTAATAATCGTCTTTTATAAGACCTGATCAGGCCGGCACAGGTCTCTGGAGTTATCTTGGCCCACTCCTCCATGCAGATCTTCTCCAAGTTATCTAGGTTCTTTGGGTTTCTCATGCGGACTTTAATCTTGAGCTCCTTCCACAAGTTTTCAATTGGGTTAAGGTCAGTAGACTGACTAGGCCACTGCAACACCTTGATTTTTTTCCTTTTGAACCAGGCCTTGGTTTTCTTGGCTGTGTGCTTTGGGTCGTTGTTTTGTTGGAAGATGAAATGACGACCCATGTTAAGATCCTTGATGGAGGAGCGGAGGTTCTTGGCCAAAATCTCCAGGTAGGCCGTGCTATCCATCTTCCCATGGATGCGGACCAGATGGCCAGGCCCCTTGGCTGAGAAATAGCCCCACAGCATGATGCTGCCACCACCATGCTTGACTGTAGGGATGGTATTTTTGGGGTCGTATGCAGTGCCATCCAGTCTCCAAACGTCACGTGTGTGGTTGGCACCAAAGATCTCGATCTTGGTCTCATCAGACCAGAGAACCTTGAACCAGTCTGTCTCAGAGTCCTCCAAGTGATCATGAGCAAACATGCTTTCTCCCCATCTCCTCCCTGGCCTGTCTTTGCGTACATCGCACTGCAGTCGGATTACATGCGAGTGCAGTGCAATGTTTCACGCGTTCCCATAGACTTGTATGGGAGTGCGTGTGAGTCGAGACTCGCTGCCAAATGCAGCATGCTATGATTCATTCTGCATTCTGCTATGGCATGAGAAATCAATCGCAGATGGACACTGCCCCATAGTTTTGCACAAGAGTTAGAGCAATCTGATGTTTTATCTGATTGCACTTGTCCGTGCAAAACTCAAATGGAACTGAACCCTTAGCATGTTGTCCCTGCCTCCTTCTTGCAATAGGTTTTTCCATGTCAGATCTTGCTATCATAAAACAGAGGAGACTAGCTAACACTGCATCACATAGAACACAGGAAAGTCTGCATGCCTTACCCACAGACATTATAAACAGTTAGTGTGAGTCTTAATGCACTCGGTGTATAGAGAACATACAAAGGAACAAGGGACAGTTGTGGTGTCCCTGAGGCTTCAGTCACCAAAGGGTATTGCAGCTGACTTAAGATGCAGTGCTCATCCTGGGTAAGAGGAGGTTAACCGCTGGTTTTCACTTACACAATTCCCTTAGGTGGTTTCCAGCCAGCCAGCAGTTACACAATGAGTCATCCGGAAGGTGGGGGCTGCCTGGGATGTGAGCGAACACACTTAGTTTCACTTTAGAAGGGTTTTTACCTCAGAACAGTTTGGACGCAGGAACAAGAACAGCTTGAAGCAGAGAAGAGCAAGGCCTTTGGGGGGTGGCCGAAAGGCACCCCTCAGAGGGGTCGACCGGGTACCAGGCAGACCGGATGGAGCTGTGAGACAGAGGTGCAACTCAGTAGCCAGAGGGTGAGCCCCCAACAGCCCTTTCGGGACCGGCGCCGTCAGGGTGCAGAAGCCCTAGGGTAGAACATGCTTCATAGTAGACTACCAGAATCTGCAGGGAAAGGGGATTTCACGTCCTATTGCCCACCATCAAAAGTCCAGGGGCACAGCAGCAGATAGAGACAGGAGCTACGACTACGGTCGGGTCCATAACAAGTTTTGCGCTGCCTGCATACGGGATGGCAACTAAAGCCAAGGACACTGGGGTCCTCAAATAGCTTCATGCCACGGGGATCCACACTACAAGGCGCAAGGAGGAAGGTCTCACTTGCTTCACAACACCGGCGGTGACCTCTGATTCATCTGGGATCAGCTGGGGCCCATCACGGCGATGACCGGTACTTTGCGGGCGCAGCATATGAACTGTAAGTAAAACACCTGGAACTGCAGACCCGCGCTTTGGCGCCAATGGCCTTTCCCAGTCTCTGCCATCCACCCCAGGGCTCACTCCACCTGTGGGGAGCTGGACTATCTAGGTTGCATTAACATCAGCCCCGGAGGAGAGCAACATCTTGCAGCAGTGGCTAATCCCTGTGGCACTGCAAAGCAAACCCCCCATTCCCCCCTTTTTTGACTCTCTTTACCTGTAGCCGACGGGGCCATGGAGCCGGGTCAGGCCATTCACAGCAACCCCACAAAATCACTGGCCCGGTGACGAGTTATGCCCTGCAGGTCCCGAGGGGTGCTATATTTGGCGTCACGAACAGGATCGCGAGCCCATAACAACGGGTACTGTGTGCCTTCATGGACTTTATAAAAACTGTTTGCCCGCCATTAACCATCTGGCGCGGGAAAAGAAGGAGCATGTCATCATGGGTGGAACCCAAAAAGAGCGCGAAAGCGTGGGTGGAGTCCAGAAAAAAGCGCAAAGCAGAGGCCCACTGCCAGAAACTTACTGAAAACTGGGACTTGCCGTTAAGCTGACCTGTTGCTGACGCTGCAGCACCATCACTACCTCCGGTGGTGCCGTTTGTTTTGTCGTACTATAAGGGAGCATCATGCCGTACCTTTCGGCAGCATTATGGTTGTTGCAGAACACTGGGGAAATGTATACTCGGACTCACTTTACCAATGCAGTTTCTTGACACTTTGGTGTATAAAACAGGTTCTGTCCTTCAGACAGATATTTTCACAAAGCAGACTGATAGAAATAGCATTCTGCAGTTTAACAGCTGCCATCCAAGGAAAATGGTTGATTCCTTTCCCTGGAGCCAATTGCTTAGGGTTAGGAGGGTAGTTTCCTCAGATGAGGTTGTTGATTTACGCTTGAAGGAGATGTGTGACAAATTTTTGAAACGCGGGTATGCACATCAAACTTTGGAGATATATAGATCCAGGGCTCTGGATGTACAACGTACCAACTTGCTATATAAGGAAAATTCTCACAAAGATAACAATAGGATCCCATTTGTATCTCCATATAATTTCCTTAATGGACGTTTGGCAGGCATTGTGATGAGACACTGGCCACTATTAACTAAGGGGCATCCAGAAATTGATGGATTCAAATCACCTCCCTTACTGTCATATAAACGCGTTGCCAATTTAAAAGATGTATTGGTAAGATCCGATATAGGTTCTTTAAAGAAGGATACACAGTCTACACTGAGTAAACCGAGGATGGGGAATTTCCCATGCCTTGGCTGTGCCTGCTGTAACAACATGTTAAAGGGCTCCACATTCTCTCACCCACAGACTGGCAAAACTTACTACATCGGTGGGAGATACATGTGCACCAGTTCTTATGTGGTGTACTTGATCTCCTGCCCTTGTGGTTTGTTGTACGTGGGTGAGACAACAATGGAGGTGCGAGCGCGCATTGGGAAACACAAAAGTACAATTAGGACAGGGTTGGTGGAACTATCCGTACCAAGGCATTTTAAAGAGAGAGGCTATTCTGTGAATCAACTGCGTTTTCATGTAATTGACAGTGTAGTGGATTAGTTACCCTCTTTCCCACTGCTTCTTGGTCCAATAATTAACTCTCATACATATTCACTGCTTCCCCCACCCACAGTAAGTCCCTGAGTATGTGATCGGTTGCAGTCAGACTGCACCCCTAGCCTGTGTTACAGCATATGTGATTGATTGGAATCACACACACTTTCTGTATCCCTAAAGTGGTGTAAAAATAAATAAATTGGTGTGGGTCCCACATTTTGTGAAACCCAGCACAGATAAAGCAGCCAGCCACAGGCTGCAGCTCCCAGCTGTGCGCTTATCTTGGCTGTGTATCAAAATAAAAAGAACCCAATGGCTTTTTAAAATATTATTTCAATAAATAATTTTAAAAAAACGGCATCGGTCTCCTCCCCCAATTTTTTATAGTCAGCCAAGATAATGCCGACAGCTGGGAGCTGATATTCTCTGGCAACCTATGGTTATTAAACCCCCAGCCTAAAAATAGCAGCCCGAAGCCACCCAGAATTGTCGCATTCATTAGATGCGACAAACCCATCACTTTTCCAGGCTCATTCCGATTGCCCGGATGCTATGACAATCAGGGTAATATAAGGGGTTAATGAAGAACTTTGTAAAGGCAATGGATAAAAATGCAAAAGCATTGAAGTATCTTATCGATACATTTTCAAGGTTGAGTGAAGCAAAGATAAAGAAAGTAATCATTTTTGGACCTCAGACTTGTAAGCTTCTTCAAGATGAGGAGATTCTTTTTTTGTTGCAGGACAAGGAAAAGACACCATGGGTAGTATTCGCATTAGTGGTAACTAATTTTTTGGGAAACTTAAAAGCAGATAACTATGAAGAGTTGATGGAAAATCTCCTCAAAACATCTAAGGATCTTGGCTGTAACATGTCATTAAAAATTAATTTCTTCCATTTGTATCCAGACTTTTTTTTCCACTAAACTACGGAGCAGTGAGCGATGAGCACTGTGAGAGATTTTAAGAAGATATTGCAGCTACAGGGAAAAGAAATCAAGGAAAATGAAATACATCAATGTTTGCATATTACTGTTGCACAATTGTATGAGATGAGCCAATGCAGGAGTAAAAGAAACAAACAAAATGAGGACCAAATTTTGTAGTGCAAATTCTGTAATTATTTATAATTCCCAATAGTATTAAACATGTTTTACTAATTTGAAATGTTGACAAGTTTCCTCTAAATAAATATCAGAAATTGTCATAACAAAATATTTCACATCTTTATATTTAAAAAACAACAACACAGAAACAAAGTATGTGGCCAAAATATAGAATTTTTTATTAATGCATATTAAATAGTTAAAAAATGTATATGGATCGGACAGACCAGAGAAAGGGGCTACAATAATAATACACAATTCATAATTCACCATACAAAAATTGATAAATAAATAGAGCTGACAATATTTCAAAAAAATGTCCAGTGACAAAATTACATGATATCAAAAATATAAATAAGTATATTAATATAGTAGCCTAAAATAACAGCCAATAGTTGGTAACTAGAATTCTAAGGTCAATAATTTATTTATGAAAAATTATTAAGTAATGCAATTCCCTTATAGAATCGGTAATTTATATATATATAGAAAAACTAGGTGTAATTATTGCACTGACCCAGAGGAACAAAGGTGATTGATAAGGAAAATACAAAGTGCTAAAATAGCAAGAAAAACGATTAAAGGCCCCGTCACACTAAGCAACATCGCTAGCAACATCACTAGCAACATCGCTGCTAACGAACAACTTTTGTGACGTTGCTAGCGATGTTGCTGTGTGTGACATCCAGCAACAACCTGGCCCCTGCTGTGAGGTCGTTGGTTGTTGCTGAATGTCCTGGGCCATTTTTTAGTTGTTGCTGTCCCGCTGTGAAGCACAGATCGCTGTGTGTGACAGCGAGACAGCAACAACTAAATGTGCAGGCAGCAGGAGCCGGCTTCTGCGGAGGCTGGTAACCAATGTAAACATCGGGTAACCAAGAAGCCCTGTCCTTGGTTACCCGATATTTACCTTTGTTACCAGCCTCCGCCGCTCTCACTGTCAGTGACGGCTCCTGCTTTGTGCACATGTAGCTGCAGGACACATCGGGTTAATTAACCCGATGTGTGCTGTAGCTAGGAAAGCAGGGAGCCAGCGCTAAGCATTGTGCGCTGCTCCCTGCTCTGTGCACATTTAGCTGCAGCACACATCGGGTAATTAACCCGATGTGTGCTGTACTAGGAGAGCAGGGAGCCAGCGCTCAGTGTGCGCTGCTCCCTGCTCTCTGCACGTGTAGCTGCGTGAGCTGGTAACCAAGGTAAATATCGGGTTGGTTACCCGATATTTACCTTAGTTACCAAGCGCAGCATCTTCCACGCGGCGCTGCTGGCTGGGGGCTGGTCACTGGTTGCTGGTGAGCTCACCAGCAACTCGTGTAGCGACGCTCCAGCGATCCCTGCCAGGTCAGGTTGCTGGTGGGATCGCTGGAGCGTTGCAGTGTGACATCTCACCAGCAACTTTCTAGCAACTTACCAGCGATCCCTATCGTTGTTGGGATCGCTGGTAAGTTGCTTAGTGTGACTGGACCTTTAGACAAGCCCTAGAGTATATGTAAAGAAGTGCAAAGTGCACTGGGCATTACTAACAGGTAGATAAGATAACAAAAAGATTTAAGACAATGCATAAACCTTTTAAAAGAAAAGTGCAGAATGCTGGAATGGTCAGGGAGAGTTCCCTGAAGAAGACTTTGTATGAAACGTACGTTGGAGTAGCAGGATTATACGGACCTCTCTGTAAGTGATATTTTCACTCAGCCTTTTACTATGCTTTCCCTTTCTCTAAATAATTGTATTACCGCGGATGGTGTTTATACATCTATCCTGCAATTGCGACTGACCATTCTAGCACTCTCCACTTTTTCTTTTAAAAGGTTTATGCATTGTCTTAAATCTTTTTGTTATCTTATCTACCTGTTAGTCATGCCCAGATTCATTTAAATAGCACTTTGCACTTCTTTACATATACTCTAGGGCTTGTCTTAATCATTTTGTTGAGGATAAGAATTGAGTATCCAAAAATACTTAATTCAGCCATTTCATAGACTCAGGTATATAGTTTAGTAGATGTAAACTAACACACATGTTTATGAATGTCTTTGTTCTTTTTACTAACATGTATATATGTATATTGCATATTCAGTGTATTCTCCTTAACACAGTATATATCAGTATATATAATCTGAAGATGGCTGCTACATCCTGTCTACACCTGAGGATGAACAAAGGAATTCCTAAAAGCCTGGACTGTCCAAACAACAAGAAGACTATGCTAATTTCTATATGTCATGAAGCCCTGACCTATGATACTTGATTGGACTAAAACTTTTGTTTACACCCCCTTACTTCTCGGTCTAGGGGCTTTGTCTTAGAATAAAGTTCAGTTACCTCAGTGCCAGTTATGGAGATAGATATAACTGACTCGTTGTCTGGCTATTTAGTCTCACGTGCACTCGTGACATTATAATTTGAAACAGCAGTCAGATCCAAAGAGTGACCGGTTGAGTCACGTCCTTAATAGTTTTTCTTGCTATTTTAGCACTTTGTATTTTCCTTATCAACTCCCATTGTTCCTCTGGGTCAGTGCAATAATTACACCTAGCGTTTTTCTATAGATATTACCAATTGTATAAGGGAATTGCATTTCTTAATAATAATTTTTCATAAATAAATTATTGACCTTATAATTCTATTTACCAACTATTGGCTGTTTTTTTAGGCTACTATATTAATATACTTATTTATTTTTTTTATATCATGTAATTTTGTCACTGGACATTTTTTTGAAATATTGTCAGCTCTATTTATTTATCAATTTTTGTATGGTGAATTATGAATTGTATATTATTATTGTAGCCCCTTTCTCTGGTCTGTCCGATTCATATACCTGTTATACAACATTTTATTAATTCTTTAACTATTTAATATGCATTAATAAAAATGTCTATATTTTGGCCACATACTTTGTTTATGTGTTGTTTGTTATTAATTAGTTCATGGCCTGTTACTTGATTACAGAAGGGTACTCCTTGTTGACTTACATCTTTATATTTGCAAAAATAAGAATGTTTCAAAGTACTGAAACTTTTATTATAAGAAGGCTAGCTGTTGCTAACAGCATGGAGCACACCCCCTGATGTGTGATGTAATGTCCCAGAGGGTATATGGAGCAGCAAAGAGCAGATCCAGTGTAACACTGAATTACAAGTAGTGTGAGGCTATAGAACTGCAATGTGCATCTCATCTTTATCAATTATGAGGGCAGGGCCAGTTATAGAATTTTTTTCACGTCCCTGGAATCTCCCTTTTAGGCCTCCGACACACATCCGTTAAAATCACGCACGTGTAATACGGGCCGTTTTTCAGGTCTCTGATCCGTTTTTTGTCTGTTTTTATGGTACTTGTGGCATCCGTGTGAACAGCGTATGCTAGCCGTGTGTGCGTGTGGAATAGCCGTGTGTGCGTGAGATACATAACTGACATGTGAGTGTGTTTTGTCCGTGTGAAATGTCCGCGTGTGATGTAAAATGTCATTGATACATACCCGCAGACAGCAGACAGTGTCGTGCGTAGAGAATGAACTCAGGTGACCTTAATCCGACTTCATTGTCATACCGCGGCTCTGTCTGGGTGTCGCATACTGATTAGCGGTCACCCGTGAAGGAATCACCGGTGACCGCTAATCCCCAGAGTAACTGAAGTGAGCAGCGCGATTTTCGCTGCTGTCACTCAGGTTACCTGCGGCCTGCTGGAGTCACCCACCCTAGACCGCAACTCACCTGTGACTTCATCGCTGTCACCCGGGCGACTTGCTGTCACAGTTGGAGGATCCAGCGGTGGCCGCAAATTACCTGAGTGACGTCATCGTTGATCATGATACTTACATCAGTTGCTGCTTGGTGCTGCCAGGAGTGGCGGGGTTCTTCTGCAGTTCACCTTCATGTAGCAGAGCTGTAAGCAACGCGGGACCTCCGTGGATTACGACGGACATGGATGGGTTTTTGGGGGTTAATAAACTGGTGAATGAGGGTATTTGTTAGTGTTTATTATTGCAAATAAAGGATTTTTCATTGTGTGTGTTTATTAACTTTAACTTGCAGGTTAATCATTTGGGGTGTCTCATAGACGCCTTCAATGATTAATCTAGGACTTATTGGCAGCTATGGGCTGCTGCCATTAACTCCTTATTACCCTGATTGCCAACGCACCAGGGCAATTCGGGAAGAGCCGGGTAGAGTCCCAGAACGGTCGCATTTAATGGATACGGCATTTCTGGGCAGCTGCTGGCTGATATTGTTAGGCTGGGGGGCTCCCCATAATGTGGAGCTCCCCATCCTGAGAATACCAGCCTTCAGCTGTGTGACTATACCCTGGCTGGTATCAAAATGGGGGGGGACCGCACGTCGTTATTTTTTAATTACGGTAATTATTTTTTTTTTTTTTACTGCACATTATAGACCCGCCCACCGGCGGCTGTGATTGGTTGCAGTGAGACAGCTGTCACTCAGCGTGTGAGCATGTCTAACTGCAACCAATCATAGAATAAACTGTGGAAAAGAGAAGCGCAAATAGGGTCTTACCCCGGTAACAACGGGGGAGAAGGAAAGAGATGGTACTACTCACCTATAGGGGTTGTGACAGTCACAACTCCTATAACAGCATGTATGTGGATAAATCCAAGTCCCGGCAGCAGTCCCTCGGTGGACAGATAACAGAGAGCAGTAGATGGAGGGTTTTCCAGCCGCGCCAAAGACCAGCCAAATTAAGGTAGTAGATTAATGTTGCTTTTTATTCCATATACAGGTCAACGCGTTTCGGAAGGTACCCCTTCCTCCTTCAGGACCAACAGGCAAGAAAACATCAAATCTACTGTACAGGGAATCATTACAGCACTATATACCCCACTGATGACGTCATGATCTACCCACTTTTCAAAAAAATCGGCAGGAATCCATACATTTCAACATCTAATGACGCAGTATCTTGTAATCATCAAGTTTCACGGATAAAGTATTTCTAACCAGAAATGGTTAGAAATACTTTATCCGTGAAACTTGATGATTACAAGATACTGCGTCATTAGATGTTGAAATGTATGGATTCCCGCCGATTTTTTTGAAAAGTGGGTGGATCATGACGTCATCAGTGGGGTATATAGTGCTGTAATGATTCCCTGTACAGCAGATTTGATGTTTTCTTTCCTGTTGGTCCTGAAGAAGGAAGGGGTACCTTCCGAAACGCGTTAACCTGTATATGGAATAAAAAGCAACATTAATCTACTACCTTAATTTGGCTGGTCTTTGGTGCGTCTGGAAAACCATCCATCTACTGCTCTCTGTTATGCAACCAATCATAGGCGCAGGTGGGCGTGGAAAGCAGGGAATACGAGATTGATTAATGAGTTGCCGGCTTTTTCAAAATAGTAAAAGCCGCCAGAGCAGTGTGAACCCCGTGCAGCGCCGCGCCGGTGATCGGGGATCGGTAAGTATGAGAGAGGGGGGAGACTGACCGACATGGACAGAGAGAGGGACAGACAAGACAGAGAGAGAGACAGAAAGAGAGACCGACCGACGGACTGAGGGAGATTGACCGACATACACAAGAAAAGAAAGAATGACCGACATTGCTAGAAAAAAGCACAAAACGTACACGGAGCATACGGAGATGCATCTGTGTCACGTACTTGTGCACACCAAACCATTGACTTTCATGGTGACCGTGTGTGCGTGTTCCGTGCAGGAAACGGACATGCTGCCGTGAAAAATGGAAACACATACGGATCACAGACACGGACACACAGACATGATGAAAAACGCAAGTTTGACCACAAACATAGATTAACATTGGTGCACGTTTGTTCGTGTCTCCGGTTATATACGAAAACAGACAAAACACGCACGTTTTTAACGCATGTGTGTCGGAGGCCTTAAGCTCACATGTCACATTGAACAACCAGATTAGCTTTATGTTATAGAACAAGAGGAGCAGAGCAGACTGACTTACTTTTCTTGAGAAAATATTTAGCATGACCTTTTTTGGATTAATTTACATCTGACAGACAAAAGAAAAAGAACAAAGTGGTTCATTTTTGATGACCAGCAAAGGTAAAGCAGACAGCTGTGGGCTGATAGTATCAGTCTGGGAAGGTTCATGGCCCTTTTCAGCCTAAAAATAGCAACCTGTAACTGCCTCAAAATTGGTGCATCCATTAGATGCTCCAATTCTGGCACTTCTCCTTAACCCTACCTGGTGCATTGGCAATCTGGGTAATAGTTTCTGGGGTTGTTGTCAGCTGTGTAGTGTCAGCTGGCATCAAGCCCAGGGGTTTGTAATAGAGGGATGTCTATCAGACACTGAGATTACAAACTCAGTATTAAAAAAGATACACAAGCAAAAATAATTAATTTCAATAAACCAATAAACGCTAACCGAAACTTTCCCGTTTACCATCTTATTAAAAAAAAGGAAACCCACGCAGCTCCAGAGAATCCGCCACAGTCCAACGCTTCTGTCGCAGTCCAAAAAAGGATAAATGAAAACCCCCCACAAACATACAAACATAGAGAAATTAAACAAGCCACTTACCCTTGTTCACCACTTTATTCAAATGAAAAATAAAAATTCCCAGCTAGTCCGATGTAGTCCAAGGATTCTGATTAATAAAGTGTATAGAGCATCAGTCTGACACTTCATAGACTTTGCACACAGGCAATTACAGGTCACACAATGCTGCGCAAGACCCAGGGCCACTGAAGAGCGGTGATATCAGTAACGTTACCACTGTTGAGGGTCGCCGAGTTACCAGAACATTCCGATGCATGAGAGCCGGCACTTCTGGTGAACGTTAACATAGCTGACTTTTCTGCTCATTAGGGTCTCCGGGTCACCAGGTCACTACAGGTCATACTACACTATGTGAGACCCAGCGTTTGTAATGAGCCTTAACGTTACTGATGTCACCACTTTTCAGAGGCACCGGGTCTCACGTAGCGCAGCGTGACCCAGAATTACCTGTAAACAAAGTCTATGGAGTGTCAGAATGATGGGCTATACACTTTGTTCTTTGGGAATCCCTGGACTACGTCAGACTTTTAAAATAACATGGTAGGTAAGGGAAAGTTTAAGGGAGTGTTTATTGAAAAAAAAATTTCATGTATGTTTTTTTATTACTAGGTTAGTAATGGGGGTGTCTGATAGATGCGTCTCCATTGCTAACCCCAGGGCTTGTTGACAGCTGACATTACAGAATTTACATCAACCCCATAAACAATTACCCTGATTGCCACTGCATTAGGATAATTGGGGCAATTGGGGACAGCCAAAGCAAATCACCATCTAATGGATGCGCCACTTCTGGGGTGGCTGCGAGCTGCTATTTTTAGGCTGTGAAAGGCCCAATAATCATGGACATTCCCACCCTGAAAATATCAGCCCTCAGGTGTCTGCTTTATCTTTGCTGGTTATCAAAAATAGGGGAGAGCCCACGTAGTTGGTTTTATTTATTTATTTATCTATTTATTTCGTTAATAGCTGTAACATCTATCTATCTATTTATTTATCTATTATCTATCTATCTATCTATCTATCTATCTATCTATCCATCTATCTATCATCTTTGCACATCTTTTACACATACAAATCATTAGTTTCTTGAATGCATTGAATTCTGGTTCATGTCACATGGATGTCACACTAATGTCATCCATGTTCTGTATGTGTTTTTCACAGACCCATAGACTTCTTTTTACCCTTTACATCCAGGCTGATGGTAAAAAACAGACAAGTCTCACATGGATACGTGTGAGGTTCATAGGGACACATGGTCTGTTCTAAAACACAAAGGTGTGAAAATCAACAGCTATATTAGTATACGTGTGAACGTGTCTCCAGTATGTGTGAAGGGGGCTGAAAAACTCTGATTGTATCAGAACTGAAGCACCCAGTAAACTAAGTGGCATATCGCTGGTATCAGGGTATCCTTTCTTACATTATGCTTCTCTCAAATGGGGTAGAAAAAAACATAGAACAGATCCTATTTAAGAAGTTAGGCTGAGGCCACATGGGGTTTAGTGCGAGTCCTCGCATGACACTCGGCTCACACTCGCAGAACAGCGGCAGCCGAGTGTCATGCGAGTGTCATGTGACGGTGGTCCAATCATGTGATCAGACCATAACTGCGGAGGGCAGGGCCAGCGCTGCGGAGGGGGAGGCTGGTGCTGCGAAGGGGAGGGCCGGCGATGCAGAGGGGAGGGATTTACAGTATCTTCCTATCTCCTCCATTGCCGGCTGATGCGAGAATCGCACTGCTCTCGCATTATAGCGGTGTAATGTGAGTGCAATGTGATGTTTCTCTCGCTCCCATAGACTTGAATGCGTGCGAGTGAAACAGGATCGCATTGCACCTGCAGCATGCTGCGATTGTTTTCTCGGTCCAATTAGGGCTGAGAAAACAATCGCCCATGGGAACGACCCCATACAGTACTATTGGTCTGAGTGGAATGCAATTTTTTTTTTATCGCATTCCACTCGCTCTGTATTACTCGCCATGTGTGCTTACCCTTACAAAATTATACAAATGTCGACCATTGTTGCCAAACAGCTGTCATGATTTTATTTTTTACTATGCTTTTTGCCAGTGCTTTTAGATTGATGATTCTAAATAAAATATGAGTTAACTGAATATTGTGTGAAAACATCTACATGGAATTAAATCTACCACAACTTTTATAATAACCACAACCCAATACATAGATTTTTCCTTTGCATGTTTATTTTCTTTTTAATTGTTTTTGTTGTATTTTTGTGTTGCCCATTTACAGGCATTTATAGAAGTGCTGATTAGCATTCCTTCTTCATACATCAGGGACACGAAGATGAAATTCTCTGTTATGTATGATATTTGGAAGCGCACAGACATGCAAATCTTGTAATAATGATCTTTATTGTTTCTCCCAAGCACACCAGTAGAGCACTTAAATATCATTAAGAAGAAATCTACATTAAGCACAGTTAAACATGATATTTCTTAACAGTTCCACATAAAATTAGGTCTAAACAAAGCACAGTTTAATTGTATAATCATATGCTTATGCTCAGTGAGGGGAAAATATTGGAAAAAAAAAAGAGGAAAAGGATCTTGCCTGTAAGTCAGTAGAACTGAAGCGGATAACACCTCCTATTGTGAGACAAATCTAAACATACGACCAAGGAAATGCAATTAACGATTAGGACGAGTTCTGGAAATATTTCCAAATTGTATCTGTTTTGAACAGTTGGACTACTTTCATTTTTTACAAGCTGATTGGTCCATCGTGACCAATAAAAAATGTGTTTTGTCTTCAAAAGTATAGAACATTCTGTCCAATTAAAGGACCACTTCATAAAAAATACAAGAGGAGTGTTGCATGACTGTATGACATCTCTTCAGAATCTGGACCAGATATAATAGTGCAGATGTTTTAGGCTATGTTCACACACAGCATTTTTGCAGTTTTTTTCATACAGCCAAAATCTACTTTCTTGGCAGTAAAAACAAGTGTAGCATTTTCCACAGTATTTCACTTTTATTGCTGTGTTTTTGTGTGGATTACATGTGTGCTTTATCTACAGTACATGATTATAAAGCTGGATTCACACGATGGTATGGCATCCGATGCGAGTGATTGGATATGCTAATGACCCTCAGCTCAGGCTGTGCTGCAAGTGTGAGCCGAGTGTCATGGAACTGTGATCCGATCCTGCGATCAGATCACAGCTGCGGAGGAGAGGGAGGGATTAATCCTCCCATCTCCTCCATTGTCAACTGATGCGATTATCACACTACACTCTGGTGTCATCTGAGTGCAGGCTGATGTTTCACTCGAAACCTTTAGACTTGTATGGGTGCGAGTGACACGTCTCTCACTGACAATCGCAGCATGGTGCGACTTTTCACTCATCCAGAATCTGGATGAGAAAAAAGCTGACTATCTGCTTTCCCTCATTGACTAAAGCGGGCTTTACACGCTGCGACATCGCTAGCCGATGCTAGCGTTGGCGAGCGTGATAGCACTCGCCCCTATCGTTAAGCCGATATGTGAAGATCGCTGCCGTAGTGAACATTATCGCTACGGCAGCATCACACGTACTTACCTGCTCGGCGACATCGCTGTGACCGGCGAACTGCCTCCTTTCTAAGGGGGTGGTTAGCTCGGCGTCTCAGTGACGTCACTAAGCGGCCGCCCAATCAAAGCGGAGGGGCGGAGATAAGTGGGACGAACATCCCGCCCACCTTCTTCCTTCCTCATTGCTGGCGTGTGGCAGGTAAGGAGAGGCTCCTCGTTCCTGCGGCGTCACATGTAGCGATGTGTGCTGCCGCAGGGACGAGGATCAACTTTGCCCAAGCGACAGCAGCGATAATTGGGAGAGGACCCCCATGTCAACGAGGAGCGATTTTGGACGTTTTTGCAACGATCCAAAATCGCTCCTAGGAGTCACACACAACAAGATCACTACAGCGGCCGGATGTGCATCACAAAATCCGTGACCCCCCAACGAGATTGGTGCAGCAATCTCGTAGCGTGTAAAGCCACTCTTAGGGTGCGACCGCACTATGCTTTTTACCTGCTTTTTTGCTGCTTTTTCAACTGCAGCGTTTAATGCCAAAATGGTTGTGTTCTGCTTTTCAAGCAAAGTCTATGGGAATTTGGGTTTCTTGTCCGCACTATGCAGTTCAAACTGCAGCCTTTTTGTTGCAGAACTTTGGTCAAAAACTCAGCTTTGCAGTGCAAAACCCAAATGGCAAAAACAATTCACATGTCAATTGTTTTTGCCATTTGGGTTTTGAACTGCAAAGCTGAGTTTTTGACCAAAGTTCTGTCACAGAAAGGCAGCATTTTGAACAGCATAGTGCGGACAAGAAACCCAAATTCCCATAGACTTTGCTTGAAAAGCAGAACACAACCATTTTGGCATTAAACGCTGCAGTTGAAAAAGCAGCAAAAAAGCAGGTAAAAAGCAAAATGGACACATAGCCTAACATTAGTCCGAGTGCAATGCAAGATATTCTCACATTGCACTCGTCCAAGTCATACGCTTGTGTGAGCATGCCCTTAAAAGCAGTTTTATTCGCTAAAATAATGTAAAATGTCCCAAAAAACAGAGAAAAACACTGATGCCTTTTTTGCTGCTTTTTTTCCACTTTCTCATTGCTTCCTATCGGTGAAAAAAACATTGCAAAAATGCTGATAGAATAAACATGCTGCAGATTTAAAAAATGTAGTACTTCAATCAAGAAAAAAATAGCGTGTGGATGAGATTTCTGAAATCTCTCACCTTTTGCTGTTACTATAAAACAGCTTTGATGTGCATAAATAAATGCAAAAAAAACCCACTGCAAAACGCTGCATGCGAACATTGCCTCACACTAATGTCATACAGTTAGGTCCAGAAATATTTGGACAGTGACACAATTTTCGCGAGTTGGGCTCTGCATGCCACCACATTGGATTTGAAGTGAAACCTCTACAACAGAATTCAAGTGCAGATTGTAACATTTAATTTGAAGGTTTGAACAAAAATATCTGATAGAAATTGTAGGAATTGTACACATTTCTTTACAAACACTCCATATTTTAGGAGGTCAAAAGTAATTGGACAAATAAACCAAACCCAAACAAAATATTTTTATTTTCAATATTTTGTTGCGAATCCTTTGGAGGCAATCACTGCCTTAAGTCTGGAACCCATGGACATCACCAAACGCTGGGTTTCCTCCTTCTTAATGCTTTGCCAGGCCTTTACAGCCGCAGCCTTCAGGTCTTGCTTGTTTGTGGGTCTTTCCGTCTTAAGTCTGGATTTGAGCAAGTGAAATGCATGCTCAATTGGGTTAAGATCTGGTGATTGACTTGGCCATTGCAGAATGTTCCACTTTTTTGCACTCATGAACTCCTGGGTAGCTTTGGCTGTATGCTTAGGGTCATTGTCCATCTATACTATGAAGCGCCGTCCGATCAACTTTGCGGCATTTGGCTGAATCTGGGCTGAAAGTATATCCCGGTACACTTCAGAATTCATCCGGCTACTCTTGTCTGCTGTTATGTCATCAATAAACACAAGTGACCCAGTGCCATTGAAAGCCATGCATGCCCATGCCATCACGTTGCCTCCACCATGTTTTACAGAGGATGTGGTGTGCCTTGGATCATGTGCCGTTCCCTTTCTTCTCCAAACTTTTTTCTTCCCATCATTCTGGTACAGGTTGATCTTTGTCTCATCTGTCCATAGAATACTTTTCCAGAACTGAGCTGGCTTCATGAGGTGTTTTTCAGCAAATTTAACTCTGGCCTGTCTATTTTTGGAATTGATGAATGGTTTGCATCTAGATGTGAACCCTTTGTATTTACTTTCATGGAGTCTTCTCTTTACTGTTGACTTAGAGACAGATACACCTACTTCACTGAGAGTGTTCTGGACTTCAGTTGATGTTGTGAACGGGTTCTACTTCACCAAAGAAAGTATGCGGCGATCATCCACCACTGCTGTCATCCGTGGACGCCCAGGCCTTTTTGAGTTCCCAAGCTCACCAGTCAATTCCTTTTTTCTCAGAATGTACCCGACTGTTGATTTTGCTACTCCAAGCATGTCTGTTATCTCTCTGATGGATTTTTTCTTTTTTTTCAGCCTCAGGATGTTCTGCTTCACCTCAATTGAGAGTTCCTTAGACCGCATGTTGTCTGGTCACAGCACCAGCTTCCAAATGCAAAACCACACACCTGTAATCAACCCCAGACCTTTTAACTACTTCATTGATTACAGGTTAACGAGGGAGACGCCTTCAGAGTTAATTGCAGCCCTTAGAGTCCCTTGTCCAATTACTTTTGGTCCCTTTAAAAAGAGGAGGCTATGCATTACAGAGCTATGATTCCTAAACCCTTTCTCCGATTTGGATGTGAAAACTCTCATATTGCAGCTGGGAGTGTGCACTTTCAGCCCATATTATATATATAATTGTATTTCTGAACATGTTTTTGTAAACAGCTAAAATAACAAAACTTGTGTCACTGTCCAAATATTTCTGGACCTAACTGTATATTGTGCACATGTACCATATGAGTTACTGTATGTGCATAAAGGAAGTGTAGAGCAGTATTATAAACTGCGCCTGCTCCATATATCCTGAGAACTAGCTGTGTCATAAGCAGCTGCCTTCACGTGTAGCTGTCATGATTATTATTATTATTATTATTTATTATTATAGCGCCATTTATTCCATGGCGCTTTACAAGTGAAAAGGGTATACATACAACAATCATTAACAGTACAAAACAGACTGGTATAGGAGGAGAGAGGACGCTGCCCGCGAGGGCTCACATGATCTGAGCTAATTAAAGGAATAGGACATCACCTTCTGATTCCACATTTCCTACAGATGAAATAAAAAGCCTGTACTCACCTCTGTGGCCAGGGTACATCCAGTAGTGTCGGGGTTTCCATACCCCAGGGCTCAAGTGACGTTTTGATGTCATACGAGCCCCACATCCAATGAGCGCCAGTTTCTTTCTCTTTACCTTTCGACATAGGAACAATCAACAGGAAGTGAGTTGTAGCCGCAGCATCATTTCCTGTTGATTAACTCATTTGTCGGAAGTTGGGGACACAGAAGCTGGTGATAATTAGATACAAGGCTCCCATGACGTCAAAACGTCACTTGAGCCTTGGGAAAGCAAGCCCAGAGACCACTGTAACTGCACCAGCCATGGAGGTGAGTACAGGTTTTTTATTTTACATGGGGGAAAATGTGGAATCAGAAGGGGTTGTCCTAGTAGGGCAGAAGGGCATAACAGTCTTAACAAATAAAACATTGTGTTGTTGATCCTGCAGAGGACAGTCTAAAAAATATTCCAAAACTTCTGCTTTTTGATACATTTTTCCCTCTCAAAAAGTTAAACATATCAAAAATGGTACAAGTAAAAATATGAACTTATATAGTAAAAAAAAGTAGCCAGAACACGGCTCTGTCAACTGATAAATACACAATTTACAAGTCTCAGAAATTTTATATATTGTAAAACATAATAAAACTATTAAACCCCTTCCCAACATGGAACATATCAATATGTCCTATGTCAGGTGTAGGTGTATGAAACGGGCTCAGGAGCTGAGCCTGCTCTGTACACAGCAGATGTCAGCTGAGTTACGCTGGTTTCACATCAGCGTTTTCCTGCCGCACTTCCAGATCTGGCACAATGGCAGTACAGTACAATACAGTTCACTGGCAAGCTCCGGGCACATGCGGTCATGTGACCGAAGCATGTGACACCATGTGACCGGGGCTTGCCGCACTGTCTGTGAACTGTATTGTACTGTACTGCCCTTGTGCCGGATCCAGCAGTGCGGCAGAATACCGCTGATGTGAAACCAGCCTTATACAGCCGGCACCTGATTCTTTCAGCTGCAACTAGAGCTAACAATGATTGCTGATGTTTAACCTCTTAGATGCTGTTATCAATCTCTGTCAGTGTCACTAAAATGGGTGGTGCCTATCAATACCTCCATGATGCAATCGTGGAGTGCCAACTAGTGATGGGTGGACTCCCAGATAACCGGGACCAGCGTACCTAACCGGATTAAAAAGAAATCTGTTTATGGCCCGGAATTGATCCCGGATATGTGGCCGGATGACGGTCCTTATATAAGTCTATGGAGACCAGAATCTGGCTGTAAATAGTGGTAGAAGGGATAGGGGGATTGGAGCAAGTAGACTTTACTTACCGAGCATGGCTGTAACTGCGTCCTAGTCACTCATTCACTTCTGGGGCTGCTCCATACCTTCATTGCATATACACTGCTTCCCCCACCCACCGGCGTCTGTGATTAGTTACAGTCAGACGAGCCCCCATCTTGAGTGTCAGCGATGAGTGCATACATGGGCGGTCTTTAACCTTACAGAGTAGGGCAGATCAAAGTGTGACTGCGCATGACCGCAATGTCGGCTTGTGTGGATGATATAGGAACCGCATATAGGAGGCACCGAACTGGAGAGCAGCGACACCCATCATACAGGACCTAGGTGAGTATAATAAGTGGTTTTTTACATTCTACAGAGCATTCTGAGCTCTTATATACAGTATTCTAGAATGCTGTATATAGGGATTCACTAGTGGTGACCGCAGCAATTAGTCACCAAATCTGGTGACTGGTTCCCCTTAATGTAAAAAAATGGAAATTTAATAAAAATAAAAATTTGCAAAAATATTAACTAATTAAAGTTGGAATCATCTATTCTTCCCATTAAAAGTACATTATTATTATTTTTTTAAATAAACATAATTGGCATCCATAGTCTGTAAAAGTCTGATTCATGAAAAAACAAAATTAATATAGTAAATGTCAAGGAAAAAAAAAGGAAACCCCTGAATTCTTTGTTTTCACTCATCTCTAGAGTTGAGCGCGGTTCGAGGTTCGAGGTTCTCCAGTTCGGGGCTCGAGTGATTTTGGGGGCTGTTCTAGATCGAACTAGAACTCGAGCTTTTTCCAAAAGCTCGATAGTTCTAGAAACGTTCGAGAACGGTTCTAGCAGCAAAAAACCAGCTAAATCCTAGCTTGGTTTCCGCTGTAATAGTGTAAGTCACTCTGTGAATCACACTATTATGACATTTCAGTGTATAGTGTGCGTGAACAGCGCCTTCAGATCACTGCTGTTTCTATAATGGCAATCGCCATTTTTTTTTTTTTTTCCTTGTCTTCCTTCCCTAAGCGCGCGCGTGTAGTGGGGCAGGCCAGCATGTCAGCCAATCCCAGACACACACACAGCTAAGTGGACTTTTAGCCAGAGAAGCAACGGCATGTGTGATAGGATGTCCATGTCACATGTCCCTGCATTATAAAACCGGACATTTTCCTCCAGGACGCCATTATCTCTTCTGCGTCTTTGGTGTCAGACATCAGTGTCGCAGCTCCGTCCTCCTGAGTCCTATCGCCGATACAGCTGTATGCGCTCCATACACAGCGTTAGACAGCTTAGGGAGAGCACTTTCTAGCAGTCCTTTTAAGGGCTCAAACCGGCAGGGTCAGAGTTAAGTAGGTGACAGGTCCTGAAAACAGAGACAGCGTCTGTGTAGCCAAGGTCAGGGATTTTGTCGCTGCATTTCACCATTAGGAGGGAATAGAAAGGCAGGCTTCCATTCCTCTACCCAGAGCCCCACAATCCTGGCACTGTACCCTCCTGTCCTCTGCACACTCCAACTCATTATAACTAAGCCATTATGCTAGCAAACAGTCAGTGTACCTAGTGGCATCCTAAACGTGGCTATTAGACTTTGCTATAGTCCCACTAGTGCAAAGACATTTGCAGAGCACGTCTGCCTGCATTGCACACTCCAACTCTTTTTAACTAAGCCATTATACTAGCAAACAGTCAGTGTACCTAGTGGCATCCTAAACGTGGCTATTGGACTTTTGTCTATTCACACTATTGTAAAGATATTTGCAGCACGTCTGCCTGCATTGCACACTCCAACTTTTTTTAACTAAGCCATTATACTAGCAAACAGTCAGTGTACCTAGTGGCATCCTAAACGTGGCTATTGTACTTTTGTCTACTCAAACTAGTGGAAAGATATTTGCAGCATGTCTGCCTGCATTGCACACTCCAACTTTTTTAAACTAAGCCATTATACTAGCAAACAGTCAGTGTACCTAGTGGCATCCTAAACGTGGCTATTGTACTTTTGTGTAGTCACACTAGTGGAAAGATATTTGCAGCATGTCTGCCTGCATTGCACACTCCAACTCTTTTTAACTAAGCCATTATACTAGCAAACAGTCAGTGTACCTAGTGGCATCCTAAACGTGGCTATTGTACTTTTGTCTACTCAAACTAGTGGAAAGATATTTGCAGCATGTCTGCCTGCATTGCACACTCCAACGTTTTTTAACTAAGCCATTATACTAGCAAACAGTCAGTGTACCTAGTGGCATCCTAAACGTGGCTATTGTACTTTTGTCTACTCAAACTAGTGGAAAGATATTTGCAGCATGTCTGCCTGCATTGCACACTCCAACTTTTTTTAACTAAGCCATTATACTAGCAAACAGTCAGTGTACCTAGTGGCATCCTAAACGTGGCTATTGGACTTTTGTCTATTCACACTATTGTAAAGATATTTGCAGCACGTCTGCCTGCATTGCACACTCCAACTTTTTTTAACTAAGCCATTATACTAGCAAACAGTCAGTGTACCTAGTGGCATCCTAAACGTGGCTATTGTACTTTTGTGTAGTCACACTAGTGGAAAGATATTTGCAGCATGTCTGCCTGCATTGCACACTCCAACTTTTTTAAACTAAGCCATTATACTAGTAAACAGTCAGTGTACCTAGTGGCATCCTAAACGTGGCTATTGGACTTTTGTCTACTCAAACTAGTGGAAAGATATTTGCAGCATGTCTGCCTGCATTGCACACTCCAACTTTTTTAAACTAAGCCATTATACTAGCAAACAGTCAGTGTACCTAGTGGCATCCTAAACGTGGCTATTGTACTTTTGTGTAGTCACACTAGTGGAAAGATATTTGCAGCATGTCTGCCTGCATTGCACACTCCAACTTTTTTAAACTAAGCCATTATACTAGCAAACAGTCAGTGTACCTAGTGGCATCCTAAACGTGGCTATTGGACTTTTGTCTATTCACACTATTGTAAAGATATTTGCAGCAAGTCTGCCTGCATTGCAAACTCCAACTTTTTTTAACTAAGCCATTATACTAGCAAACAGTCAGTGTACCTAGTGGCATCCTAAACGTGGCTATTGTACTTCTGTCTACTCAAACTAGTGGAAAGATATTTGCAGCATGTCTGCCTGCATTGCACACTCCAACTTTTTTAAACTAAGCCATTATACTAGCAAACAGTCAGTGTACCTAGTGGCATCCTAAACGTGGCTATTAGACTTTTGTCTATTCACACTATTGTAAAGATATTTGCAGCAAGTCTGCCTGCATTGCACACTCCAACTTTTTTTAACTAAGCCATTATACTAGCAAACAGTCAGTGTACCTAGTGGCATCCTAAACGTGGCTATTGGACTTTTGTCTATTCACACTATTGTAAAGATATTTGCAGCATGTCTGCCTGCATTGCACACTCCAACTTTTTTTAACTAAGCCATTATACTAGCAAACAGTCAGTGTACCTAGTGGCATCCTAAACGTGGCTATTGGACTTTTGTCTAGTCACACTAGTGCAAATCTATGTGCAGCACCTCTGCATGACACCCTCCTGCTCTGTTTTTAATAAGCTATAATGATAGCAAAAAATACTGCCATTTAGTGGCATCATAGAACTGGCTGTTGTATTCCATTAGTGCCCCACTGGTGCCAAGCTATTTCTAGCACCTCTACATCACACCCTCATGCACATTTTGCTACGCTAATGTTATAGCAAACTCATGGAATTCATTGCTGCATTTCATAATTCGGAGGGATAGAAAGTCAGGCTTCCTTTAGCTTTTCCTTCTGTTCATAGACAGCATCTCCAAGAGCAATTTCCCCTCCACGTCTAAGTGTGGAGAGGCAGCTAGTGCGCATGCGTGTGCCGATGTACCCCAGCCGCAGCCTAATTACAGTGTTTCGCCTAGTGAGTATGCTCAGCCTGACTGTGTTATTCCTGACGCTAAGTCTTCATTTCGGAATACAGCGCATGCTCCCACACTAAGTGTGAAAAGCCTCTTTGCACAGGTGCTTGCATTCCGTGCTGGGTCTAAGTCCTGTTTTGTGCCTAGACACCATGCTAAAGCTGATAGTCTTTTTTCAGAGACTGCATTTCATGCTACTGAGCATGCTCAGACACTTACTGCATCAGAGACTAGGTCCGGTAATGAACTCTTTGGCCCTGCCCCTGATGTGGGGGTCCCATATAGACCACAGGGCATCAGGTGTCCTCCCAAATGGCTTGCAGAGGCCCACCCCTATGACTTGTCACCGCATTATTGATGGTCAGACGATGACTGGTGAGGTGTTTGGGTCATGGCAGCCATGAGGTCATCATTGAAGTTGCGGTTCCAAATAGGACGCTAGTTATGCCACTCATGACGTGTCACTCTACTTTTGTCTCCAGGAGGTGCATTGTGGTTCACCCTGGTTTGGGGGGACCCAGGTTATAAAAGGGGCTGGAGCCAACAAGGAGGTGCGCAGTCTTCTATTATGCTACGAAAGAGCACACCTCCATGTGTTGAACCCATTGCGGCTTTAGGCCAGAGGTAGGCAGGGATAGGGTGTCGATGCAGGCCACCACCACAGTTGGTAACGCAGAACGGTTAAGACCAGCTCCTGTCCTACCAGTACTGCTTGTGCAGCCCAGTGGCATTAACAGGCCTGCTGCTGCTGATGCGCCTGCTGTCCACAGGTGTGCCCCTATGCACACGGTCAGCGTACTCAATGGCCCCTGTGTTGTTAACAGGGAGTTCCTGGGCTGGGTGGGCATGTGGACCCTGTGACGCTAACAGGGCTCACAGTCTCCAGATCCGAATGGCGTCTAACTCGGTTCAGGCTACTATTAGTTTCATAGCCACACAGCTCTGTATCCTCCACCAAACCTTCCAGTTGCCAACCTCTCCTTTTCCAACTGGGAGCACGGTGGACACTGACTGCTGATGGGGATATATACCTTTCTCTTTCTTTTCTTATTAATTTTCGTTATATAGCGGTAACATAGTATATACCACTTTATCCACATCTGCCAGTCCCACTGTAACAGATGGTGTTTCTTCAGCAAATGTTACTGTTGCTTAACCACCAAATCCACGGACCAAAACTTTTTTCCCCTTTCCACCAGCATCTGTCCTTTTTCAACTCATTTTGGTATATGACCAAAAGTGCAACTCTGCAGGGACACCGTACTCAACGCCATCTCAGCACAGCAGCCATCCCTCGGTCCCTCCGATGTGGACAAGTAAAAGACCATTTCCTCCTATCCATGACAAAGCGTTGAGATTCACTCTGTGCAGCACTGGTGTTTAGTGGAAAAGTAGATCTAAGATTGCGTACCACATTCTGCAGATACTCCTGTATACATGCGTCCATTTCTATGGCAGGAATTATTTTGCCAAATTTTGTCTTGTACCGGGGATGTAACAGTGTGGCAACCCAGTATTCTGGATTACTTTGAATTCGTACAATCCGAGGGTCATGTTGTAGGTAGTGCAGCAAGAAGCCGCTGATGTGTCTTGTGCATCCAGGAGGACCAAGTCCTTGGTGTGTTGGTGGCAGAGAGGTGAGAATCGTGCCTCCTTCCTCTGCCCTCTCACCACAACCTCGCACAACCGAAATGTGAGCAAGCTCTCACTCATCTGCTGAGTCTTCCATGCCCATCGCAAGTTCGTCCTCCATTTCTTCATGGGCTCCTGCACCTTCCTCAACACTTTTTGCTGATACTATGCGCCCTTGTTAATCCCTCTCCCTCACCATGACTGCCGCATAGGTGCCGCTGACCATCTGGACCTCGTAGATCTTGTTATCCCTTCCGCATATGACTCCTCCTGTACTTCCTCCCCTTCCTCTTGTCCCAACACCTGACTCCGAATAATAATTACAGTGCGCTCCATCATGTAGATGACCAGAATTGTCACGCTGAGAATGACATTGCCAGTGCTAAACATCTTCGTCGACATTTGTAAACTGTGTAGCAGGGTGCATAGGTCCTTGATCTGACACCACTCCAGCAGCGTGATCTGCACCACCTCTGGATCAAGTTATCCCAGGCTATATGTCATAACGTATTGCAGCAGGGTTCGGCGGTGCTGCCACAAACGCTGCAACATGTGCAGATTCAAATTCCTGCGTGTGGGCACATCGCATTTCAGGCGTTTAACCACCAGACCTAAAGACTTCTGTAGCGACGAAAGTTGTTGAGCTGCTGTGTGCGCACGATGGAAGTGAGCACATAGCGAGCGTGCACGCTGCACAAGGCCATGTAGGCCGTGATGGTGTTTTAAAAATTGCTGGAGAATTAGGTTCAACACGTGAGCCATACAAGGCACGTTTGTCACATTGCCCTGACGATGGCCCGCAGCCAGGTTTGCATCATTGCCGCACATGGCTGTTAAGTCACCAACGGAGTCCGGTCCGTCAATTTGTACTCCGGTCGCCAGGTGACAACGTGTTCCTTTCATGAATAGTGCTGATGATGGGAGAGGAGTCGATGCCAGCGGCGCAGGTGGACGCAGGTTATGCTCACCCACTGGGCTGCATTACCTTGACAGATGCAGAATCTCTGGCTGAATGTAGCTGGTGGGTATCTCACAGATGAAATACCATCATTCAGCTACAACCAATGGGAAGACACCACACCCTTTTTTATGCCCATCCTGTCTGCAGACCACTGCCAGACATAGCTATGACCTCTGGTTACTTTTACCCCCAGTTCAGTTTTATGATTTTGTGTGCTTGTTACCTGACTACTTTTCCTGCTTGCTGTTTATGTACCTTGTTGGCCGATCCGCATTTCACCTATGCTTGTTTTCTGATTAAGTCCTGGCCGTCCCATTCTGTTCCTGTTCCTCAATTAATGTTTTGACCCTGCCTGACTACTATTCTCTGGAACTGCAGCCTTCCACAGGTATTAATCACCTTGGGCCCTGTGCAATTCCTAATCCCTGTATAGGGGTTAAAGGGTTTCAGGGTTCTAGGGGTCCTGCTTGGTGAGTGGCTTCCCTCTAGCCTATCATTAACAGCCCATCTGAGTGTGTGGATCAAGGAAGGCGTTACACCGTGCTCTCTGCAGAAGGCCATGTGGTCCAGGATAGTGCTTTAAAAATTGCTGGACAACCAGGTTCAACACGTGAACCACACAAGCCATGTGTGTCACAATGTCACAGCGAAGGGCCGCACCCATGTTTGCATCATTGTCGCACCCGGCCTTCCCTGGCTGCTGGTTGAGTGGAGACAACCATTGATGAAACTCGGTATCCAGAGCTAACCGTCCACAACTTCTCAGCGGTGTGACTCACATTTCCCATACATTTCAAAGTAAAACTTTGACCGCCTGATGGCATTGAGCTCTGCTGCCAGCATAGTAAGGAGGTGTGTGGTAGTCCTTGTGCGCAGTTACAAGGAAGGGTGGCCTGACCACACAGGGTTTGCGCCAAGGTGGAGGACCCACACGAGGTTGAAGAGGCAGAAGCAGTGTATTAACTTCTACATACAGAAGAAGGATTGAAACAACTCGTGGGGACGGCAAGACTTGGACAGCAGACCCTTCTCCATCTCTCACCATAATTTGCCAGTGCCCAGTCAGTGACATGTAATGACCCTGTCTATGCTTACTGGTCCAAGTATCTGTGTTGAAATGCACCCTGTCGCACACAGAGTTTCTCAAGGAAGTGGTGATGTTGTGTGCGACATGCTGGTGTAGCGCGGGCATGCTTTTCTTGGAGAAGCAGTGGTGATTGGGCATCTTGTACTGGATCACAGCGACAGACATAAGGTCTCTAAAATCCTGTGTGTCCACTAGGCGGAAAGGCAGCATTTCGGTAGCCAACAGCTTACAGAGGGATAGAGTCAACCTCTTCGCTTTGTCATGGGTCGCAGGAAGTGGCCTTTTATTTGACCACATCTGAGGGACAGAGATCTGGCTGCTGTGTGTAGACGGTGTTGAGTAGGGTGTCCCTGGAAAAATGCAGGTTTGTGAGGAAAGTGCAGGCGGAGACATGATGTTGCCTTCATCCAACGTTGGTGCTATCGATGTCTGAGAGAGCTGTACACACTCACTTGTTTCCCCTTCCAAACCAACTGACGACCTACCAAGCAAACTGCCTGTTGCGGTTACAGTGGTGGAAGTTGTGGGTGGAAAAACAGGTGTGACAGCTGTCCCCACAGTCCTAGAAGATGACGAGCGCGCGGATGCACTGGAAGGGGCAGGCGGTGGATGGTTCGCTCCGCTAGGCCGCATTGCAGCACGGTGAGCTTCCCACCGGGCCATATGATATTTATTCATGTGACGATTCATGGAAGAAGTTGTCAAACTGCTGAGGTTTTGACCTCTACTAAGAGAACCATGACAAATTTTACAGATCACATAATTTGGGCGATCTTTTTCTATGTCAAAAAAGGACCAGGCTAGGCAAAGCTTAGAGGCCATGCGACCTGTTGATCCACCCCGAATAATGCTCAGAGGCAGAGTGGTGGCTGAGGATGCAGTTGTAGACGTGCTACCAGTGCTCCGACTCTGTCCAGGAAGGCGCAAGGTAACTTCGTCGTCGGTTGCATCCTCCTCCACCGCCTCTGTTGACCTCCTCGAGTGTCTGACTGTGGGTTGACAGTAGGTGGGATCTAGAACTTCATCATCAATTGTTGTGTTTGCACTCCCCTCCCCCTCAGAACGAGCCTCTTCTTGCCCTGACCGAATATTTAAGTTGTCATCCCAATCGGGTATCTGCGTCTCATCTTCATCAGTATGTTCCTCATTGTCTATAACCACAGGTGTTGGAAAGGCAGCATTTTGGTAGCCAACAGTTTGCAGATGCTGAAAGTCAACCTCCAAGCCATGTCATGCCCTTCTAAAAGCATGTAAAACACAGCGAGGGGACTCCAACCACAGTCTCCCTCGTTGCCACTAATTGGGCCACACACACCCCACTTGACTGACATCGGTTGATGCCCCTTTTCAAAATGAAAAAGATGCTTTGCATGAAGCACTCTCAAAAATACGCGTGCCTTTCCCGTCCCCTGGCTGACCCAGGGGAAGAAAAGTCCTCTGAGAGCCATGACTTGTTCATCTTGGTTCTTTTAGAAACACAGCGAGGGGACTCCAACCACAGTCTCCCTCGTTGCCACTAATTGGGCCACACACACCCCACTTGACTGACATCGGTTGATGCCCCTTTTCAAAATGAAAAAGATGCTTTGCATGAAGCACTCTCAAAAATACGCGTGCCTTTCCCGTCCCCTGGCTGACCCAGGGGAAGAAAAGTCCTCTGAGAGCCATGACTTGTTCATCTTGGTTCTTTTAGAAACACAGCGAGGGGACTCCAACCACAGTCTCCCTCGTTGCCACTAATTGGGCCACACACACCCCACTTGACTGACATCGGTTGATGCCCCTTTTCAAAATGAAAAAGATGCTTTGCATGAAGCAATCTCAAAAATACGCGTGCCTTTCCCGTCCCCTGGCTGACCCAGGGGAAGAAAAGTCCTCTGAGAGCCATGACTTGTTCATCTTGGTTCTTTTAGAAACACAGCGAGGGGACTCCAACCACAGTCTCCCTCGTTGCCACTAATTGGGCCACACACACCCCACTTGACTGACATCGGTTGATGCCCCTTTTCAAAATGAAAAAGATGCTTTGCATGAAGCACTCTCAAAAATACGCGTGCCTTTCCCATCCCCTGGCTGACCCAGGGGAAGAAAAGTCCTCTGAGAGCCATGACTTGTTCATCTTGGTTCTTTTAGAAACACAGCGAGGGGACTCCAACCACAGTCTCCCTCGTTGCCACTAATTGGGCCACACACACCCCACTTGACTGACATCGGTTGATGCCCCTTTTCAAAATGAAAAAGATGCTTTGCATGAAGCACTCTCAAAAATACGCGTGCCTTTCCCGTCCCCTGGCTGACCCAGGGGAAGAAAAGTCCTCTGAGAGCCATGTCCACATTGTCAGTGGACAGACGCGTGTGCTTATCTGCCAGCAGACCCCCAGCAGCACTGAAGACAGGTTCCGAGAGAACGCTGGCTGCAGGACATGACAAGATCCCCAAGGCGTACGTGGCGAGCTCAGGCAATTTATCCAGATTGGAAGCCTAAAATGAGCAGGGCTCAAGTTGCACAATAATGGAATCGATGTTTCCTTGCATATACTCATATATCTGTGTGTCCTCCTCTTTGTCCTTGTCCAGCTGTTTTGTTTTGGCATGAGTATATGTCCTTGTCACTTTCCCATGTGTTTGTGTTGTGTTGTGAGTTGTTTGTCACCTTTTGGACACCTTTGAGGGTGTTTTCTAGGTGTTTTTCTGTGTTTGTGATTGCCTGCCATTGTTTCCTATGCAGTTCGAGTTCGGTTCGTCGAACGTTCGACGAGCCGAACTCGAACGGGACCTCCGTTCGGCGAACCGACCTCGAGCCGAACCGGGACCGGTTCGCTCATCTCTACTCATCTCACGTTTCCCAAACATTTTACAAAAAGTGATTAAAATGTCTTATGGACCTTCACATAGTATAAATAAAAACTTCAAACCGTTGTACAGAAATCAGGCCCCCGCACAGCTAAAAAAAGCTTTTGCAAAGTTCTGCAGATTTTGTAACCTCAGACATAAAAAAAATTACACAAAAGTGATATCACTGTAATTGTACTGATGAGGAGAATCCTGTTTCTAGGTCTTTTTCATCCAACAAATCACCCTGCAAATCAAAATTTAAAAAAAACACAACAATGTCGGAGTTGCGCATTTTTTTTTTTCATTTTATCCCATTTGGACTTTTCTAATTTTTCAGTACATTATACAGTCAAAATAATGATGCTTGAAAAAAACAACAACTCGTCTGTAAAAAAATCATGGTCTCACATGGGTAGAGAAAAATACCATTTCATTAAGAAAAATGAAAGTACAAAAAAAAACCTAATTTTGAGGGGTTAAAGTTGGTATTGTTTTTACTGGCCCAAAGAATGAGGTAGCATGTAATTTTTGTGCACAGTGAACACTGCAAAAACTAATTAGAAAAAGCAATAGCATTACTATTTTTTTTCATTACACCCCAAATAGAGTTATATGGTGCACTTAAAAAATAAAACTTGTACGGTATGTCATTTTATACTTTCTATCCCCACGGAAGCCAAATATAATTGAGTTTTCTTTTTTTTTCAATGGATTGCAATCATCCAACAATGTCAGTGTTATTACTAGTTGGCTATGTGCTCAGTATGTAAAGCAATGTGGCATATGCTGTATTTCTTATATACAACTCTCACTACTATAGAAAGTGGTGTTAATATTTAAATTTGATACAGTCCTAAAAACATTAAATTTTTTTAAGTGACCCACCTTCGTGCACACGACCATATTAACGTAGTGGAAAACCCCTTTTGATATCACATGTTTCCCCAAGGTAAAATAATAAAGCCTATGCTCACCTCCCGTACCGGCGCCCTTCCAGCAGTGACTGGCCTCTAGGTGCCAGGGCTTAGGTGGGGTTGTGACATAACGTAAGCCCCACATCCAATCAGCACTGGCTTCCTTCTCCCTGCCTTCGGACCAAACAAACAAACAACTGGAAGGGAGTGCAGCAGCTGCGCTCACTTTCTGTTGATTAACTTGTTTGTCTGAAAGTGGGGAGAAGGAAGCCAGTTCTGATTGGCTCCTGTGAAGTCACAACGCCACGTGAGCCCCAGAACCGCAAATCAAGAGCTTGCCGGAAGGATGACGGTACAAGAGGTGACTATAAGCTTTATTATTTTTCCTGGGGGAAACGGGATATCAAAAGGGTAGAGGGCAACCACTAGTAGTGGGCAACCCTTTTAATTGTTCTAAGGTGGGACCTCAGTGCTCAGACTGGGCACAGCTTTCCCGACACGAGTGTGACAGCTTCATACATTTCTATGTGCAGCTGTCATACTTCAGTCTATAGATGCACAGTCAGTCTGAGCCTTAAGGCCCCGTCACACGTGACGATATATCGTGCGATCGCATGAGCGATTGCACCCGCCCCTGTCGTTTGTGCATAACAGGCAATTTGTTGCCCATGGCGCACAATGTCGTTAATCCCCGTCACACATTCTTACCTCCCTAACGACGTCGCTGTGGGCGGCGAACATCCTCTTCCTGAAGGGGGAGGGACGTTCGGCGTCACAGTGACGTCACAGCTGAATAGGATAACTGAAGTGAGCACTAATATATATAATATATTATGAGTGCAAGCCAAAAAATACATACTATACAAGGATAAGGCTGCACATCAAACTTAGATAATGGTATAATGCCTCAAGAATATGGAAAAATATTGGAATATACAATGAAAAATGCTACTTGCTAATTTGAACATGTGAATAATGAATTGCATACCTGCCATGAATATTAGGAAAAAGGAGATATTTAGCAATCGCATTGATCAATGTAACTGAGCCCCAAGACCTCGTCAAGGTATATCTCTATATTGGGGTCCCTAGGTCTGTGACCCTAACTGTGTGTCATCTCATTGCAATTAAAAACTGCTGTGGGTGGAGAGGGGTAACTAAGGACTTTCTTATATAGGAGATGGAAAAAAACATGGCCGAAAGGGGCGGAGCTGTGTTCACATTCAGAAAAAAAAAACTACATATAACTGAATAGGATAACTGAAGTGAGCACTAATATATTTATATTATGAGTGCAAGCCAAAAAATACATACTATACAAGGATAAGGCTGCACATCAAACTTAGATAATGGTATAATGCCTCAAGCATATGGAAAAATATTGGAATATACAATGAAAAATGCTACTTGCTAATTTGAACATGTGAATAATGAATTGCATACCTGCCATGAATATTAGGAAAAAGGAGATGTTTAGCAATCGCATTGATCAATGTAACTGAGCCCCAAGACCTCGTCAAGGTATATCTCTATATTGGGGTCCGTAGCTCTGTGACCCTAACTGTGTGTCATCTCATTGCAATTAAAAACTGCTGTGGGTGGAGAGGGGTAACTAAGGACTTTCTTATATAGGAGATGGAAAAAAACATGGCCGAAAGGGGCGGAGCTGTGTTCACATTCAGAAAAAAAACTACATATAACTGAATAGGATAACTGAAGTGAGCACTAATATATATATATATTATGAGTGCAAGCCAAAAAATACATACTATACAAGGATAAGGCTGCACATCAAACTTAGATAATGGTATAATGCCTCAAGCATATGGAAAAATATTGGAATATACAATGAAAAATGTTTTCTTTATATTTCATTGTATATTCCAATATTTTTCCATATGCTTGAGGCATTATACCATTATCTAAGTTTGATGTGCAGCCTTATCCTTGTATAGTATGTATTTTTTGGCTTGCACTCATAATATATATATATTATTGCTCACTTCAGTTATCCTATTCAGTTATATGTAGTTTTTTTTCTGAATGTGAACACAGCTCCTCCCCTTTCGGCCATGTTTTTTTCCATCTCCTATATAAGAAAGTCCTTAGTTACCCCTCTCCACCCACAGCAGTTTTTAATTGCAATGAGATGACACACAGTTAGGGTCACAGAGCTACGGACCCCAATATAGAGATATACCTTGACGAGGTCTTGGGGCTCAGTTACATTGATCAATGCGATTGCTAAACATCTCCTTTTTCCTAATATTCATGGCAGGTATGCAATTCATTATTCACATGTTCAAATTAGCAAGTAGCATTTTTCATTGTATATTCCAATATTTTTCCATATGCTTGAGGCATTATACCATTATCTAAGTTTGATGTGCAGCCTTATACTTGTATAGTGACGTCACAGCGGCCGCCCAAATAGAAGCGGAGAGGCGGATATGAGCGGGACGTAACATCCCGCCCACCTCCTTCCTTCCTTCCTTATTGCTGGCGGGACACAGGTAAGCTGTGTTGGTCGTTCCCGGGGTGTCACACGTAGCGACGTGTGCTGCCTCAGGAACGACAAACAACCGGTGCACAGAGGGAGGAACGACATTATGAAAATGAACGATGTGTCAACGAGCAACGATAAGTTGAGTATTTGTGCTTGTTAACAGTCGTTCGGAGGTGTCACAGACTACGACATCTCTAACGATGCCGGATGTGCGTCACAAATTCCATGACCCCGACGACATATCGTTAGATATATCGTAGCGTGTGACGGGGCCTTTAGGCTATGTACCCGCAGATTTTGCAGCAGAAAACCTGCGGATTTATCTGGATTTTCTAGATAAATCCATAGGTTTTAGCAAGTACAGACACTCCTCATGTTATCCTATTATCCTATGGGACATGGGGAGTGTTTGTCCATGCTGTGGTATGTGCGGCTGCGGAATATGCTGCGGATGTCACGCAGCCACACATAATTGAACGTCAATTATTCCTACGGACATACCTGTGCATGTCTCGCCTCTCCATTATGGACATAGAGGCTGGGACTTCCGCAGGTAAGTCGTACAAATATCCGCAGGTTTACCGCAGATATTTCGCTGGAATCCCGCAGCAATGGATAGCTGCGGATTCCAGGGATCAGCTGCGGGAAACCTGCTGATATATTCAGGGGTACATAGTCTTACGGTCCCTTCTTGGATTGATATATACGCTCACTTGAATGCAAGCTTAAAGTCAAACCAAGAGAATGTCATAACATCAGGGAAGAACTCATGGGCCCTCTACATTTAGCCCCAGATTCATTAACCTGTTTTTTGTAAAATTTTTGGTGTTTGCACCTTTATTTTGTTTACACTAAATTCATGCTTCTAGATGTGCCTTTTTTAAGTTTATTTTATACTGTATGTGATCACCTCTTTTGTTTTGTTCTTTGTTTTTTATTTGTTTTTTTTTCTTTCAGTTCACCACGGTAAGCAGTGTTTAGAGTTTCCAGATTTTGTTGGCTGATTCATCATTTGCGACTTTTAAAAACGTTGCGAAACATGTGTTAATTGTACTCCAGTCACCTGCTCACAATGATTTTTTTTTAAAACAGATTTTTTTTTAGCAATATTTTCAACAATATTGTACACATGCATTTTTTTTATTTAAAAAGTCGCAAATCAGGTAAAGACAAAAATAAAGACCATTTTTGACTTTGCACAATTTCATGAAACATCTGCACTATTTTGATGAATTTGGCATGAAAAATATCAGCTAATACCTCATGATAAAAAGTGACTTTAAAAGATAAGTGTAAATGATGAATTGGGCCATTGATCTCTTTAGTTTGGTTTTGAAAACGTAGAAAACCTCAATGAGGCTCCATATTGTCCCCTAGAAGGAAATAGTTTTGGTGGTGTGCTACAAAATCTGGAAAAGATACACACACACTGGAGAAACAGGACAAAACTTGCGTCAGATTGGAGGGACTCGGTTTCTTCCACCTCTGGGCAGGGCCAGGTGAAAGGGCCATGGACCTCAGCCAGTAGAGTTATCAAAAAGCAGAAGTGGATGCTGCATAACTTGTGGCTCACACTGCTTGGATGTTAGTGAATGGGTTGAAGTGGAAGGAAGATGACCATGGAACTTAGGAGACGACTACAGTAAGTTTTCCACACTCATTTTAAGAGACTATTTTTTTTCTAAATCTTATATACTCCTGTTGGGGATCCTTTTTTCTTTGCTTATTCCCATGGTTCTCGATGTGTTTTAGGTCCCCATAAATTTCAGATTTGGCTCATGCGCTCAATGTTTTCCGCTTGCTTTCGCTACTTGTTTTGTGTTCATCATGGGTTTTAATGATTTGTGGTGTTTGTTGTTTTGTATAGCCTGTTGTCTTTTATGTTAATTATTTCCGGACATCTGCCAAGGTGTCTGTGTATCTATCTATTAATAACATTGGAACACAAGCTAACGCATCAATGATCATCTACGGGCACTTCAGTGCTCTTGTCTTTGGCCAAATGGTGACAACTTATTTGGCAGGAAAAAAAAAGAGATTTGTTAAAGAAAAGATACAAAGTTTTAAAATTTAAAGGACATTAATCGTCACTGTTCAGTAACAGACCAATACAGCTGCCTCAATTATTTTTCATATGAATTGGCAACATTATATAACAATTATATTAACTATACACAAAAAAGTGATTTTAGAAAATATTATAATTAAATAGCATAACTTTAATGGGTTGAAATCCACTGCTACTCTAGGCTTCGTATCAATAGAAGTAATGGGCGGATCTGAGCTGTAAAAGTCCGCATCCACGTGTTTTCATACGTACCCAAGTTCCGGACCTGGGCCCAGAATTCTCAGGGAATTCTGGCTAATAATCTGTATCGAGCACTAGGGAAATACAAAAAAAAAAAAGAAAAAAATAATAAAGTATACAGGCTGTACATACCAAGGACAGCGCGGCTCTAACTGCTCTCGTGGCCGCTCATTCACGTCCGGGGCCACTCATTACCTTCATTGCATATGCACTGCTTTCCCCAGCCTCCAGCATCTGTGACTGGTTGCAGTCAGACGTGCCCCCATGCTGAGTGTCAGCTGAGTGCTTCCAATAACAGATATCCAGGATCAATTCTGGGCCGGAACCAGATTTTTTTTTTTAATCCGGTTAGGTCCGCTGGTCCCGGTTATCCACCCATCACTAATCACTAGTAATTGAAGTTACAATAGTAAATGGAAAAAGGAACAGTCATCAGGTCAAAAGTGGTCACTTTTTGTGCTTATTTTTTTTCTCAGTATTCCCTGAATATTCTGCTTTTTATTCTTTCTTTTTCTAATGTCACCATACAATTCCAGAGATATGGAATATGCAGCCATTATGTTTAGTGATCATTTTCATGGTTCTAAACAATAGGTGTAGCTAACAGGGAAATTATGCAAAACAACCTAAAGACATGCCTCTATATAAATCTGGGAGTCGCGCTTCCATGTAAAGACCAAAAAAATTAGCATTGAATGTAAAGGCCCATATTTCTGGAATCATATGACCAATTTAAAAAAAATACACAAGACAAAATAATTAGAATAAAATAACAGCAAAAACTGGCCCCTTTTGATCTGGTGACAGGTAGAGAACCCGCGGAAGTTTGGTTTGTCGGGGTCAGACAACTTTAAAATTAAATTTGGTTTGGGACCCAAACTTGACCTAAACCCCAAATTCTAATTGGGCAGTTCGGGTCTCCGCTCACATGCAGCCAGTCATAAACAGAGCACTTCCGGGAGCGGGTGGTGAGGGTTTTTCCATTTTTTTTTGTTTGGTGCAAACTACATCCAATCACGCTGCTGTTACACCTCAGTGCAAGTTGTTCAAAGACTGCAAACGGCTCACACACCGACGCTCGTGTTAGTGGTGTTCATACGTAAAGAACTCCAAACCCGACCTCTATTTTTTAATAAAAGTCCAAACACCAAACACCAAATCTTCGGTTTGCTCATCTCTCGTGACAGGTTATTATTGGCATTTTTAAAGTTACATTTTTAATAACAACATGGAAAACACGTCACACGAGAAAAAGTAATAATATGGTTGGCAAAAATGGTGCAAATTGCTCCAAATTTATTAAGATTGTTCATATTTCACTAAACTTACCAATTTGTTCATGTAGTACACTTGGTGAAAAGCATTAAACACATTTCTTTCCTTCTGCCACTGTAAGAAGATGGACATATTGCCCACATTCTCCTCTTGAAGACACAAGTATTGTTATTGCTAATGTGAACTGTGACATGCTTTCATAATCTTGAGGTGTGTATTGCTTAACGACAGGAGAGGATGGAATTAATGTTTAGAAATAAACCAGAGTGGGAAGGGCTAGAGTGATGGGACAGTGATGGTTTCCAGTCAGAAGAGCAGATAGTGCCCAGCGTGCAGTAATGATGGACCTAAAATCTGACTAGTGAGCAGAACTCCATGACGTGGGTGTCCCTGACATGAGAGGAGACCGAGGAAGAAGATGGTGTGATCAGGATTGCAGAGAAAGAGTCAGAGTTGACTGAGGTACAGAGTGATCATGAGGAGATGGGATTAGGCACAGGACTGCTCAGAGTTTGTAACTCAGAGAGGTAACAGGCCAGGATGGAACAGTAGGTGAGACAAAGAGAGTTCCCAGAATTTCAGAAGTAGCTAAACTAAGGACCGGTCATATTGACAAAATAAATCCTTTAAGCGGAAGAAAACACAGAGCCGCAGGTTGAGATTAGGACTCTCACTAACTGAACTGTAGTATAAAGCTGGGTTATGTTGAAGGAATCAAAACTGTGTTTGAATAAGTAACAGATTGTGCATGAAAATGTCCCATATTGTGAGAGAAGCATTCATGAAACTATGCATTTGCTATCTACTGTACATACTGGCTACCAAGTTCCCCTTAAAGGGAATCTGTCAGCAGGTTTTTGCTGCCTCATCTGGCAAACAGATCCTGAATTCAACTATGTATCATTTAGTTTGCTGGGTGCAGCAGTTCTGACAAAATCAAAAGCTTTAGGTTTAGCAATGCAGCAGAGCTGAGAAAGCTGCCCCTACTCACACCCGTTTCTGTATTTAAAAGTCTATGGACAGAGAGGTGCTAATCAGAGCTGGCGGCATGCCAGACTAGCTGACCTGTAGCTTACCTAGTCCAGCAATGATATTCTCCTGAAGGTAAAACAAACATTGCAGGTAAATAAGTGCACACAGTGTGAAAAGAGACTTATCGCTTAAATCTCTGATTTAACTTCTAAACAATATTGTTAAATCCTTCTGACAAATTCCCTTTAAGTAAAAAGGTTTAATTTGGAATTGTGGTCTCCTTCATTGAACTTTTTACCATCCTATCCTGGCCAACCGAAGTCAGCCGCATCATACAACCTGCAAGGGCATAACGCCCCCGTAGCACAAGTCCACACACCCAACAAGGATCCCCCATCCTCATGTAACATGCCGGTACTTAGAGACGACTACCTCTCCCACAGCTTCCAACCCACACTATGTTATACCACCTTATTGTATGCCAAAATGAAAATCTATTTATTATTACTAAATATCAGCATTTTCTCCACTCACAAATGAAACTTTTCTCAATGGAAATCAATGAAGTTTTTAAAAAAAAAATAAAAATAAAAAATCACTTTCTTGTATACAGTAAAACCCCTCTGTTATGTTAGTATGATTTTCTCTCGTAAACTACTGAAAAGGACTGGTTTTGAAAAATGTGCTATTGTAATGGTAGAGAACACTATTAACAAAGTGCATAGAACTAACAGTAACCATTGAAAACCTTATATGAAAATATGAAAAGTAAAAGATACATCATAAAATGGCACTGCACAAGTACAAAGTGATGTTGGGCATCTTTACAAAGTGATGACTGGTTATGCTTTTCTAGGTAATGTGCATGAGGCCTAATATCTCAATCTATATCTTCTATGTATGTACAGGGCCTTGAGAAAGCATTCCTACCCCATGTTTTAACCCTAAATGTTTTCACATTACACCCATCATGATGAGGAGCAAAACACCATGTCTACAAATTGAGATTCTGGTTTGTCTTGAACCTAAAGGCTGCATTACACACAACGATATCGCTAGCGATCTCGTTAGCGATGTGACACACCCAGATTGTTGTTACGATTTGCCGAGATCGCACATAGGTCGTTTAGTAGCGGTCACACGTAACGATCTCACAAGCGAGGCAACATCGTTCAGCGATATATTGTTTGACCAAGGCGGTCGTGTGGATGTTGTTCGTCATATGCAGGGTGTCAAACGTACCAATATGTCTGCTGTGTTCCAAACGACGAACAATATTTTGACACTGAACGACGTGTCAACGATCAACGATTTTTACCCTATTTGCGATCGTTCGGAGTCGCTCGTAGGTGTCAGACACAACAACGTCGCTAACGATGCCGGATGTGCGTCACGGAATCCGTGACCCCGACGACATATCGTCAGATAAATCATAGCGTGTAAAGCGGCCTTTAGTCATATCGTAAGCCTCGTTAAAGTGTCAAAATTAACTGTTAGGATTGCTACTTCCAATAGGTGGCACTAGAGTTCATGTCCTCTTCCTTTCTGAAGAGGCAATTTGCTCATTACACCTACAAACTTTGTGGGTATAATATAGAAACATTTGGAAAAGTTTACTTGGTATGAATACTTTTTCAAGGCACTGTATGTATGCATGGATCTATCTAAACATCCATGCAGCATCTACTTGAATACCTATCTAATTAAAGGGATTGTCCGCGTTCAGAAAACATTTTGTTATAAGCTGTGATCGTTAAAAAACATTCAAAATGAGTATTACTTACCCTTCCGGCTCCAATGCTGACTCGCCAGTGCTGCCCTCATTGTTTGGCTGTAGTGCTGAAGTCACATTGAGAATGATGAAGCCAATCAGGGAGTTCAGTCTACATTGTCGATAAGCTTTATGATTAAAAACAGTGCCATATCACATCAGTCAATATCACATCCATGGTGCATACAACTGCAGAGACCAGGGCAGTGTCAGAAATCTAACACTGGGCCTCTGAACGGTATGTAATATTCAGCTTTATTATTTTTTATGACTAGTGTAGCTTATAGCAGGAGATTTTCTAAAAATCAAAGGAAAAACAAGAGATGAGTGAATAAATTCACAGGACCGTAGTATATCAGTGAGGTCAGTTTTCCGTGGCCACTGGACAGAAGCCCTGTGTACCAATTTTTTTACCTGAGTACATCTGCGGCTTTTCTGTGCAAAATGTGTGCATCATAACACGTGGCTACTGACATTGCAGTGATTGGCCGGCCACATTGCATCATATCATCGTGACTTATATGAGAACCAGGGGTGCAATGGTCGTCAAAGTGCTGTTCAGAGAGAGTTGATGTAGTAGGGACAGCTTAGATTAGAGCAGGTATATTGGCAGAATTTTACACTTGCACCCTTTAGTGCATTTCATGTGGCCCTAAAGGGTGTTTTTAGGCTGGTTTAACCTAGTAAATAAATAATTAATTTGAAAAAATTAAGTAGGGTCTCCCTACTTTTTCATCATCAACCAAGGTAAAGCAGACAGCTGCAGGCTGGAATTATCAGGCTGGGATGGTCCACGCTTATTTGGCCCTTCCCAGCCTAAAAAGATTAGCCCGCAGTCACCCCAGAATTTGCGCATCACATTAGATGTGTCACTTTTGGCTCTTTGTCCCGACTCTTTCCAATTACTTTGGTGTGGTGGCCATTAGGGTAATTGGTTAATGGGGTTGATGTCAGCTGTGTAATGTCAGCTAACATAAAGCCAAGTGGTTAGTAATGGATAGGCATCTATCAGATACCCCCATTATTAACCCTGTAGGTGTAAAGTTAAAAAAACACACACACACACACTTAGTAAAAAATACTTTACTGAATAACATCTTCCCCATACTTTCCTGCATTCACCCATTTATTAAAAAAATGTTCCCATGATGCTCAAACATAATCCATAATCCAGAACTGCTACTCCGTCGACTGTAATTAGCAGTAAAGTACAGCTATTCACAGATGCTGGGTATGACCACAATGCTCACCAGAGCTGCTGGCTCAGCGCTGCACTAAGCGAGACCTGGCCACCCTGATAAGAATTATAGTCAGTACCTGGTACGTGTGAATAGCTTTACTTTACTGCCTGTCACAATTGCTGCAGTAGCAGTCCTGGATAGTGTATTATGTCGGAGCTTACTGGGAACATTTTTTTAATATTTTTTTTTTCTTTACACTTTCCAGATTAGTAATGGGGGTGTCTGATAGACTCGTCTCTATTACTAACCCCTGGGCTTGATGCAAGCTGTCATTACACAGCTAAAATCAACCCAATTAACCTATTACCCGGATTTCCAATGCACCAGGACAATCATGAAGAACCAGGGCAAAGAGCCAGAATTGATGCATCTAATGTTATGTTCAAATTCTGAGGCAGCTGCGGGCTGCTATTTTTATGCTGGGAAGGACCAAGTATCTTTCTGGGAAGGTCCATAGTTAATACTGGCCTGAAGCTTTCTGCTTTACCTTGGCTGGTTATCAAGAATTCAGTTTGGGGTTCCCTCTATTTTTGATAACCAGCCAAGATAAAGCAAAAAGGTCTGCTTTACCTTGGCTGGTTATCAAAAATGGGGGAACCCAACCTTTTTTTTAATTATTTAATTTTTACCTTACCTGCAGCAACCTGGGAGTCAGAGATGCATCCAGGCATCCACCCCTTACTGTTCACTCTTCTTTTGAGAGCTGCTTACACACATTTCAACTATGTTCCGCCCCTTCTCCCCGAGGAAGGGGTCTGCTAGAAAAGTGTTTGAGTTCTCAATAGATTTCCAATATACTCATTACTCAATTTGAGTCCGACCTGCTCAATTCGAGTAATGAGCACTTTAGTGCTTGCTTATCACTACCGTCTTTTTATCTATCTATCTATCTATATCTATCTATCTATCTATCTATCTATCTATCCATTAATCCATCCAGCAGCATTATGATAATTTGTAGGTTTGGGTGGAATTTTCAGTAATCCACAATGTATTATTCAAAGAAATGAAATAGCCAGTACTCTCAAAAATCTAAGTAATGGGTGGGGGGGGAGCAAAGGGACACTCTCCCCTCTTAGCTAAATTAGCATAATAAGTACAGTGGAACCTTAATATACGAGTAACTTGGTGTGCGAGTGTGGCGCCCTGGACTAGCCAGGTAGCCACAGACAAAACACACACACCCCCCAGACAGTTACATTAGTCAGACAAAAACCCTTGTTGCCTCCCTCCAGGGTCTGATGTCCACACCAGGTGGGGCGGAGCCAGGTGGTTGGCCCCGCCCACCGAGGAGTTCACAGGCCTGGAGGCGGGAAAAGGAGCAAATTTGTTCAGGAGGTAAAAGTGAGAGGTCACAAACTGCGAGTGTCTGGGTCGGAGCCCAGGCACTGTCAGCAAGGTTGGCAGACGGTGGTGGCCATCTGCAGGAGTTAGTGGAACTCCGCAGAGCCGTAAGGACCGGGGTTGGGCGGTGGCCCACCGGTACTGGACCGGGAAACGGAGTGAAGCTAAGCACACAGGCAGGGCCATCGGACCCCGACCAGGCTTGGAGCCGCTGTCAATAGTCAAATCCAAATGTGACAGGAACCCCCGGGGTTCCCTAAGAACCAAGTCCCGATTCAAGGCAACCGCTCACACCGTGAGGAGATACAGCCACCGCCACCGGCTAGAAATCCACGGGCCAGCGCCTGCGGGCAAAACGGGCTGCTCTGGTATCTATACACCGGGGAGCGGACTACCGTTGGGAAGCCATTGCAGTCAACACAGTACACAAAGGTGCAGGGAAAGACAGCCACCATCAGCCGTCCGGGGAGAGCACAACAACAACACTGCAGCCGGCTGCGGGACCCATCCATCCAGCTGTTTGGTTTATCGGAGACATCTATTGCAGAGTGAGTACACCCGTGCCATCCGGCACCGCGCCGCGCTGCCCCTGCAAACCTGCACCTCACCAACCCTGCCTCCCCGTCACACCACCGGGCCGCGGGACCACCAACCCCTACCCACGGAGGGGGAAAACAACATCCCAGCTGCTCCCTACCATCGCTCCCGGGATCCCCGTCACCAGCAGCGGTGGTGCCCATCTTCACCACAACCCGTGGGTGGCATCACGGACTGAATCCCCAAACAAACCACCCCCCTTTTCACTCTCGGGGCAAGGAGCGCCGCTCGAGTCCCCGGATCCGGCCCACCGCTCGAGCCACTGAGCAGCAGCAGCAGCGCCGGACCCGAGCGTTAGCGAGCGCAGCGCCCCGCCGCCCGCGACACAAGTATTTCGCTATACGAGCAAAGCTTACTGTAAATTTGTAACTCGATTTATGAGCAAGCTTTACTGTATAAGCAAATATTTACTGCACACACTTCCGGTTCCGTACTTTCACCGCGCTCTGACCCGCTCTTGCAGTCTGCACAAACACACACAAACATGCACAAACACACACAAACACGCATGCACACACACACACATACAGTTAGGTCCAGAAATATTTGGACAGTGACACAAGTTTTGTTATTTTAGCTGTTTACAAAAACATGTTCAGAAATACAATTATATATATAATATGGGCTGAAAGTGCACACTCCCAGCTGCAACATGAGAGTTTTCACATCCAAATCGGAGAAAGGGTTTAGAAATCATAGCTCTGTAATGCATAGCCTCCTCTTTTTCAAGGGACCAAAAGTAATTGGACAAGGGACTCTAAGGGCTGCAATTAACTCTGAAGGCGTCTCCCTCGTTAACCTGCAATCAATGAAGTAGTTAAAAGGTCTGGGGTTGATTACAGGTGTGTGGTTTTGCATTTGGAAGCTGTTGCTGTGACCAGACAACATGCGGTCTAAGGAACTCTCAATTGAGGTGAAGCAGAACATCCTGAGGCTGAAAAAAAAGAAAAAATCCATCAGAGAGATAGCAGACATGCTTGGAGTAGCAAAATCAACAGTCGGGTACATTTTGAGAAAAAAGGAATTGACTGGTGAGCTTGGGAACTCAAAAAGGCCTGGGCGTCCACGGATGACAACAGTGGTGGATGATCGCCGCATACTTTCTTTGGTGAAGAAGAACCCGTTCACAACATCAACTGAAGTCCAGAACACTCTCAGTGAAGTAGGTTTATCTGTCTCTAAGTCAACAGTAAAGAGAAGACTCCATGAAAGTAAATACAAAGGGTTCACATCTAGATGCAAACCATTCATCAATTCCAAAAATAGACAGGCCAGAGTTAAATTTGCTGAAAAACACCTCATGAAGCCAGCTCAGTTCTGGGAAAGTATTCTATGGACAGATGAGACAAAGATCAACCTGTACCAGAATGATGGGAAGAAAAAAGTTTGGAGAAGAAAGGGAACGGCACATGATCCAAGGCACACCACATCCTCTGTAAAACATGGTGGAGGCAACGTGATGGCATGGGCATGCATGGCTTTCAATGGCACTGGGTCACTTGTGTTTATTGATGACATAACAGCAGACAAGAGTAGCCGGATGAATTCTGACGTGTACCGGGATATACTTTCAGCCCAGATTCAGCCAAATGCCGCAAAGTTGATCAGACGGTGCTTCATAGTACAGATGGACAATGACCCCAAGCATAGAGCCAAAGCTACCCAGGAGTTCATGAGTGCAAAAAAGTGGAACATTCTGCAATGGCCAAGTCAATCACCAGATCTTAACCCAACTGAGCATGCATTTCACTTGCTCAAATCCATACTTAAGACGGAAAGACCCACAAACAAGCAAGACCTGAAGGCTGCGGCTGTAAAGGCCTGGCAAACCATTAAGAAGGAGGAAACCCAGCGTTTGGTGATGTCCATGGGTTCCAGACTTAAGGCAGTGATTGCCTCCAAAGGATTTGCAACAAAATAATGAAAATAAAAATATTTTATTTGGGTTTGGTTTATTTGTCCAATTACTTTTGACCTCCTAAAATGTGGAGTGTTTGTAAAGAAATGTGTACAATTCCTACAATTTCTATCAGATATTTTTGTTCAAACCTTCAAATTAAACGTTACAATCTGCTCTTGAATTCTGTTGTAGAGGTTTCATTTCAAATCCAATGTGGTGGCATGCAGAGCCCAACTCGCGAAAATTGTGTCACTGTCCAAATATTTCTGGACCTAACTGTATTATGCTCACCTTACCTTCCGTTCCATCGCCGGCCTCATGGTTCTTGTAGTTCACCAGTACAGGATGTGTATCGGGTAACCATCGCGATGATGGAGGAACTTCCGCTGTCAGCCGCTACTCAAAGGCAGGGCGCTGGCCAATCAGAGGCAAGTGGCTCCTGCCTTTGACGTCAGCGCTCTGGCAGCGGAAGCGCCAGCATCGGTCATGATGGTTATCCGATTCACACCCTGTACCGGCGAAGTACAAGAACCAGGAGTCCGGCGATGGAACAGAAGGTAAGGTGAGCATAATGTGTGTGTGCGCGCGCGTGTTTTTGTGTGTGTTTAAGCGTGGAATGGCACAATAGGGGATCAGATGGGACATTGAACAAGTTGTGGAACGAAGTGTCTGAGCTTGCATTATTTCCTATGGGAAATTTTGCTTTGCTAGAAGAGTAACTTGGTTTTCAAGCACAATCCCAGAACGGATTGTTCTCGTAAACCAAGGTTCCACTTACACTAATAAAGTAAAACTCTGCAGTGGATGAGGGTTTCATGATGTGCCTGCTCTACCACTATCCAGCATGTAGGCTGCTAGTCAATTTATGCCTCCAACCTATATAGAGTGAGAGGAGCTCTTATAGGAGGTCGTCATTCTGGTTACAGAAGTGTGACTCCGCTAGCATCTAACTGTTTTTGGTCGCTTGAATGGAGTTTGCACCTATGAAGTGTGAGTTTTTGGAAGTGGCAGATTGGTCTCCTGTATTAATGAGCGGCACAATGGCTCATTGGATAGCACTGTTGTTTTGCACTGTTTTTATCCTGGATTCAAATCTCACCAAGGACAATATCTCTGTGTTTGTGTGGGATTCCTTCAGGTATGAAGCAGGAATAGGAGATAGTGGGCACAGTAAAAAGTACGGTATATTTGAAAGGGTGCTATCTAAAACCCTAAAAAAACTAGATGTATTGCAAAGAAGAACACAGGTTAGTACAAAAAAAATAAAAAACATTTAATATCTAGGGCTTAGTGTCCCTTATATTACTCCTATTACTACCACTCCAGAGCAATTGGGTTAAGCTGGGTAACGCCCAAAGTTGTTGCATCTAATGGATGTGGCAATTCTGGGTAGTAGTGGTATTTTCAGGCTCGGGGGGCAATATCCATTGCACCTCCCATCTTGACAATACTAGCTGACACCTGTCTGCATTACTGTGGCTGGTTATAAAAAGTGGGGGAAGCCCTATGTCTTTTTTTCCCTTCTATTTTGATATTCAGCCTGCAAACAATCACAAATACAGACTCAGGGTGGGGTACATGTATAGCAGTCTGCAACCAATCAGAGACACTGGCACAGAAGGTGGGAGGGGGAAGCAGTGCATATTCATGAACATTAATTAATGGGCCTGGAAGAGATTCTAACTGAAGCGTGATCTTCCGGGAAAAACGGTATGTAAAACTATCCTGCTCTTACTACCATTTAACTTTCACCACAGCCACGTAGCACTTACTATGGGCATTTTACAGCCATTTTACAGCGCCGAACATCTCGTCCCCATTGAGGTGCATGGGGTTCTTTGTTCTGTGGTTAAGTTTGGCGTCAAGTTCGCTTGCGATCCCAATTTTTTTTTTCCCTATGCTGGTTCGGCGAACCCAACTATCCATAGGTTTGTTCATGACTTATGATGATGTTGGTAAAGCACTGTTGAATTAAAGGTGCTATATATAAGTACAATCATAAAGAAAGGAATTAGCCGTGCACATGTGTTCAGGTATCCTGACAGAAGTGATGTACTGCAGAATGGGGTTGTACATAGAGGGGGGGAGTAGACAGGAGTGATTCACTGCAGAATGGAGCTGTAGATAGACAAGAGGAGTGATGAATTGCAAGATGGGGCTGTATATACAGGAGTAATGTTCTACAAAATGGAGTTGTGTACAGCAGAGAGCTGTGATTTATTACAGGATGGGCTTATTTTTGTATAGAGAACATGAGTCTTCATTACTTTTTTGGGGAATTAAGAGGGCATAATTAGTTTTCAGGGGCACTCTCAGAACTGCAAAGCAGAGCAAAACATAGTTGTTAGTTTTCATTTCTCCACTCCATTAGCTACTTTAGTTCATAAATTATGTTGAGACTAGAGATGAGCGAACCGGTCGCGGTTCGGCTCGAGGTCGGTTCACCGAACGGAGCTCCCGTTCGAGTTCAGTTCGTCGAACATTCGACGAACCGAACTCGAACTGCATAGGAAACAATGGCAGGCATTCACAAACACATAAAAACACTTAGAAAACACCCTCAAAGGTGTCCAAAAGGTGACAAACAACTCACAACACAACACAAACACATGGGAAAGTGACAAGGACATATACTCATGCGAAAACAAAAGAGCTGGACAAGGAAAAAGAGGAGGACACACAGATATATGAGTATATGCAAGGAAACATCGATGCCATTACTGTGCAACTTGAGCCCTGCTCATTTTAGGCTTCCAATCTGGATAAATTGCCTGAGATTGCCACATACGCCTTGGGGATCTTGTCGTGTCCTGCAGCCAGCGTTCTCTCAGAACCTGTCTTCAGTGCTGCTGGGGGTCTGCTGGCAGATAAGCACACGCGTCTGTCCACTGACAATGTGGACATGGCTCTCAGAGGACTTTTCTTCCCCTGGGTCAGCCAGGGGACGGGAAAGGCACGCGTATTTTTGAGAGTGCTTCATGCAAAGCATCTTTTTCTTTTTCAAAAGGGGGGTCAACTGATGCCAGTCAAGTGGGGTGTGTATGGCCCAATTAGTGGAAACGAGGGAGACTGTGGTTGGAGTCCCCTCGCTGTGTTTCTAAAAGAACCAAGATGAACAAGTCATGGCTCTCAGAGGACTTTTCTTCCCCTGGGTCAGCCAGGGGACGGGAAAGGCACGCGTATTTTTGAGAGTGCTTCATGCAAAGCATCTTTTTCTTTTTCAAAAGGGGGGTCAACTGATGCCAGTCAAGTGGGGTGTGTGTGGCCCAATTAGTGGCAACGAGGGAGACAGTGGTTGGAGTCCCCTCGCTGTGTTTCTAAAAGAACCAAGATGAACAAGTCATGGCTCTCAGAGGACTTTTCTTCCCCTGGGTCAGCCAGGGGACGGGAAAGGCACGTGTATTTTTGAGAGTGCTTCATGCAAAGCATCTTTTTCTTTTTCAGAAAGGGGGTCAACTGATGCCAGTCAAGTGGGGTGTGTGTGGCCCAATTAGTGGCAACGAGGGAGACTGTGGTTGAAGTCCCCTCGCTGTGTTTCTAAAAGAACCAAGATGAACAAGTCATGGCTCTCAGAGGACTTTTCTTCCCCTGGGTCAGCCAGGGGACGGGAAAGGCACGCGTATTTTTGAGAGTGCTTTATGCAAAGCATCTTTTTCTTTTTCAAAAGGGGGGTCAACTGATGCCAGTCAAGTGGGGTGTGTGTGGCCCAATTAGTGGCAACGAGGGAGACTGTGGTTGGAGTCCCCTCGCTGTGTTTCTAAAAGAACCAAGATGAACAAGTCATGGCTCTCAGAGGACTTTTCTTCCCCTGGGTCAGCCAGGGGACGGGAAAGGCACGCGTATTTTTGAGAGTGCTTCATGCAAAGCATCTTTTTCTTTTTCAAAAGGGGGGTCAACTGATGCCAGTCAAGTGGGGTGTGTGTGGCCCAATTAGTGGCAACGAGGGAGACTGTGTTTGGAGTCCCCTCGCTGTGTTTTACATGATTTTCGAAGGGCATGACATGCCTAAGAGGTTGAGTTTCATCATCTGCAACTTGTTGGCAACAGAAAGGCTGCCTTTACACCCTTTTGAGACCGAGGATTTTCGAGACCTTATGCCCATTGCAGTGCCCCAAGAGCCGATGGCCAGTCGTCACTCCTTCTCCAAGAAAGGCGTGCCCGCGCTACCACAGTAGGTCGCACACAACCTCACCGATTCCTTGAGAAACTCTGTGTGTGACAGGGTGCATTTCACCACAGATACTTGGACCAGTAAGCATGGACAGGGGAGTTACATGTTGCTGACTGGGCACTGGGTAACTATGGTGAGAGATGGAGAAGAGTTTGCTGTACAAGTCTTGCCGTCCCCACGACTTGTGTGTCAATCCTTCCTCTGTATGTACAAGTTCCTCCACTGCTTCTGCCTCCTCAACCTCGTGTGGGTCCTCCACCTCGGCCCAAACCCTGTGTGGTCAGTCCACCCTTCCTTGTAACTGCGCCCAAGGAATCCCACACACCTCCTTACTATGCTGGCAGCAGAGCTCAAGGCCATCAGGCGGTCAAATGTTTACTTTGAAATGTAGGGGAAATGTGAGACACCGCTGAGGAACTGTGGACAGTTAGCTCTGGAGAGTGAGACCGAGTTTCATCAATGGTTGTCTCCACTCAACCAGCAGCCAGGGAAGGTCGGGTGCGACAATGATGCAAACCAGTCTGCGACGCTTCTTCAGGGCAATGTGGCACACGTGCCTTGTATGGCTCACGTGTTGAACCTGGTTGTCCAGCAATTTTTAAAACACTATCCCGGCCTACATGGCCTTCTGCAGAGGGCACGGTGTAACGCCTGCCTGGATCGACACACTCATATGGGCTGTAAAGGATAGGCTAGAGGCAAGCCACTCACCAAGCTGGACACCCAGAACCCTGAAACCCTTTAACCCCTATACAGTGATTTGGAATTACACAGGGCCCAAGTTGATCAATACCTGTGGAAGGCTGCAGTTCCAGAGAATAGTAGTCATGCAGGGTCAAAAACATTAATTGAGGAAGAGGAACAGAATGGGATGGCCAGGACTTAATCAGAAAACAAGCAGAGGTGAAATGCGGATCGGCCAACGAGGTACATAAACAGCAAGCAGGAAAAGTAGTCAGGTAACAAGCACACAAACTCTGGGGGTAACAGTAACCAGAGGTTCATAGCTTTGTCTGGCAGTGGTCTGCAGACAGTAGGGGCCTAAAAAAGGGTGTGGTGTCTTCCTATTGGTTGTAGCTGAATAATGGTACTTCATCTGTGAGATACCCACCACCTACATTCAGCGTGTGGTTCTGTATCTGTCAAGGTAATGCAACCCAGTGGGTGACCATAACCTGCATCCACCTGCGCCGCAGGCATCGACTCCTTTCCCATCATCAGCACTATGCACGAAAGGAACACGTTGTCACCTGGCGACCGGAGTACAAATTGATTGAGTGGACTACGTTGGTGACTTAACAGCCGTGTGCGGCAATGATGCAAACCTGTCTGCGGCCCTTCGTCAGGGCAATGTGACACACGTGCCTTGTATGGCTCACGTGTTGAATCTGATTCTCCATCAATTTTTAAAATACCATCCCGGCCTACATGGCCTTGTGCAGCGGGCACGCTGCTATGTGGTCACTTTCATCCTTCGCACCCAGCAGCTCAACAACTTTCATCGCTCCTGAAGTCTTAGGGTCTGGCGGTTAAACGCCGGAAATGCGATGTTCCGACACTCAGGAATTTGAATCTGCACATGTTTCAGCGTCTGTGGCAGCACCGCAGAGCCCTGCTGAAATACGGTATGACGTATACCCTGGGCTAACTTGATCCAGAGGTGGTGCAGATCACGCTGCTGGAGTGGTGTCAGATCAAGGACCTATGCACCCTTCTACACAGTTTACAAATATCGACAAAGATCTTTAGAACTGGCGATGCCATTCTCAGCATGACAATTCTGGTCATCTACAAGATGGAGCACACTGTATGCATTATTCGGAGTCAGGTGTTGGTCCAAGAGGAAGGGGAGGAAGTACAGGAGGAGTCATATGCAGAAGGGATAATAAGATCTACAAGGTCCAGACGGTGAGCGGCACCTAGGCGGAAGTCAAGGGACGGTGGGGGAGAGGGATTAACAAGGGCGCATAGTATCAGCAAAAATTGTTGAGGAAGGTGCAGGAGCCCATGAAAAAATGGAGGACGAACTGGCGATGGGCATGGAAGACTCAGCAGATGAGTGAGAGCTTGCTCACATTTCGGTTGTGCAAGGTTGGGGGGAGAGGGCCGAGGAACGAGGCACGATTCTCACCTCTCTGCCACCAACAAACCAAGGACTTTGTCCTCCTGGATGCACAAGACACATGAGCGCCTTCTTGCTGCACTACCTACAACATGACCCTCGGATTGTACGAATTGGAAGTAATGCTAACTACTGGGTTGCCACACTGTTAGATCCCCGGTACAAGACAAAATTTGGCGAAATAATTCCTGCCATAGAAAGGGACGCACGTATACAGGAGTATCTGCGGAAGGTGGTACGGATTCTTAGATCTGCTTTTCCAGTAAACACCAGTGCTGCACAGAGTGAATCTCAACGCTTTGTCATGGATAGGAGGAAATGGGCTTTTACTTGTCCACATCTGAGGGACCGAGGGCTGGCTGCTGTGCTGAGATGGTGTTGAGTACGGTGTCCCTGCAGAGTTGCACTTTTGGTCATATACCAAATGAGTTGAAAAAGGACAAATGCTTGTGGAAAGGGGAACAGGTGTGTTGGAAAGGGGAAAATAGTTTTTGTCCATGGGTTTGGTGGTTAAGCAACTGTAACATTTGATGAAGAAACACCATCTGTTACGGTGGGACTGGCAGATTTGGATAAGGTGGTATATACTATGTTAGCGGTATATAACGAAAATTATTAAGAAAAGAAAGAGAAAGGTATATATCCCCATCAGCAGTCAATGTCCACCGTGCTCCCAGATGGAAAAGGAGAGGTTGGCAAATGGAAGGTTAGGTGGAGGATACAGATCTGTGTGGCTATGAAACTAATAGTTGCCTGAACCGAGTTAGACGCCACTCGGATCTTGAGACTGGGAGCCCTGTTAGCGTCACAGGGTCAACACGCCCACCCAGCCAAGGAACTCCCTGTTAACATCACAGGGGCCATTCAGTACGCTGACCGTGTGCATTGGGGCCACACCTGTGGACAGCAGGCGCATCAGCAGCAGCAGGCCTGTTAATGCCACTGGGCTGCACAAGCAAGACTTGTAGGACAGGAGCTGGTCTTAACCGTTCTGCGTTACCAACTGTGGTGGCGGCCTGCATCGACGCCCTATCCCTGCCTACCTCTGGCCTAAAGCCGCAATGGGTTCAACACATGGAGGTGTGCTCTTTCGGAGCATAATAGAAGACTGCGTACCTCCTTGTTGGCTCCAGCCCATTTTATAACCTGGGTCCGCCCCAAACCAGGGTGGACCACAATGCACCTCCTGGAGACAAAAGCAGAGTGACACGTCATGAGTGGCATAACTAGCGTCCTATTTGGAACCGCAACTTCAATAATGACCTCATGGCTGCCACGACACAAACACCTCAAAAGTCATCGTCTGACCATCAATAATGAGGTGACAAGTCATAGGGGCGGGCCTCTGCAAGCCATTTGGGAGTGGCCTGGCCACATCGTCAGGACACCTGATGCCCTGTGGTCTATATGGGCCCCCCCACATCAGGGGCAGAGCCAAAGAGTTCATTACCGGACCTAGTTTCTGATGCAGTAAGTGCCTGAGCATGGTCAGTTGCATGAAATAGAGTCTCTGAAAAAGACTATCAGCTTTAGCATGGTGTCTCGGCACAAAACAGGACTTAGACCCGGCACGGAATGCAAGTACCTGTGCAAAGAGGCTTTTCGCACTAAGTGTGGGAGCATGCGCTGTATCCCGAAATGAAGACTTAGCGTCAGGAATGGCACAGTCAGGCTGAGCATACTCACTAGGCAAAACACTGTAGTTAGGCTGCGGCTGGGGAAAATCGGCACACGCATGCGCACTAGCTGCCTCTCCACACTTACACGTGGAGGAGAAATTGCTCTTCGGGTGTGGACTTGGAGATGCTGTCTATGAACAGAAGGAAAAGCTAAAAAAAGCCTCACTTTCTATCCCTCCGAATTATCAAATGCAGCAATGAATTCCCTGAGTTTGCTATAACATTAGCATAGCAAAATCTGCATGAGGGTGTCCTGCACAGGTGCTAGAAATAGCTTGGCACCAGTGGGACAATAATGAAATACAACATCCAGTTCTATGATGCCACTAAATGGCAGTATTTTTTGCTATCATTATAGCTTATTAAAAACAGAGCAGGAGGGTGTCATGCACAGGTGCTGCACATAGATTTGCACCAGTGGGGCACTAATGGAGTACAACAGCCACTTCTGAAATACAACATCCAGTTCTATGATGCCACTAAATGGCAGTATTTTTTGCTATCAATATAGCTTATTAAAAACAGAGCAGGAGGGTGTCATGCAGAGGTGCTGCACATAGATTTGCACCAGTGGGGCACTAATGGAGTACAACAGCCACTTCTTGTATGCCACTAAGTTTACTCAATTTTTGGTATTATAATGTCTTAGTAAGTAACAATGAGTTTGAGTGTGCAATGCAGGCAGAGGTGCTGCAAATATCTTTGCACTAGTGGGACAATACAGAAGTCCAACAGCCACTTTTAGGATGCCACTAAGTTTCCTCAGTGTTTGCTAGTATAATGGCTTAGTAACAATGAGTTTGAGTGTGCAATGCAGGCAGACGTGCTGCAAATATCTGTGCACTAGTGGGACTATACAGAAGTCCAATAGCCACAATTAGGATGCCACTAAGTTCACTCAGTGTTTGCTAGTATAATAGCTTAGTAACAATGAGTTTGAGTGTGCAATGCAGGCAGACGTGCTGCAAATATCTGTGCACTAGTGGGACTATACAGAAGTCCAATAGCCACGTTTAGGATGCCACTAAGTTCACTCAGTGTTTGCTAGTATAATAGCTTAGTAACAAAGAGTTTGAGTGTGCAATGCAGGCAGACGTGCTGCAAATATCTGTGCACTAGTGGGACTATACAGAAGTCCAATAGCCACGTTTAGGATGCCACTAAGTTCACTCAGTGTTTGCTAGTATAATGGCTTAGTAACAATGAGTTTGAGTGTGCAATGCAGGCAGACGTGCTGCAAATATCTGTGCACTAGTGGGACTATACAGAAGTCCAATAGCCACAATTAGGATGCCACTAAGTTCACTCAGTGTTTGCTAGTATAATAGCTTAGTAACAATGAGTTTGAGTGTGCAATGCAGGCAGACGTGCTGCAAATATCTGTGCACTAGTGGGACTATACAGAAGTCCAATAGCCACGTTTAGGATGCCACTAAGTTCACTCAGTGTTTGCTAGTATAATAGCTTAGTAACAAAGAGTTTGAGTGTGCAATGCAGGCAGACGTGCTGCAAATATCTGTGCACTAGTGGGACTATACAGAAGTCCAATAGCCACGTTTAGGATGCCACTAAGTTCACTCAGTGTTTGCTAGTATAATGGCTTAGTAACAATGAGTTTGAGTGTGCAATGCAGGCAGACGTGCTGCAAATATCTGGGCACTAGTGGGACTATACAGAAGTCCAATAGCCACGTTTAGGATGCCACTAAGTTCACTCAGTGTTTGCTAGTATAATAGCTTAGTAACAAAGAGTTTGAGTGTGCAATGCAGGCAGACGTGCTGCAAATATCTGTGCACTAGTGGGACTATACAGAAGTCCAATAGCCACGTTTAGGATGCCACTAAGTTCACTCAGTGTTTGCTAGTATAATGGCTTAGTAACAATGAGTTTGAGTGTGCAATGCAGGCAGACGTGCTGCAAATATCTTTGCACTAGTGGGACAATACAGAAGTCCAACAGACACTTTTAGGATGCCACTAAGTTTCCTCAGTGTTTGCTAGTATAATGGCTTAGTAACAATGAGTTTGAGTGTGCAATGCAGGCAGACGTGCTGCAAATATCTTTGCACTAGTGGGACTATACAGAAGTCCAATAGCCACGTTTAGGATGCCACTAAGTTTCCTCAGTGTTTGCTAGTATAATGGCTTAGTAACAATGAGTTTGAGTGTGCAATGCAGGTAGACGTGCTGCAAATATCTATGCAATAGTGGGACAATACAGAAGTCCAACAGCCACTTTTAGGATGCCACTAAGTTTCCTCAGTGTTTGCTAGTATAATGGCTTAGTAACAATGAGTTTGAGTGTGCAATGCAGGCAGACGTGCTGCAAATATCTGTGCACAAGTGGGACTATACAGAAGTCCAATAGCCACAATTAGGATGCCACTAAGTTCACTCAGTGTTTTCTAGTATAATGGCTTAGTAACAATGAGTTTGAGTGTGCAATGCAAGCAGACGTGCTGCAAATATCTGTGCACTAGTGGGACTATACAGAAGTCCAATAGCCACGTTTAGGATGCCACTAAGTTTCCTCAGTGTTTGCTAGTATAATGACTTAGTAACAATGAGTTTGAGTGTGCAATGCAGGCAGACGTGCTGCAAATATCTGTGCACAAGTGGGACTATACAGAAGTCCAATAGCCACAATTAGGATGCCACTAAGTTCACTCAGTGTTTTCTAGTATAATGGCTTAGTAACAATGAGTTTGAGTGTGCAATGCAGGCAGACGTGCTGCAAATATCTGTGCACTAGTGGGACTATACAGAAGTCCAATAGCCACGTTTAGGATGCCACTAAGTTCACTCAGTGTTTGCTAGTATAATAGCTTAGTAACAAAGAGTTTGAGTGTGCAATGCAGGCAGACGTGCTGCAAATATCTGTGCACTAGTGGGACTATACAGAAGTCCAATAGCCACGTTTAGGATGCCACTAAGTTCACTCAGTGTTTGCTAGTATAATGGCTTAGTAACAATGAGTTTGAGTGTGCAATGCAGGCAGACGTGCTGCAAATATCTGGGCACTAGTGGGACTATACAGAAGTCCAATAGCCACGTTTAGGATGCCACTAAGTTCACTCAGTGTTTGCTAGTATAATAGCTTAGTAACAAAGAGTTTGAGTGTGCAATGCAGGCAGACGTGCTGCAAATATCTGTGCACTAGTGGGACTATACAGAAGTCCAATAGCCACGTTTAGGATGCCACTAAGTTCACTCAGTGTTTGCTAGTATAATGGCTTAGTAACAATGAGTTTGAGTGTGCAATGCAGGCAGACGTGCTGCAAATATCTTTGCACTAGTGGGACAATACAGAAGTCCAACAGACACTTTTAGGATGCCACTAAGTTTCCTCAGTGTTTGCTAGTATAATGGCTTAGTAACAATGAGTTTGAGTGTGCAATGCAGGCAGACGTGCTGCAAATATCTTTGCACTAGTGGGACTATACAGAAGTCCAATAGCCACGTTTAGGATGCCACTAAGTTTCCTCAGTGTTTGCTAGTATAATGGCTTAGTAACAATGAGTTTGAGTGTGCAATGCAGGTAGACGTGCTGCAAATATCTATGCAATAGTGGGACAATACAGAAGTCCAACAGCCACTTTTAGGATGCCACTAAGTTTCCTCAGTGTTTGCTAGTATAATGACTTAGTAACAATGAGTTTGAGTGTGCAATGCAGGCAGACGTGCTGCAAATATCTGTGCACAAGTGGGACTATACAGAAGTCCAATAGCCACGATTAGGATGCCACTAAGTTTCCTCAGTGTTTTCTAGTATAATGGCTTAGTAACAATGAGTTTGAGTGTGCAACGCAGGCAGACGTGCTGCAAATATCTTTGCACTAGTGGGACTATACAGAAGTCCAATAGCCACGTTTAGGATGCCACTAAGTTTCCTCAGTGTTTGCTAGTATAATGGCTTAGTAACAATGAGTTTGAGTGTGCAATGCAGGCAGACGTGCTGCAAATATCTTTGCACTAGTGGGACTATACAGAAGTCCAATAGCCACGTTTAGGATGCCACTAAGTTTCCTCAGTGTTTGCTAGTATAATGGCTTAGTAACAATGAGTTTGATTGTGCAATGCAGGCAGAGGTGCTGCAAATATCTTTGCACTAGTGGGACTATACAGAAGTCCAATAGCCACGTTTAGGATGCCACTAAGTTCACTCAGTGTTTGCTAGTATAATGGCTTAGTAACAATGAGTTTGAGTGTGCAATGCAGGCAGACGTGCTGCAAATATCTGTGCACTACTGGGACTATACAGAAGTCCAATAGCCACGTTTAGGATGCCACTAAGTTCACTCAGTGTTTGCTAGTGTAATGGCTTAGTAACAATGAGTTTGAGTGTGCAATGCAGGCAGACGTGCTGCAAATATCTGTGCACTAGTGGGACTATACAGAAGTCCAATAGCCACGTTTAGGATGCCACTAAGTTCACTCAGTGTTTGCTAGTATAATGACTTAGTAACAATGAGTTTGAGTGTGCAATGCAGACAGACGTGCTGCAAATATCTGTACACTAGTGGGACTATACAGAAGTCCAATAGCCACGTTTAGGATGCCACTAAGTTTCCTCAGTGTTTGCTAGTATAATGGCTTAGTAACAATGAGTTTGAGTGTGCAATGCAGGCAGAGGTGCTGCAAATATCTTTGCACTAGTGGGACTATACAGAAGTCCAATAGCCACGTTTAGGATGCCACTAAGTTTCCTCAGTGTTTGCTAGTATAATGGCTTAGTAACAATGAGTTTGAGTGTGCAATGCAGGCAGAGGTGCTGCAAATATCTTTGCACTAGTGGGACTATACAGAAGTCCAATAGCCACGTTTAGGATGCCACTAAGTTTCCTCAGTGTTTGCTAGTATAATGGCTTAGTAACAATGAGTTTCATTGTGCAATGCAGGCAGAGGTGCTGCAAATATCTTTGCACTAGTGGGACTATACAGAAGTCCAATAGCCACGTTTAGGATGCCACTAAGTTTCCTCAGTGTTTGCTAGTATAATGGCTTAGTAACAATGAGTTTGAGTGTGCAATGCAGGCAGAGGTGCTGCAAATATCTTTGCACTAGTGGGACTATACAGAAGTCCAATAGCCATGTTTAGGATGCCACTAAGTTTCCTCAGTGTTTGCTAGTATAATGGCTTAGTAACAATGAGTTTGAGTGTGCAATGCAGGCAGAGGTGCTGCAAATATCTGTGCACCAGTGGGACTATACAGAAGTCCAATAGCCACGTTTAGGATGCCACTAAGTTTCCTCAGTGTTTGCTAGTATAATGGCTTAGTAACAATGAGTTTGAGTGTGCAATGCAGGCAGACGTGCTACAAATATCTGTGCACTAGTGGGACTATACAGAAGTCCAATAGCCACGTTTAGGATGCCACTAAGTTCACTTAGTGTTTGCTAGTATAATGGCTTAGTAACAATGAGTTGGAGTGTGCAAAGGGCAGGAGGGTACAGTGGCAGGGTTGTGGGTCTCTGGGTAGAGGAAAGGAAGCCTGCCTTTCTATCCCTCCTAATGGGGAAATGCAGCGAGGAAATCCCTGACCTTAGCTACACAGACGCTGTCATCTTGTGTAGCTGTTAAACTCTGTTTTCAGGACCTGTCACCTATGGCTCTGACCCTGCCGGTATGAGCCCTTAAAAGGACTGATAGAAAGTGCTATCCCTATGCTGTCCAGCGCTGTGTATGGAGCGTATACAGCTGTGTCGGCGATAGGAGCTGCGCCAGTGATGTCTGACACCAAGGACGCAGAAGAGATAATGGCGTCCGGACGGGCAGATACTCGTTTTTATAATGCAGGGACATGTGATATGGACATCCTATCACACATGCCGTTGCTTCTCTGGCTAAAAGTCCACTTAGCTGTGTGTGTGTCTGGGATTGGCTGACATGCTGGCCCTCCCCACTACACGCGCGCGCTTAGGGAAGGAAGACAAGGAAAAAAAAAAAAAAATGGCGATCGCCATTATCCATACAGCAGTGATCTGAATGCGCTGTTCCCGCACACTATACACTGAAATGTCATAATAGTGTGAGTCACAGAGTGACTTACACTATTACAGCGGGAAGCCAGCTAGTAATTAGCTGTTTTTTTTGCTGCTAGAACCGTTCTCGAACGTATCTAGAACTATCGAGCTTTTGCAAAAAGCTCGAGTTCTAGTTCGATCTAGAACAGGCCCCAAAATCACTCGAGCCTCGAACTGGAGAACCACGAACCGCGCTCAACTCTAGTTAAGACTAAAGGTTCATTACCATAAATGTTGTCATTGGTGCGTGTACTTTTTGCCCTGCATGATGCTGATTAATAAATAGCAGGCAGCAACACACAAGACAAAAAAATACACCCCCATAATATATTTGAGAAGGTTTTTCAATTTGAAACATGTACTGACTGACAGTCTGCTCTCCTCACTTTTGTTATCGTAGAGCTGTGTGTGATTATATAAATAAAAACTGCCTTTAAATTCAATTCTATAGCCACAAGTACATTGTGTGGCCAGTTTATTATGCTCAAACTGATGAAAGGTTCTATATTAGAACCATGAAAAGATCACACAGGAGGCATTTATATTTTCTATGATATTTTCCATTATTCTTTTTTAGAGTGCTCCTTGGAGGGCATTAGTTTTACTATGTAGAGGGCACATGGAAATATAACTATTTGTGCGTTAAAAGGAGCACAGTTATTGTGAAACACATTAGGCGCGCTAATAGTGACAAGTAGGGCAGAAGCAGGCTCAGTAGGATGAGTCAAATGTGGCTTGGTTTTAAACTTTGTAGACAAATCATGACTTGAAGAAGCTGTCACAGTGGTCTTGTACACATGGAAAGGACAGAAATAGTCAATGACCGCAGCAGAAAGAATGGCACCTGGAAGTCACTATCTTAACTGTACTAGAATAATTTATATAGTATGATAAACTAGTAGCTACCAAAGTATGGTAACCCTATGGGTGGTGGTAATAAAGTGTGCACAATTATTAGGAAATTATCATTTTTGATGATTAACGTTATTATTGAACCATCCAATCCAGTAGTGATGTGTCAGTAACTAACCGATCCAACACAAAGATCCGGCTCCCTGCTGTGACTGACAGGACCCGACACACCAGTGCAGTGAGAGCCACTAAATTCTCTTAATGGCTCTCACTGTGTGTAAAAGTCCGATATTCTGTGAACAAAACTCTGTCCACCTGAACAAAGCCCTGCCTACTCAACAATTTAATCAGCCCGTTGTAAGTGGGCAAGGTGTATCCGCGGGTTGGCAGGGTTTCGATAATCTTATATATGTGTTCACCTGGGGTGAACACATTTAGTAGGGATCCATTTACGATCCGAAAAAGCCAGCTCTTTTTGGTGAGCGAAGCCATGGGAACCGGATCACCAAAAAGAGTCGCACTGGCCATCACTTCAGTACTAATTAAAAACAGTCTTAGGGCGGCTTTGCACGTTGCGACATTGCACGTGCGATGTCGGTGGGGTCAAATCGAAAGTGACGCACATCCGGCGTCGCAGTCGATATAGCAACGTGTAAAACCTTTTTGATACGATGAACGAGCGCAAAAGCGTCGTTATCGTATCATCGCTGCAGCCTCCGACATTTCCATAATGCCGGTGCAGCGACAGGTGCGATATTGTTCCTCGCTCCTGCGGCAGCACACATCGCTGTGTGTAAAGCCGCAGGAGCGAAGAACCTCACCTTACCTGCCGCCGGCTGCAATGAGAAGGACGGAGGTGGGCGGGATGTTTACATCCTGCTCATCTCCGCCCCTCCACTTCAATTGGCCGCCTGCCGTGTGACGTCGCTGTGACGCCACACGACCCGCCCCCTTAGGAAGGAGGCGGGTCGCCGGCCAGAGGGACGTCGCACGGCAGGTATGTGCGTGTGAAACTGCCGTAGCGATAATAATCGCTACAGCAGCTTTCACTAGATATTGCATGTGCGACGGGGGCAGGACTATAGCTGCAGCATCGGTAACACATTGTTACCGATGTCGCAGCGTGCAAAGCCCGCCTTAGAGTAATGGGAAGAGTGCTACTTCGGGAAATGGTGACAGCCTCCATATTCTTTGACGTCCTCCCATGATCCTAAAGCTATTTTTAATTAGTATTGGCTCTAATCTAGCCTTTACATTTATAGGTTTTTAGACCAGGAGAGGCATGCTTGACAAAATTAGGTTTAGAATCCTAACAGAGAAAGGTCACCTTGTTGTGGTTGATGGCTCTCTTGAATTGGCCAATTTGTGCACTAAGAACGTTCATGTTATACATATATTTTTGACACACCAAAGTCGAACTGAGGGTCTTACCTTACCATATCGACCACGACCCAAACCCCTTTTTCGCGACTTCCTAACCTACAATTAAGACACAAAGACTGTGTGTCATTGGAGGTACAAGGCCACGGCAGCCCCGTTTATTAACTGAATTAATTGATGCAGCATGACAAGTCTTTTGCGTTTTTCCAGCGTTTTTGAGCCCTTTCAGTCAATAGATTTGACTTTTGTATGATCACACGTGGCATTTTTTTTACCACAAAGATGCGGTGTTTTTGTCCCAAAAAACGCACCAAGAACGCATTGTGGCAAAGTAAAAAAACTGCATCAAAAAATGCAATGCATTTTTGATGCATTTTTTCCGCGTTTTTACGGCTTTTTGCTCAATGCGTTTTTTAAGTCAAATGTATTGACTGTAAGGGCTCAAAAACGCTGGAAAAACGAAAAAAGAATTGACATGCTACAACTTGAAAAATGCAGCCAAGATGCAGCCAACAAAAGATGCACAATAATCTCATAGACTTTGCTGGGAGAAGGAAATGCATGCATTTAGGTTCATCTTTATGACCTCAAAAACGCACCAAGAACACAGCAAAATATGCCCTGTGTGAACTTAGCCTTAAAAAAATGCATTGGGCAAAACACGGAAAAACACATCAAAGGCGCATTGCGTTTTTTTTATGCGTTTTTGGTGTGTTTTTTGGGACAAAAACACTGCATTTTTTGTAAAAAAAGATGTCGCCTGTGAACATAGCCTTAGGGCGGTGTCACACGCTACGATATATCGGGCGATATGTCGTCGGGGTCACGGGTTCCGTTAGATATACCGTAGCATGTGACACCACCGAACGACTGTGAACGAGCAAAAATACCTTATCGTTGATCGTTGACACGTCGCTCATTTTCAAAATGTCGGTCCTCCTTCTGTGCTCCGGTTGTTCATCGTTCCCGAGACAGCACACATCGCTCCTTGTGACACCCCGGGAATGACGAACACAGCTTACCTGCGTCCCGCCGGCAATGCGGAAGGAAGAAGGTGGGCGGGATGTTTCGTCCCGCTCATCTCCGCCCTTCTGCTTCTATTGGGCGGCCGCTGTGTGACGTCGCTGTGACGCCAAATGTCCCTCCCCCTTCAGGAAGAGGATGTTTGCCACCCACAGCGACGTCGTCCGGGAGGTAAGTGCGTGTGACGGGGGTAAACGACTTTGTGCGCCACGGGCAACTAATTGCCCGTGACGCACAAACGACGGGGGCGAGTACGATCGCTCGTGCGATCGCACGATAGATCGTACCATGTGACGCCGCCCTTAGTCATTTTGCTCTCCCTTAAGCCCTTTTGGGGCGGGCAGTCCGGGCTGTACTATATGGCAGTTATGCAATTTAGATTTCATATATCCAATGTTTGCGCACATCTCTTAGTGCTTACAGAGGCTCCTGTATTCTTTAGTTTGCATCTAATAATGACCTAATTATCTATCCATCCATCTATCTATCCATCTATCTATTCATTATCTATCTATCTATCCATCCATCCATCTATATATCTTTCTATCCATTTATCATATGTCAACATTTATGTATTTGCTAAAATTGTATACCATAAAGTAAATGGAATAGAGGAAAATCCACTGCCAAAAAGCATAATAAAATACTGAATGTGATGGCAACAAAAGAATAATTACGGGTCTTTCTATTTTATTGTTGCGCGCATTAGACATGTGCATCTATTTATTTGCAGCAGCAATGTACAGTAATTGTGCTCTGCAGATAGCACCAGGTGCACGAGGGTGACCTCACATACAGAATCGGTAGCTGACATCCATCACACTTTGAATTTTTGGATTTCATCATTTCCTGCTCTTTCTAAGGGGATCACAGCACCTGGCCCTCACAGCTGTAGTTCATTTAGAAAGCAATTTGAAAACTGAGAAAAAAGCAAATGACATCTTGCTGCCTCAGCCTTGTCATTAAGTATAGCAGAATGGCCTTCATTTATGAGACACATGGCTAAAAATTAATATCTGTCTGTGTTTTCTAGAGCAAAGATTTCAAAACAAAGGGTTTTCAAAGGCCAATGAATAATTAGCATTGCGCCTTTGACAAATGGAAATTTAACCCTTTGTGACGAGACTGACAAGCCTTCATTTGCCATATTGCAATTCCGGGGTTTAGGGCAAGCAGATTTTTTTTCCAATTTTCTTTCTGTGTCCAAATCTTACGTGAATAGTCAGAAAAGATCTAAGCCTATCTGTTACACATTTCTGGATGCAGAGTTTATTAGAGCAAATGTGATCTTGATAAGTAAAGACATTTAATAAACTATGGGGAGGTTTGTGAAATAAAATAAATCACAGTGTGTTCACAATATATGGGCAGTGGCAGTGAGAAGTTAGACATATAGGGGCTAGAGTTGAGCGAGAACCTAACTATTCGTACTCACTATATTCAAAACGAATATCGTCTAATACTCGTGTATTCATTCTGAACAGCGAGTATAATGCAAGTCAATGGGGAATACTCGCAATGTAACGAGTAACCCGAATGCTGTAGTATTCGTACATGTAAAGAATAGTACGGCATTCGGGTTACTCGTTACTTTGCGAGTATTCCCCATTGACTTGCATTGCACACTCTTCGGAATGAATACGCGAGTATTATACAGTACTCTTTATGAGTATAGCGAGAGGGAAAAATTAGGTACTCGCTCAACTCTAATAGGGGCCTATTCATTCCAGTCCTAATGAAAAGCTTGCAGGACTAGGATGTGCCAAAAATCTTTAGAGGGGTTGTCCATTACTTGAAAAATCCCTTTTCATTTCCCATGGTAGCCCCTGTCAAAGTAAAGAAGCCTATACTCCCCTCCAGTGCCGTTCCAAAGGTGTCGGTAATCGCCATCAAACATCAATAGATAGTAAGAATTTTGGCTGGCCGCTCTGACTTCCAAGTGATTACTTTTAGTCCGAAGGCAAAGAAAGTCAAGCTAGCAGTGATTGGGCACAGGGCTCGTGTAACATACAACCTCAAGTTAGCTCTGGAGACAAAAAGGCAACAGGATCACTTCTGTGTGTAGCTGTGATCTACCAGAACATGCAATGGAGGTGAGTTCCTGTCACTTATGTTGGTTGTGTTGACAGACACAACACTGGAAAAATGCATATACAGAGGATACTTAAAAGCCTGGAAGACCCTCACATCAGGAACTGCAGGGAGACTCCGTCTTGTGGCACTACAATCCCCCGCAACCTCCACGTTGGGAATTGCTGGGAGCCGCTTCCCACAGTAAATCATCTTGGTCGGACAGCTGAAGGTCACTAGTAAGTCTTTCTGTGCTTCAGTGAGTTACAGAGATCTCAGGTGCACCAGCTGCCTTTTTCCAAAGGAAGTAACAGAGATCAGGTAGAGAAAACAAACAAAAGACGGCTGCAGACAATTAACTCCACACAGGTACACTATGAACTCTTTAATCACAACGCGCTTTGGATATGGTCCGTCCTCTTCCTCACAATACACCTAAGCAAGTGGATGGACAGTCCTGGAATTGCATTGTAAATAAAGAGTTCATAGCATACCTGTGTAGAGTTAAGGATCTGCAGCGCCCAGGCACTATGCTTTTTTTGGTTTTCTCTACCTTATCAAGTTAGTTCTGAGAGACCATGTGCCGACACTGCTGGAATGATGCCGACACGGGAGGTGAGTATAAGCTTTGACTGCTACCTGTCTGTGGTCTCCAGGACATTCCTACCTGCCTACAGTTTCACATATTGCACAACCTACCTGCAATCTCTGCGGTATCTTCCTGGCTGTTTGAGGCTTCTTGTTCCAGTGGGCTTCAGTGCTGTTCACTCATGAAAGTCAATTTATGCTGAGCAAAAATGATAGCCACCAACGATTTTGGAGACATTAAGGAGAGCGCTATGCATCAGCCATTGTTGTCACCAGACAAGGCTTTGGTGGTGGTGGTGTTACAGTGTGAGTAGGTGTCTAGTCAATACTGAACTGCCCTACACTTTGGGAACGGTACAGTGACAACCCCCTACTTTTTGAATACCATCATTAAACCTGTTATTGTGCCTCTGCATGAACAACACAGGCCTAACCTCATATTCATGGATGACAATGCTCCAGCTCATTGAGGTTTCACAATTAGGGAATGGCTACTGGAAGTGGGGTACCTCAGTTGAAGTGGCCTGCACTTTTTCCAGACCTTAATCCCATAGACAACCTATGTGCTCAGCTGAGTAATCATGTAGAGGCTCGTAACTCTGTACCCCAGAACCTCAATGACCCGAGGGCTGCCCTTCAAGAAGAGTTTGCTCAGTATAGCGGTGGACACCGCAGGAAATTCTGTAAGGCTTGCCTCTCATGGGAAACAGAGACACTCTACACCACTGCACACTGAAGAAGGTCCATTACAGACCGAAACGTTTGTGCTTGGTAGTGTCTTGGAATAAAAATCACTGTTCTTTCCCATCAACTCCTGAGTGCCAAGTGTTCTGTTACATAGGGGTGTGATAACATGCTGAGTGAGAAACAAACACCTCATCCACTAGGCAAAAGGTTATTTGGATATTAAAATGGACTGTAAAAATAAAATATTTTTTAAAGCTCAATTGATATATCCAATACTACAAAGTGCTTACTAGTCAGGTGGTATGGTGGGCTTGGGGGACCTCTCAGGTTTTCTTTAAAGATGTGATCATCACACTTTGGCTACATTCACATTACCACATTTTTGGTCCAAGAACTGGCTGTTAAAAAACATCTGACATTACTCGGACTAATGTTACTCAGTGAAGCCGTTCAGATGATCCTTTTTTAATAGACTCAAAGTCAATGTGAAAAAAATCCTAGCATGCACAAATTTGTGTCTTTATTTATGGTGAGACATGTCTATTCAAATCTATGGGTGCGCAAAAAAAATGTATCCTATACAAATTTAACAATTGAAGGTCCAAACATCAGCTATATATCTCATTCCATATTTTATTCTCTAGAATGGTAACATGTATGATCAAAATGATTATGATGATGATAATTGGTGTGAGAATCAATGCAATTAATCCACATGACAAGCACAATAAATTCCCCCATCATATACTTTTACCATCATGTACCTTTTACCCCTGAGCAAATGCCATAAATGCCATAGTAGAGAAGGCTTTATCGTAAATGGTTGATAGTGACTGACAGCTTGGCATAGTTGCTCTCTCAAGCGCAGTGTTGAGATTAAATCATTCATACACAGCAGCTGAGCGAATAATGGCAGGATACAATTTTGTCTACAGAAACAGTCGCCATGTACAACAATAAAATGTAGTTTTTAAAGGCAGTGTCGGAGAACGCATATCAACATATGCTTAGTGCCCTTTATACTCTCAGCTCCAATGAAAAAAAAAGTCACAAACATTTTTTAGAAATGTTCTCTTTATATATCTGGATATCTCATATATCCTCACTTTTCCTCCTCATTTCCTAAGTCTGGCTGTAAGACAACTGTCTGCAGCAGAAGCCTCCCTTTTATGGCTCATTTGTAGTAGGCCAAAATTTTGCCGAGACCTCACTCTTGCTTATGGGCAACAGTTTAGTCTCACCAAGATGGAGCAGATCAGCAGATATTGACCCTAAGTCAAATATTTCAACAAAACTGACCATTTCAGGATCATGCAAAAAATGATTTACAGTCATGGCCAAAAGGATTGAGACTGACACAAATTTTGGTTTCCACAAAGCTTTCTGCTTCAATGTTTTTAAATCTATTAGTCAGATATTTCTAAGGTTACTGAAGTAGAATAATCAATATTTCATGAGTTTTTACACTTTTTATTACGAATACATTAAGTTTATGCAAAGACTCAATATTTACATTAACAAGCAAAACCGTAACAATGTTTTGAACTTTTTACTTTCAGGCTCCATATCTCACCATCGTCTTCAGCTTCGGACGTGAGACTACCATAATTTCATAGACAATCATCTTGGCTATGTCATACATAAATTTGACTTGCAACTATTTAGCATATGATTAGTTATGCAGATTCTTATTATGTCACTACATTGTTACTGTTTTGCATCTAAAAATCTAAATTTTAATATTTATCATTTTGTTAGTACTTTCTAAATTCACGTTTGGCTTTCCACACCTCCAGCTTTCTTGTGGGCATGCTCTCAATCAGATTCAAGCATGTCTTGACCAAAATCTGATCCTATGTCTCTTCTATAGGTTCTCAATGTTGGTGCATACTGGATGACTCACTTTGGTATGTATAGAACTTTTTCTTCAACTCTACCCACAAGTGTTCAATTGTGTTGAGGTCTGGGGACTGCGGGGGCCAATCCAGCACCTCTACTTCATTGTCATCGAGCTATTTCTTCTCCAATCTCAACGTTTAGTTTGGTCGTTGTTCTGCTGGAACACTATGTCATCCTTTTCATACCCATAGTGTACAAAGTATATCATTTTGTAGCATGCTCATGAATAGCTCAGTATTCAAACCAAAATGAATTCTGGTCAAGTATTCAACGTCATTGGCTGTGAAACAACATATCATCAGGCTTGCTCCACCAAACTTGAAAGCTCTTTCAATTTCTTGATCCGCTAGCCGCTTTTTCCTTTGTTTCTTCCAGACCCATTTGTACAAATCAGAGCCTAGTCTATTGACTTTTATCTGATTCCAAATCACCTGCTTCCAATATCCAATCTTCTTCTACTGTCCTCTTTTCGTACTTACAAATTCTAACCAACACTTCTTATGGCAATATTGAAGTGAAGGCTTCATAATTTTATTTCAGGCCACCCTTCCATACATGTGTAATGTGCATCGCACGGTGGTTGTATCAACATCTGTGATCTCACTATTATGAAGCATACGAGCCTCCTCCACTGCCATGTTTGTCACGCCAGAACTGATAAACATTGTGATTAGCTGATTTGTTGCCTCCAATATGTTTCCTGGACTTCCACCTCTTGGCTTTTGAATGGATGGATGGACTTCACTTGGTATTCTTCTAACTCTCATGGTACTTACACAATGCAGTTTGGCAATTTTATTGACTGAAAGACCGCTATCGATGAGCTGTGTTATACTTTTTCTCTTTTCTTGGGAAATATTCTTCATGGCTGCTCTTTGATTCGAACCAAAGACCTTTCACTTGGGAATAAAGTTAATAACACACTGAACCATTAGGGAATCTGAGAACAGGTTGTAATTTGTTGTATACAGGAAGATTTTTTTTTTTTTACTCCATCAGTAACAATGTAGTGACATGATAATAATCTGCATAACTAATTATATGCTAGATAGTTGCAAGTCAAATTTATGCATGAGGTAGCCAACTAATTTGTCTACAAAATGAAGGTAGTCTCACATGGATGGTGAGACATGGAGCCTGAAAAGTCAACCGTTCAAAACATTGTTACCATTTTACACAACGGTGTAAAGTGCTAACTCCTTCTTTTCCAGACTTCTGCCCTTCAATCTAGCAGCTGGATTACAATTTCTATGTTGAGGGTTGACCACTAATTCTCCAAAGGACTGAGATCTGGAGAGTTTCCTAGCCATGGACCCAAAATGTCCCTGTTCTGTTCACAAAGCCACTGACTAAAATGTGAAGCAGCAAACTTTGTGAAAGCTAAAATTTTGTGTCAGTCTCAAGCCTTTTGGCCATGACTATAGACAACAAACAGTGAGGGGAGTTATATTTATTTTTTCATTTAGACGTTAATTTCTAGATTTAGTGTTTGTTTCCTAATTTAAGTGTTGTAATAGTATTTATTAGTAGGGGTGAGCGAATCTGAACTGTAAAGTTCGGGGTTCGTACCGAACACTGGATGTTAGGGTCTTGTACCTGAACAAAGACTTTTACCATTACATCTGGTCCCTGTTTAGGGTTTTCATCTGAATAAAGCTTGTTGAAAGGCTGCAGAACATCCAATCAGGAAGCATTATCAATGTGGGCATTTCCAACACAGCCATGTTAAGAATTGGCTAAGTGCCCACTCAGAAGTTTCTCCTTTCCTCAGCCTTCCTCAGCTGGGCGCAGGATATCTAGTTAAGTGAGGTGAAATGTCCACACTTACACATAATTTTGTGTAATTGCTAGGGTTTATGCTGTTTTGGCACCTGGAGGAATCTGCAATTATGGTGTTCCCAATCTATTCTAGCCAAAATTGCACTCTAAAAGTCAAATAGTGCACCTTACCTTCTATAACATGCAGTGAGCCCAAACAGTAGTTTCCAATCACAAATGGGGTATTGGCATACTCAGGAGACATTGCCAATTTCCAAACTTTGATTGCTGTTTTTGGAATCAAGTAGAAACAAAGCAAAGTATCATACAATATGTGGACTACGACTAGGCAACTAGGAGTGAATAGTCTGAACATTAACTGTGAGTGCAACAACCAACCAAAAACAGCTAACAATTCATTTTAGCAAACTGGAACAACATTGACAGCATCATCTGCCAATTTGGAACATATAAACAAAAGTACATTCAAATAGCCCCATAGTACATTCTTGTTTTCATCTTCTTGACAGAGCCCCATTATTCAAATCTGACATGTTTCAATTTATGTGGTAATAACTTTGGCATGCTTCTTCCAATCCCAGAGATTCCGAAAATGTTTTTTCATGACATGTTGTACTTTAGGATAGTGGTGAATTTAGAGCAATACAATTTGCCCTTTATCTGATATTTGGCAAAAATTTTGTAAAATTTTCAATTTTCAAACTCTGAATTTTGATGCCCTTATAACAGATAGCAAAACATAATAGTTATTAAATATAATTTTTCATATGTATACTTTACATAAGCATCAATTTTGAAACAAACTTGTATTTTGTTAGGATATTAGAAGGGTTAAAATTTCATTTTTTAACAAAATTTACAAAATCCACATTTTTTACAGATCTATTAAGCTTTGCTGGGAGTTTGAGGGATCCATTGCTTAACCCCCCCCAAAAAGAAGCCGTTTAAAAAAATGCACAACTATAAGTATTTAAAACCACATTTATTAAGTTGTTTACCCCTTCAGGAATTCATGAAAAGTGAAATAAAAAAAATGAAAATGTACATTCTTTAATCTAAAACGTTGCTTCAAGCTCAATGCTTTTATTCTTGCAACTTGTAAAAAAAGAAAAGGCACCAAGTATCTTAAGAAATTTCTACTAAATGTGCCAATACCTATATGTGGTTAGAATCTACTGTTTGGGCATACCCTACAAAAGGAAGGAGCGATATTTGACTTTAGGAGATTAATTTTGTCAGTAATTGATTCTGGATACCACATAATATTTGCAGAGCCCCAAGGTTCCACATAAAAGATCCCATCCTACAAGAAATGCCATTGAATTTTTCATTTTCACGTGTCAATGTTATGGAGTTGTTTCGACGCACTTGTGAGTCTGAAGAGATCACAACGCTCCTAGACGAATATCTCTAGGAGTATAGTTAATACTATACTCCTAAAGGAATTTGTCTAGGAGCATTGTGATCTCTTTAGACTCACAAGTGCCTCAAAACAACTCCGTAAGGCCCGTTTCACACGTCAGTGAAAAACACAGACGTTCTTCACTGACGTGTAAAGCACGCACATGTCCCTCCCTGTGCCGTGATACCCCGTGTGAGAGCCAAACACTGCAAGTGATCCGCACTGGGCCTAGTACCGTGCATACCCGAGCTTGCGCCAGTGGTTTGCATTCGTGAAGTACCCGAACTCTAAACCCAAACTTTGTTTTCTTGGAAATGTCTGAGTTCAGACTGAACACCAAAGTTTATCGTCGCTCATTAATAATTATCATATATTTATTTGATACAGGTAAAGTATATCATTGTGTTATATTGAGCCTGAAGAAGAGACCTGAGCAGTCTCGAAAGCTTGCTATTATTACCATCTTTTCAGTTAGCCATTAAAAGTTATCAACCACTGAGGACTTCAGTTCTTTTAAACAATTTTTTATCACATATTTCTTTGTAATCAACTGTTTAGGCACTCACAGGGCTTGGAAGGAAAATAGCACTATATCTATATGACTATTGGGGCCAAATTTTTGTATGTAATAGGCTTTGGACATCTTGTCACAACTGCAGATCACCCAAGGTACTAAAGCAGTAGAAACCCACATGACACTAGAAGTCCCAGAAATTTCGAGCTCCCCCCTGAAGTCCCGAAAGAGGGTCAAATGACTCTTAGTCCAAACTGAATAAAACTAACTAGAAACTAAATGGCTAAACTCAATGGAAAACAACAACCTCCTGTGGTGCGACATTAATGGCCTTAGTTACAGAACAAAAGACGATGACTATATTATGTTAGCTAAAATCCTTCAGGTCATTCGACCCGTCTCTGGGTTCCAAAGGTAGAAATGTTAAATGACCCCTCTCTGGGACTTCTAGTGTTAAAAGACCCAATTTTGAAAACTAAACACCTTTGGAAATTTATCTTGGGATATAGTGACCGTTCTAGATTCACAGGTGCTTCATAAAAACGTATATTAAAACATGAAAATTTAAAAATTAAGTCCCACATGTTTTAGCCCCAAATGTCTCAATTTGTAAGGGTTAAAAGGATAAAATGGATCCAAAAACATTTGCATCAATTTCTCCTGAGTATGCTGATACCCCATTTGTGATTGGAAACTACTGTTTGGGCTCACTGCATGTTATAGAAGGTAAGGTTCACTATTTGACTTTGGAGTGCAATTTTGGCTAGAATAGATTGGGAACACCATAATTGCAGATCCCTCCAGGTGCCAAAACACCATAAACCCTAGCAATTACACAAAATTATGGAATTCATCTAGGTGTGTTGTGACCTTGTTGTACACATAGGTGTTTATAAAATGTTATCACATTGGGATGTCAAAAAGGAAAAATATTTTTTTCCACAAAAATATTGTTTTAGGTCATAGAGTTTTTTGTTTGTTTTTTTCACGGGTAGCAGGATAAAGTGGACTGTACGGTTTGTAATGATTTTTCTTCTGAATATATAATCCATGTTGGGTTGGAAAATACGGTTTGGAAGCACGACATGGCTCGGAGAGGTAGAATCAACTTTTAGGATTTGGAACACTGATTTGTTTCAAAATAGTTTGAAGGCGCCACTTACATAGACCACAAAGTAGCAGAAAATGCCCAAAGTGATGCAATTTCAAAAACTACACTCCTTAAATAAATGTATCTAGGGTGTGGTGAGCATTTTAAACACACAAGTGTGTTTCACAGAATTTTATAATGCTGGGTCATGGAAATGAATAATTATGTTTTTTCCCATTATGTTTTAGCACCATTTTTTATGTTCCCAACCAATAATACAGTCATATGAAAAAGTTTGGGCACCCCTATTAATGTTAACCTTTTTTCTTTATAACAATTTGGGTTTTTGCAACAGCTATTTCAGTTTCATATATCTAATAACTGATGGACTGAGTAATATTTCTGGATTGAAATGAGGTTTATTGTACTAACAGAAAATGTGCAATCCACATTTAAACAAAATTTGACCGGTGCAAAAGTATGGGCACCTCAACATAAAAGTGACATTAATATTTTGTAGATCCTCCTTTTGCAAAAATAACAGCCTCTAGTCGCTTCCTGTAGCTTTTAATGAGTTCCTGGATCTTTGATGAAGGTATATTTGACCATTCCTGTTTACAAAACAATTCCAGTTTAGTTAAGTTTGGTAGTCGCCGAGCATGGACAGCCCGCTTCAAATCATCCCACAGATTTTCAATGATATTCAGGTCTGGGGACTGGGATGGCCATTGCAGAACATTGTAATTGTTCCTCTGCATGAATACCTGAGTAGATTTGGAGCGGTATTTTGGATCATTGTCTTGTTGAAATATCCATCTACTGCATAACTTCAACTTCGTCACTGATTCTTGCACATTATTGTCTAGTATCTGCTGATACTGAGTTGAATCCATGCGACCCTCAACTTTAACAAGATTCCTGCGGTGCCGGCATTGGCCATACAGCCCCAAAGCATTATTGGAACCTCCACCAAATTTTACTGTGTGTAGCAAGTGCTTTTCTTGGAATGCCGTGTTTTTTTGCCTCCATGCATAACGCCTTTTTGTATGACCAAACAACTCAATCTTTGTTTCATCAGTCCACAGGACCTTCTTCCAAAATGTAACTGGCTTGTCCAAATGTGCTTTTGCATACCCCAGGTGACTCTGTTTGTGGCGTACTTGCAGAAACGGCTTCTTTCGCATCACTCTCCCATACAGCTTCTCCATGTGCAACGTGCGCTGTATTGTTGACCGATGCACATTGACACCATCTGCAGCAAGATGATGCTGCAGGTCTTTGGAGGTGGAGCTGACAGTTTAAATCTCTGAGACAACTTTTTGTATCCTTCCCCTGAACAACTATGTTGAATAATCTTTGTTTTCAGATCATTTGAGAGTTGTTTTGAGGAGCCCATAATGCCACTCTTCATAGCAGATTCAAATAGGAGAACAACTTGCAAGTGGCCACCTTAAATACCTTTTCTCATGATTGGATACACCTGCCTATGCTCAATGAGGTTACAAAACCAATTTAGTGCTTTAGTAAGTCAGTAAAAAGTAGTTAGGAGTGTTCAAATCAAGAAATTGATAAGGGTGGCCATACTTTTGCACCGGTCAAATTTTGTTTAAATGCAGATTGCACATTTTCTGTTAGTACAATAAACCTCATTTCAATCCAGAAATATTACTCAGTCCATCAGTTATTAGATATATGAAACTGAAATAGCTGTTGCAAAAACCCAAATTGTTATAAAGAAAAAAGGTTAACATTATTAGGGGTGCCCAAACTTTTTCATATGACTGTATAAGGAAATGGACTTCTAAAATTTACAAAGAAGTTTACCCTGAATGCAGCAATACTCACTATTTGTTTTGAAACTTCTTTTTGTGCGCATGTTGGGCTTCGAAAGGGAACAATCACTATTTTGCTTTTACAGCACAAATTCGACAGTAATAGATTGCGGGTGACACTTACAAAGCCTCTTAGGTGCCAGAACAGCAGAAAAACCCCAAAACTTACATTTGTTACAATTAGAATTAAATTTAGATAAAAATGTTTAATCTTGATCATGGTTTATACGAAAAGTTGAATCCCATTATTTTTAGGCTATTTCTCCTAAGTACGGCAATACACTTTACGTGGTAATACACTTCTATTTGAGTAGACAGCAAGGAAAATAAGGAGCGACATTTGTCTTCTGAGGCACAGAGCTTCTTGGACTACTACTTGCAGAGATCCTAAGGCACCAAAAAAGCAGAAACCTTCCAAAAAGTACTGCATTTTGAAAATTACACTCAATAAATCATCCATGATTGTAGTGTAATGATGGAAGGATCAATTTGCAAACACCTGTCAACGTCACTAGTCTTTTGCCGCTGGACAGGAGACTCAAATTTCTTACCTTCCAGAATTCCCAGCACAGTTGTGTGACATGTTACACCAGTTCTGGCTAATCAAAAGCAATGCCAGGTATCCTGAAAGGTAAGAGATTTGTGGACTCACCTCAGGATTCAATCCAGTGACCTTATGCTGTGTGATCATCTTCCTTCTCTGCTATGCCACAGCAGGTTCAGTCTCTGTCCAAGTGCTGATTATCTTTTAGCGTTGTTTCACTCTTTTCAGTCAGCAGGTGTTTTCAATTGTCATTTAGTCTGGCCTATCACATTGAGGGTGTGGCTATTTACCTTCCCCTTGCTAGTCTTCTCTACTGGTTATATTCCAATGTGCATCCTGCTTGGAATTCCTGCCATACTGCCAAGGATTTATGCCAGTCAGATAGAGACTAGCTAGGTTTATTTTCTTTGCAGTCACATCTATGGATCCTACTCCTTTCTCCTGCCAATAGGTAGATCACCCTTTATGGCAGCCAGGCCCATTTTTTATCTTCTAGTGTTGCATTTAGGGTTATTCCAGTCTGTTCAGGTGTCACCAGGGACTGTGCAGCTAGGATCCTTAGTCTGTTCAGGAACCGGTTGGGTCAGCAGCAGTAGTTTACAGATAGGCCCTATTATCTAGTGTAAGGTACCACTAGAAATGAGCGAACCTGAGGTTCGATGTTTGGTGTTCGTGCCGAACACAGACTTTACACAAAAAATATAGAGTTTGAGTTTGGCGATTGGGTGCTTTACGTATGTCAACCACATGCACGAGCATCACTGTGCTAAGCTACACTCGGTGATCAGCCCAGTGCAAGACGCTTACAGTGTTATTGGCTTGCACTGGGGGTAACAACAGCATGATCGGATGTAGTGTGCACTCCCCCCCCCCCTACGGCAGCGTCACACGCATATACCTTGTCAATGACGTCACTGTGACCGCCAAACAATCCCTCCTTCAAGGGGGAGGTGCGTTCGGCGTCATAGCGACGTCACTGCGGCGTCACTAAGCGGCCGGCCAATAGTAGTGGAGGGGCGGAGATGAGGGGGCCGAACATCCCGCCCACCTCCTTCCTTCCTTATTGCCGGCGGGACGGAGGTAAGGAGATGTTCGTCGCTCCTGCGGTGTCACACATAGCGATCTGTGATGCTGCAGGAATGAGGAACAACATTGCTACTTACCTGACAATGATTTTTTGTAATTAAACGACCTCTCCAAAAGACACGATTTTTGTCTTTTTTGCGATCGTTTTAGGTCGCTCCAGCCTCTCACATGCTGCGACGTCGCTAACGATGCCGGATGTGCGTCACAAACACCGTGACCCCGACGATATATCGTTAGCGATGTCGCAGCGTGTAAAGCCCCCTTAAGACTACCATAATTTTATTGGCAACCATCTTCGCTATCTCATACATAAAATCGACTTGCAGCTTTTTTAACATATGATTAATTATGCAGATTCTTGTCATGTCACTGCATTGTTACTGTTTTGCTCCTGGTATTTGAAAAAAAAAAATCTTCCTGTATACTACAAAGTTCAACCTGATCATCATCCGTCCCCCGACGAAGCATACCTAAACGCGAAACACGTGTTGGGACACCGGTCCCCCCGTGTCTATCCCGGTGTTTCAGTGATCTGAGTAGGTGAGTAGTACTGCCCTTACTATATGGTGCATGGAAGGCTTGTTTCAGTCTATGTGGATTCCTCCTTTTTTATATCATGATGCAGCTCTGCTTATGGTATTGGGCAATTGACTTTAATAATCCTTTTAAGATCACGGTTGAGGAATAATCTTCCCATTCCACTCTCCGGGACACGTGGGGTTCTTTCCCCTTCAGCACCGTTCCCTCTGGTCCATATGTATATTTAAGTATTTTTGTACCCAACATCACTTTAATAAAATATTTAATATCTTTCTAAACTTTGGCTTGTATGGGCTCTTTTTATTAAGCAAACCTAAAGACTGTCTATTCTGTGTTCCTTATTCATGAGTTGTTGCTTGAATTTTGTGACTTTTTGTGATTTTTCTGTGTGTCCTGCATGTCTCAAAGTTCAACCTGGTGTCACATTTCCTTATAGCTCAGTGTGTTATTAGGTTAATTCCCAAGTGACAGTGAAGAAAAGCATCATCCAGCTCATCGATAGTGGTCTCTCGGCCAAGAAAATTACCAAACTGCATCATGTGAGTGCCATGACAGTTGGAAGAATAAGAAATTAATCCTGTCCATGCATTCAAGAGGTGGACGTCCATGCAAAATATCAGAGTCAACAAGTCGGCTCATCACAAAGTCTATCAGTTGTGACGCAATAAATATGTCAGTAGAAGTGGCTCGTATGCCTCATACTAGTGAGATCACAGGCATCCATGCAAGTGTAAGGAGGTGCTAGACCCATGAGCCCTGCCCTGAAGAGATTGATCTATGTATAGGGCAATAATGTACATAATTTTCATGTGCGTAATGTGTTTATGTTTAACTTGCGAATGTGGCTATCTTGGGACTGATTTTAGGTGCTTCTCCTCAGAAAGGTATTAAGAGATTGCCTAACGACATGGGCAGTGAGCCAGTAAACAGTAAACAATACGGAGGTAGTTAGCCACAAGGAACAGGAGACAAAGTTTGAGTTAGTTAAGAAACGTGAGTGAAGAAATAGCAAAGTGTAAAGCAGCTGAATTCCAGAGGTGCATAGGCTTTGGCAAGGCCCAAAACTAGTATTGGAGACTGAAATGCAGACGGGACAAGAGAGTACCCCTAGCCAACCTGGGTAACTCGGGCAGCAACTGTTTCCAGTGGTACTAGTCTTATAGCAGAGGTCTGACATAGACTTGGGCAAACAGGTCAGCATGGAGAAACCCAGCAGATGAGCTTTGTCCAACAGAGGTTGGTAACCGTTAGTGTACCGCCCCGCGCTCGGCTGCAGCCAAGCCGCTCGGATCCGGGCTCGTTTGGTGGGTGGCTTGAGCGCCTCCGGACCCGGGGGTCACGTTGCTCTGCAAGGGGGGTTGCTGGCGAACTCGATGGGGGTGGTTAGGTAGGTGTATGGCTGGAGCCGTGTTTGAGTTCGTGACGCCACCCACGGGACATGGTGAAAGTGTAGACACCACCGCTGCAGTTATGGGGGCACCCAGGGGAGATGGTCGTGCAGCATGATGTTAACCCCTCCGTGGGCAGGGGTGGTAGCCCCGAGACTCGTTTGGGGAGAGTAGTGGCTGGGTGGTGCAGGGCAGCATGCGGCCGGATGGCACTGTTGTACTCACGCTTATTGACACACGCAAGTCTCTGGTAAACAAAGTTGATGGTGGTCGGTGCCCACAGCCGGGTGCGTCGGGTCCCCCACCCGGGTTGGTGGTCTTGGCCTTTCTCCTGCACCGTGTTGTGTTTGTGTAGACTGCCTGTGCTTCAGCAACGGGAGTCTGCTCCCCAGCTATGTACAGTGCCTACAAGTAGTATTCAACCCCCTGCAGATTTAGCAGGTTTACACATTCGGAATTAACTTGGCATTGTGACATTTGGACTGTAGATCAGCCTGGAAGTGTGAAATGCACTGCAGCAAAAAAGAATGTTATTTCTTTTTTTTTTTTTTTTTTAAATTGTGAAAAGTTTATTCAGAGGGTCATTTATTATTCAACCCCTCAAACCACCAGAATTCTGTTTGGTTCCCCTAAAGTATTAAGAAGTATTTCAGGCACAAAGAACAATGAGCTTCACATGTTTGGATTAATTATCTCTTTTTCCAGCCTTTTCTGACTAATTAAGACCCTCCCCAAACTTGTGAACAGCACTCATACTTGGTCAACATGGGAAAGACAAAGGAGCATTCCAAGGCCATCAGAGACAAGATCGTGGAGGGTCACAAGGCTGGCAAGGGGTACAAAACCCTTTCCAAGGAGTTGGGCCTACCTGTCTCCACTGTTGGGAGCATCATCCGGAAGTGGAAGGCTTATGGAACTACTGTCAGCCTTCCACGGCCTGGACAGCCTTTGAAAGTTTCCACCCGTGCCGAGGCCAGGCTTGTCCAAAGAGTCAAGGCTAACCCAAGGACAACAAGGAAGGAACTCCGGGAAGATTTCATGGCAGTGGGGACATTGGTTTCAGTCAATACCATAAGTAACGTACTCCACCGCAATGGTCTCCGTTCCAGACGAGCCCGTAAGGTACCTTTACTTCGAAAGCGTCATGTCAAGGCTCGTCTACAGTTTGCTCATGATCACTTGGAGGATTCTGAGACAGACTGGTTCAAGGTTCTCTGGTCTGATGAGACCAAGATTGAGATCTTTGGTGCCAACCACACACGTGACGTTTGGAGACTGGATGGCACTGCATACGACCCCAGGAATACCATCCCTACAGTCAAGCATGGTGGTGGCAGCATCATGCTGTGGGGCTGTTTCTCAGCCAAGGGGCCTGGCCATCTGGTCCGCATCCATGGGAAGATGGATAGCACGGCCTACCTGGAGATTTTGGCCAAGAACCTCCGCTCCTCCATCAAGGATCTTAAGATGGGTCGTCATTTCATCTTCCAACAAGACAACGACCCAAAGCACACAGCCAAGAAAACCAAGGCCTGGTTCAAGAGGGAAAAAAATCAAGGTGTTGCAGTGGCCTAGTCAGTCTCCTGACCTTAACCCAATTGAAAACTTGTGGAAGGAGCTCAACATTAAAGTCCACATGAGACACCCAAAGAACCTAGATAACTTGGAGAAGATCTGCATGGAGGAGTGGGCCAAGATAACTCCAGAGACCTGTGCCGGCCTGATCAAGTCTTATAAAAGACGATTATTAGCTGTAATTGCAAACGAGGGTTATTCCACAAAATATTAAACCTAGGGGTTGAATAATAATTGACCCACACTTTTATGTTGAAAATTTATTAAAATTTAACTGAGCACCATAACTTGTTGGTTTGTAAGATTTATGCATCTGTTAATAAATCCTGCTCTTGTTTGAAGTTTGCAGGCTCTAACTTACTTGCATCTTATCAAACCTGCTAAATCTGCAGGGGGTTGAACACTACTTGTAGGCACTGTATGTGTCGGTGGAGTCCGTTTGCCCACAGACGCTGGCCCGTGGGATCTCTCTGCCTGTGCGATGGCTTTCTATCCCCCTTGGTGGACTGTTGCCTTCAGCCGGGACTTGGGATGGGAATGGACCTAAAGTCCAGACCTCAATCAGTAAATTCAACGTGGTCCAGTGGCTTCTGGGCCTCGTTCCAGGTCTGAGTATGCCCCTGGTGCTCCGGTTTCCAGTCGGTTCCCTGGTTCGGTACCGGCGGGCCACTACCCTGTCCCAGTCCCTTACGGTTCCACCTGGCTATCTTCTCAGCTCCTGCAGGCTAAGGCCACCACCTGCCTCCTAGCCAAGGTATGCGGGCTACGACCCTCACACCTGTCAGTTTACGCTGCAGACCTGTCACCACAGGCCTGCTGCACTCTACTCCTCTCAACTCCAACTGACTACTGTCACTCTCAACTAGCCACTGGCCACCGACAAACTACTGTTTCTCCTGCCTCAGGCCCTCTGGACTCCTCGGTGGGCATGGCCAACTTCCTGGCCCCCATCCCTGGTGTGACCATCAAGCTCAGAGGGAGGTGACTAGGTTTTAATGTGGTTGGCTGCTGTTACCTTTTTAGGGGACCGGTGTTATGCGGGGCCTATCTGTGACTACCTGGCTAGTCCAGGGCGTCACACTAGCAGTAGCGGGACCCTAAGGCCATGTGTGCACGTTGCGTTTTTTCATGCGTTTCCGCTGCGTTTTGAACTGCAGCGTTTTAATGCAAAAATGCATGCGTTTTGATTTCCAGGCAAAGTCTATGGGAAATAGGAATATTTTGTGCACACTATGTGTCCAAAAACGCTGCGTTTTTTTGTGATAAAAATTTGTCAAAATCTCTGTGTTTGAAGAAGCAACATGTCAATTGTTTTGAGCATTTTGACAGCGTTTTGGTAACATTGAAGTCAATGAAAATTATCAAAACGCATCCTAAAACAAATTTCTAGCATTTTACATGCATTTTTGATGCAAAACACATGCTTTTTTGTCAAAATCAAAGCATGCATTTTTGGCATTTTAGTGAAGTCACGAGGTTTCGTTTTGCCCTCACATCCAACCCGACTTAAAAAAAAAAAGAGTCAAACAATATTTTTACTTTATTTTGAACATAAATATTAAATCTCCATAATCATTTTCCGAAAATTATCATTATAGTGTATGATTTAAAGCTTTATTTTTTTTTTCACTTTTTTCCTAGTGTTTAAATGTTCAAACTTTATTTCGTAGTGTCTTTGTATTGAATATGCATCCCATTTTAAACACTGGAAATGCATGTGAAAACGGTCAAAACGCCGCAAAAACTCAAGAAAAACGCATGCATATTTCCTGCATTTATGTGGTCAAAAACAAATTTGACAATGACAAATTCTGCCAGAGGATGCGTTCATTTCTGCAAGTTACTGAACGCAACGTGCACACATGGCCTAAGGCTGTGTCCGCACTTTGCGTCGAGGTAGTTGCAGTTCAAAAAGCATCCTCTGGCAGAAAGGACAATGCTTTTGGCTTTAAAAATGCATGTAAAAGGGAAAGAAAGTAGCCTATGCGCACCTTGCGGTTTTCATGAGTTTTTAGTGCTTTTCCGGTGCTTTTAGAAACGCAGTTTTGTATTAAATTGAATGGATGGGAAACGCAGCCAAAATGGCAAAAACAATTGACATGTTGCTTCTTTAAACGCTGAGTTTTTGCCCAAATTTATGCAAATTGAACGCAGCGTTTTGAACTTTTCCGTTTTTGCGTTTTTGTTTTTTGCTCCCCTTCTTCTGAGAGCTGTAACTTTTTTATTTTTTCCGTCAATCTTGCCATATGAGGACTTGTTTTTTGCAGGACGAGTTGTACTTTTAAATGAAATCATAAGTTTTACCATATAATGTACTGGAAAACAGCAAAAAAATTCCAAGTGTGGAAAAACTGCAAAAAAAGTGTGATCGCACAATAGTTTTTGGGATATTTTATTCACCGTGTTCACTATATGGTAAAACTGATGTGTCATTGTGATGCCTGAGGTTGGTGCGAGTTTGTAGACACCAAACATGTGTAGGTTTACTTGTATCTAAAGGGTTAAAAAAATTCACAAGTTTGTTGAATGAAAGTGGCGCACATTTTGCGCCATTTTCCAAAACCCGCAGCGTTCTCATTTTTTTCAGTGATGGCTTATTTTTTGCGTCTCAAAATGACATTTCTAATGATACCATTTGTGCGCAGATGCTATGTTTTGATTGCCTGTTATTGCATTTTGCGCAAAACTTGCGGTGGCCAAAAAACGTAATTTTGGCGTTTGGAATTTTTATGCCGCTACGCCGTTCACTGATCAGATTAATTGATTTTATATTTTGATAGATCGGGCATTTCTGAACGCGGCGATATCAAATATGTGTATATTTTTAAATTTTTTAACCCTTTAATTTTCAATGGGGCGAAAGTGGGGTGATTTGAACTTTTGTTTTTTTTATTTTTTTTATATTTTAAAACTTTTTTTTTTACTTTTCTTTTTTATTTTACTAGTCCCCTTAGGGGGCTATAGCAATCAGCAATCCGATCGCTCTGCCCTATCTGTAGATCTCAGCTCTGTCTAAGATCTGCAGATATGGTGCTTTACTCTCCGTGCTGGCACTATGCCGGCATTGAGAGGAAGTGACTCATGTTAGATACAGGCGTCATCACATGACCCTGTGCTACCATGGCAACCACCGAAAGTCACGTGATCACGCACGTGACTTCCGGTGGGGGCGGCGGTAAGTAAATGTATTGGCTGCACGCATATACATCTCGCTGCCAGACTTTGGCAGCAAGATGTAGGGGGTTAAATGTTGCGAGTGGAAGCGATTCCACTCGTAACATGCAGGCACACATGTCAGCTGTTGAAAACAGCTGATATGTGTGCGGATCGCCGCATCCTGCACGCGGCAGGGGGCGGGGCTTAACGTCACACGCTCCATGACGGATAGATCCGTCATTGGTTGTGAAGGGGTTAAAGTCAAATGTTCCATACCTATAATGTTCAAGTATGGTGCACAGAGTGATGATGTGAAGGAGATACTGTGCGTCACTGTTAGTAAAAGAGTATTAAATAATTATAATAAATTTTGAGCTACATAATTTTTTATCACTTTCTATTCTGCTTTTTGTGAGGGAAAATCAAGAAGAAACAGCAATTCAGGATTTTTTTCTTTTTGGAGGGGGTGGGAACAATTTTCACTGTGTTCTAAAAGTGATAAGACAGTGCTATTTTTCAGGTTAGTATGATTACTTTTTTTATGTTTTGCAGCTTTTACACCATAAAACAATTTTATAGAAAAAAAAAATAGTTTTTGCATTGCTTAAATTCTGGCTGGTGACCGGTCCACGCAGCTAGTTTTGAATCCCCTATTAAATCGATGGCTTAACCATATATAACAAACTTTTCTCCCCCCCATTCACCTTTTGTGTCTCCCCTATTTCCTCATAGACTGTAAGCTTACGAGCAGGGCCCTCACTCCTCCTGGTATCTTAATTTTGTTATTTGTATTGTCTCATATTGTCTGTGTATATCTCCTCTGAATTGTAAAGCGCTGTGGAATATGTTGGTGCTATATAAATAAAAATTATTATTATTCGGAGAGCTATAGCTTTTTTAATTTTTTACTGGTAGAGCTGATTGGCAGCTTTTTTTGTGCGGGATAAGATGTCATTTTCAGTGATACCATTTTTATTGACGTCCCTTTTTTATTGCGTTTTATTCCCCTTTTTAATCAGCTGTAAGATAAAAATACATCGTTTATGTTATGTTTTGTTTTTTTTACTGTGTTCACTGAAGGGGTTAACTAGTGTTACAGCTTTATACATTGGGTTGTTCCAGTCGCAGCATTACCAAATTTGTGTTTTTGCTTTTTTACATAAATATACATATTTATTTATATACTCTTTTTTTTTTCATTTTTGTTCTTTATTTGCTTATTTTTGTTATACTATTTTTTTAAAAAATTTGTAAACTTTTTTTTACCATTTTTTAACCTTTATCACTTTTAACGCTGATGTAATCTATTGCAATGCATTAGCATTGCAATATATTATATCTCTCAGTGCTTCACTGACACAAGCCTCTATGATCATGCTTCTGGCATAATCTCAGAGGCTTTCCTTAGCTGAGTGACCCAGAGGTCACCCTGGCAATGATCGGGCCCTCGCGATGATGTCACAGGGTCACCGAATGGATGGGAGAGGGAGAGCACTCCTTCTTTTAGCCCGCTAAATGTAGCAATTGATATCGATCATGGCATTTAGGAAGTTAACACTAGAACTACTGGACTCGTGACACCTATATAGAAATACATGGTGCAAAGTAGTCAAAATGACTACCTCAGTAGTTCTAGTGTTAAACAGGCATGGACAGCGCATAGACCATCCCTGGCTATGAGAGTCGGGGCTTGACTGGCATGTAAGCCGAGCTACTGCTGACAATTGCACATGCACAACTTCTGTACCAGCAATATCGTAAGGACAAACTGGTATGTCTAAGGTCTGGAAGTCCCCGCCAAATATGACTTATCTTTACGTCTTGGGTTGTAATTAGTTTAAAGGGAATCTGTCATTGGATTTGTGCTACTTACGCTGGACTCACACTAGCATATGGCATCCAATCTGAGAGGTTCGGATGCGATCTGCTAATGAATGACCCCCGGCTCAGGTTATGCTGCGAGCGTGAGCCGAGTGTCATGCAATTGTGACCCAATCTTGTGATCAAGCCACAGCTGTGAAGCTGAGGGCGGACGCTGCGGAGGAGAGGGAGGGGTTAATCCCCCCATCTCCTCCATTGTCAGCCTGTGCGTATATCGCACTGCACTGGGATAACATCCGAGTGCAATCCGATGTTTCTCGTGAACCCATTCACTTAAATGTAGCAGAAAATCGCAGCATGTTGCAACTTTTCTCGCATCCAGATTCTGGATGTGAGAAAAGCTGACCAACTACTCTCCCTCATTAACTAACATTGGTCAGAGTTCAATGCAAGATATTCTCGCATTGCACTCGTCCATTTTTCATTCTCGTGTGAGTGTGCCCTTAATATGAGAAGAGCAATAATATAGGGGCAGAGAGCCCGACTTCAGCAATGTGTCAATTAGGCTGTATGCTGCAGTTTCAATACAATCAGTGATTTAACAGCAGGAGGTTATCACTATTGCATGGTAGTCTGACTACTCTGTGTAACACTAGCCCAACCACTGATTGGCATTTGGCTGGCAAGGTACACTGTACACAGGAAGTTGGCAATCAGTGGTTCGGGCGGGGTTATACACAGCTCAGCATCTCTAGCTCTGCTACATCTACAGCAAAAAAAACAGGGAGTTTATCAAAACTGTACAAAGCAGTCCAGTAAGTGACACATTGATGGAATCAGGATCTCTGCGCCAACATCATGTTGGTCTGGGATTTATTTGTAAAAACCTGATTTCCTTTAAAGAGTAACTTAAACTGTACTTAATTCTGTGCACGTTCCTGTCTAGTTCCTGGTAATTTTGGGGGGACAAAGAAAGCAACCCCCATCGATCTACTTGGAATTAAGAGAACTACACATAAATAATAGCAAATGTTTACTTCTTCTTTAATCTAAAGCATTTAACAATGTGTGTACAGAGTTAACGACAATTAGTACGGCCTCCAGAAATGGCTATTTATGAGTGATGAACTGCTTCTCATTTTTGTGTCTTCTGTTAGTCCTATTTAGAGTTCAGTTCCACGTGCGCATAGCTTGTGTCGCGGGCGGAGGGGATGCGCTCGCCACGCTCGGGTCCGGGGCTTCTGCTGCTACTGCTCGGTGGCTCGAGCGGTGGGCCGGACCCGGGGACTCGAGCAGCGCTCCTCACCCGTGAGTGAAAGGGGTGGTTTGTTTGGGGAGAGAGTTCGTGACGCCACCCACGGGACGTGGTGATGATGGCACCACCGCTGCTGGTGACGGGGATCCCGGGAGGGATGGTAGGGAGCAGCTAGGATGTTGTCCCCTCCGTGGGTAGGGGTTGGTGATCCCGGGGCCCGGTGGTGTAATGGGGAGGCTGGATGGCTGGGGGTGCAGGGTTGCAGGGACAGCGCGGCGCGGTGCCGGATGGCACTGGTGTACTCACTCAGACAATCAATGACAGAGTCTCTGGTAAACCAAACGGCCGGATGGATGGGTCCAGCAGCCGGTTGCAGTGTTGGTGCTCTCCCCGGATGGCTGATGGTGGCTGTCTTTCCCTGCACCTGTTAGAATGTTCTGACTCTTGTGGTTGCCCACCGGTAGTCCGCTCCCCGGCGTATAGGTGCCGTAGGAGCCCATTTTGCCCGCAGGCGCTGGCCCTTGGATCTCTAGCCTATGGCGGTGGCTGTATATCCTCACGGTGTGGACTGTTGCCTTCTGTCGGGTCTTGGTTGTTGGGAAACCCCTGGGGTTCCTGTCACACTCGGATTTGACTATTGTCGGCGGCTCTAAGCCTGGTCGGGGTCCGATGGCCCTGCCTGTGTCCTTAGCTTCACTCCGCTCCCCGGTTTGGTACCGGTGGGCCACCGCCCAACCCCGGTCCTACGGCTCTGCAGAGTTCCGCTAACTCCTGCAGACGGCCACCACCGTCTGCCAACCTTGCTGTCAGTGCCTTGGCTCCGACCCAGACACTTGCAGTTCATGTCCTCCTACTTTCACCTCCAAACTCTATCTCTGAACTGACTGCTTTTCCCGCCTCCAGGCCTGTGAACTCCTCGGTGGGTGGAGCTAACCGCCTGGCTCCGCCCCACCTGGTGTGGACATCAGACCCTGGAGGGAGGCAACAAGGGTTTTTGGTTGACTGTTGTAACAGTCTAGGGTGGGGGGGTGTATGTTGGTATGTATGTGACTACCTGGCTAGTCCAGGGCGTCACACTTGCGGTGCAAGAGCATCAGAAACGATATGCTAATGACCCTCTGCTTTGAGGTCCAGCCAAAGGTCATGCGGCTGTGATACGATCTTGCAACAAGATCACAGCTGCAGAGAAGAGGGAGGGGGCACTTTCTCCCCGTCTCCTCCCCGGTCTGTCGCTGTGTACATCGCACTGTGGTCAGATGACATGCGAGTGCAGGGCGATGTTTCACACGCTCCCATAGACCTGTAGAGACAAAAATGAAAGACTTACATGTCAAGGCTTGCTATTAAAAAAATAAAAAAGCAAAAAAAAAAAAAATCTAAATATTTTTTTAGGTGTTTTGCATATCAGAATGGCTGTTCTCATACCTGCCCAGTAGCCATGTCATGGCAACCTCAATGTACTGGTTCCTAATCTATATTACTACCTCTTTCATGGTTTAAAAACCACTTATATTTGGGAAAAGAAAGACCCACCATTAAACTATAAAAACACCTGTGGCTAATGGGGGAGGAGGGCCTAGGATCACAGTCAGTCAAATGGACATAATCCACACACATTATATACAGACAAAAAAGAAAGACTTACATGCCAAAGTTTGCAACTAAAAAAACAAGGAAGCAAAAAAAAAAAAAAAAATTGTAGATATTTTTTTAGGTGTTTTGCATATCAGAATGGCCATTCTCATACCTGCCCAGTAGCCATGTCACGACAAGCTCATTATACTGTGTCTTACTCTATATTACTACCTCATTCATGGTTTAAAAACCACGTCTATTTAGGAAAAGAAAGACCCATTATTAAAGGATAAAAACACCTATGGCAAATGGGGGAGGAGGGCCTGGAAGCACAGTCAGTCAAATGGACATAGTCCACACACACTCGTATATAGAGACAAAAAAGAAAGACTTACATACCAAAGCTTGAAACTAGTGTGACACCCTGACAAAATCAGGCTGTCACAGAAGACTGCACCCCTCTACTGGTGCAGGATTCTCTCCTCTTTGGTCCACCAACACAATCCCCATCCTGGTACATAACACCAGCCAGCAAACCCTAGTCATCCCCCATGAATATAGGAGCACACCAGTGGGCAGGGCCAAGTGGATGGTGACGCCCACCTAGGGGTTCTGAGGTGTAATGGGAGGGGCCAGTTTCAATCAGACAGAAAGAGAGTGAGAGTAAGATGGGGAAAGTGACAAAGAGAGGATTTGTGAAGTGACAGGGTAGTCAGGGTTTGGAGCTCCTGAACTACCGGACTACTGAAAAACTGACTAGGTGTCAGTCGGCAGACAGGGCCACAGGCGACAGAGATCCAGTCGCGGGAAAGCTTAAGGGAACCGAAGCAGGGTTGTAGCTCGCCGGTATCGACAGCGGGAATCCGGTCCGGAGGCCATGCACGACAGAGTACCTGGACCCTAGAGCAAGGACAGCTTCACGCACCTTACTAATTGACCAGCCGGGGACAAGATTTCAGGTCTTGTCCCACAGGAGCCCCAGATAGAGCGAGACGGAAGCCCAACGAGGGGGATAGGGCTCCGCAATTGCTGGCTAAGATCCCACGGGTCAGTTCTCGCGGGCCACAGCTCCCACTGACAAACACACCGGGAGTGGACTTCCCCGTTTTAAGCGGAGCAGTTAACAAAACGGACACAAACACTAAGTGCAGGAGGAAGGGACCCCTGTTTGCTGTACCAGGGTGTGGGACTCGAGCACACCCCTCCGGAGGCCACCAGTTGCTGGCAGTTTGGTTTACCATCTGGACTCTGTGTCAAGTTGTGTTAGAACTGTGAGTACACCAACACCACCCGGTCCAACCCTGCAGATTGCGCTCCACAGAGCCATCCCACCTATATTGGGGCCCCGGGACAACACCTCCCCTAACCGTGGAGGGGATAATATCCAGCTGCCCCACTCCATCGGTCCCGGGCATCACCTCCAGCGGCAACGGCTATGTCACCAACAATCACCGCACACCACGGGTGGCGTCACTGACAGACCTCCCCTGTATATATAAATCCCCTTTTTCACTTGCGGGCGACAGACGGGTGCTCAGGCCTGGATCCGGCTTCCCCTCGAGCTACCGTAACGACCCCAGATCCGAGCGTCTCGAGCAGCCCCCCTGCCATGATCTGTCCCCTGCCCGCAACACTGAAAAAAGATAAATAATTCTAAATATTTATTTAGGTGTTTTGCATATCAGAATGAGGTTGCTGTGACTTAGCTACTGGGCAGGTATGAGAATGCCCATTCTGATATGCAAAACGCTCCCATAGACTTGCATGGGTGCTTGTGAGCAAAGACTCTCTGCCAAATGCATCATGCTGTGATTCATTTCTCAGGCCGATATGGCATGAGAAATCAATCGCAGGTGGACACTGCCCCATAGATTTGCACTACTATTATTATTAATATTTATTTATAGAGCACTATTGATTCCATGGTGCTGTAAATGAGAAGGGGGTTACATACAGAATAGATATACAAGTTACAATAGACAGACTAGTACAGAGGGAAGAGGGCCCTGCCCTTGTGGGCTTACATTCTATAGGATATTGGGGAGGAAACAGTAGGAGGGGTCTTGGTTGTGCGGCAGTTCTGGCACAGTTGTGAGGCAGCAGCTCGGGTGATGGTGAGGCAGCAGCTCGAGTGGTGGTGAGGCAGCAGCTCGGGTGGTGGTGAGGCAGCAGCTCGAGTGGTGGTGAGGCAGCAGCTCGGGTGGTGGTGAGGCAGCAGCTCGAGTGGTGGTGAGGCAGCAGCTTGGGTGGTGGTGAGGCAGCAGCTCGAGTGGTGGTGAGGCAGCAGCTCGAGTGGTGGTGAGGCAGCAGCTCGGGTGGTGAGGCAGCAGCTCGAGTGGTGGTGAGGCAGCAGCTTGGGTGGTGGTGAGGCAGCAGCTCGAGTGGTGGTGAGGCAGCAGCTCTGGTGGTGGTGACGCAGCAGCTCGAGTGGTGGTGAGGCAGCAGCTCGGGTGGCGATGAGGCAGCAGCTCGGGTGGTGGTGAGGCAGTAGCTCGGGTGGTGGTGAGGCAGCAGCTCGGGTGATGGTGAGGCGGCAGCTCGAGTGGTGGTGAGGCAGCAGCTCGGGTGGTGGTGAGGCAGCAGCTCTAGTGGTGGTGAGGCAGCAGCTCGAGTGGTGGTGAGGCAGCAGCTCGGGTGGTGGTGAGGCAGTAGCTCGGGTGGTGGTGAGGCAGCAGCTCGGGTGGTGGTGAGGCAGCAGCTCAGGTGTAGAGTAAGATCAAGCTGATGTTTTATCGGATTGCACTTGTCCATGCAAAATGCAAGTGGAACCGAGCCGTTAGGTTGCTAGAAGCTCCTCTCTTATTTTTCTTTTTTCCCTGCATTCAGCGCTTTAATTTTCTTCACTTTTAATGAGAGTCACATTCTTAGTCCTTAGTGTGATGTGATAGCTGCGTTCCCTCCGTATGAACAAGGCTACGGAAAGATTTCGCATCACGTAGCCAAGTCTAAAATTATACTTTGCCGGGAGATGACAGCTGTATCCACATTTTACGAATGTTCTCAGTAAAATTGCGCAGCATTTCTGAAAAATCCCCCCCCCCTCCATTGTACTACCTCAAACAAAGCCGTAATGGTCCCTCGGCAGATCATTTTCACAAGCCTGGTGTAAGTAAGATAAAAAGATACCATTTCTGAAGAGCGGCTTTTATGGTCTAGGTCAGAGTGCGCTTTCCATGTTGTTCGCTCCCATCTGAATTTCCTAATAGCCTATCTCCTCAGCTAACAGATGCCCAGCCTCATGTCGGAACCAGACCGAGCCACCACAGAGATACCATCCAACTTCTTTCTTATTGAGCCGTTTCCCTAGCAGATGGTGCAGTGCTGCAGGCACACTCCTTCCTGTTAATTACCAGCCTTATCTACAGATGGAAATGTCAGTCAGCCTCACAGGTCCTGGTTCCTGCCATTGCCTCAGTCCATAGCCCTCTACCTAGGCAAGATGCTGCCAACATACACCATGTGTTTTGTGACTGCTGACTAGGCAGGCTACAAAAAACAACTCGCATTATGAATATTCATGGAGGAATGTTTCGAGTTCTGTTCATCTGTAGCATTTAGAGATCTGCTTAAAGGGGATTATCCAATACCACCTTAAATATCGCTCCGGAACACCAAGGTTTTTTATGGGTTGTTATAGCAACAAACAAAAAACGAATTTAATGGAGGCCATTTGGAGAATTTTTTTGTTTCCATCAATTCCTAACCAGCATTTTTCCCATACCTTAAGTGCTGTTTAATTATTCCTCTCCTACAATAACAGGGCAAAAGGCAATAAGCTAAACTGATTAGCTAATAACTGTTGATTTTCATTAAACCCTGATTATCTCATTATCACATCACTAACCAATATGAACCCTTTGATCTTTTATGGTATTATCGCAGGCTAAATCGAGATAAATACATTGCAGAATATCCATTGTAGCTGCCAAATTACACTGTTTCATTGAGTGTGAAAGCAATCAAAATGTTGTTTGTTCTTTCAAGCCTTTGGATTGGATGTTGATTGAGATTGTTCTGCAGTTGCAATGCAATTTATACATTTTTCATGGTTTGGGATTTGCAAAATGTTTTTTTTTTTGTTTTTTTTTTTAATGGCTGGATATTATATTTCCAATGGTAATTGTATATTATCTAAAGCTGATGCAAAGGTAAATTCCCTGTTTTCCGAAAAACAAGACCTACCCCGAAAATAAACCCTAGTAGGATTTTTGGGGCTTTTTGGAGCATTAAGGGCGCTTTACACGCTACAATAAATGTTACGATGTGTCGGCGGGGTCACGTCGTAAGTGACGCACATACGGCATCGTAAGTATGATTGTAGAGTGTAAAACCTCCGTGCAATTGCGATTGAACGAAAATCTGCCGACAATGCGGAAGGAAGGAGGTGGGCGGGATGTTTACGTCCCGCTCATCTCCGCCCCTCCGCTTCTATTGGCCGGCTACCACGTGACGTCGCTGTGACGCCGAACATCCCTCCCACTCCAGGAAGTGGATGTTTGCCGCCCACAGCGAGGTCATATGGAAGGGTAAGTACGTGTGACAGCTTTTAATCGATTGTGCGGCATGGTCAAAAAATTGAACATGCCGCACATACGATGGGGGCGGGTCACATTGCATACGATATCGTATGCGAAATTGAAAGGTGTAAAGCAGGCTTTACTTACAGCAAAGATGGCCAGCAGTGTGTACATCACCCAGGCCAAAAACTAATACTCTACCAGGATACAGCTAAACCCCCACTAAGTGGAGGCATCACAGGTGCAGGAGGAGCAAATCACACACACTTCCATGGAATGGAGGGGGGGATTGCTAGATGATGTCTCTGTGACGCCCCTGGACTAGTCAGGTCGTCACAGGGTATTGCACGCTCTTTATTCTTAGTGCAGTACTTGACCCCCCATGGTTCTGGGTTCCCAACCTGTGGTACTGCCTCCATCAGCATCCAAAATCCCAACCACACCTCACACCACACCCTGTCAGACACACCAGTGGGCTGCTGAACTGGAATAGGGCCGCCCACCTAGGGATCAGGCAGACTGGTGGGAGGGAAGTAGTCAGAGTAATGTTAACCCTCGATGAGTGAGGAGCTAGGGGAGTGTGTGGCTCCCTGGGTGCTAGCGGTTGGGTCACAGACGGTGGTCTGGGTCCGCAGGAGTCGTGACCCGGTCACTGGGTATTGAGGTTTGGTGCCTAGACCTGGTCTTGGAGGACAGGAGGCATCTGAGACTAATAACCGGTTTGGGACCGAAAGCACGGCAGGTCACAGGGCCCTAGGTCGGGGAGTAGCTTCAGGCAACCCGGCAATTAACCTGTGGAGGATAGTGACTTTATGAACTGTCCCCAAGAAGCTCAGAGATCAGGGGCACTAGCGTAATGAGGGGGATAGGGCTTTCCAACCCAAGCAGCCCACAGAAATCCCACGCGTGAGCCTTTGAGAGCACAGCTCCTTTATCCAAAAATGAGGGAGCGGGGCCTGGACAGCTTTATGTCTAGGAGCCACAAGGACACTTTATAATTTGTGCACGGAGGCAGGCTCCGGACCACCCGGCAGTACTAAAGGGGACGGATACCCGACGGGCTCCCCCAAGAGGGCAGCGGCACCCAGAGACTTGGTTCACGTTGTTGTCAGCGTCTTCTTTGCGACTGCACCATCACCAAAGTTGCCTGAGTGAGAACATGGCCCTCCCCTGCTTCCAACTGGCCCTGCGCACCCCCGCTCCACCATCATCCCGAGTACTGGGGCCTCCCCTACCCGTGGAAGGAACATCATCTGGCTGCCCCACTCCATCTCTTCCGGGTACTCCCATCGACAGCGGCGGTACTCCCTTACCGCGAACCACGGATAGCTTCACGAACTCTCATCCCTGTAAATAGTCCCCCCTTTACATATGAGTGGCCACAAGTCCCTGGGTCCGGAGACCCTCGAGCCACAGCAGCGACCCCTGATCCAAGCGGTTCGACCACTGCAAGGGTGGCACACCTCCACTTAGTTGGGGTTTAGCTGGTATGTTGCAGAGTAGGTACACACACGTTTACGAAAATACGGCAACCGCGTGCAGTGTGGTCATGGAGGTCAACGGTCGATAAGTAGAATTATTAAAACAGGTATTCAAAAATTAAAATTTGTTTCCTATATAAAAGGTTTAAAAGAAAAAAATAGCACCACAAAACTTTTGAAGAAAAGAAAGGGACAAGAAAAGCTGGATAGTTTTACGTCCCTAAATCAAACAGTTGCAACAGGGCGCTGTATTCTAGTGTGTTCAATGGCTCTACTATTATTCTACTACAACAAAGTGTGCCAAAACAGAAAATTTGTAACTGTGTGCACACAATCGTAGGTGTCTTGATTCTCTGGTGAGCTTATGATGAGCTACTGGACTATATCTCCTCTGTCTGTGTCCTCTGCTGACATTTCACACTTTTTTCCTATTTCCGGTGATTACTGATTGAGTTAGTTTTATATAATGACAGAATGGACTTTTACAATCAAATTATATTGTTAATTCTTTTTTTTAATATCATGTTCAATTAGAGAAAAGGATGGATAAGTCAAATTCCTGTTTTTTTTTTCTTTTTCTGTCACTTTAGGGGACTTTAGCCTGCGAATGTGTGATAATGTACATTGCACTACTACTATATTAAAGAATACAGTAGATAACAGGCTGGGTTTTCCAGATAAACAAAATGGCAGGCACAGGGTCTTGAGAAACCCCAAGCAGCCATAGCATCCCATTGGCTCCCTGCGATCACAGGAACGCGATGAGTGCAGCACACAGCGCGACTTCTAGGCCGCATAATAAAAATGCCGCTATCACAGATTGACTGTAGAAAGAGACAGATGATGGCTGACTAAAGCCTGTTGTGTATAGCACTGGTATTTAAAATTTAACCTTTATTAAATTCTCTATTAAAATTATATTAGGACCAATCAGGTGATACCACAAGGTAAAAAAACACAAAGTACAGATTGGATGTATACAATATATCAACAGGAGTTATATCCAATTCCCTCACGGTCCTCCCGGTTCAGATATATACATGCAAATGATTAAAGTGACATTGTGAAAAAAACCCGTAATCCTCCCAAAATTGCAGTCTTGCCCTTAGGTTAACACTCTTTTTTTTTTAAAAGTGGCTACGTGCAAATACAAAGATTATCCACAGATCACAGAAAACACTGGGGTATAATCAGGGAAGAAAATCAATGGTTTTTGTGAAAATGGTGCTCAAAAAGTGCAAAATAGTGCGATCATTGGTGGTAGTGGGACTTATGCTCACCGTCTATCCCACTATTCACCAATGAAACCATATGTTACCTTACAATATGCGGGGGGGGGCGACTCACTAACGCACCACACAGTACCCCTAAGGTAACAAACTCAACGTCCTTCCTCTGGGTTTTCCAGATAAACAAAATGGCAGGCACAGGGTCTTGAGAAACCCCAGGCAGCCATAGCATCCCATTGGCTCCCTGCGATCACAGGAACGCGATGAGTGCAGCACACAGTGCGACTTCTAGGCCGCATAATAAAAATGCCGCTATCACAGATTGACTGTAGAAAGAGACAGATGATGGCTGACTAAAGCCTGCTTTACACGAGTCGATCTATCATGCAATAGCACAAGTGATCGTACCCGCCCCCGTCATTTTTGCATCATGGGCAAATCGCTGCCCGTGGCGCACAAAGTTGTTTAACCCCCATCACACGCACTTACCTTTCCGGACAACCTTGCTGTGGGCGACCAACGTCCACTTCCTGAAGTGGGAGGGACATTCGGCATCACAGCGACATCACACGGCAGACGGCCAATAGAAGCGGAGGGGCGGGGATGAGTGAGATGTAAACATCCCGCCCACCGCCTTCCTTCCACATAGCCGGCGGGTGCCGCGGGACACAGGTAAGCAGTGTTCATCGTTCCCGTGGTGTCACACGGAGCAACGTGTGATGCCACGGAAACGATGAACAACCGGTGCCATTTTAATTAAACAATTTTATGAAACTTAGCGACGAGTACACGACTCACGATTTGTGAGCGATACTGCATCGCTAGGAGGTGTCACACGAGACGACATCATGTATGATGCCGGATGTGCGTCACGAAAACCGTGACCCGATGCATCGCACGATAGCTCGTCTCATGTAAAGCACCCTTTACACAGCCATCATCTGGCTGTGTCGCGGACGGGGAGGACGCTGCCGCTGCGCTCGCTAACGCTCAGGTCCGGCGCTGCTGCGGCTGCTGCTTGGTGGCTCGAGCGGTGGGCCGGGTCCGGGTACTCGAGCGGCGCTCCGCGCCCGTGATTGAAAGGGGTGGTTGGTTTTTGGGGGATTTAGTCCGTGACGCCACCCACGGGTTGTGGTGAAGATAGGCACCACCACTGCTGGTGACGGGGATCCCGGGAGCGATGGTATGGAGCAGCTGGGATGTTGTTTTCCCCCTCCGTGGGTAGGGGTCGGTGGTCCCGGGGCCCGGTGGTGTGATGGGGAGGCAGGGTTGGTGAGGTGCAGGGTTGCAGGGACAGCGCGGCGCGGTGCCGGATGGCACGGGTGTACTCACTCAGTAAGAAATGCACAAAGTCCTCGGTAAACCAAACGGCTGGATGGACGGGTCCCGCAGCCGGCTGCAGTGTCTCTTCCCGGACAGGTGATGGCGGCTGTCTTTCCCTGCACCTTTGTGTACTTGTTTGACTACGATGGATCCCCAACGGTAGTCCGCTCCCCGGTGTATGGATGCCGGAGGAGCCCGTTTGCCCGCAGGCGCTGGCCCTTGGGTCTCTAGCCTTAGGCGGTAGCTGTATACCCTCACGGTGTGGGCGGTTGCCTTCTATCGGGTCTTTGGCTGTTAGGAAACCCCTGGGGTTCCTGTCACACTCAGATTTGACTATTGTCGGTGGCTCCAAGCCTGGTCGGGGTCCGATGGCCCTGCCTGTGTGTGCTGGCTTCACTTCGCTCCCCGGTCGGTACTGGCGGGCCAACGCCCGACCCCGGTCCTACGGTTCCGCGTTGATTCACCACTCCTGCAGACAGTCACCACCGTCTGCCAACCTTGTTGTCAGTGCCTGGGCCACAAACCCAGACACTCTCCACTTTACTCCTCTCACTTCCACCTCCTCAACTTCACTGTCACTTTTCCCGCCTCCAGGCCTGTGAACTCCTCGGTGGGGGGGGCCATATGTGTGCGTGTGCAGAGCCATATGTGTGCGTGTGCAGAGCCATATGTGTGCGTGTGTAGAGCCATATGTGTGCGTGTGCGGTGCAGAGCCATATGTGTGCGTGTGCAGAGCCATATGTGTGCGTGTGCGGTACAGAGCCATATGTGTGTGTGTGCGGTACAGAGCCATATGTGTGTGTGTGCAGTACAGAGCCATATGTGTGCGTGTGCAGAGCCATATGTGTGCGTGTGCAGAGCCATATGTGTGCGTGTGCAGAGCCATATGTGTGCGTGTGCGGTGCAGAGCCATATGTGTGCGTGTGCGGTGCAGAGCCATATGTGTGTGGTGCAGATCCATATGTGTGCATGTGTAGTGCAGAGCCATATGTGTGCGTGTGCGGTACAGAGCCATATGTGTGCGTGTGCGGTGCAGAGCCATATGTGTGCGTTTGCGGTACAGAGCTATATGTGTGCGGTACAGAGCCATATGTGTGCGGTTTAGAGCATACGTGTGCGGTGCAGAGCCATATATGTGCGTGTGCGGTGCAGAGCCATATGTGTGCGTGTGCGGTGCAGAGCTATATGTGTGCGGTACAGAGCCATATGTGTGCGGTGCAGAGCATACGTGTGCGGTGCAGAGCCATATGTGTGCGTGTGCGGTGCAGAGCCCGATGTGGGGCTGTTATTTGCAATGCTGTAGTGATACCAGGTCAGGTGCTGGGGAAGAATACTAACAGGGAATGTGTGTGCAGGGGGCGGGCAGGGGGAGAGGCTGGACACTGGGGTGGGGCTGGACACTGGGGTGGGTGGTGACAGCTCTGACTGAGGTTTTGCACAGGAAGTGGTCATGTTTGCTGGAGCTGAATGTAAACAAGAAGCTGCAGAGAATAAAGGGATAATTCAAGAGGAACAAAAGTTAGAAAACAAAAAATAACAATGTAGGTGTGATTTATATGACAATACAGCACAGATAAACTCAAAAATGTTTGTTAAGCTAATGTCGGACAACTCCTTTAAATAAAGAAAACTATAGTTGCCTCTTTAATCTCTTATTACTCCTAATCTGTACAGTTAGTAGCCACTGATCTCCGCTTACTTCTTGCCATGATCAGGTGCCATGTACATCATTCATATGACCACTGCAGCCAACCGCTGGCCTCAGCAATCTCATGTCATACATGCCGCCATCACCAAGGCTACTAATTAACATGCAAGTAATATAAGGAACATGAACAGTGTACGTACATATGTTTGAGTTAAATGGTTTCTCTGGGTGAATGATATTGAAGACTTATCCATAAGATCGGACATCAATGTTGGACTGGTGGTGGTCCAACACCTGGCTACCACAACATTTCACTTTTACTCTTGTGGCGACTAGAGATTAGAACCTGTTCTAAAGAATTCATAATAATAATAAGCTGCACTGCCTGGAGCGTCCCCTACACATTGAATAGAGCGTCCATTCATTGCCTACAATTCAGTCACTAATACATCTAATCAGTGGTAGGTGCTGGGGATCGGAATCCTACTTATCAGACATTGATGACCTATTCTAAGGTTAGATCAAAAACATTATTGGGCAGGATAACTTCTTTCAGGTATGTTTGCATTAGAATTGGGTTTTGCAATTATATGAAGCTAAGTTGAAGACAGACCCCATTGGTGCCCAAAAGACCACACTGACTTATAATGGGTTTGGCATGGTTCCATAAGATAAAGCTGCAGACATAGCTCTATTCTCATCACCAAACTACAGACGCCTGTAGTGTTCAGGTAATTGTTGACCATTATTAGTCTTTGGTTTCAGTTTTACTGGGTCCTCTGGAGTACTCCGCTGTAGTATAGTGCCAGATTCATATGGAAACATGGCCTAATGGAATTGTGAGGGACACTTCTACTGTCATGGAGTATGAACCGATGGCACAGAGGCTCCTAGGCTGACCCTCAGACTGGCGCCCCTGTGTTGTCCCTTATCTCAAAGGTAGGCTCGATGGTAGCCAGTTAAAAGCCCCCAGCGTGACCCTATCTCCTGTACAAGCCCTGATACTACTCCTTCCCCACCCAGTGAGTAGGCCGGAAGCCCAGTAATGAAAACCCCACAAATAGACAAGGGTAAACGTTTACAGACAAGGGTAAACGAAAACTCATGCACACTATACTCAAACACAAAAGAGGGACAGTATTTGAACTGGGGAGTAAGGCAAAAGGGGTAGGAAATAAATGTACAACTGGATAACTCACACACCACGCAGAACCGCAACTTTTTGATCACCATAGAACTGGACAACCACAGGAACCGAGGAAGCAAAAGCTGTATCTGGCACTCAGCCTCAGAAACCAGAACCTTATAAAGGGAGAATGCGGCTGAGGGTGGTAATCAGCAGCCTGAGCTCCAAGTGTGATGCCCTGGACACCCCAGGGGACACAGGTCATTACACTCAAAACATACACCCCCACCCCAGTAAGGTACCACCAGTCAACCAAAAGACCTGATTGCCTCCCTCAGAGTCAGACAGGCACACCAGATGGGCGGAGTCAGGCGGATAGACATGCCCTCCGAGGAGTCTGCTGGCCTGAGGCAGGAAAACAGAAGGAGATGAAGTTAGGAGAGAGGAGTGAGAGGAGTGCAGTTCTGCTTGGGGCCTGGGTTGGAGCCTAGGACCCCAGATCAGGCAGGCAGACGGTAGTGGCCACCTGCAGGAGACCGGGAATATGACCGGCGTAACCGTAAGGGACCGGGACAGAGTAGTTTCCCGCCGGAACCGGACCGGGGAGCCAACTGGATACCGGAGCACCAGGCAGGGTACTCAGACCCCGAACAAGGCTATAAGCCACCACCATAGTTAAATCAACTGATTGCGGTCTGGACCTCAGGGGTTCATTCCCACCTAAGTCCCGATTAGAAGGCAACAGCCCAACCCGTCCGGACAGGAGACACCGCCAGAGATCCAAGGGGCCAGCGTCTACGGGCAAACGGGCTCCTACGACACATATATGCCGGGGAGCGGGCTACCAGTGCTCAGGCACAGTAGCCAAGATCACATACAGGTGCAGGAGAAAGGCGGACATTACCAACCGATCTGGAGAAACCGCAGCCGGCTGCGGGCCCCGTTATCACCCCGTTTGGTTTACCAGCGCCTCCAGTGTCTTGTATCAGAGTGAGTACATCAGTTCCCTCAGGCACTGCACCACCACACTGCACCCTACACCCTAGCCCCTCACCAATCGGGCCCTGGGACCAACATCCCCTACCCACGGAGGGGTCAACACCTACCTAGCTACACCGCTCCCGGGAGTCCCCGTACCTTCACCGCAGCGGTGGTGTCCACCATCACCACAACCCGTGGGTGGCGTCATGAACTTTACAACACAACCACCCCACCACCCTTGCGTGCACCGCCACTACACCCTTACAGAGCGACGTGACCCCCGGGTCCGGAGGCGCTTGAGCCACTGACACACGAGCCCAGACCCGAGCAGCTCGGCGGTCGCAGCCGAGGCCGCGGGGCGGCACACAAGCAGATGATCACAAGCAAGCAGGAATTAGCTCCTGCTGTACTGGAGAGCAGTGACGCCAGACCCAGGCAACACCCAAGACAGGCTGTGCAACTAAAGGATTCCAGGCTGCTTGTTGGACTCTGCAGTGTGAACAGAGTCCAATGCTGCCATGACACCCAGCGAGTGCAACACCAAATACTGCACGACATCTACTAGCTGGAATATAGAATATTCTATGCATGTATGACTGTGCTACACCGCCTCTTCCTCCAGCTTCTTTTTCAGTATGCAGCTTGATAAATTTGTGCATGTTTTTCCTGAATTTCATGTTACGTTCTATCTGTATTTTAGAAGCTCTTGCATTTGCAGTGAATGATAAAGCGCTGCCATCATTTTGATCTTGAGCTTGTACTCATGTCTGTATGTCAGGATGTCCTATAAACAGCAGTACATGGCTTCCTAATGGTTTAAGAGTCTCTGGGGTAAAACAGATGGTATCTGTCTCAGTATAACCTTGCGAGTTGAATTGAAGTGTTGTTTGTCGGAGTATTTTTGGTAAACCAATGTCACAGTTTATCAATGATAGGTTACGGTACAAGAACATTCTAGGATAAATATTTCCCCTCATGGATATAAAAATAATCTGTAATGAATGGTCACATGTAGATGGAAAAAGGTCTTAAAAATGTAACATATAGTTTAACGTTAATTTTATGTTTCATAGGAAAATCATTCTGTTTTTTTATAAGCAAATGGTCAAAAATATTGCTGAATTTCAAGATTTAGGTGTAATTAATAATGAACGGTCACAACATATGTGTCCCAGTTACCACTAATGGATATGTGCAGGCTGTGCATGCTTCCCAACTGCAGAATTGTAGGGAGAAATATCTATGAAAATAAATTTGGTAACAAAGGATCATTTTAAACACTTTTTTTTTATAGATTTTGCTAAAAAATTATATGAATGAACATTTACACAATGATATTGTGACAAATTGTACGTCAACATTCGAAGGGTTAAAGAACTTTATTCTTGATCTCACGTGTAATCCAAAAAGTCACTTTATGTAAATATTGTGTGTTTTTGTTAGGACCAGGAGGACGGGTAGGCCCAGGAGGTGGATCCACTGGACTGAGCACCCCATCGAGGGCAAGGTGCCCGGTAGCCGGAGCACTACGGGTAGCAGGACAGTCCGTTCAGAGGAGTGGAGTGAAGAAGTCCCTGGGACCACAGAGTCTCTGAAGGTAGTCCGGGTGACGAAGCTCAGGTTCGGAGGCCGGGATGATGTCAGGCAGAATCCAGAACCAGCTGAGCGAGGAGGTCGGTCACCACACGGATCCAGGGATCGGAGACGGTAGGGACTGATGAGATGGCGGGCAGTCACCGTCCGGAGTTCTGGAACCGTCAGGACCGGTTGACGAGACAGGAGCGGCTCTACAAGACAGATAGGTAAGTACGGGACAAGGCACAGGGGGACCTGACTCCTAGCTTACTAAACATGAAGAACAGGCCCCGCCCACTTGGAAAGGAAACCTCTTTATACCCTGTACCTATGTGTGTAATATCCTGTCAATGGACGCTGGCCCTTTAAGAAAGGGTCAATGACCGCGCGCACGCCCTAATGCGCATGCGTGAGGCCCGGGTGCCAGAAACCAGGGGAGGAAGCGGTGCATTAGAAGCAGGAGTGCCCCGCAGAGGGCTCAGAGACGCCGAAGGGTGCCGGGAGCGTTGACCAGGACGCCTGGGGGATGCAGGTGAGGGAGAGGAGGTAAGGAGGCTGTGGAGCGGGGGACCGGGGAGCGTGGCACGGGAGCGGGGAAGCGTGGCACGGGAGCTGGGAAGCGTGACACGGGAGCGGGGAAGCGTCGCATGGGAGCGGGAAAGCGTGGCAGGGGAGCTGGGAAGCGTCGCACGGGAGCTGGGGAGCGTGACATGGGAGCGGGGAAGCGTGGCAGGGGAGCTGGGAAGCATGACACGGGAGCGGGGAAGCATGGCAGGGGAGCTGGGAAGCGTCGCACGGGAGCTGGGGAGCGTGACACGGGAGCGGGGAAGCGTGGCATGGGAGCTGTGGTGTGTGACAGTTTTTAGTCCCCAAAAAAAATCACTCTTAAGTTCTGTCCATCAAGTGTCGCCTGTCTCTTAATGTGCCGCCTACTGTGAAATGTAATCCGCCTATTGTAGGAGTGACTGCAAGAAGTGAGGTCTTTGACTATCTGATCCTGCTCCCCTGTATGTCAAACTGCATGTAGGCGTAAAAGACAGGCAGGTTTTTAAGTCAGACAAGCCATTGAACAATGAAAACACATTGCATGTGTCACGCCCGGGCGAAGGAACGCTCAGTGTGCGGCGAAACACAAATGGAAATATCAGGGAGGATGATAACAGAAGGCCCTGTCATTAGGAAAAAGGGGCGAGGCGGTCACCTCCTAACACTCACCTGCAGCTGAGCCCTGCTCTCCCCTAACATCCTTATATAAGTCTCCCCCAGTCGCCTTCACGTGCCTAGGCCCTCATTCACACTGATCTCACCCTGACTAGTGCACAGGAAAGCAAGACACTAGTCTCGCTACTACAAAAGACATCACGAGGTAGGTAAGACAGACAAATGGTAAAATACATAATAAACTACAATCTTCAGATGCTTCAGCAGGAACTTTGCTGTAGCACCAGCAAAAAACTCCTAAGCTTCTCCAGAGACAGGCACCTTCAAAATGGTCAGTATAAAGAATATAGCTGCCAGGAGTGTGTATAAATAGTGAAAGGGTGTGGCCTAAAAGTGCTGCAGCTGAGAAAAAGGCTATACATTTTCAGCCAGAAGGGAAAAAGTCCTTAACCCTTTCAGCACTAAAGGAAAGTAAAACCACTCCAATACATGAAAATTGTCAAGTGGCCAGCCACGGGGATCTGTTATCAATTATGCGTTGTAACCTTCTCATCTTAGCTCCCCCAGAGGTCACATCAAGATGTGACATATCCGTGACAGCATGCTTGGAAGTGAAGGAAAAGGGAGTTGCAGCACTTATAGTGCTGGCAGAATACTGTTGAAAACGAACAGGTCACTCCAAAAGAATGGATCATAAATTTTAGAACATTTGGACAGTTTCTTGACCTATAGGGCTATGTTCACACTTTGCTTTTTTGCTGCTCTCTTGGCAGTAAAGAAGCTGCTTACAAAAAATAGATTTTTCTGCTTCTTTTTGGCGCTGATTATATGTGTCATTTGTCTACAGAATATGTTTAATAATGTTAGTTTTATTCAGCAAAAAGGCAGCAAAGATGCAACAAAAAACATGTTGGCATTTTTTGTTATATTTTTGCATTTCCTTCTTGCTTTCTACGTGCCTCTTACTGTAATATATAGGATACATGCCTCCTACTGTAGTATATGGGATACCTGAATAAATTTGACATTGTTTTGCTTTTGCTCCTGTGCCTCTCTATTCTTCAATGCAACAAGACAGCAAAATAACTAGGTGCCATGCGTGCCTCATACTGTACTATATGGGATACCTGCCTCCTACTGTAATATATAGGATATATGCCTCTCACTGTAATATATGGGATACATGCCTACTACTATAATATATAGGATACATGCCATCTACACTAATATATGGGATACATACATCGTACTGTAATATATGGGATATATGCCTCCTACTGTAATATATAGGATACATGCCTCCTACTCTAATATATGGAATACCTGAATAAATTTGACATTGTTTTGCTTTTGCTCCTGCGCCTCTCCATTCTTCAATGCAAAAAGACAGCAAAATAACCAGGTGCCATGCATGCCTCCTACTGTAATATATGGGATACCTTCCTCCTACTGTAATATATGGGATACATGCCTCCTACTGTAATATATGGGATACCTGCCTCCTACTGTAATATATGGGATACATGCCTCCTACTGTAATATATGGGATACCTGCCTCCTACTGTAATATATGGGATACCTTCCTCCTACTGTAATATATGGGATACATGCCTCCTACTGTAATATATGGGATACCTGCCTCCTACTGTAATATATGGGATACATGCCTCCTACTGTAATATATGGGATACCTGCCTCCTACTGTAATATATGGGATACCTGCCTCATACTGTAATATATGGGATACATGCCTCCTACTGTAATATATGGGATACCTGCCTCCTACTGTAATATATGGGATACATGCCTCCTACTGTAATATATGGGATACCTGCCTCCTACTGTAATATATGGGATACATGCCTCCTACTGTAATATATGGGATACATGCCTCCTACTGTAATATATGGGATACCTGCCTCCTACTGTAATATATGGGATACCTGCCTCCTACTGTAATATATGGGATACATGCCTCCTACTGTAATATATGGGATACATGCCTCCTACTGTAATATATGGGATACATGCCTCCTACTCTAATATATGGGATGCATGCCTGCCACTGTAATATATAGGATATATGCCTCCTACTGTAATACTGTATATAGGATATATGCCTCCTACTGTAATATATAGGATATATGCCTCTCACAGTAATATATGGGATACATGCCTACTACTATAATATATAGGATACATGCATCCTACTGTAATATATGGGATATCTGCCTCCTACTGTAGTATATGGGATACATGCCTCCTACTATAAAATATGGGATACATGCCTCCTACTGTAATATAAGGGATATCTGCCTCCTACTGTAATATATGGGATACATGCCTCCTACTGTAATATATGGGATACATGCCTCCTACTATAATATATGGGATACCTGCCTCCTACTGTAATATAAGGGATATCTGCCTCCTACTGTAGTATATGGGATACATGCCTCCTACTATAAAATATGGGATACATGCCTCCTACTGTAATATAAGGGATATCTGCCTCCTACTGTAATATATGGGATACATGCCTCCTACTGTAATATATGGGATACATGCCTCCTACTATAAAATATGGGATACATGCCTCCTACTGTAATATAAGGGATATCTGCCTCCTACTGTAATATATGGGATACATGCCTCCTACTGTAATATATGAGATACATGCCTCCTACTATAATATATGGGATACCTGCCTCCTACTCTAATATATGGGATACTTGTCTTCTACTCTAATATATGAGATACATGCCTCCTACTGTAATATATGGGATACATGCCTCCTACTGTAATATAAGGGATATCTGCCTCCTACTGTAATATATGGGATACATGCCTCCTACTGTAATATATGGGATACATGCCTCCTACTATAATATATGGGATACCTGCCTCCTACTGTAATATAAGGGATATCTGCCTCCTACTGTAGTATATGGGATACATGCCTCCTACTATAAAATATGGGATACATGCCTCCTACTGTAATATAAGGGATATCTGCCTCCTACTGTAATATATGGGATACATGCCTCCTACTGTAATATATGGGATACATGCCTCCTACTATAAAATATGGGATACATGCCTCCTACTGTAATATAAGGGATATCTGCCTCCTACTGTAATATATGGGATACATGCCTCCTACTGTAATATATGAGATACATGCCTCCTACTATAATATATGGGATACCTGCCTCCTACTCTAATATATGGGATACTTGTCTTCTACTCTAATATATGAGATACATGCCTCCTACTGTAATATATGGGATACATGCCTCCTACTGTAATATATGGGACACCTGCCTCCTACTGTAATATATGGGATACCTGCCTCCTACTGTAATATATGGGATACCTGCCTCCTACTGTAATATATGGGATACCTGCCTCCTACTCTAATATATGGGATACTTGTCTTCTACTCTAATATATGAGATACATGCCTCCTACTGTAATATATGGGATACCTGCCTCCTACTGTAATATATGGGATACCTGCCTCCTACTCTAATATATGGGATACTTGTCTTCTACTCTAATATATGAGATACATGCCTCCTACTGTAATATATGGGATACATGCCTCGTACTGTAATATATGGGACACCTGCCTCCTACTGTAATATATGGGATACATGCCTCCTACTGTAATATATGGGACACCTGCCTCCTACTGTAATATATGGGATACCTGCCTAAGAGTTAAATATATGGGATACCTGTCTCCTACTCTAATATATGGGATAGATGCCTCTTGCTGTAATATATGGGATATATGCCTCCTACTGTAATATATAGGACACATGCCATCTACACTAATATATGGGATACCTGCATCCCACTGTAATATATGAGATACATGCCTCCTACTGTAGTATATGGGATACCTGTCTCCTACTCTAATACATGGGATACATGCCTCCTACTCTAATATATGGGATACCTACCTCCTACTATAATATATGGGATACACGCCTCCTACTATAATATATGGGATACTTGCCTCCTACTGTAATATGTGGGATACCTGCCTCCTACTAAAATATATGGGATACCTATCTCTTACTCTAATATATGGGATACTTGTCTTCTACTCTAATATGTGAGATACATGCCTCCTACTGTAATATATGGGATACATGCCTCCTACTCTTATATATGGGATAGATGCCTCTTGCTGTAATATATGGGATACATGCCTCCTACTGTAATATATAGGATACATGCCATCTACAGTAATATATGGGATACCTACATCCTACTCTAATATATGAGATACATGCCTCCTACTGTAGTATATGGGGTACCTGTCTCCTACTCTAATATGTGGGATATATGCCTCCTACTCTAATATATGGGATACCTTCCTCCTACTATAATATATGGGATACCTGCCTCCTACTGTAGTATATGGGATACCTGCCTCCTACTGTAATATATGGAATACCTGCCTCCTACTTTAATATATGGGATACCTGCCTCCTATTGTAATATATGGGATACCTGCCTCATACTGTAATATATAGGATACATGTCTTATACTGTAATATATAGGATGCTTGCTTCCTACTATAATATATGGGATACCTGCCTCCTACTGTAATATATAGGATACATGCCTTATACTGTAATATATAGGATGCTTGCCTCCTACTATAATATATGGGATATTAAACCAAAAGAAAAGATGCAGATCCATATCATAACTTATAATACTTGTTAAAGCAGAGCTCACTAATTAATGCATATACCCCGACAAGGAGAGAACGCTGCTCCTGATAAGGTCACAATAATGTATCAAACACATATGTAAGCATGTGATTTTTTATTATTATATCTAAATATCATATTTTGTATTTCAAAAGGATAACAATACATAAAGTGCTGGTGCTCACAAACCAATTAAAATCCCTACCCCATAAAAGCATGCAGAACCAAACTGGTGCGTTGTGGAACCAATATGATCAATATAATTATATATATATAACTAGGTATCAAAAATTCATAAAAAAGACCCCCAATTACCTCTCACAGCATAAGTAAAGTGCTAATGCATTCATATCATGATGTAAACCGCCCATCGGAGCCCAAAGCCAATGCTTTAAATGGCAGCAAAATTAAACAGTTAATGTTATATAACATAAGTATGTCTCCATATAATTGCAATTCAAGACACTCATAGAATGGGGCGTTTAGCCAAATATCTGGGTAACCATTAAAGTTACCGTTACAGCTGGAGGGTAAAGCGGAGGAAAAAGATATAAATGTAATCCTGAGTGGTGAACCACAACGCCCAGCACCTCGACGCACACAGGAGGTGACGAAGCAGGGGGCGAAACGCGCGTCGAGGTGCTGGGCGTTGTGGTTCACCACTCTGGATTACATTTATATCTTTTTCCTCCACTTTACCCTCCAGCTGTAACGGTAACTTTAATGGTTACCCAGATATTTGGCTAAACGCCCCATTCTATGAGTGTCTTGAATTGCAATTACATGGAGACATACTTATGTTATATAACATTAACTGTTTAATTTTGCTGCCATTTAAACCATTGGCTTTGGGCTCCGATGGGCGGTTTACATCATGATATGAATGCATTAGCACTTTACTTATGCTGTGAGAGGTAATTGGGGGTCTTTTTTATGAATTTTTGATACCTAGTTATATATATAATTATATTGATCGTATTGGTTCCACAACGCACCAGTTTGGTTCTGCATGCTTTTATGGGGTAGGGATTTTAATTGGTTTGTGAGCACCAGCACTTTATGTATTGTTATCCTTTTGAAATACAAAATATGATATTTAGATATAATAATAAAAAATCATATACTTACATATGTGTTTGATACATTATTGTGACCTTATCAGGAGCAGCGTTCTCTCCTTGTCGGGGTATATATAATATATGGGATACCTGCCTCCTACTGTAATAAAGGGGATACATTTCTCCTACTCGACTACATGGAGATACACGTGCACTTCCTGCGAGAAGTCAGACGTCTGGCATGTGCAGCAATCTTTCTTGATTCTCAGCACAGAAAAGATAGTCACTGCGCAACCTTTTTAATAATAAAAGGCAGAAATTGTAAAAATGGTTTATATAAATTAAATAACTGAAATATAAAACATAAACCAAATAATTGTGTGAAAACTGTTGTGTTTCCTATGCAGGATTGGTCACATTCTCTAAGCTAGCGCTTTCTTATTTAGAGTTAATGTATCTTGACGGCTACTTTGAGAGATATTCATTGTGATGCCAATTCCATAGAATCCATTTTTAAAAAGGCTTTTATGCCTCGAAAAATATACAATGGCCGTCTATTACGGCTTAAAAGCTCTTGATTGTCTATAATTAACTGTTCTTTTTTATTTTTCTGTAAAAGAAGGTGATATTATATTGTCCGTTCAATTGAGCAAGCAAAATCAATGCACCTCTAAAGTTACTGCGATCGCGAGTACAATACAACCGCTGTGGCTCGTTCAAAAGGACCATTTGTTATTAGGGTAAAATTAGCCCAATTAACATGGTGTTGTGTGGTCCTAAAAATAGCACAATGCATCTCCAGATTCTTCACAATTGCAAAAGCACATGAAAAACAAAATCCTCGCTAACCATTTGTGGTAATTGCAGACAGATAGCATGCGAGTGTGATGTTCTAGAACACTTGCAAGTAATGTGTGCAGTTGGTAAATAGGACAATCAGCAGTATGTGCACAGAAGTATTATAAAAGCTGCCTCGCTGCTACCCACTATAGAGAGAACATAAAGGACTCCGTTGTGGAAGAGAATGTTTTTGGGTAATAGCCTGACACATTGGTTGCATTTACTGCCTTCTAAAAATCTGTTAGTTTGTATCATGAGTTGGGATTAATCAGCTTCGTGCGTATGGCTAAATTTCAAGATGAGTCTCTCGCTCGGTGTTGTTAGACTGAGAACTTCTAAATAGCGCATGGACCATGTGTGAATTTTCCATAATTATTTTATTTTTCCTGGCACACATGGCAAATATACATTTTCATCTGGACATAGAATGACTCAAGTTTTTCTCAAACACAAGAAAGCTTTTAGAATTTATTTTCATCTTCCTTAACAAAACCATTTTAAACTGTTTTACTTAGCGGGAAAATTCCACATGATGAGTTTGACTTTGTCATATAGAATGAATAGCGCTCCAATACAATGGGGTATTTCAGTGCAGGGATGAACATACAGTATAATTGGATTGCAAACTGTGTGGCTTTACCCAGGGGCCTCTCTACCTCAAAAAGCAGGTGGAATTGTGCATTTTTTTAAGCCATTGGACTGAAAAAGGTCTCATATACTGTTTTTTGCAAAGGATCCTTCTGTCTGTGTCCAAAAGTGTTTCAGTGTTCTGTACTCTCATCAGTGGGGGTCCAAGCTGTCAAATCCCATGTAGCGACTGCGTCTCTGCAGAAACACGAACTTACTCACCGCCCTGGCCGGCTCGCATACTCCCCCGCACTTTCTTGGCCATCTACGTGTTCTGCTGCCTCCTTCCCCTCCCGGGCACTGTACAAACCACACAGGGGTCCCCAATGTGCACCTAGGACGCGCATGCACACCGGCCGACCTCTTAAAGGGCCACCGTGCCATTTCCTGGAAATGCTTCTCAGCCTATGGCTGAGAGGCACTGTGTATTTAAGGCACCCTCCCATTAGGGGAGGTGCCTGTGCAACACATTCAGTTAGTCAGTATCCCAGTATGATAGCTAGTTGTCATTCCCTGTTATCCTTGTGTCCATCACCTGACTCTGCTTTCCCATACCTGCCTATCCCTGCTGTGCCCATCATTCCTGTCCATACCCGCCTGCTCAGCCTGCCTCTGTTATCCCTCCTGTTCCTGAGTCTGTATTTTATCCTGGGGTCAGCTGCCACAGTCCCGGTCACTGCCCAGGGACTGGTACCTGAAGTCTGCCTCACGGTAGGCGCTTAGTTAAACCCCTCCTACTAAAGGGTAAGCCTGGGTTCCCCTGTAGTCCAGTGGGTCCACTAACTCCACTCGCTGCTCTTAAACCGACTGTGAGCATTACACCCCACAAATTTCAAGAACAAAACTTTGAAATGACCCATTGAAGCGGAGGTCTACTCATTCTATATTGCACTCCTGAGAATAATTGCGTACATGCTCGGCTTTCTCTGGCAGTCCAACAAACAGTACATGGTGTGACAGGACACATATTTGGCCAATGCTCTTTTTTGACTGGGCATTTAAGAGCCGCAACATAGAAATCAGAGAGATTCACAGCGGCTTGACTTCCATCTTTGCGAATCTGTGGATAAGTGTAGGTCCATTGTTTTAAGATGGCCATCTTAAGGCCCCTTTACACACTGAGACTTTCTAGCGATCCCACCAGCGATCCCAACCTGGCTGGGATCGCTACAAAGTCTCTGGTGAGTCGCTGGTGAGCTGTCAAACAGGCAGACCTGGCCAACAATGCAACAGCGATCCGGACCTGCAGAACGACCTAGCTAGTCATTGGGGACGTTGTAAAGCAGCTTTTTGAAAGGGAAGTCGCTAACGAAGTCCCTGTAAAGTCCCCTTTACACACTGAGACTTTCTAGCGATCATGCTGCACAGCGGGAAACAAAGGACCAAAGAATGGTCCTGAACGATTTGTAGCGATCAGCAACTTCACAGCAGGGGCCAGGTCGCTGATGTGTTTCACACACTGCAATATCACTGGGGAGGTCGCTATTACGTCACAAAACCGGTGACGTTACAGCGATGTCATTTGTGATGTTGCAGTGTGTAAAGCCACCTTTAAAGATCTGTATTGTAAGGATATATTTTAAATAGATCCTTAATCAGTAGAATTAAAGAAAAGGATTCACAGGTCCCCTTTCCAAGGATCATAGAGCCCTGCAAACCTCCCACTTGCTAGCTTCCCAGCTACTTTTCTACTTAATTGGCTCAACACGACATCATGCCTACATTGCACCACTACAATGATGTCACACTGGACCTATTAATCAGAAGAGGATCTGGGGATGTAGACAAGTAGAAGGTTTGCAAAGTGCTGATTGTACGACCATGGACTACCGTCATGGCCACTGAATCCGGGTCTGGCAAATCTTTTTGCCCAACTCTACTAATCAGTGCTTCCCTTACATTTAGTGACATGGTACCTTTAATTGGACACCCCACATACAGTACGTATTTAGGATGAATAAAAAAGTTTATTATGCCACAAATGTTCATTTGGCACCTTTAACCCATTCTTTCCTACAAAACAGCTTCACCTCTGCTCCACCATGAACTGCTTCAGGGCCTTCCACGGCATTTCTGTAGGATTAAGGTCAAAACTTTTACTTGGTCATTCCAAAATATTATCTTTATTCTTCTTTAACCATTCTTTTGTACAACAACTTGTGTGTTTTGGGGCAGTGTCTTGCTCAAGGTCCACATTCTCTTGAGATTCATGGAGAAGTGTCCTGATATTTTCATTAAGAGTATGCAAAAAATCAAAATCAATCAATTATGGCAGTGTATCCTGGCCCAAATGCCGCCAAATTGGCCCAAATTCTGATATTACCACCACAGTTTTTCACAGATGGATGAGATTTTTATATTGAAATGCAGTGTTTTTCTTGAAGAAAATATAACATTTCTCATTTAAACCAAAAAATCTTTATTATCTCATGTGTCTCCAAAATCACTGTTCCAATATTCTTGTTTGTTTAAGTGAACATTAGCAGATTGTTCTTTTTAGAGTGTAGTGGCTTTCTCCTTTCAATGTGGTCATGCACATCATTGTTGTTCTGTGTCATCCTGATGGCAGCCCCATGGCCATTAACATTAGCTAATTGGAAAGAGACCTTTAGTTACTTAGAGGTTACCTTTGGTTCCTTTATGACTATTAGACACCATGCTCTTGGAATGATCTTTGTTGGTTGATCACTCCTAGGGAATTAATGGTCTTCAATGTCTTCCATTTGAACACAGTTTGTATGACTGTGGATTGCTGAAGTCCAAACTGTATGGAAATGGTTTTATATTTTTTTTCCAGCATAAAGAACATCAAAAACTCTTTTTCTGAGGTCCTGAGAAATCTTGTTTGTTTTTGCCATGATACACTTCCACAACCAAGTTTCATGAAGATCAGACTTTGATAGATCCTTGTTTAAGTGAGTAAATTTCACCCACTCACACCTGATTGTCATCCCATTGATTGAATACACCAGCCTTTCATTTCACTTTCAAATTATCTGCTAAATCTAAAGGTTTCACATTGTGTGAACAGTGTTGCAGCTAGAAACTGATCCTCGAACGGAATGGCTCCATATGATAGGAGCTGGAGGATTGAACCCTAAAATCCAGGCCCCTATATGTCAAGGTATTGGGTGATTTCTACTGGTGTAAGACACTAGTAGCCTGGCCCCTTAACCGTCAAGGTACCAAGATAAACTTTACTGACGTGTGACGTCATCTACTAACTGAGTGGTGTTCCGCGAAATGTCCTGGTGTGCAAAGATTTACTCTAGTCATTATAGAACTCCTAAGGAAACTGGACATGGGACTGCAGGAAAGGAAAGAGATTGTCATAACACTGGACTAGGCTGCCCATTTATATCAGACGTATCCCAGAGGGAAGTTGAACTGTGTCTGTTAATGCAAAGTGAAAATTTACTGGAAGATATGTGCTTGCTGTCTGGAGTATAAAGTTGACAATGACAATGTCCAATAAAGAGTTGTGGCTTAAAGTGAACAGTTGGTCTCCTTGTGAACGTGAGTTGCCATTCGGTACTAGCCAGTTGCACCAGCGTCAGTATACGGACTACATGGGTTTCCAGCGTGCATGGCTGAAGTCTACACACCCAGCCAGGACTAGGTATTTCCTGTAGCATTCCAGGGTTTCCTGAGTCGATCCCTCGCTTCGTCTACCACGCTGCGCCACTCTATACTCAATCTGATGCAATCTTCATCAGTGCGTGAAATGTTAATAGCTGTCTGGTTTGGAGAAGGTGCCGAATTGAATGGCATATTATTCAAATTCACTGAGATCTGTACATTTTCATCTCAAATTTGATTAGCAGTGAATCCATAGGCTCATAGTATGCGCACTTAGCATATAAAAAATGTATCATTCTCAACATTTTGTTAATAATCCCTTTACCACAGCTCACATAATGGCTGGCCTTCTGTGCTACATCAAGGTCTCTCTGATGTATTCATACTGTAGGTTCAGTGAAGTAAAGTTCTAATCTCAAACTACATAACTGCAGGAAAATGTAAGATAATGACAGCAGCATCCTTAAGGGTGTGCCCTGGATTTGACTGTTGAGATCAATTGAATGAAGCAATAAAATTGTGCACCTGTTTCTTTTTTCTATTTTGGGTTCTCTTTTTTTCCTATTTTGACATGCTATCAGTTAGAATTACTCTGAGATGCAGATGAATACACCTACTGTGAGTTCTTAGGGAAAACCTATAACTTTATTAACATCTGTTCAGACATTTCAGAAGGAAATGTTAGAAGCGGAGAGTGTAATGGTGTTCACATCATACTCATTTTCATCGTATCATAGAATCATTATGCATCAAATTATACTAAGTATATGGTATTATGCTAATGCCTCTGTGTTTTCAAAAACACGTAAGTACCTGCTTATTTACTCCTTACTTTACATTATTTCTTGACTTTCTTTCCAGTGGTTTTTGCAGCATCTTGATACAGGATTTGTATGTTTATTCTTGTATTAAAGTGTGTCTGTCATATAGTTATAGAACATATTACCAATTTTATAAGTACATATATTCCTAAAGGTGCTATTTGCATGAAATGCTCACAAGATGCTGGTATCAACCTATCCAGTCCACACAGAAAAATAAATCAAACCACAGATGTCCATAAATTAACTTATGTGTAATAATGAGAAATGACACAGTGAAAAAGTATTGAACACATAAAGAAAGAGGGATGCAAAAAGTCGTGACACCAGCTGAAATCTATCAGTAATTAGAAAACAATCCTGCCATTTTTTGAAAAAATATCAGCTGGTTCAACTGATGGTCTATAAAAAGGTGTTTCATTACCAATGTGCCAAACAAAAAACATTTCATGATCGGTAAAATCAGTGAGCTGTTTCAAGACGTTTGCAACCTTATTGTTGCAAAACATGCTGATCTCTTTGGTTACAGAAGAATTTTAAACTACTGAATGTTCCAATTATGTGTAATAATGAGAAATGCCACAGGCAAAAAGTATTAAAAACAAGAAGCAAGAGAGGTACAAAAAGCCATGGTAAGTCATGACATCAGCAGAAATCTATCAGTACTTAGAAACCAATCCTGACATTTAGTGAAAAATAATGACAGCTGATTTATCTGATATCCTATAAAAAGGTGTCTGATTACCAAGGTGCCACACAAGAAACATCTCATGGTGGATAAAACCAGTGAGCTGTCTCAAGACCTTTGCAAAACATACTAATGGCATTGGTTACAGAATCATTTCTAAAATACTGAATGTTCCATTGAGAACTATTGGCGCCATAAGCAAGAAGTAAAAACTAGAGCATTTCACCCTAAACCGGCTCTGACCAAGTGCTCCCTGCAGTAGAGTAGTGAAAAGAAATATTAGAAAAGTTGTCCAAGACCCAAGGACCACCTCTGGAGAGCCAGAGAGAGACATGGAATCAGCAGGTAAAATTGTTTCAAAGAAAACTATTACTAATGCACTCACCCTCCATGGCCTGTATGCACGCTCTCTGAGGAAGAATCCATTAATGAACTAAAAGAATGTTCGAGAGTGTTTAAAGTTTGCTCAACAACATTTAATTAAGACTTAGAAATACTGAAAGAATATAGTCTGGTCACATAAGACCAAATGTGAACTCTTTCGATGTCATAATGCACACCATGTTTGGAGGCCAAAAGGCATCTAGGCAGTAGAGCAGCTTTGTCAGACTGTGCCAGCAGCATATGTTACAAGACAGATGAGGAGCTGTTGAGGATGGCCATTGGATCAAATACTTAATTAACATTGAAACATAGGAGACTGTGGGAAAATGACCAATGAAATTGTTTCTCCTTAGCCTTACATAAGTCAGTTCAGATATATCATCATGTGACACACATTTAAGATGGCTGCCATTTCCTGTTCTCCACAACCTGTCCAGGAATGCAAGGAATATCCAGATTTAAGAAGATCACCCTATAAAGAGAAGACACACTGGCCAACCTAGAGTACCAACCCCACTGATGACCTCATGGACCAACCCACTGATGACCTCATGGACAAACCCACTGACTGACCCATGGACTAACCCATTGACCAACCCACTGACCAATGGACACATCTGAGCACGCCCACTGTAGAGCTGACCACGCCTCTTTTCCTAGTTTATATAAGTCAATGCTCTCTCTCTCGGAGCTACGCCGTACTCTGATCAAGGAGAGATTCACATCCGACTCTTTCTCTGGTGTCACTTCTTTCACACATGCACTTGATCCACATCAATTAGGTCTGGAGCAGGCAACTAGTGCACACTTCAAAGTGTTCACCCCTAACAGAGCCACACAAGGATATTTAATTTTGCTAATTTATAAAGCTCATACTAAAATTATAAATTATTGAATGTTTTATCAGTAGATTGTGTAAGTCCTATATGGAGATGAGCAAATTTACTTAAGTGGAATTCAATATGAAATTTTACAAAAAAAAATATTCTGCAGTATATTATTTTTTAGCAATTTGTTTGACTTAAATTCGGCAAAATGGTGGCCAGCTATGGCGGCCATTTTGCTCAGACATAGACGGCTGGGGAAAAATTGTTAATTCCCCCTCCCCCGCACAATGAAACTCACCTCAACACTTGGTTGTCCTGCCACCTCATTATCCAGTCCGTCTTGCCTCTTCTGAGCTGGAAGCTGGAGCTTGGGTAGAAGAGGTTGAAGAAGATGCATACAACAGGGAAAGGGTAAATGAAGAGGCAGAAGGCCGCAAGGACAGGTGAGGAGTATTTTTTTTTTTAATTATTTGTAAATCTAACATTTGGGGTCTAGAAGACGTAAGAGCATAAGGAGGAGCATTTTATTTGCATGGGATAATTGTGCTGCAATTCAAATGTGCATGGAAAATCTTCGTAGATTTAAGTATCTCTAGTTATACTGCTTGTGAAATGGAGCCTCGAGTTAAAACAAATAATCTTTGATTCATTAATTTTACTATATTATACTTTGAGTCTTTTTGTAAAGTCTACCTGTAATTAAGTATAATTCATTAAAAGCAACCTGGTCTACCAAAAAATACTATTTACCTGCAGATTTGGGGTTAATATACAAAATTCCACTATCACCATTCTCATTAATCCGTATTGGCACATATTTAAATGTGACAGTCAGATATGTGCACAAACTCCATATCAAAAGCAACAATAAAGAAACAGGAAGTGTAACATGCAAGAATAATTTTTATTGAAATTTTAAATATAATATTTCCAAGTGGTAAGGATTAAATATCCAAGAAATAAATAAATTGACACTGGACAGGAAAACAATGAATACATATATCCAATATTAAGGCAAAGGCTCATAAATTCCTAGAATCGGAATGAGCATATGGTGGGGTAGTAAGAACAATTATCAAGGTGGTTAGTTGAATGTAAGCCTAGTTCACTCATATATTGCAGTAATCCATAAAGTGCATGTGCTCGTATTGCAATTATTTTCAAAAACACCTACCACTGGTGATGAAATAAAAAGTTTGGAAGGTATACCCCCAGCAAAAGACTTATCCCATAACATGAAGACCCCTACGTACGTTTCACTTACTTTATAAGTGGTATGCAATATAGTGCCAACCGCTTCCTCAGGTGGGAGTGGGGTTAATCTGCAGTTAAATAGCACTGACATCCTGCCTGGCTGCCTTGTGATGACAGGGAGAAAGTGAACGTATATCCTTCCTGTGGCCACTAATTATTTGGGGTGCTGCAGGGATTAACCTTTAAGCACAGAGCCAATTTAGACTTCAGCGACCAGGCCAAATTTTGCAATTTTGACCAGTCACTTCATGATATAATAAAGAACTATAGAACACTTTAACAGATCCCTGTGATTCTGAAATTATTTTTTTGTTACACATTGTACTTCATGCCAGCGTTAAATTTAGGATGATATATTTTGCATTTATTTGTGAAAAAAAACAGAAATTTGGCAAAAAAAAATTAAATTTGGTAATTTTCAAATTTTGAATTTTTATAACCTTAAACCATAGAGTTATGTCACACAAAATACTCTGTGTGCAGAATGATTAGGCAAATGAGTATTTTGATCACATGATACTTTTTATACATGTTGTCCTACTCCAAGCTGTATAGGCTTGAGAGACAATTATCAATTAAGTAAATCAGGTGATGTGCATCTCTGTAATGAGGAGGGGGGTGGTGTAATGACATCAACACCTATATAAGGTGTGCTTATTTATTAGGCAACTTCCTTTCCTTTGGCAAAATGGGTCAGAAGAGAGATTTGACGGGCTCTGAAAAGTGCAAAATTGTAAGATGTCTTGCAGAGGGATGCAGCAGTCTTAAAATTGCCAAACTTTTGAAGCGTGATCACCGAACAATCAAGTGTTTCATGGCAAATAGCCAACAGGGTCGCAAGAAGCGTGTTGGGCAAAAAAAGCACAAAACAACTACCCATGAATTGAGGAAAATCAAGCGTGAAGCTGCCAAGATGCAATTTGCCACCAGTTTGGCCATATTTCAGAGCTGCAATGTTACTGGAGTATCCAAAAGCATAAGGTGTGCCATACTCAGGGACATGGCCAAGGTAAGGAAAGCTGAAAAACAACCACTTTTGAACAAGAAACATAAGATAAAACGTCAAGACTTGGCCAAGAAATATCTTAAGACTGATTTTTCAAAGGTTTTATGAACTGATGAAATGAAAGTGACTCTTGATGGGCCAGATGGATGGGCCAGAGGCTGGATCAGTAAAGGGCAGAGAGCTCCACTCTGACTCAGATGCCCGCAAGGTGGAGGTGGGTTACTGGTATGGGCTGGTATCATCAAAGATGAACTTGTGGGACCTTTTTGGGTTGAGGATGGAGTGAAGCTCAACTCCCAGACCTACTGCCAGTTTCTGGGAGACAACTTCTTCAAGCAGTGGTACAGGAAGAAGTCAGTATCATAAAAAAAACCCCATGATTTTCATGCAGGACAATGCTCCATCACATGCATCAAACTACTCCACTGCGTGGCTGGCCAGTAAAGGTCTAAAAGATGAAAAAATAATGACATGGCCCCTTTGTTCACCTAATCTGAACCCCATAGAGAACCTGTGGTTTCTCATAAAATGTGAGATCTACAGGGAGGGAAAACAGTACACCTCCCTCAACAGTGTCTGGGAGGCTGTGGTGGCTGCTGCACACAATGTTGATCATAAACAGATCAAGTAACTGACAGAATCTATGGATGGTAGGCTGTTGAGTGTCATCAGAAAGAAAGGTGGCTATATTGGTCACTAATTTTTTGGGATTTTGTTTTTGCATGGCAAAAATGTTTATTTCTCAATTTTGTGCAGTTATATTGGTTTACTTGGTGAAAATAAACAAGTGAGATGGATATCTATTTGGTTTTTATTACGGTAAGTTGCCTAAAAATTCTGCACAGTAATAGTTACCTGCACAAACAGATATCCTCCTCAGATAGCCAAATCTGAAAAACCTCACTCCAACTTCCAAAAATATTAAGCTTTCATATTTATCAGTCTTTTGGGTTGATTGAGAACATAGTTGTTGATCAATAATAAAAACAATCCTCTAAAATACAACTTGCCTAATAATTCTGCACACGGTGTAGTTAGTAAATAACATTCCCCACATGTCTACTTTACATTTTTGAACCATAATTTTTTTTGTTAGGAAGTTAAAAGGGTTCAAAGGTTATCGGCAATTTCTAATTTTTCCAACAAAATTTACAAAACCATTTTTTTAGAGACCACATCACATTTGAAGTGACATTGTGCAGCCTAGCTGACAGAACATATCCAAAAGTGACATCATTCTAAAAATTACACCTCTCAATATGTTCAAAACCAAATCCAAGACGTTTTTTTAACCCTTCAGATGCTTCACAGGAATAAATGCAAAGTGGAAAGAAAATAAAAATCAATTTTACCTAAAAATGTTGATTTAGTCCCAATTTATTAGTTTTTACGAGAAATAGGACAACCAACAAAATGGAACCTAAAATTTGTTACCCCATTTCTTCTGACTGCGCTAATAGCCCACATATGATCGGAAACCTCTATATGGACAAATGGGCGGGCTCGGAAGTCAAGGACCTCCATTGAACTTTTGGAATACAATAGAAATAGATTGTGGGCAACATGTTGCATTTGCAGGTACCTAAACACCAGAAACCCCCACAAGTAACCACATTTTGGAAGCTAGACTCCTCAAGGATTTTATTCAGAGCTATAGAGAGCATTTTCAACCCACAGACTTTGGTAACCTTAGGTCGTTATATTGAAATTTTCTTTTTTTTCACAAAAATGTTTCTTTCTCACCAAATTCCTCACTTTTACAAAAGATACTACTAAAAAGTGGACCCCACAAGTTATCCTCTTTCTTTGACTGAAATACATTGCTGGCACCATGTTGTATTTGCAGGTCCCTGGGGTACTATAATTTATTTATTCTTTTAAAATTTTCCCATTTTTTTAAAAAAATATTTAATTTTATTTGTTAAAAGTGTTTTTTCTTTATTTTTTTTTAAATAACTGAGTTGCTGGACCAGGATCGTTACCTGCAGTTCCCTGAAAACTATGTGCCCGGGGTCAGTGCTCGGGTACTTTTGAACCTTTGTGGATCTTTTACAGTCCGGGTCCACCTATCACTAGTAAAGAGATATTACTAGAGAAAGCGTGCATGAAATGGCCACATACTGACTGCTCTCTATTTCCTCTCACCTGTTTCTTTATGCAATGAACATTCTTATCCGGATGATTTTGAAATCATTAAGTTGAATGGTGAGTACCACGTTGATTCAACAATTTATTTTTTAAATATTACTTTAACTATAACATAGAAATATTGTAATTTGTAAAACGCTACTAGCAATTTTTATTACAGCAGTAAAAAATCTAATATATACAGTAATGACTAAAAGTTTGGACACACCTTTTCATTCAAAGAGTTTTCTTTATTTTCAGGACTCTGAAAATTGTAGATTCACATTGAAGGCATAAAAACTATGAATTAAAACATGTGGAATGAAATACATAAAAATGTGTGAAACAACTGAAAATATGTCTTATTTTCTAGGTTCTTCAAAGTAGCCACCTTTTGCTTTCATTACTACTTTGCACACTCTTGGCATTCTCTTGATGAGCTTCAAGAGGTAGTTACCGGAAATGGTCTTCCAACAGTCTTGAAGGAGTTCCCAGAGATGCTTAGCACTTGATGGCCCTTTTGCCTTCACTCTGCGGTCCAGCTCACCCCAAACCATCTCGATTGGGTTTAGGTCTGGTGACTGTGGAGGCCAGGTCATCTGGCGTAGCACCCCATCACTCTCCTTCTTAGTCAAATGGCCCTTACACTGGAAGTGTGTTTGGGGTCATTGTCCTGTTGAAAAATAAATGATGGTCCAACTAAACGCAAACCGGATGGAATAGCATGCCGCTGCAAGATGCTGTGGTAGCCATGCTGGTTCTGTATGCCTTCAATTTTTAATAAATTCCAAACAGTGTCAGCAGCAAAGCACCCCCACACCATCATACCTCCTCTTCTATGCTTCACAGTGGGAACCAGGCATGTAGAGTCCATCGGTTCACCTTTTCTACAAAGACACAGTGGTTGGATCCAAAGATCTCAAATTTGGACTCATCAGACCAAAGCACAGATTTCCACTGGTCTAATGTCCACTCCTCATGTTCTTTACCCCAAACAAGTCTCTTCTGCTTGTTGCCTGTCCTTAGCAGTGGTTTCCTAGCAGCTATTTTACCATGAAGGCCTGCTGCACAAAGACTCCTCTTAACAGTTGTCCTGGAGATGAGTAGGTGTGTCGAAGCTTTTAGTCTGCACTGTATATATATAATTGCATTGATGGATTTCAGCAAATCCTAATATTATACAGAGGGTACAGAAAGTATTCAGACCCCTTTAAATGTTTCACTCTTTGTTTCATTGCAGGCATTTGGTAAATTCAGAAATGTTCATTTTTTTTGTCATTTATGTACACTCTGCACCGCATATTGACAGAAAAAAAACAGAAATGTAGACATTTTTGCAAATTTACTAAACAAGAAAAACTTAAATATCACATGGTCATAAGTATTCAGACCCTTTTCTAAAACACTGATATTTAAGTCACATGCTGTCCATTTCCTTGTGATCCTCCTTGAGATAGATCTACTTCTTCATTCGAGTTCAGCTGCGTTTAATTAAACTGATAAAACTTGATTTGGAAAGGCGCACACCTGTCTATATAAGACCTCACAGCTCACAGTGCATGTCAGACCAAATGAGAATCATGAGGTCAAAGGAACTGCCCAAGGAGCTCAGAGACAGAATTGTAGCAAGGCACAGATCTGGCCAAGGCTACAAAAGAATTTCTGCAATACTCAAGGTTCCTAAGAGCACAGTGGCCTCCATAATCCTTAAATGGAAGAAGTGTGGGACCACCAGAACTCTTCCTAGATCTGGCCTTCCAGCCAAACTGAGCAATCATGGGAGAGGTAAAGAAGTACCCCAAGATCACTGTGGCTGAGCCCCAGACATGCAGTAGGGAGATGGGAGAAAGATCCACAAAGTCAACTATCAATGCAGCCCTACACTAGTCGGGCCTTTATGGCAGAGTGGCCCGATGGAAATCTCTCCTCAGTGCAAGACATATGAAAGCCCACATAGGGTTTGCAAAAAAAATCACGTGAAGGACTCTCAGACTATGAGAAATAAGATTCTCTGGTCTGATGAGATGAAGATAGGACTTTTTGGTGATAATTCTAAGTGGCATGTGTGAAAAAAACAGGCACTGCTCATCACATGTCCAATACAATCCCAACAATGAAATATGGAGGTGGCAGCATCATGCAATGGGGGTGTTTTTCAGCTGCAGGGACAGGATAACTGGTTGCAATTGAACTGAAATTGAATGCGGCCAAGTACAGAGATATCCTTGAAGAAAATCTCTTAAAGAGTGCTCTAGATCTCAGACTTGGCCAAAAGTTCACCTTCCAACAAGATGATGACCCTAAGCACACAGGTAAAATAACAAAGTAGTGGCTTCAGAACAACTCTGTGACCATTTTTGACTGGCCCAGCCAGAGCCCTGACCTAAACCCAATTGAGCATCTCTGGAGAGACCTGAAAATGGCTATCCACCAATGTTCACCATCCAATCAGACGGCACTGGAGAGGATCTGCAAAGAAGAATGGCAGAGGATCCCCAAATCCAGGTGTGAAAAACTTGTTGCATTATTCCCAAGAACACTCATGGCTGTACTAGCTCAAAAGGGAGCTTCTACTCAGTACTGAGCAAAGAGTCTGAATACTTATGACCATGTGATATTTCAGTTTTTCTTGTTTAATAAATTTGTAAAAATGTCTACATTTGTTTTTTTCTGTCAAGATGGGGAGCAGAGTGTACATTAATGAGAAAAAAATGAACTTTTTTGAATTTACCAAATGGCTGCAATTAGTGAAAAATGTAAAGGCATCTGAATACTTTTCCTACCCACTGTATATGGAAGTACAGTGGGAGATATTTCTGCTGTGTGTATATTCTTCTTTACAGAATTGACTTACCTTTGTGGCCACATTAGTTGGATGATCTCTCAAGCAACCTACTGAAACGCATAAATTCATAGCCAAATGTTGCTACTCTGTTCAAAATGCTCCGAGTCAAGATTATCTTAATCTGAGTTTTTTCCCCAATGATATCTTGTATCAGTACCATGGACAGCAACTTGAAAAAGGCACATGCTTAAAATCCCTGAGCAGGAACTATAGGCTTAGTATTTTATTTACATCAGTGATTCACTGACATTTTCCTAAGAAATTTTAAATTGTGTGACTTTAAAACAAAATTGGTTCAAAATATTTGTATAATGGATTTTTTATTTGTATAATTATGGATTAACGGTTAGTATTGAAATTTTGAAGCAAAACTGATATGGTCTTCCTATGTTTGGGTGACATTCCTCAGGGTATTCGTTTTCCTAAAATTTAAAACATGCTGATAAACTAATTGACCTCCTCTAAAATTAGGCCTTGTGTTTGTGAGTAAGAAATACAGAAAACCACTTTTGAGTGAATTTTATGCTCACTATAGTGCACACGTGGAAAATATAGTAAACTAAGGTCCAACTCAAAATGACTGCACCTGACCCACCTAGTTATTGTGCATACTAGAGGTCCCAGCTGCACAGTCCCTAAAAGCACCTGAGCAGACTGCAACTATCCTAACTAGATGTAAAGATGACCACTTTGACCTTTGCTCCCTTAGCAGCCATCGAGGGTAGCACATACCTCCTTAAAATTTCCGGGAGAAACTGCAGATTAAAAAATAAGGTAAACCAAAACTATCAGGCAACCAAGAAAGCACTTGGCAGATAAGCTGTACTTCCAAGAAGGGTACACTTCAGCAGGAAATGCAAGTCTGAGGAAGCTTTAAATAGTTACACTCGACGGGTGATGGAGCAGACTGAATAATAGAATTGGAAACACTTGTTGGCTGACAGACAATGAACATGAACAAAGTGTTCAGAACCAAGACAGCAACCAAACCTGACTGTGGCCCAACGGAGAGGGAAACCGACCACAGCACATAAGACTGTTGGATCAAATCCAAGGTATGACAGTGAATTTATTGCAGTTTCACTACTAAATTTCTCTGCAAAATTTAGACCCCTTCTATAGATAAGCATACCTCCATGATTGCCATAACTTCTAACCCACATCCAGATGCGGTCTCTGTTCAGCATGCATAAGTTCTACATAGCGAGAGGAGAATAAGAGGCTGTCAGACAGGATTGTAGAAATCCAACACGCCCCCATCATTTGTGCGTCACGGGCAAATCGCTGCCCGTGGCATACAATATCGCTAGTAGGAGTCACAAGCACTTACCTTTCTAACGACGTCGCTGTGGACGGCGAACAATCAATTCTTTAAGGGGGAGGTTCATGTGGCGTCACAGCAATGTCACACAGCCGGCAACCATTAACGACACTCCCACCTCGTCGCCGGAGGACGCAAGAACACGTAGTGATGTGTGCTGCCTCAGGAACGATGAACAACCTGCGTCCACAACGAGCAACGACATTTTGAGAATGAACGTGTCAACGATTAGGTGAGTATTTTTGATCGCTAACGGCCGTTCATTGGTGTCACATGCAACGACATCGCTAACGACGCCGGACGTGCGTCACGAATTCCGTGACCCCGACGACATATCGTTAGATATGTCGTTGCGTATAAAGCAGCCTTAATTCTTTATTTACGTGATATCTTCTCTCTGGTAAAGTTTGATGTCCCTTATAACAGGTTAGATGAAACTGAAAGAGGTTTTTTCAACGTTTTTCTAATTTTATAACTACCTTAAGGATTTACTTTTCATTAAATGATGGATGGTATAATAGGCCTCATGCATCCAAACTGCTTGCCTAAAACAACCACCCAGTCTCATTTGCGCTAATACAACTTCAGGTTGACGATCGCAAAATTGTTTTTTTAAGTCTTTTTTCATTTTTGGGTTGTCAGAAGTGCCTCCAAATTGCAGCTAACCTTTGTCAGGCCTATAAACTATCCAGTACATAGGAGGTTTATCAGCTACAGTCTTTATAGATATCAAGGCCGGCACTTAGATGGTGATAAACATATGATCAAACTAAGTGAAGTGAATTACATTAGACTTTGTAAAAGTGCAGAAAAACTAATGACACCAGAGAGGACAGATCCGGCTTTTCAAGTTGAAGCATTTGAGCGATCATGTTTGTTGAGGGAAAAGCATGTCTACATCAAAGATGTCAAAACAGACTGGATGCAACTTTGAAAGAATCTAAAGTGCAATGAAAGGTTATATGTAGGAAAATTAGAAAGTGAAAAAAGTCTAATTTATCCTAGTAGAAGACCTTCCAGTGAAGATAAACCATCTGCTTCAGCAAACTAAAATCCACTTGAAAATACTACCCTTATGGCGAAATGATAATTAAACAACAGTACATCTTTTACTCTGTTAGACATTGAAATGTGCTAAGTGTTGCAATACACAGGAAGGCAGAGGAACATAATACAATCTCATTACACTTATGCGGCATATTGGAGGCTCGGAATTGCTGATCAAAATCTATGTTATTTCATAAGCAACTCAGATGGAAAGTGTAGGAGCGTCTACATAGATGCAGGATTGTGCAGTTTCATTAGATGTAAAATATCTAGGAAGCTATTGAAAAATTCTCAATTGAAAAGAGTGAATTGATTTATAGCATTCTGTATGAATTTTCCCCGAATTTTAAATTTTGTCCTAAAATTTTCAATTTAGCTAATTTATTTTAAATGCTGGGAATTGGTGCGTCCCAAGTTATCACATGAGGTCAATCACTGCCCTCAGTTGTGGAAATAAATTGATGTAAGAACCAGAGACTAGAATGGAAGAAGAAAACAGGTGAGGATCTAGAATATTTGGGTATGATTTTTTAAATATTTTTTAACCTCCTCCCTCTTTTAATTATGTTTTGAAGTATGGGAGAGACTTTAGAGCATAAGAAACCTTTTCAGGGCAATTGGGTAACTTCTGATTTAGACCAAATTTATTTGGAGCAAATTAAATCTGCTAGCCAATTCGAGTGTATCGGCCCAAAGCAAATTTCAGAGTATTAGTATTTATTTTTACTATAACACCATTTAGGCTACATGTGCACGCTGCATTTTTTTGCTGCGTTTTTTGCCACATTTCTTGGTGCAGTTTTGTTGTCAGAAAGTTCTCACTTTTGCATTCCCTTCAAAGTCTATGAGAATTCAGATTTGCTGTATGCACGTTGCAGTTTTTTTGTCTGCAGTTTATTTGTCACAAACTTCTGGCAAACCACTACATGTTCATTCTTTTTGCATTTTGTCCCTGCATTTTACAATAGTGATGGGGGAACTCACAAATCAATTCCCCTCCGACTCGAGGTTAGATTCGTAGTACCTGGCCAGATGCCGATCTCCATAAAATTTATGGGAACCAGAATCCAGCGCAAAGGGGTAGGAAGGAGCAAGCGCTTCATACTTACCAATTCACCAGTGCGGCTGTACGCTCCTGCGGTCTCTCATTCCTCTTCCCGAGCCGCTCATTAGACTCATGCATATTCACTGCTTCCCCCACCCCCCACCATGTGTGATTGGTTGCAGTTAGACGTGCCCCTACACTGAGTGACAGCATGTCTGATGCTTCCAGTCACAGACTCGGTCTGCGGGTCTATAGTGCACAGTAAAAATAAATAAATAAATAAATTGGAGTAGGGTCCTCCCATATTATCATGCCCAGCACAGATAAAACCCATGGCTACAGGCTACAGCCCCGCATCGGTGCACTTATCTTGGCTGTGTATCAAAATAAGAGGAACCGTATACGGCTTTTTTAAAATCATTTAAATAATTGGGTCCCCCTAATTTTGATACCCAGTCAAGACTCAAATAGATTTATACTCTGGCAGAACTGATAGGTTTTTGCATTACTACTTTTTCCTATAATAGCATTTTAAGAAATATTTATGGCCATCTTAGCGATAACAACTGCAGGAAGGCTGAGAAAACAGACTCGTAGTAATCAAAGGTGTAGCTTACAAGTGTCTGTTTAAAAAAGTTTTAGACGAGACAATCTATATTATTAATGGTGTGAGTGCAATCGTAACCAAAATTTGAAAACAGCAACTTCTTCATAACATAATAATTAGGGATGATCGAATAAGTCAAATATTCGTCTTCGCAAATATTTTCCGAATAAGTCGCCGATATGTGAATATTCGATGCGCAATGTAAGTCTATGGGAAGCCTGAATAGTTCCGAATAGTTGTTATTCAGGTTTCTCATAGACTTACATTGTGCATCGAATAATCGCGAATAGTCGAATAGCGGCGACCTATTCGGAAAATATTCGCGAAGCCGAATATTTGAGGTATTCGATCATCCTTAATAATAATGTCTAATAGCAAAAATGATTATTCTAAAAGGACAAACTTAATAGACATACCCATATAACCATGAATCGTAGAGCCTTATGTCTACTCTATCTGTTATCTATCTACTCTATCAGAGAAGGGATATAAGTGAGTAGTCACAATTCTGTAGATATACCCATTTCAATGACATCTATTAGTAGAAGATGCATAAGTGATTTCTACTGATGAGTAGAAGTAGAATTGGTCCTTAGATTGTCATTTCACCTTATATTTACCCTGTGAGAGCTGCCATATTAGACTTTAAAAGTGTTAAATTAATATAAGAAATCTTTTGAATGCTGTTACATGTATTGTGTGTAAAGATGGAGTTCCCAACTTCTTATCCCATTAATATTAGCACAAGAACTGTTCATCTGAAACCTCATGGACCAGATTTTCAAGGCTGATCAACCATAAAACAGCCTGAGATCACAATTTTCAATGTCAAGTGACAGCTGGAGTAGTGTAAAGCACACTGCTATTGGAGCAATGAAAATGTTCCCTGGATTAATGAATCATGTATTACCATCTGGAAGTTTGTTGGATAAATCCTGATTTGTAGGATTCCAAGAAAAATAAACTTCCTGCCCAAGAGTGCAGTGACAACTGTAAAGTTTGTTGAGGAGAGCCTAATGGCCTGGGTCTGTTTTTCCATTTTTTTTTTGTGACCATATTAATTATAGTGGAAGGATGTCTTATTGCTATAGCAAACAAAACACATTAGATAGTATTGCCTGTCCTGGCGCAATCACCCGGCCCGACCTCCTTCTCCCATGGATGCCATACTTTGCAATTTTCCAGGTTGGGTTTTTTTGGTAATTGAGTGAACTCTTCTGACATCCTCACCCTACGCCTTTTAAGGTTGGCTTTGGCAGAAGCCAAATGCTTTTGTATTATGTCCAGTTTCTACAAGTGTTAACACCAATCTCTGAGCAGCTTAGCAACTTTTTGCATCTGTTCACACCAGGACTCCGCAATCAAAGTAACGCACTTCTTTAAGTGAATCTCCAGTTTGCACGCTTGTGTCTGCTTCATATATGCTACCTTCTCTGCTTTTTTATTTGCCTTTCCGCATACATTGCTGTTCTGGTCCTTGCTGAACCACCATTCATTTGTCAAGACCCACTCCATTGTATTGTATTTCTGTGCTGTGCTGCTTACTTGGACCTACAGTTTACAGCTTTGAAAATCCATTTCACCAGTTGAGCCAATAACAATTAGCTTTGGGTCAAATATTTGTTTGGCAGACAGCTATCTTATCTGACTCCTTGATACACATGAATACATCACCAGAACCACCATCATTACAGAAATACATCACCACAACCACCATTAATAGGAATACATCACCAGAAATACCATCACTAGATGAATCAGATCCATCAATATTACAGAAATATATCACTGCACTGCCTCCTCTCTATAGTGCTCCCCCACACTACCCAGTTTCTATACTTTGCACAGTCACACTTTTCTATCCCTTACAGTCCCCTCAAACTATTCCCTCCATATAGTTCCCTCACACTCCCCCATATTGTCCCTCACACTTTTCGCCAATGCTGCCACTTCACGCTTTCCTTAACACACTATGCCCTCATACATCCCCCTATACTGTTCACATATACATCCTCCTATAGTTTCCCTCACATTTTTCCTCCCTATGTTGTCTCTTCACACGATTCCCCCCACCAATAACACTGCTGTTTCTTTGGTTCCGTTGGAGTGCTTTTATTACTGCCGTCCAACTCCTCTGCAGTGCAGGAGTTATATCCGCAGTGTGATCAACTGAACTGATCATGTTGTTGATATCATCTTGACTTGGAAGTGTCTGCAGTCAGACCTTCAATTGTACTTGCACTTGATAGAGGTGAGTACAATTGAGTGTAGGGAGAATGTCATTAAAGAAGTTCTCTAAGCTGACTGTTACTTTAACAACTGACTCTGAGAACAGCCTAGTACAAAACTCAGAGAGTGGCAATATGCTGCCTGTTAGACAAGTAGGACCGACGTGTTACGTGACCCAAAGGTGCTACCAGCTGGCTGCTCCCAGGGCAATTGCCCTCCTGACAACTCTAGTTATGCCCCAAGGTAATAGGGAAACCTGGACTTTAAAATTTGTTATTCAATTTCTCTTGAGAGCAGTGATACCCTATATGTCATTGGAAATTATTGTTTGGTTGCACGGTAGGGTTTACAAGGAAGCCTATGGAGTGCATATTTTGCTGGAATAGTTTATAGCACTAATCTAGAGCCCCTTAGGTACAAAAGCAGTACAAAACCCCCAATAAATATAGTATAAAGAGTCCCACATAACCCTTCATATATTAGAATGCACCCCCATAATCCTCCATGTATAATAATGCATTTCCCATAGTTCTCCATGTATTATAATTCACCCCATAGTACTCCATATATTATACTGCATCATATAATCCTCCATATATTATAATGCACCCCCATAGAGTCCTCCATGTATAAAGTAGCCCTCATAGCCCTCCAATTATTATAATGAATTTACTATAGTTCTCCATATATTAGACTGCATCACATAGTCCTCCATATTTTTTAATGAACCCCCATAGTAGCCTCCATAGTCCTCCATATATTATAATGTAGCCCCCATAGTCCTATGTGTATTATAATACAGCCCCATAAACCTTCATATTGTATTATGCAGCCCCATACTCCTCCATGTATAATGCACCCCTATAGTCCATGTATAAGGTGTCCTTCATGTTGTATAATGCATTCCCATAGACTTCCATGTATAATGCACCCCCATAGACCTCCATGCATGTATAATGCACCCCTATAGTCAGTCATGTATAAGGTGTCCTTCATGTTTATTATGCAGCCTCCAGACCTCCATGTATCATGCAGCCCCCCCAGGCCTCCATGTATCATGCAGCCAACCCCCCAGACCTCCATGTATCATTCAGCCCCCCCACACCTCCATGTATCATGCAGCCACCCCCCAGGCCTTCATGTATCATGCAGCCATCCCCCCTAGTCATCCATGTATCATGCAGCCAGCTCCCCCAGGCCTCCATGTATCATGCAGCCACCCTCCCAGGCCTCTATATATCATGCAGCCAGCCCCCCAGGCCTCCACGTATCATGCAGCCAGTCCCCCCAGGCCTCTATCTATCATGCAGCCAGCCCCTTCAGGCCTCCATGCATTATGCAGCCAGCCCCCCCAGGCCTCCATGTATCATTCAGCCCCCCCACACCTCCATGTATCATGCAGCCACCCCCCAGGCCTTCATGTATCATGCAGCCAGCCCCCCTAGTCATCCATGTATCATGCAGCCAGCTCCCCCAGGCCTCCATGTATCATGCAGCCACCCTCCCAGGCCTCTATATATCATGCAGCCAGCCCCCCAGGCCTCCACGTATCATGCAGCCAGTCCCCCCAGGCCTCTATCTATCATGCAGCCAGCCCCTTCAGGCCTCCATGCATTATGCAGCCAGCCCCCCCAGGCCTCCATGTATCATGCAGCCAGCCCCCCCGGCCTCCATATATCATTCAGTCAGCCCCACAGGCCTCCATGTATCATGAAGCCAGCCCCCTAGGCCTCCATGTATCATGTGTATCATGAAGCCAGACCCTCAGGCCTCCATGTATCATGCAGCCCCCAGGCCTCCATGTATCATGCAGCCTCCAGACCTCCATGTATCATGCAGCCCCCAGGCCTCTATGTATCATGCAGCCCCCAGGCCTCACCGCTCTCCTCCGTTCCCCCGCTGCACCATCCTCACCTCTCTCCTCATTCCCCCACTGCTCCGGTCAGCTTCCTCTCATCTTGTGCTCTGTGCTTTCAGCACGGCAGTCGCACAGGAGTGATGTCACCACGCAGGCACGGGGGCAGAATGATGATGTATGGAGTGACATGGGCCACTCGATGCTTTATCATTGCTGTGTGCGATGACTGGGGACGGGGGCCCAGTGCCGCCACCGCTGATACCGGGCAGGGAGCTCGGTGTCAGTGGCGGCGACCGGGTCATATAGCGGCATAGTGGTCTGCGACAGAACAGCGCAGCTCCTATCTCACAGAAAGGAGCTGGCTGCTGTTCTTCAGGGAGGCCACAGGCTCCTAACCTGCCGGGCCTGGTCGCAATGGTGACCCCTACGACCATGGTAGTTACGCCCCTGCCCATGGGTGTTTTCAAAAAACAAAAACAGAGTGGATGTTGTTAAAATTTTCAAATATGCCAACTTAGTGCCCAATAAATTGTCCTCACCTTGTGGTTCTAAAAGTATACATCCTGTAGATTGTGAAATAGGTCCATCTCTCAACACCATTGTCATTAACGTGCATGCTAACTGGTGCAATTTGGATCTGAGAGCTTAGATTTGCTGAATTTGCTTTTAACCCCTTCACGACCTTTGACGGATCTTTCCGTCATGCAGTGTGTGAGGTTAGTCCCCGCCCCCTGCCGCGGGCAGGATGCAGCGATCCACACACATATCAGCTGTTTTCAACAGCTGACATGTGTGCCTGCATGTTACGAGTGGAATCGCATTCCACCCATAACATTAAGCCCTTACATCTCGCTGCCAAAGTCTGGCAGCGAGATGTATATACATATGGTCATGATTTTCACTTACCGCCGCCCCCACCGGAAGTCACGTGAGTGATCACGTGGCTTTCGGTGGTTGCCATGGTAGCATAGGGTCATGTGATGACGCCTGCAGCTATGACGAGTCACTTTCCTTTTCACTCGGCCCGGAGACCAGTGAAGCAGGAGGTGACCGTATCTGCTGTTTACAGCTGTAAAGCTGTGATCAGCAGATAGTGCAGAGCGATTGGATTGCTGATCGCTATAGCCCCCTAGGGGGACTAGTAAAATTAAAAAAAAAGTAAAAAAAAAAGTTTAAAAAAAAACAACCTAAAAGTTCAAATCACCCCCCTTTTACCCCATTGAAAATTAAAGGGTTAAAAAAATAAATATACACATATTTGATATTGATGCGTTCAAAAATTCCCGATCTATCAAAATATAAAATCAATTAATCTGATTGGTAAACGGCGTAATGGCAAAAAAATTCCAAACGCCAAAAATACATTTTTTGGTCGCCACAAGTTTTACGCAAAATGCAATAACAGGCGATCAAAACGTAGCATCTGCGCAAAAATGGTACCATTAGAAACATCAGGTCGAGTCGCAAAAAATAAGCTATCACTGAGCCATAGATTTCAAAAAATGAGAACGCTACGGGTTTCGGAAAATGGCGCAAAATGTACGACACTTTTATTGGACAAGCTTGTGAAATTTTTTTAACCCCTTAAATACAAGTAAACTTATACATGTTTGATGTCTACAAACTCGCACCGACCTCAGGCATCATATCCATACATCAGTTTTACCATATAGTGAACACGGTGAATAAAACATCCCAAAAACTATTGTGCCATCACACTTTTTTTTGCAGTTTTTCCACACTTGGAATTTTTTTGCTGTTTTCCAGTACTCCATATGGTAAAACTTATGGTCATTTAAAAGTACAACTTGTCCTGCAAAAAACAAGCCCTCATATGGCAAGATTGACAGAAAAATAAAAAAGTTACGGCTCTCGGAAGAAGAGGAGCAAAAAACAAAAACGCAAAAAGGGAAAGTGCCCGGGGGCTGAAGGGGTTAAATGCCATGTCAGTTTTCGAAAGTCTTTCAGCTATCAATATAGCTGGGTTCAGACATGCAATGCGTTGTCCAACCTAAATTTACAACCTTATGTGAGTCTATAAAGCTGTAAGTGTGAGTTGTGAGACAGTCCAGATATTACAGTTGTGTACAGATCGTTAAATATGCCCATTTGAACCGGGTTCAACATGGAAATCCACAACATTCTGTTGACAGATGATGGACCTGAGTGGGTGAATGTTATTTGTTAGGTAAATTGATGTTTTTATTGTACCATATTTGGGTACGTAACATTTTTTAAAGCTTTTTATACAAATATTTCTAAGTAATAGACAAACAGCAGCAATTCACAAATACTGTTTACTTTTCCAGTCAATCATCGTGTGGGGAAAGTGATGACAGTTTTGTTCTTCAGGTCAATATGACTACAGGAATACCGGATTTGTGTAGGTATATTCTGAGATTTTTGACAATTAAAACAATTTGTAAAAAAAAATGGATTTAGCGTTGCAATATGCTTAGAGCTGTGTTTTATTTTTCTCGTGACAGCGCTGTTTGAAGGTTCCTTTTGTATGGTGTGATCACATTTTTTTTTTTACAAATTTTAATTACTTTTTATTCTATTTTTTGTGTCATTATAGTTGAAAAACCACATTCTCGACTCGTCGTTTATTTTTTTTTACTTTGCTCACTGTTAGTGATTAATAATATGAAAGTCAGGTATGGATACTTTGTTTACTTTTGTTTTTACATAAAACATGCATTTTTCTAGGCAATTTTCTTTCTGCAATTTTTGGGAGATATGTTATGTGGGGCTTTTTTTTGATGAATTTTCCAATTGTTTTTTGTTTTTGTTTTTAACTTTATTATTTTTGTCCCTCTATGGGACTTGAATTTTTTTTTACTCTCATTTGTACTCAGACTGCAGTGTATCTGTATTGCAGTCCATCAGACCTGTCAGTGTTACATTAGCACTTTGCCTTTTAGATCCTGCTTATGGCACAGGCTAACAAGCCAATGAAGCCAGCAAACACCAAGGTCATTAAACTGTCACTTTGTGATTTTGTGCATTGTCAGGTTAAATAAGTCATATATATGTAAATGAGAATATGTGAAGGCATCACATCTTCCAATGTACATGTACTTGATTTTGTGTTAAGTGTTTAATATAATTTGTATGGTAAAATATTCTGAAAAACATGGGTTGTATGTGCATGGCAATGTCCTTGACCAAAGGAGAGCTGCAGTATTTCATTTGCTCAGTGTGGAAAATGGTGACTTGTCTATGTGGCGCCCCCGTGGCTTCCGGCGCTACAAAGTATTGCATCTGTCTTAAGGTGTAATGCTTATCCCGGGTAAGAGGAGGTTAACCGCTGGTGCTTGGAGCTTACACAATACACTTACATAAACACCCAGTTAGTGAGCCAGCACTTACAATGCTCAGGAAGCTAGACTTGGAAATTCCCGGGCAGGATGAGTCATCAAAAAGGAGGGGGCTGTCTGGGAAGGGGGCGAGCACACTTAAGGCTGCTTTACACGGTACGATCGATTGTGCAATTTCACAATCGATCGTACCCGCCCCCGTCCTTTTTGCGTCACGGGCAAATCGCTGCCCGTGTCGCACAAAGTCAGTAACCCCCCGTCACACATACTTACCTCTCGTGCGACCACGCTGTGGGCGGCGAACGTCCACTTCCTGGAGTGGGAGGGACGTTCGGCGTCACAGCGACGTCACACGGCCGCCGGCCAATGGAAGCGGAGGGGCGGAGATGAGCGGGACGTAAACATCCCGCCCACCTCCTTCCTTCACATAGCCGGCGGCGGCCGTGTGACGCAGGTGAGCTGCTGTTCATCGTTCCCGGGGTGTCACACGGAGCGTCGTGTGCTACCCCGGAAACGATGAACAACTAAAATAAACGATATTATGGAACCTAGCGGGCAGTACACGACTCAGGATTTGTGAGCGATACTGCGTCGCTAGGAGGTGTCACACAGGCCGGCATCGCCAGCGATGCCGGATGTGCGTCACAAAAACCGTGACCCCGACGATCTATCGCACGATAGATTGTCTGGTGTAAAGCAGCATTAAGTTTCACTTTAGAAGGAGTTTTACCTCAGAACAGTTTGGACGCAGAAGAGAACAGATAGCCTTAGGAGAGCAGCGTTTAGCAGACTGGTCGTGGGGATGGGAGGCTGGAAGAATTAGTCCCAGGACCAGGGGCCATGATACCACACTGAGTTTGCACAGGACGGACTGCGAGAAGCAGGAGACGACCGAGTGGAGCTGTGAGACAGAGGAGCAACTCGGTAGCCGGAGGGTGAGCCTCCAACAGCCCCTTCGGGACTGGCGCCAAGTCAGGGTGAGGAGCCCTCAGTTAGGGGATCCTTCATCATGGATGCTAACAAATTTGCAGGGAAAGGGGATTTCACATCCCATTGCCCTCCACCAAAAGTCCCGGGGCATAGCAGCGGATAGAGATAGGAGCCACGGCCATGGTCGGGTCCATAACAAGTTTTGCACTTCCTGCGTACAGGACAGCAACTAAAGCCAAGGACACTGGGGTCCCCAAATAGCTTCACGCCGCAGGGATCAACACTACAAGGCGCAAGGAGGAAGGTCTCACACGCTTCACAACACCGGTGATGACCTCTGCTTCATCCGGGATCGGCTGGGGCCCATCCCGGCGATGATCGGTACTCTGCTCAGCACACAAACTGCGAGTAAAACCACCTGAAGCCGCAGCCCCTGTGTGAGACTCTGAGTTGCCGGCGCTGCCGCCCAGCGCTTCAGCTGGACTATCTGAGCTGCAGTAACATCAGCCCTGGAGGAGAGCGACATCTCGCAGCGGTGGCTAATCCCTGGCCGCACACCAGGGGTGACACTCCCAAGCAAACCCCATTCCCCCCTTTTTAACTCTCTCTTTTCCTGTAGCCGACGGGGCCATGGAGCCGGGTCAGGCTATTCACAGCAGCCCCACAAAACCACTAGCCCAGTGATGAGTTAGGCCCTGCAGGTCCCGTGGGGTTCTACATCTACATGAACTTCTAACCATAAACCTATTGGATGCCTTTGGGAAGAATTGGGGTCCAACTATAAGATAAGTTTTATGGGCCATAATTAGGCTTCTATTACACTCTAAAAACTATGTTTTAAAATCGAGTGAAAAACCTGCCCAATAAAATAAAAACTGGAGTTTGCAATGAAGAATCACTAAAATTTATTTACATATGTTCAACCCAATAGTATGTATAAAAGAACTGCACATGGCCAGTGGCATTTACTCATCCAAAAACAAAACAATGAGACACTATCACATATAGTCAGGACTGGGTTTAGACAAAATGGGGTTCTGGGCTAAAGTTTAAAGTAAGGCCCTAAATGCGCACATATTTCACAATCACATTCAAATATTTAGGTTGTATTTACATGCCGAGTTCAGACTGGTAAATGAGCGTGATTGATAATATTGAAGTCCTTCGGTGCTTATTTTGGGCTCTCTTTGCACAGGATTAGGAAGAATGATGGGCACAGAAAGATCTCTAGTAGATCAATCTATTTTCTACACTATTATGTTATTGTGACGCCCTGGACCCCCAGGGGTCACAGTACACTAACATAACACACAACCCTTCCCCTGGGTAGGGATACCAGTCAATCAAATCCTTGTTGCCAGCCTCCAGACTTGATGTCCACACCAGGTGGGGCGGAGCCAGGCGGTTAACCCCACCCACAGAGGAGTACACAGGCCTGGAGGCGGGAAAAGACAGAAGAGTTTGTGGTAGGCAGTGAAAGGGAGAGGAGTGAAAACTGTTGGTGTCTGCGTTGGAGCCCAGGCACGTTCAGCAAGGTCGGCAGACAGTGGTGGCCGTCTGCAGGAGTTGGTGTAGGTCAGCGGAACCGTAGGACCGGGGTCGGGTGGTGGCCCGCCGGTACCGAACCGGGGAGCAGATTGAAGCCAAGCACCAAGGCAGGGTACTCAGACCCCGACTAGGCTAGGAGCCACCGAAAAGGTCAAATTATCTGACTGCGGTCTGGACCTCAGGGGTTCAGTCCCACCTAAGTCCCGTCAGAAGGCAACAACCCAACCCGTCCGGATAAGTGCCACCACCAAGGGCCAGAGATCCAAGGGCCAGCGCCTGCGGGCAAACGGGCTCTCCCGACACGTACACGCCGAGGAGCGGACTACCCGTGGGAAGCCATAGGAGTCAAATACACTTACACAGGTGCAGGAAAATGGCAGCTACCATCAACCCATCCGGGGGGAGTGAGAACACCGCAGCCGGCTGTGGGCCTCGTCCATTCAGCCGTTTGGTTTACCAGAGACTCTGTCCTTCTGTGTCTGAGTGAGTACAACAGTGCCATCCAGCACCGCGCTGCACCGCAACGTTGCACCCGCGCCCATGCTGCCTCCCCGCCTCGGCATCTGCACCTATACCTCCTCCCTACTCCCCAACCAGGGCCCCGGGACCAACAGCCCCTACCCACGGAGGGGTCAACACCTTAGCTGCTCTCCGCCATCGCTCCCGGGATTCCCCGTCACCAGCAGCGGTGGTGCCCACCATCACCAATACCCACCAGAAACCTCCCCTTTTCACTCGTGGGTGAGGAGGCACTACTCGAGCCCCTGAGTCCGACCCCGTGCTCGAGCCACCGAGGAGCAGAAGCACCGGACCCAAGCGCCAGCGATTCCAGACGAGCGGCATTCCCCACCCCTCCGCCCGCGACATTATTAGCAGCACTTCTGCAGTTTGTACAGGGCGATATAATGCTGAGAACACGGATTTCTGTTGCAACATAAACAATCCAATCACCCGATGAATGAGCTCCATTTTGTTCGTTCGTTAAGCAATGGCCATCCTGTTAACACCTATGAACGCTCATCTACACTGCTGGGATTTATAAATGGATGATACATACACACATTATGTGACACAAACACTGTATGTTCCCCACACATGTATACACTGAACACACACACACACACACACACACACACACATATATATATATATATATATATATATATATACAGTGCCTACAAGTAGTATTCAACCCCCTGCAGATTTAGCAGGTTTACACATTCGGAATTAACTTGGCATTGTGACATTTGGACTGTAGATAAGCCTGGAAGTGTGAAATGCACTGCAGCAAAAAAGAATGTTATTTCTTTTTTCATTTTTTTTTTAAATTGAGAAAAGTTTATTCAGAGGGTCATTTATTATTCAACCCCTCAAACCACAAGAATTCTGTTTGGTTCCCCTAAAGTATTAAGAAGTATTTCAGGCACAAAGAACAATGAGCTTCACATGTTTGGATTAATTATCTCTTTTTCCAGCCTTTTCTGACTAATTAAGACCCTCCCCAAACTTGTGAACAGCACTCATACTTGGTCAACATGGGAAAGACAAAGGAGCATTCCAAGGCCATCAGAGACAAGATCGTGGAGGGTCACAAGGCTGGCAAGGGGTACAAAACCCTTTCCAAGGAGTTGGGCCTACCTGTCTCCACTGTTGGGAGCATCATCCGGAAGTGGAAGGCTTATGGAACTACTGTTAGCCTTCCATGGCCTGGACAGCCTTTGAAAGTTTCCACCCGTACCGAGGCCAGGCTTGTCCGAAGAGTCAAGGCTAACCCAAGGACAACAAGGAAGGAGCTCCGGGAAGATCTCATGGCAGTGGGGACATTGGTTTCAGTCAATACCATAAGTAACGTACTCCACCGCAATGGTCTCCGTTCCAGACGAGCCCGTAAGGTACCTTTACTTTCAAAGCGTCATGTCAAGGCTCGTCTACAGTTTGCTCATGATCACTTGGAGGACTCTGAGACAGACTGGTTCAAGGTTCTCTGGTCTGATGAAACCAAGATCGAGATCTTTGGTGCCAACCACACACGTGACGTTTGGAGACTGGATGGCACTGCATACGACCCCAAGAATACCATCCCTACAGTCAAGCATGGTGGCGGCAGCATCATGCTGTGGGGCTGTTTCTCAGCCAAGGGGCCTGGCCATCTGGTCCGCATCCATGGGAAGATGGATAGCACGGCCTACCTGGAGATTTTGGCCAAAAACCTCCGCTCCTCCATCAAGGATCTTAAGATGGGTCGTCATTTCATCTTCCAACAAGACAACGACCCAAAGCACACAGCCAAGAAAACCAAGGCCTGGTTCAAGAGGGAAAAAATCAAGGTGTTGCAGTGGCCTAGTCCGTCTCCTGACCTTAACCCAATTGAAAACTTGTGGAAGGAGCTCAAGATTAAAGTCCACATGAGACACCCAAAGAACCTAGATAACTTGGAGAAGATCTGCATGGAGGAGTGGGCCAAGATAACTCCAGAGACCTGTGCCGGCCTGATCAGGTCTTATAAAAGACAATTATTAGCTGTAATTGCAAACAAGGGTTATTCCACAAAATATTAAACCTAGGGGTTGAATAATAATTGACCCACACTTTTATGTTGAAAATGTATTAAAATTTAACTGAGCAACATAACTTGTTGGTTTGTAAGATTTATGCATCTGTTAATAAATCCTGCTCTTGTTTGAAGTTTGCAGGCTCTAACTTATTTGCATCTTATCAAACCTGCTAAATCTGCAGGGGGTTGAAGACTTCTTGTAGGCACTGTATATATACACACACAGCACACACACATCTTTACAGAGCACATACAGTTGTGCTCACAAGTTTACATAACCGGCAGATTTTTCACTTTCTTGGCCTTTTTTCAGAAAATATGAATGATAATACAAAAGCTTTTTTTTCCACTCACAATTAAGGGGGCTTTACACGCTGCGATATCGCTAAGGAGATATTGTCAGGGTCACGGTGGTTGTGACGCACTTCCGGCCTTGTTAGCGAGATCACAGCGTGTGACTCCTCTGAGCGACCGTAAACGATCGCAAAAGAGGGAAAAATCGGTGGTCATGGAGAGGTCGACCTAAAACAAAATATCATTTTCTGCACAGTAGCGATGTGGTTCGTCGCTTCTGCGGCACCACACATTGCTGTGTGTGACACCGCAGGAGCGACAACCATCTCCTTACCTCCGTCCACCAGAAAAGGAGGAAGGAAGGAGGTGGGCGGCATGTTCCGGCCGCGCATCTCCTCCCCTCGTTTTCTATTGGGCGGCGGTCCAGTGACGCTGCTGTGATGTCGCTGTGACGCTGAACGAACCACCCCCTTAGAAAGGAGGCGGTTCGCCGGTCACAGCGATGTCGCAGAGCAGGTATGTGCGTGCAACGCTGCCGTAGCGATAATGTTCGCTACGGCAGCAATCACCACATATCGGCCGTACGACGGGGGCGGGTGCTATCGTGCTCGACATCGTTAGCAATTGCTAGTGATGTCGCAGCATGTAAAGCCCGCTTTAGTGGTTGGGTGAAGCCATTTAATGTCAAACTTCTGTGTTTTCTCTTTTTAAATCATGTTGACAACCAAAAACATCCAAATGACCCTGATCAAAAGTTCACATACCCTGGTGATTTTGGCCTGATAACGTGCACAGAAGTTGACGAAAATGTGTTTGAAAGGCTAATAAAGGTAGCATCCTCACCTGTGACCTGTTTGCTTGTAATCAGTGTGAGTGCATAATAGCTGAATGAGTTTCTGGGATCCAGACAGACTCTTGCATCTTTCAACCAGCCATTGACATTTCTGAATTGTGAGTAATGGGGAAAGCAGAGCAATTGTTAATGGATATACAGGAAAAGATAGTTGAACTGAATAAAACAGGAAAGGGATACAACAAGATAGCCAAGCAATTTATAATGCCAGTCAGCAGTGTTCAAACTGTGATTAACAAATGGAAAATCAGAGGCTCTATAAAAACCAAACCTGTTGTGAATGTCATCCAAGTGGGTTCTTGCTTGGAGCTCCCTCTGGTGGCCAGGAATGGTAATGAAGCTGATTCTTAATCTGTGACTCAAACAGGTGTTGGTATTAATTGGGAATCCAGGAAGTCATATTGCTGACCAGCCTGGTGTATATAGGAGAATAGTTTTTGCTTAGCTGCTGCCAATGATAAATGTTTTCTTCTGCCTCTGAAGATGGCTTGGAATTTGTCCTTCAGGTTCCTCAATTTATCCTGCACCAGAATTCACTCCAGATAAGTCTGCAGGTTTTCTTTGCTGAATTGCTGGTTTTGCACCTAAGGGTGTTTGTGGGTTTTTTTCTCCATTTTGTTCTGTGTCTGTTTTCTTGTATGTGAGGATCTGGCACTCTGCTAAATTGGGAGAGCAGTTCCTTCAGCAAGAAAGGGAGTTTTCTCCCTGTTCTGAGTTGGATTATTTGCACTTTAGAAATTGATTTGTTCTGTGATTTTGTTTCTTCCCATTATATCGGCAGTACCTGATATAGCGGGGGAAGACCATGTGGTCTTAGGGCCTTTTTTTCTATCAGGAGTTTGGTATTTTTTGCAGGGTTTTTTGCTGGCCACAATCAGTTATCTTTGCTGTCCTGTGGTATCTACTAAGTCAGGCCTCACCTTTGCTAATCTATATTTTCTATCTGTGTATTGTGTTTTCTTATATCAACGTCATTACATGTTGGGGGCTTGCTATTCTTTTGGTAACTGCTCAAAGGCAAGTTAGGATTCCTCATTTCTATCTTTGAGGTGTAGCAAGTTTCTCCAGCAGTGATGAGGTGTCTAGGTGTGTTAGGAACATCCCACTGCTACGTCTAGTGTTGTCCGATAGATAGGGGATTTGCGGTCATCTTAGTTTCCAACTACTCTTGCGGTTTTTGTTTTTCCCTGATTAATGGGATTTTTTGTGATCGTCCACAGTTACCAGTTCATAACACAAACCACAATCAAGTAGACCAACAAAAATTTCGGCCACTACTATCAGGAACATTGTTCGGGATGCAAAGAAAAAGCCACAAATAACATCAGCTAAAACACAGGACTCACTGAAAACTAGCAGTGTGGCTATTTCAAGATGCACAAAAAGGAGGCACTTGAAGAAAAATGGACTGCATGGTCAAGTTGCCAGAAGAGAGCCATTTCTGCGCAAATGGTGACTGGTCTGCAAACCATGTCCTATGAGGAACGGTTACAGGATTTAGGATTGTTTAGCTTGCAAAAGAGAAGACTGAGAGGAGACCTAATAGCTGTCTATATCTTAAAGGATGTCACACTGTAGAGGGATCAGTTTTATTCTCATTTTCACAAGGAAAGACTAGAGGCAATGGGATGAAACTGATGGGGAAGAGACACAGATTAGATATTAGAAAAAACTTTTTGACAGTGAGTGTGATCAACGAGTGGAACAGGCTGCCACGAGAGGTTGTGAGTTCTCCTTCAATGGAAGTCTTTAAAAAGAGGTTGGACGGACATCTGTCTGGGATGATTTAGTGAATCCTGCATTGAGCAGGGGGTTGGACTAGATGACCCAGGAGGTCCATTCCAACTCTAATATTCTATGATTCTATGATTCTAAATGCCACAAAGTATCTTACCTACAATACACCAATAACCACAGAGACAAGCCTCCAAATTTCTGGAAAAAAGTAGTTTGGAGTGATGAGACCAAAATCAAACTTTTTGGTCACAACCATAAACGTTATATTTGGAGAGGTGCCAACAAGGTATATGATGAAAGGAACATCATTCTGTAAAGCATGGAAATGGATCGCTGATGATGTGGGGATGTGTGAGCTACAAAGGCAGAGGTAACTTGGTCAAAGTTGAAGGAAAGATGAATGCAGCACATTATCAGCAAATACTTTAGGTAAATTTGCACTCATCAGCCTGGAAGCTGCGCATGGGACATACTTGGACATTCCAACATGACAACGATCCAAAACACAAGGCGAAGTCAACCTGTCATTGGCTACAGCAGAGCAAACTGAAGGTTCTGGAGTGGCCATCTCAGTCTACTGTCCTCAATATCATTGAGCCACTCTGTGGAGAACTCAAGCGCACAGTTCATGCAGTTCAGTCTACAAATTAAAGAATTAAGAAGGTACCTCAACGCTAATTACATTTTATAGATGTTATTTTTCTATTTTTGTTAGTAAACCCATCATAAGCATGTGAAGAATGAAGCCGGCAGGAAGCTCTCCTGCTGTTATTATATGGCAATTACCCTTTCATCCCTGGGTGATTTTCATTTTTTTTTTTACTTTTTGCTTTTTCCTTCCTTCTTCCAAAGCCATATTTTATTTATTTTCCCTTCCACGTACACATATTATGACTTGTTTGTTGCGGGCCGAACTGTAATTTTGATTAAAACCATTAATTTTACTACATACAGTTAGGTCCAGAAATATTTGGACAGTGACACAATTTTCACGAGTTGGGCTCTGCATGCCACCACATTGGATTTGAAATGAAATCTCTACAACAGAATTCAAGTGCAGATTGTAACGTTTAATTTGAAGGTTTGAACAAAAATATCTGATAGAAATTGTAGGAATTGTACACATTTCTTTACAAACACTCCACATTTTAGGAGGTCAAAAGTAATTGGACAAATAAACCAAACCCAAACAAAATATTTTTATTTTCAATATTTTGTTACGAATCCTTTGGAGGCAATCACTGCCTTAAGTCTGCAACCCATGGACATCACCAAACGCTGGGTTTCCTCCTTCTTAATGCTTTGCCAGGCCTTTACAGCCGCAGCCTTCAGGTCTTGCTTGTTTGTGGGTCTTTCCGTCTTAAGTCTGGATTTGAGCAAGGGAAATGTATGCTCAATTGGGTTAAGATCTGGTGATTGACTTGGCCATTGCAGAATGTTCCACTTTTTAGCACTCATGAACTCCTGGGTAGCTTTGGCTGTATGCTTGGGGTCATTGTCCATCTGTGCTATGAAGCGCCGTCTGATCAACTTTGCGGCATTTGGCTGAATCTGGGCTGAAAGTATATCCCGGTACACTTCAGAATTCATCCGGCTACTCTGGTCTGCTGTTATGTCATCAATAAACACAAGTGACCCAGTGCCATTGAAAGCCATGCATGCCCATGCCATCACGTTGCCTCCACCATGTTTTACAGAGGATGTGGTGTGCCTGGGATCATGTGCCGTTCCCTTTCTTCTCCAAACTTTTTTCTTCCCATCATTCTGGTACAGGTTGATCTTTGTCTCATCTGTCCATAGAATACTTTTCCAGAACTGAGCTGGCTTCATGAGGTGTTTTTCAGCAAATTTAACTCTGGCCTGTCTATTTTTGGAATTGATGAATGGTTTGCATCTAGATGTGAACCCTTTGTATTTACTTTCATGGAGTCTTCCCTTTACTGTTGACTTAGAGACAGATACACCTACTTCACTGAGAGTGTTCTGGACTTCAGTTGATGTTGTGAACGGGTTCTTCTTCACCAAAGAAAGTATGCAGCGATCATCCACCACTGTTGTCATCCGTGGACGCCCAGGCCTTTTTGAGTTCCCAAGCTCACCAATTCCTTTTTTCTCAGAATGTACCCGACTGTTGATTTTGCTACTCCAAGCATGTCTGCTATCTCTCTGATGGATTTTTTCTTTTTTTTCAGCCTCAGGATGTTCTGCTTCACCTCAATTGAAAGTTCCTTAGACCGCATGTTGTCTGGTCACAGCAACAGCTTCCAAATGCAAAACCACACACCTGTAATCAACCCCAGACCTTTTAACTACTTCATTGATTACAGGTTAACGAGGGAGACGCCTTCAGAGTTAATTGCAGCCCTTAGAGTCCCTTGTCCAATTACTTTTGGTCCCTTGAAAAAGAGGAGGCTATGCATTACAGAGCTAAGATTCCTAAACCCTTTCTCCGATTTCGATGTGAAAACTCTCATATTGCAGCTGGGAGTGTGCACTTTCAGCCCATACTATATATATAATTGTATTTCTGAACATGTTTTTGTAAACAGCTAAAATAACAAAACTTGTGTCACTGTCCAAATATTTCTGGCCCTGACTGTGGTGTCCTGGAAAATAGGGAAAAAAGTTCCAAATGCGTTAAAAATATAGCAAAAAAAGTGCAATTCCACAATGGTTATTTGAGTTTTGTTTTCCATATTAACTATGTAGTAAAACTGACCTAGCAAAAAGACTATCAAGGTCAAGATGGGTACATAGATATCAAATATGTATAGTTTTTTTTAAATTTAATTGGTTAAAACAAATTCTAAAAATTGTGAAAAAATTGCTTTTGTTATAATTTTTCAAGACCTATAATGTGTTCAGTTTTCAGAATATGGGTCTAGGTGAGACTTTATATCTTGGGGACTGGGCTGATGTTTTTACTGATACCATTTCTGTTATGAACACAGCAATACCAAATTTGTGCATTTTTTTTTATTGTTTTAATTTTATTTTCAGTGTAGCTCCTTTTGTAGATTCTGGGAGCCCCCAATGAAGTGGGGACCCAGGACAGTTGCCCAGTTTGCCCTCCCTAATACCAGTCCTGTATACACCTCCTAATATTACCTGTCTGTGTGACTTGAGCTCCACAAAGCAACAGTCATCTGTTTATCACAGGAGTCACTGGGAAACCTCCATTGGTTCATTTACTTATACAGGACTATGCTTTAGTTTTTCATGTACAGATGCGTCTTTCACTACCTTGCTTGACATTTGAAATAACTCCTTCACCCCCGGGCGATTTTCCGTTTTTCCGTTTTGCTCCCCTTCTTCCGAGAGCTGTAACTTTTTTATTTTTCCGTCAATTTTGCCATACGAGGGCTTGTTTTTTGTGAGATGATTTGTACTTTTGAATGACACCTTTAGTTTTACCATATAGTGTACTGGAAAACAGCAAAAAAGTTCCAAATGCGGAAAAATTGCAAAAAAAGTGTGATTGCATGATTGTTTTGAAGGTGTTTTCTTCACTGTGTTCACTATATAGTAAAACTCATGTGTCGGTGTGATGATTCAGTTCAGTACAAGTTTGTGGACACCAAACATGTATAGGGTTACTTTTATCTAAGGGGTTAAAAAATGTCACAAGTATGTAAAAAAATGGCGCACTTTTTGCGTCATTTTCCGATACCCCTAAAGTTCTACATTTTCAGGATATGGGGCTCATTATTTTTTCGTCCTGAGCTGACATTTTTAATTATATCCTTTTTGCACAGATGCTAAATTTTGATAACCTGTTTTAGCATTTTAGGCAAAATTTGCAGCGACCAATAAAACTTAATTTTGGCGTGTGGAATATTTTTGTCGCTATGCCGTCTACCGATCAGAGTAATTGATTTTACATTTTGATAGATCGAGCATTTCTGAATGCGGCGATACCAAATGTGTGTTTATTTTTTATTTTTTTAACCCGTTAATTCTCAAAGGGGCAAAAGGGGGTGAATTGAATTTTTATATATTTTTTTAAATTTGTATTTATTTATTTTTTTAAAGTATCAGTAGTCAGATCACTTATTCATTTCTGTAGATCACAGCTGCAGAGCTCTGATCTGCAGAAATGCTGCTTTTCTCTAACAGTCAGCACTCTGACGTCTGGAAGAGGAAGTGACTCATGATAGCCACAGGAGTCATCACATGACCCTGTGCTACCATGGTGACCATCAGCTCCATGTGATAACGTTATGTGACTTCAGATGGCAGCGGGTAAGTGCACATTACCCATTGCTGTCATTTACATTGCGCTGTCATATTTTGACAGCACGATTTAAGGGGTTAACAGGCACGAGTGGATTGTGGATCCACCTGCACCTGATAGCCGCACATGTCAGCTGTTCAAATCAGCTGACATGTGTGGGACTTATCGCAAGCTCACCGCAGCAGCCGCAGGTGATTACCCTGACCGGATCCATGATATACCAAGTACGTCATGTGTCGAAAAGAGGTTAATGGATGGCGTATATAAGTGCTGTAAGATGACCAGATTAAAAAAAAAACAACATAATTTTGTCATACCATATTTGAAGAAGTTTTTGTAAAATTAATTGCAGTCTTTAAGAATTTTACAGCTTGGTAAAACAATATATATTAAATATGCATTTTAGAAATTGGAATAATTTAAGAAAGTACTTCCAAAGTAATATTTGGACATATAGAACAAAGAGGCACTCTGCAAAGAAAAATGTTAAGTAGAGGCAGTAACTTCACTCCGAGGGTTCAATGGTGGTCGGTCACGTTGACTTAAAAGTTTGCCCATACTTAGTCAAACTTTATGCATTTGTACCTGTAAAAAATCCATTAATGATTTACACCTCAAATGATAAATAAGGTAAAAATTTCCTGCTGTTGTGATGTGCGTTTATTTGACAAGTCTATTGTCTATTAAACAATCCAATTATTAAATTATGCTAATAAACTAAGGATTAAATGTTTCCTTCTCACTTTTGAATGAAAGAGTTTGATGATGCTTAAAATAACCGATAAACCGCTTCACAACGTGCATTAATTTGTTACACAATGCAGTAATGAAGCATACTAATTCATGCATAAATTAACCACAAGTCTCTTGTTTCCATTTAGATAAAAGTTCATTTTGCACTAAGATGTATTCCCATTTGTCTGGAAACAATAGGACAGGTGCATGCCCTTCAATGTACCATGATCCAAGAGGCAGGAAGGAAGTTTTACACCTGGTTTTCCATTCTGTGTGCTCCTCTGCCTCAGCTAATTTTCCCAATGTCATGTTTGTTACAACCAAAACTGTCAAAGAGAATTACCACTTTGAAACATGATGTCCTAATTTTGGCAGTTCGCATCTTTAGCTGTTTTGCTCTTCTTTTATAAAGTTGTTGTTACCATATATTTAACGAACATGACTCATGGAAAAGACTTCATCGCATATTATGGATTATTTAATCCACTTCAGGATTGTCGGCTATAAAACAAAACTTACATGGTGCCTTTCAATGTAAAACCTTTATCCATTATTTTGTAACAGTATGGTTTCTACTCATTAACTGCCTGTGGCTCTTAGCATAAAATCTTTCTGTTACTTTTTACCTTGAACATAAAGTTCGTCATGGAGTGATACTTTATTAACTGTTTGACTTAAAATGTTAGACTGAGCCACATTCTGTATGACTTAGCAATGATGTTTCAAAACATCATTGAACAGTCAACAGCTCCATGAGATCATGAAGCTGCAGGAGTGCAGAGTGTCAGAAACAGCCTGACTCCACACAGAGAATACAGAGTTACTTTTTTGTGAATACATTTGAATTAGATTCCAGTTTTGGGTTCCCTCTTGTGGTCAGTGCTGGTAATGCATCTGACTTGCTGAGTAGGAACTGGACAGCTGAGTAGGATTTGCAATCAGGTCATTTGGTTTGGGCCTATATAACTATGTAGCTTCCTTTTGTTCCTTGCCGGTGCTCAATATATTTCTTGTGTTCTAAGGACTTCCTGAAACCAGCCCTGTTCTCTGTGTCTACCAGAACTCCTCTCAAATAAGTTCGTTTTGTACCTTTGCTTATGGTTTTTCACTTTCTTGTGATTTTACCTGTGTGGAGTTCCTGGTGGAATTGGATTATTCCCTGCTGGGAGTATCTGTGTTCCTTGCTCCATGTTCTGTTATGTATTGTGTTTTGTCATGCTTGGTACAATATTCAGTCCCCTCTCTATATCAATGTTTTTCTTGGATCCCAGTAACACCAGAGTACTGATAGAGCGAGGAGAGCCTGTTCAGGCTCAGTATTTTTCCATGTCAGACGTGCTGGTATTTATTAGGGTTTTTACGGTTGCAGTCAGTGCTCTTTCCTATTCTTTCCTATGCAGATAATTTTGGGCCTCATCTTTGCTGACTCTGTTCTCTAGCTACGTATTATGTTTTCCTATATCACCGTAATCTTTACATGTGGAGGGCGATCTATATCTTTGGGGACTACTCCGAGGCAGATTAGCTTTTCTACATTTTTTCTCTGTTATTTCTCTGAGTATTTAGTTCTCCGGCTGTGTCGAGAAGACTAGGTCATCGTAGGCTCGTCCCACGGCTACTTCTAGTTGTGTGTCAGTATTAGGTCTGCAGTCCGTTAAGGTTCCAGCCACTTTGGTTATTTTCTGGGTTTCCGAGTTATTGCTCTTTTTCTGATCCTCCTCGGTCACTGGATCCCAACATAGTTTATTACCATCCCTGCCTTACTGATCACTGAATAAACAGTGCTACATTTACAATTTACGTAGCAACAATAGTACTACAACCTCCAATCGTAGTGATCATGCCATCGCCAGATGCAGAAGGGAGGTAGAACTGATGGGTCATAATAAAACCCATATCACGGTATATTATGGATTATTTTAGTTCAGGACAATTGACTATAAACAAAACTTACATGGTGCCTTTCATGTACAATGTAAAACCTTTATCCATTATTTTGTAACACTATGGTTTCTATCATTAACTGCCTGTGGCTCTTATCATAAAAGCTTTCATTCTATCTTTTACTTTTTACCTTCAACATAAAGTTCCTCATGGAGTAATGTTTTATTAACTGTTCGCAGACAGCCCAATTACTTAAAATGTCAGACTGATATACAGATGACTCAGCAATGATGTTTCAAAACATCATTGAACAATCAACAGCTCCATAAGATCATGAAGCTGCAAGAGTACAGAGTGTCAGAAACAGCCTGACTCCACACAGAGAACACAGAGGTAGTTTATTACCATCTCTGCCTTTCTGATCACTGAATAAACAGCGCTACGTGGACAATTTAGGAAGCAACAATAGCACTACTGCCTCCAATCATAGTGCTCATGCCATTGCCAGATGCAGCAGGGAGGAAGAACTGATGGGTCGTAATAAAACCCATATCAGTTTGACAGTGCAACAACAAGACTGAATTTGTTTTGTAACTGGGGCTAATATGCCAAAGGGAAAATTATTATTAATAAAAAATGTATCTACATGTTTAATTGCCACTCAAATATCTTTAATGACCTTATTAGAGGAACAATGTGTAAAATAAATGAAAAAATAAATAAAAAATTAGCTGAAAGAAAAAAGCAAATAGAAAAAACGAAAGTCAATAAAAGTCCAAATTTCTAGCTCTGCTTTGATGATAAAACCTCACATATCTGACAGGAGAATTCCATTATTCTGTTAACATAGTATAGACCTTGGCTGAGCAGCAATCAAAAGCAGCTTCTAAATGGAGCAAGAACAGGCTTAGTGAAACAGCACTGCAGCATAGTAATTTAGGAGAAAATTAATTAGGTACAATACAAAAATTCATAACTTTGCAAGGCCAAGAGGATATATTTAAAAACGTATAGCTATTTATTTATCTTTTTTTTTAGAGCATAATTATATTTATTATACTGTATGTTTCCTTTATTTAGATCTGTTTGAGTATAAGTTTGAATTAAATCAATAGTGTGTGAATGAAAAATGGCTTTAAAGTAACTTATAGTTGGAAGAGAAAACCTAGCACTACAATGTAATTGTTTAAAAAAAACTCCAATGAGATAGTAAAAAATAAAATGCTATTCATGAGGGTTAAAATGACACTATAAACAAAATAATTGCTGTTAAAACACGTATTTTATTCAATATTATTAAAATAATTCCTTATTACAGTAGCTAGGATGACAAGTGCATTAAAAGACGGTTTCTCAAAAGACAAAACAGGATGAGATGAAAGGTATAAGATATCTGAAGGTAATTCATAGCTGGATAGTATTTTATATATAAACATTTTATCTTTTACTATCTCATTGGAGTTTTTTTTAAACATTTACTTTATTGATGAAACCTAATCTAAGGATTTTTTGATTATGCACTCCAATGTATTGTATTAAAGAAGAGTCAATGCTTCATTGGTCCAGCAATTTCAAAATGTGTGACGTTTCAGTCAATCAGACATTCATCCGACATACAGATTGGCTAACTTAACAGCAATTATAAGAAGTTAGAATCTGTATGGTGCTGATAAGAGGCACTCCTGTGCCTATCCTGGCTCCTATGCAGCTATTGTAGGGGAGGTGATGTTTTATATGGTCGTGCTGCAGGACCCGGAAATGGACCATAGGAACATTGACATTCCTCACACTTCACACTAGACATGATCACCTCTGTGGCATCTTTGCTCCTTACATTGCGTCAGAGTTCTCTTACTGTAGACCAGCATGCCATATGTTTCTGCACGCTCTCCTCCAAATTTGCTTGGAACAACGAGGCTCTGGTTGCCGCCTTCTGGGAACGACTGACAGGCATCATAAACATGAACTGGCAGGCCGTTATATTCCACCCCCTTGGACAGCTTGATCTCTTTTGCCACCCGGGTTGACCTAATGTTCTAGGAGTGCTCTAGAGAGATGTCCAGAGATAAGAGACCCTCGCACAGGCCTAGCATCTTCCTTCCAGATACCGCTCTCTCCTCAGCCATCCACATCCTTCTTTCCTCCTGAACCAATGGAGGTGGATCATATCAAGATCCCTGAACAGCGCTGGGAGGATCGTTTGGCCAATGGGTTGTGTTTTCACTGCAGGAGTACTGATCCTCGTATTTGCTTCTGTCCAAAGAAGCTGGGAAACTCTAAAGCCTAGGACTGGTTGGAGAGGCTACCCTAGGTGAAGATAGCATCTCTTCACCCGGTACTTTAAATGTGTAAGTGTCATCTGGAGAGGCCCTGTTCATGAAGGTGGTATATCTGGATTCTGGCTTGGCTGGGAATTTCATGCAGCAGGTCAGAGAAAATTGCCATCAGATTCTTGTAACATCTCTTCTGAATCCTTTGTTGATTTCTTCAGGTGATGGGAGACCACTCAATGAGTCCGTGCACTTTGTTACTGAGGCTGTAAAACTCCAGATTGGTGCTTTGCGTATGGAGAAGATTGCCTTCTATGTGCTTCCAGATATGGCCCATCTGCGCCTCCTTGGCTTGTTGTGCCTATAGAGTCATAAGTCAATTCTTGACTGGCATGCTGGAGAAGTTATCTGTTGGGGTTAGTACTGCCACGAGAAGTGTTTCCTCTCTATTCGGCCAGTCCAGCAACCACGGTCTCTGTCGAGTTTCCCAGGCCTACCCTCTACCCTATTGGTCATTTGTGGATGTCTTCAACAAGAAAAAGGCTGAGGTCTTCCCTCAAGCACAGACCATACAATTGCTCTATTGACCTTATGCCTGGAGCCACCCCACCTAGGGGCCGTATCTACAATGACTTTGTTTGAGATGTAGACCATGTCTGAGTGCATCAAGGACAACCTTGCTAGGGAAATCATATGGAAGTGCTCTTCTCCGGCAGGGGCTGGTTTGTCTTTGTGAAGATCAAGGATGGTTCTCTATGACTCTGTATTGATTACAGGGGACTAAATCAGATCACAGTTAATAACAAATATCCTCTCCCTCTAATCCATGAGCTTTTTGACCCTCTCAGAGGAGCTTGAATCTTCCCCAAGCTCAACCTTCTTGGGGCATATAACCTGATGCTTTTAACACCTGGGTTGGCCACTATGAATACCTTGCCATGCTGTTCAGGCTCAGCAATGTCCCAGCTTTCTTCTAGTAATTGGTGGTCTAGTAGTAATCTTCCATGACCTTCTGAATACTAGTTTGGCGGTATATCTGTGGTATATCTGGACAATATCCTGGTTTTCTCTCCTGACCTGCCTACTCATAGTGGAATATTTGTCAGGTCTTAGAGAGACTGAGGGAAAACTGCCTGTATTCTAAGTTCGAGAATTGTATTTTTGAACAGACCTCCCTTCCCTTCCGTTCCTTGGCTATGTCATCTCCGACACAGGTAGGTTTGAAGATGGATCTCGAGAACGTGTTTTCCATTCTCAAATGGCCTCTTCCCATGGGGTTTAAAGCTATCCAGGGGCTTCTTGGTTTTGCAAATTATTATGGGGCATTCATTCCCCATTTCTTTGCTCAGATTGCTCCTATCTCAGCCATGACCAAAAAGGTGCAAATGTAAAGGCCTGGACAACCGAGGTCGAAAAAGCATTTCTTTCCCTTAAGAAATCCTTATCTTCTGCTCCGGTTTTGCATAGACCGTAAACTAATTAGCAGTTCTTTCTGGAAGTGGATGCTTCTTCTTCTGAGGCTGGAGGGGTGCTCATGCATAAATCTTCAGATGTATGGTTACCTGTGGTTTCTTCTTGAAGGCTTTCTCAGCTCCTGCAGACAAATACTCCATCATAGATTGTGGGTTGTTCGCTATCAAGCTTGCCTTGAAGGAGTGGCGTTTTTTTCAGGACGGGGCGGTTCACCCTGTTATTATCTATACAGACCAGAAGAATCTGCCATATTTACACTCAGCACAAAGGCTTAATTACTGACAAGCTAGATGGTTCTTATTCTTTGCCCAATTTGATTTCCTTCAACACTTTTAGCCAGCAGACAAGAAGCACTTTCCAAGTAATTTCTCCTCTTTGATCAGGAAGAAGATCGCCAGCATATCATCAGTCCTATTAAAATGATTCCTGTGGCTCTGGTTAACCTGTCCAGTCATGGACACTAAAATCTCTCTTGAAAGCACGTCTGGCTGGATGAAGAGACATGCGGACAAGAGGTGATTGAATCCTACTCGCTTTCTCCCTGGAGACATCGGTGTGGCTTTCTTCTCAATACATCCATCATAACATTCCAACCTACAAGCTCGGTCCTCGATACATTGGTCTGTTTGAAGTCATCAACCAGATGAACTATGTCTCATAAATTGAAGCTCTCGGCTATGCTACATATTCCCAATTCTTTTCACGTGTCTCTGCTCAAGCCTGTTGTTCTGAGTCACTTCTCAGTGACCCTGGTACCTCACCTCTGCCTCTCTACACTGAAAACGTCTTTAAGGTGAAAGATATTCTGGCCATCAAAATGGTGAGAGGTAAAACCTCTTTCTTGATCCTTTGGAAGGGTTTTGGTCCTGAGGAGAGGTCTTGGGAACCCGGGAGAATATTAATGCCCCTTTCCTCCTGAAGAGATTTTTGTCTGGTTTAGAGTAGAGAGGCATAAGGGAGAGAGTACTGTTAAACTATTGGCACCCCTGCATTTTGTGTGTCAGGGGTGCCAACACTCTAATCCTGGCACTTCTTCGTCCTCCAGTCCCTGTGACCCAACTGCAGCTCCTGCGTCGCCACCACACTCTGTGTCTGACACTCCCTGCCTTCTCTCTCCCTGGCTTCTGGCTCCCAATATCCGTGCCTGCACAGCAGAGCTCTTGGGAGCACACTTAGGACGTGGCCGCACTGCTCTCCCTTTTCTTAAAGGTCCAGCACATCCTAACCTTGACATGCCTCTCAGCAAGTGGCTGAGAGGCAGTGTGTTTATAAGGCATTCTCCCTCATTGGACGGTGCCTGTTAAATTTTTCCCTGTAGTTATGCTGCTCGTGCTAGTTGCCAGGTTCCCGTGCTTCTACTTGTACTCCTTTATTGTCCATTGACTCTGTTTCTGTTTAAATCCACCAATCTGTCTCCTCCAGTACCAGCGTGCACCTGTCCACAGCATCCATCCACCAGTCCGTGTCTTCCAGTACCAGCCTACACCTGTCTGCAGCATCCATCCACCAGTCTGCATCCTCCAGTACCAGCCTGCACCTGTCTACAGCATCCATCCACCAGCTTGTGTCCTCCAGCACCAGCCTGCACCTGTCTGCAGCATCAATCCACCAGTCCGTATCCTCCAGTACCAGGCTGCACCTGTCTGCAGCATCCATCCACCAGCTTGTGTCCTCCTTTACCAGCCTGCCCTTGTCCACATCTTCCTCCACCTCATCTGTACCATTAGCCGGTCTCTGTCCTCTGGCGTCAGCTGCAGAGGTGCCAGGATTCCCCGGGGTTGCTTTCTGGCAGTTACCTATCTGCGTGTTTGTCTATTTCCACCTCCTTCGGTTGTACTGAACACTTGGTAGCAACTCAGTGAACAGTATCTTTGTCCAGTGGTTCTTCTTCCCCCTCATCCGTTTCACTGTTCGGGACAGTTGTAAAGTGTGGTGTCATCACTTCATACTTATTATTAAGGATTGGTATCCTATCTGTGAACTCTACAGATATTATATGAAGTACTGTGCATCTCATTTACTAAAGTAACTTATAGGATCACCACAATGTATATTATATCACTTTATGTAATATATAGATGATAATAAAAAAATGTGTGATAAATCATGATAAGTATAGTAAGAAAATAATAATAGTTCAAACATGTAAAACATATAGATTATAGAGAAACTGGCTTGTTAGAAATTACAATTTAAAGGAAATTAGTGAAAACCACAAAAAGAATAATTGAAGTTGCAGTCTATTCATTTTGCAGTAACAGGTGCACTAAAATTATTTCTTCCCAATTTTCATATTCTATTGCCCTGGGAGACAGTGCCTCACTTGGTGGAATGGCAGCGTTCCAGTAAGCCATTGGTGCATGCCAAGGTTCCCAGCTGTCCCTCCAAGTGAAATGGTCATGAATTCTGTTTCCCTTACAAATATTGTGTTGTGTATGTTAGAAAGCTAAAGGAAATAGTTAACATTATTATCATGAGCACTAATTTCCTTACTATGATATAGGCTGCATGTATTTCTAGTACAGTGATTAATAGAAGTGAAAATAGGGACAATATGTAATGTGTATAATGGTAAAGGCTCAGGCGTGACTATGGATCTACTCAAAGAACACAAAGGATATGGATGTAATATATTATGCAATGTTGAATTAGTCTATATCTAGAGAAGATATCCTTACAATTGTCTCAGGGTCAATCAGAATCCTATAATGTTATCTCAAATACACATAGTTGGCTCAATTTACAGGTAGACATTAGTGTTGAGCGAGTACCTAACTATTCGTACTCGCTATGCTCATAATGAGTACTGTCTACTACTCACATATTCATTCCGAATAGCATGTGTAATGCAAGTCAACGGAGAATACTCGCAATGTAACCGGAATTCCGCACTATTCGCCACTCGCACGAATAGTACGGCATTCGGGTCACTCGTTACCCGACACTTCTTGCAAGTTTTTCCCCATTGACTTGCATTGCCCAAGCTATTCGGAACAAATACGAGAGTACTTTATTAGTATTAGTACTCATTATGAGTATAGCGAGTAGGAATAATCAGCTACTCGCTCAACTCTAGTAGACATTCAACCTTAACTTGGTTTTGGAGTAGTTGACCCAACTTGGAGTAGCAGAAGAAAACTTGCAAGAAGGAGAACGTACACGAGTCGTAGGCTTTACACCCCTGGCAGATTAAATATTATGGATCATCCTGGCAAGAGTTAGTACATTGTACATTAGACAGTAAGGGATGAGTCAACTCTTAAAGTTGATGTGTTGGAAAATGAAAAATGGGCAACCATTAAAGTCAGAGCAATTTAGACAAGTACTGAATTGTAATGGGAGATCTTATGGCTTGTTCCCAAATTTACCTGCCAAAAGTTGTACAATGAAGAACCAGGCTCATTGGTGTGCATGGGTAACCGATCATCAGCTGTAGCAGGTAACTGTTTGGTCGATGATTGGCCACAAAGTCACTTGTCATTGACAAAAAAGATCAGGAAGCACAGAGACCGGCATATTCATTGGAATCTGTAGTGTAACTAATCCCAATAGATTCTTTCTGACAGACCTCATTAATTATATCGCTCTACTTATTTTACTGGGCAGAATTGTAGTGTATGCTACTTTTATTCTGTTATCAAAGAGCAGCATATACTAAAGGTGAGCTACCTTCACAAATCTGTATGCGTTCGTTGCCGAAATCTCCCAGCATACCCTGCTTGATCTCACAAAGCTTGTTCCACCTACTCTTTTTCTTCAGCATCCTTAAAAGTCTTTATATGAGTAAGATAAATTATTGTAGTGCATCATAAAAGCTCAGCTAAGACTTTAGAAGTGTTTCCGTAAATACTTTTGTTCTCCAAAGCAAAAAGCAGAATTGTGAATGCAGCTCTTGACTATAAAACTGAACAAAACAAATGTTTTTATAACACTCATAGAAGTGGATGGAGAGAGATGGACATATTATATTCCATACATGTCTGAAATGGGAATATCCTTTTAACAAAGCTGTACTGTGCAAACTGAATAAAGAATGAAAAATACAAATTAGACATCAGATTTAATATATATCTACATATTCATAAACAAAAGTGTTTCGCTATATTTAAACATTGATAGCAGAAAAATATATCATTTTTCCAACGTACAGAGGCTTAGAAATAGGAAAAAGATAGCGTTTCTGAAATTCGACTATTTGACAGCAGTGACCTGTCCAATTTAATTCCAAGCATGTGTGCAGCTGTTATCCAGCCAGAAATTATATTGCGAGCAAGTGAGGTTTCAGAGAACTGGATGACCTTGCCACCAGTAAATCCATGTGGACAGGTTGGAAGAAAGCTTATGTCTGTAGGGCAGGACAGACAGATGACAGTTTTTCCCTGGGTAAGACAACTCGTTTGGTGGAGACAACAGACAATCTGGATGCTGCATCTGCAATCCAGATGGTCATTAGTTCTTTGAGAATGGTTTACTAATTTCAAACTCGTTCTAGTTCTTTTTTTTTAATGTTGATGACCTTCTCTACCTTAACTCCAAGCCAACCACTTAAAACTGTGTTTGCAAAATAAAGTGGTTAATATTTAGGAAGTCATTTATCATTGCTTATTGTAAAACCATCCATTGTACAACAGATAAACACTATGTGGAAAGGAAGATTATAAAAAAGTATGAATCAGCCTAATATTCAAACCAGAGATGTAACTCTGAAATGAAAATCTTTGAAAGGACCCCCACCTACCATATAAAATTTTCTAGCAATGATATATGGCAGAGTCTTTAACCTGGACCTTTAATAGCTAAGCCTATTATTTAAAGAGAACCTGCCAAGATAATTTTACGAATGAAACTAATCAGCTGGATGAATAGATTGTAGAACAAGGTTAAAAATGATACCTGTCATTTAATAACCTGAATTAACCTGAGTTTTTAAACTTTGAAGTCACATGCAAATTAGCTTGAGTATGCATTGAAGATGTATAGATGCATTTTCAATACCTCAACAAGCCCAAATGCACTTACAGGCTAATTTGCATGTAGCTTCAATCACAGCTGAGATTTGGCACATCAGATTACTACTAGACCAGTGGATGTTCGGGTTTGCCAGGTTAAGCCAGACTTTAGTTAAAAGTTGGATTGTGGACCCGGACTTGACCACGGACCCAGAACCCCACATAATTTAATGGATACCCGAACTTCTGCGCTGTAAAATGGTCATAGTCAGCATCGGACTGGCTACCGGAGGAATCTCCAGTAATGCCAGGCCTGGATTCAGGTACCTGGATTGCACTCCGGAGCTCTCACCTGAGCTGCGACGTGCAGCCGAGACTGTACCACGAGCGCCAAGTAATTGATTCCCCGGCGCTTGCGGTTCAGTTCATGACAGCTGCAGACAGGCCGGGATGATCTCCGGTGCTCTCACCTGAACTCTGGAGATCAGCCCGGCCTGTCTGCAGATGTCATGAACTGAACCGCAAGCGCCGGGGAATCAATCACTTGGCGCTCGCGGTACAGTCTAGGCTGCACTCTGGAGCTCAGGTGAGAGCTCCGGAGTGCAATGCAGGTACCTGAATCCAGGCCTGGTATTACTGGAGATTCATCCGGTAGCCAGTCCAACGCTGGTCATAGTAAGGATTAGGATGTTGCAGAAGAAAGCAAAGTGGGGGCAATATCCCTGCAAAAAAATGTGAATAGGGACTAAATAAAAAAATATCACTAGGGCTCCCACCTATTTTTTATGATCATCAGTGATAAAACAGACAGCTGCAGGCTGAAACCTTGAGCTGTCAGCTTTACTTTGGCTGGTTATAAAAAATAGAGGGGATCCAACTTAACTTAAAAAACTGTGTGGGCTCCTCCCTATTTTTAAAAATCAGCCAAGATAAGGCAGACAGCTGGGGGATGGCATTATCAGGCTGGGAGGGGCCATGGTTGTTTTGTCTCTGCCAAAATAAAAATAGCAGCCTGCAGCCATGCCAGAAGTAGCGCACCTATTAGATGAGCCAATTTTGGTGCTTTGCCTGACTCTTCTCGATTGCTCTGGTGCTGTTGCAATCAGAGTAATATGTGTCAAAATGTTAAATATTGTCAACTAGCAGAAAAATATACAAAGCAAACATATTGTCAGTTTAAAAGCTGTTTATCTCACGTAAGTCATCTCAAAATACAGTGGAGTGTAAAGGTTTGGGCAATCCTAGTCAAAATTACCATTATTCTGAACAGTTAAACAAGTTGAGGATGAAATCTTTCATGAACACCCTTGTATAATAATAACTCAATATCCTCTAACCTTATGCCAAAAAAAACCCAGTAGCCATGAGTTGTTCTAAGTAGCTGCCTAGCACTCTGAAAATGAAAAGATCCAACTTCTGCTGCAGAAAACACTTCCCAAACCATGACACTTCCTCCACCACCTTTCACTGTCTTCTTAACACACTTTGGGTTCAATCTTTCTCCAGTTTGATGTCAAACATAATGTTTCCTATCAGACCCAAATAAAGTAAACTTGCTTTCATCATGGATTGTAAGCTCTTATAGTCAGTGGGGTCCTCTCTCTCTCATGTAGAGTGTAAGGTTCTACAGTCAGTAGAACATATTGAACAGATATTGTAAGCTCTTATGGTCAATGGGGTCCTTTCTGTGATGCTCAATCACTAGGTGTCACTAGATGCAACTAGTAGAGGAGCAGTCAAACAAGCGGGGATCAGAAGCCAGGAGGTCACGTATGAAAAGAGGGAGAAAGCAGAGCCGAGGTCAGGTAAAGAACCAAAGGTCAGGAGCCAGGGGTTAACATCAAAGTCAGGGCCACGGGCGGAGAAAGGTAACTAAGGTCTGGGGTCGAGAGACAAGATCAGAACAGTACACTGAAGGGAACCAAAAGCACTTGCTGCAGAACAGGAACTACGAGTGGCGGTGTTCTGGGTGAGGTTGCTCCCTAATGAAGCAGAGCAATCACCCGGAACAAGGCTCCTGTGAACAGACCCCTCCCAGCACAAATGCAGAACCCGAGGCAAGGAAACAACTCATCCACCCGAGCACAATACAACAACAGAGCATCGGCTCTGCAGGAGAGCAGAGCACCGCAAATCAGAGCCATGACACTCTCTATCTCTCCTACACATTATAAGATCTTATGGTCAGCGGGGTCCTCTCTATCTCTCCTACACATTATAAGATCTATCTTATGATCAGTGGGGTCCTCTCTATCTCTCCTACACATTAAAAGATCTTATGGTCAGCAGGGTCCTTTCTATTTCTCCTACACATTATAAGATCTTATGGTCATCATGGTCCTCTCTATCTTTCCTACAGATTATAAGATCTATCTTATGGTCAATGGGGTTCTCTCTATCTCTCCTACACATTATAAGATCTTAGGGTCAGTAGGGTCCTCTCTATCTCTCCTACACATTAGAAGAACTTATGGTCAGTGGGGTCCTCGCTATCTCTCCGACACATTATAGATCTTATGGTTAGTGGGACCCTCTCTATCTCTACTACACATTATAAGATCTATCTTATGATCAGTGGGGTCCTCTCTATCTCTCCTACACAGTATAAGATCTTATGGTTAGTGGAGCCCTCTCTATCTCTACCACACATTATAAGATCTTATGGTCAGTGGGGTCCTCTCTATCTCTCCTAAACATTATAAGATCTTATGGTCAGCGTGGTCCTCTCTATCTCTCCTACACATTCTAAGATCTATCTTATGATCAGTGGGGTCCTCTCTATCTCTACTACACATTATAAGATCTTATGGTCAGTGGGGTCCTCTCTCAATCTGCTCTCCCCATGTGTTTTTCCCACACAATTACACTTGTTCCAGTATTGAGATTCTGTAAGTTTATTTGACGCAAATTGAATTTACTCTGAAATTCAGTAAAGCCTGTGAATTTTAATTTCAAAAGATTCACTTGTCTCATAATAATAATAATAATATTTTTTATTTATATAGCACCAACATATTCCGCAGCGCTTTGCAATTCAGAGGGGACATATACGGACAATATGAGACAATACAAAATAACAAAATTCAGATACCAAGAGGAGTGAGGGCCCTGCCCGTAAGCTTACAGTCTATGAGGAAATAGGGGAGGCACAAAAGGTGAATGGGGGGGAGAATGGAGTCTCTAGTTTTTTCTTCTAGTGATCTCTCACAATTCCTTCCTTCCAAAATAAATGAAGCAGAAACATGTTCTAAGGCCCTGAGCGCACTAGAAAATGGAACTTTCTTAAGAAAATTCCGCAGCTTCTGAAAGATTACCGCACCTGCGGTAAAAAAACGCAGCAAACAGCACCTGAAAACCGCATGTGGATTTACCTTGGTTTTGCCACGGTATTGCCGCGGTTTTTCCGCAGGTTGTTCCCTGCATTTTTTTACCATTATCTATGGCAACAACCGCAGGTACCTGCAGAAAAGAAGTGACATGCACATTCATTCCGCAGTGGAAATTCCGCGGCAAAACCCGCAGGGACAAAAAAACATACTGTGCTCACAGCATTTTTTAATCTCCATAGGTTTTGCTGGGGAATGACTGCAGAAAGGTTATAAACATTTTCTGCTGCAAATCCACGGAGAAAAAACGCAGCGTGCACACAGGGCCTAAATCAGTTATCAGCCTGCACCTCTACTGTCAAAAAATGACAAATCCAATCCTATGGCTTTCAGGGAAAACGGTGAGTTGCAGTTTTGTCACAACTACAGATTGACAGGTTGCAGACGCTTTCCACAAATAACACAGAATGAGAGCGATGGTGATGCCATGTTTTAAATGACATTATCTGGATAATCATATAGCTTGAATAGTTTCCAAAATCATGTGAATGTGCCTAGATATTTATATTTATAGTGAACACTGTCAGTATCACAACACTTCCTAATTGTGTAAAAAGTGCAGTGAATGTTTGACCTAGCAGAACATATTAAAATATTCAAGCCATGCTGTTATAATTTAATTAGCAACTCCCAGTTTTGGTTGAACTCAAAATATAAAACACTTTCATATCAATTACTCTGACATTTGTAAACTATTCCCAAAATACAGCAACACAATCTGGATTTAATGACTTCATTTAACAGTTACTTTAATTGTTACATTGGTAGCGATAGCTTCTCATCACAATCCATTATTGATTTAAAGCTAGTTTCCATATTGTACTGCATTGATCTAATCTACTTATTTTTTCTATTTGTATAAACAATATCAGATTAGTACACTAGATGTAATTTGTCATAATGTATTCATTGTCATGTTGTACGTTATTGAAATATCTCTTCCGTGCGTTATGCTGGTTCCAAATGTAAAGTACAATTTGCATAATGTATCATTAGAATATGCTCCAACAGAATGGATTCTCTGCGAATCACCAAATCTCCACCAGAATACAGTACCAAAAATGTGGATGAGATAATTCTAATTTTTCCTGATTTCTCAGTCTATAGCTTTTATGTACCGCCCCCGTTTCAGCGGCCGAGCCACTCGGATCCGGAACCGCGGTGGCTCGAGGGGTCTCGTGCGGACACTCGAGTTTGAAAAGGAGGGTATGTACACAGGACTTAGAAGTTCATGAAGCCACCCACGGTGCGTGGTAAGGTGAGATACCACCACTGCTGTTGGGGAAAGGGGGAGCCCGGTGGCGATGGTGCAGCAGCAAGGTGTTTAACCCCTCCGGGGCCCGGTGTTGGTGGTGCATGAGTGGGGTGCCGTTGGGAGAAGGAAGGGTTTCTGTGTACTCACTCAGTCCAAGAATACTGACATCGACAGCTTGTAAACCAGAATTCTGAGCACCACTGCAGCCAGGAAGGAGCACGCTTGGGTCCGTGCCCTTGGTGTTGCTTGTTAGCCTGTGGCCTTTTCCTTGGCACCTTGGTCACTGTTTGGACCCTGTAGTGTGGAACTAGTCGGGTCCCGCTCACCCGTATGGCTAACGGAGAACCAGCATGCCTACCACAGCATCTTGCAGCGCCGTGCTATTCCATCCGGTTTGCGTTTAGTTAGACCATCATTTATTTTTCAACAGGACAATGACCACAAACACACCTTCAGGCTGGTTAATGGCTATTTGACTAAGAAGGAGAGTGATGGAGTGCTAAGCCAGATGACCTGGTCTCCACAGTCACCAGACTTGAACCCAATCGAGATGGTTTGGGGTGAGCTGGACCGCAGAGTGAAGGCAAAAGGGCCAACAAGTGCTAAGCATCTCTGGGAACTCCTTCATGACTGTTCGAAAACCATTTCCGGTGACTACCTCTTGAAGCTCATCAAGATAATGCCAAGAGTGTGCAAAGTAGTAATGAAAGCAAAAGGTGGCTAACGCTCGGCACGCCCATTCCTATGTAATTAACGCTGCTGGTAATTAATTAAACTAAAGTTAATAATGACACCATTCAGTAGCATTGAAGGGGTTGAATTATGTTTAAAGGAAGTTGATAATTCTCGACTGGCAACGAAAATATGACGTGAAAAATGCTGGGAGTTGCACACTCACACATCTCAAGCTGAGCTGATTCAGCCAATGAGAGACAAAGGCCACGTCATGCTAAATTGCAACTCCCAGTATTTTTCACTTCATGTTTTCATTGCCAGTCGACAATTATCAACTTCTTTTACATGTAATTCCACCCCTTCAACGCTACTGGATGTTGTCCTTATTAACTTTAGTTCGGTAACTATTCGGGGTTGCACTAATGCTTTTCTGCTACCTTGTTATAACTTTGGCAAGGATAGTGGTGCTGTATAATGAGTGAGGGACATGTTTGATGAGGGGAGGGGGTGGGGAGAGGTCAGAAGAAAGGTGGACTGTTTTTTTTTCTTAACTATATTTTTTAGATATTCCGGCAGCCAATCAGGGTGCACAAAACATCCACATCGTTCAGACACAAGAGCTTGTGTCATTGGCTGCCTAAGTCACATGTCCCTCTGCATATAAAAAGTGGACTTGTGTCGGCGACATTTTGTGATTGCTTCAGGTTAGGGAAGGTGCTGCTGCTGATGGACCGATAGCTTAGCTAGAGGGTTTAATTTTAGCTACTTCAGATTGATAGGAGGGTGATAGTGTAACATTGGGACATGTAGGGGCATGGAGAGTAGGGAAGATCAGCTATTGCAAATTATATGGGCCAGCCCAAAATTGACATTTTATTCGTTATTTATTTATTTTTATATTTCATTAGGGGACCCTGACATCATATGTAATTCCAACCAATCACAAATGATTTTACATAGGTTGGGGGCGTGGTCTGACTGCAACCAATCAGAGCTTCTTGGACTGCCAGTGGGCAGGGGAAACAGTGAATATGTATGGGGGTTAATGACCGACCCTGGAAGCAATGTGACAGCCGCGCGAGAGACTCGGTATGTATACTGTCCTGCTTTATTCCTTATTTTCTTTTTTTTGCAGTCCCCTAGCACCTATTAGCACCAGCCCCCCTAGCCCTAACTAACACCAGTATACCAAAACCCTTACTAACACACATTTTGCCTCCTATTGAATTCAATGGTGTCAGATATGTTCGTCAAACACCAGGAAAGTCGGCCAACATGAACCGAACCATGACAGGTTCGCTCATGTCTACTCCCAGCACAGCAGGCCTACATCAGTCGCTCATCCACCCACCTACCTCTTCATTTTAACTTAATTTTAAAACTGTATATGTTGGGCCAGACACTGTTTTGTGCATAGCCAATGTGTGACTGCTGTGCAAAGACACTATGGGTACTCTGAGGCAATTTATGCCACTGTCTTGGTATCTGCACCTAATTTTTTGAAGTGTGAAGACTCCAAGTTGGATCTACAAGTTATGTGTTGTCTGTAGTGGCAGGGATCTCAGAGCACCAGGCCTACACCCACCTGTCACTCATCCACCTGTTACTGATCAATGTTTAAGCAAAAAATGTTGAGCCAGGCCTTGTTCCAGACCCTGTCCCATGTGTCCATGCTGGGCCAGTATACTATTTTTCTCTGGGGCAATTGATGACACTTTTCCTCATGTCTGCAGCTAGTTTTTTTAAATGTGGAGACTCAAGTTGGGTCTCCAAGTCGTGTGTTGTCTGTAGTGGCAGGGGACTCAGTGCACCAGGCCTATCCTTGTCACTCATTCACCTTAATATTACCTTTGTTAATAGTCTAGAAAGCTAATGGCTGTGCCACAACAGTGTAGCTGCACAGTAAACCGGTTTGAGCTGTTTTGGCAGCTTTTGGGCCCTCCTAAAGGTGTTGTCTATGCCTTTTTTTGCCTATGCCTTTTTTTTGCCTCTCATTGAATTCAATGGGTTTTGTACTGTATCTGTTCAGGTGAATTTGGCTAAAATGAACTGAGTCAAAACCTGGGAGGCCATAATTATGTCTATTGGGCTCTAAGAGGAATGCATTGTAGGGGATTAAACTATGTGTTGGGGAATGTACTGTGGGGGCATCATACTATATGGTGAGCACTGTGGAGGCATAATACTTTGTGCTGGGGCACAATATTGCAAAAAAAAATTACTGACGACATTAGAGAAGTGGATAGTGTAAAATAAAAATTGCTTCCAGTTACTAGGATGCGACAAAACATTTATCCCTGTTTGAAAACAATAATAATAATACAATAATAATACTACAATAACTCCCATTTCTTATCACCCAGGTATAATAATGTATAAATTAATGCTCTCCCATAAGGTTGATATGATTTATATTGATATGATTTATATTGATATGATTTATATTGATATGATTTATATAATAGCCCTCCCCTATCAGTGCATCTCAATAAATTAGGAGATCATCAAAGTTAATTTATTTCAGTAATTTAATACAAAAAGTGAAACACAGATTATATAGAGTCATTACACACAAAGTGATCTATTTCCAGTGTTTATTTCTGTTAATGTTGATGATTATGGTTTACAGCCAATGAAAACCCAAAAGTCAATATCTCAGAAAATTAGAATAATTACCTCAAAACACCTGCAAAGGCTTCCTAAGCATTTAAAATTGTCCCTTAGTCTGGTTCAGCAGGCTACACAATCATGAGGAAGACTGCTGACTTGACAGATGTCTAAAAGGCAGTCATTGACCCACTCCACAAGGAGGGTAAGCCACAAAAGGTCATTGCTAAAGAAGCTGGCTGTTCACAGAGTGCTGTATTCAAGCATATTAATGGTAAGTTGAGTGGAAGCAAAAAGTGTGGTAGAAAAATGTGCACAAGCAACTGGGATAACCGCAGCCTTGATAGGATTGTTAAGAAAAGGCCATTCAAAAATTTGGGGGAGATTCCAAGGAGTGGACTGCTGCTGGAGTCAGTGCTTCTAGAGCCACGACACACAGATGTATCCAGGACAGGCTACAACTGTTGCACATTGTGTCAAGCCACTCATGACCAATAGTCAACGCTAGAAGTGTCTTACCTGGGCCAAGGAGAAAAAGAACTGGACTGTTGCTCAGTGGGCCAAGGTGTTTTTCAGATTAATGTAAATTTTGCATTTAATTTGGAAATCACGGTCCCAGAATCTGGAGGAAGAGTGGAGAGGCCACAATCCAAGCTGCTTGAGGTCTAGTGTGAAGTTTCCACAAACAGTAATAATTTGGGGAGCCATGTCATCTGCTGGTGTAGGTCCACTGTGCTTTATTCAAGACCACAGTCAGCGCAGCCATCTACCAGGAAATTTTAGAGCACCTCATGCTTCCGTCTGCCAACAAGCTTTTTGGAGATGGAAATTTCATTTTCCAGCAGGACATGGTACCTGTCCACACTGCCAAAACTACCAATATCTGCTTTAATAACCACAGTATCACTGTTCTTGATTGGCCAACAAACTCACCTGACCTAAACCCCATTGAGAATCTATGGGGTATTGTCAAGAGGAAGATGAGACACCAGACCCAACAATGCAGATGAGCTGAAAGCTGCTATCAAAGCAACCTGGGCTTCCATAGCACCTCAGCAGTGCCACAGGCTGATCGCCTCCATACCACGCCACATTGATGCAGTAATTCATGCAAAAGGAGCCACGACCAAGTATTGAGGAATTTACCATACATACTTTTCAGTAGGCGCCAACATTTCTGAGTTTATAATTATTTTTTCAGTTGGTCTTATATAATATTCTAATATTCTGAGATTATGACTTTTGGGTTTTCATTGGCTGTAAGCCATAATCATCAACATCAACAGAAATAAATACTTGAAATAGATCCCTCTGTGTGTAATAACTCTACATAATATAGGCATTTTGTATTGAATTACTGAAATAAATTAAGTTTTTGATATTTTAATTTATTGAGATGCACTTGTATATGCTTGAGGCAAATTTGCCTTAAATTTCACAAAATGTTTGGGTTCAACAGAAATAAAATTATTTGGTAGTTCATTTGTACAAATCTTGGATAACTGGCTTCTTTTTGCAGGATTCAAAAGTGCTGGGACTGGCTTAAAAATAGTTAAAAAAAATAAATAAATTCCCTGAACCTAATTGTTTTCTTTTCTCTGGTTATTAGTGTAGTCTGAATTGGGAGTTCTTGTGCATTTCCAATGTCTGGCATATCTTGCACTGACTAGGCTGCGACATCATCCATGACATCTCACTATATCATGAAATGCGTGAAGTGATGTCATAACGTCATGGCCTAGTTAACACAGAAAGATGGCGGGTGCCATAATAAGCTCAAGATGGCACATTGAATACAACACAGTTGCCAGATCAAAGAGGACGATACCAGAATGAAGCTGTGTGTATTTATATATATCTATATATATAATTGCCTTATTCTGTCTGTCTGTCTGTCTGTCTGTCTGTCTGACTATCTGTCTGTCTATCTGTCTGTCTGTCATGCTCCGAAATTGTGTCCTTACGGTGACACAAAGCTGATTGGCCGCTGGGCTCGCCATGGCCCCGCCCCCCCACACGGATTGGCCTCTCTCCCCGGCTCTCTGCAGGCCCCGCCCCCCTCACGCAATGCACGCTCGCTCTGGCCCAACTGACACGGAGCCGCGACTCACAGGTGAGTACACACACGCATCAGATCACACTCACTCTCACACACACCTCCCACATCACAACATGCTGGGATATCACTTGCTTCTACACCGGCTCCGTCAGGATCCCGGCAGCGCCAGACATAACCTTGCGATGCTGGGATCTTGACGGAGGCCGTGAAAGCTGGTAACCATTATAAACATCGGGTAACTAAGGTCCCTTAGTTACCCGATGTGTATCATAGTTACCAGTGTACACCGGCTCACACTCACACACACATCACACACACATCACATCGCATCCACACATCAAGGTCCTGCAGCGGCGGAAAATACAGACACATAACAGCACACACACATAACAGCACACACATACACACAAATCAGATCACACTCACACACACCTCACACATCACATCGCATCCACATACTCACAACATCCTGGGATATCGCTTGCTTCTCGGCGGCGGTACTGTGCTGTTAGCTTCCAGGACCTGCGGGAGGATCACATGGCCAGAAGCATGTGATACCTCCGGATGTTGTGAGTATAAGCGCGTATGTGCGATATCGTCAGTGTCTGTGTGTGTGAGTGGATGCGATCGGGTGTGTGTGAGTGGATGCGATCGGGTGTGTGTGAGTGGATGCGATCGGGTGTGTGTGAGTGGATGCGATCGGGTGTGTGTGAGTGGATGCGATCGGGTGTGTGTGAGTGGATGCGATCGGGTGTGTGAGTGTCGGCAGAGGAGCACGGCGTGCTGGAGGAGGCTGGGAGCAGAGAGGCTGATCATGGGGAAGGCTGGGAGGAGAGAGGCTGATGCTGGGGGAGGCTGGGAGGGGGAGGCTGGGACGAGGGAGGATGATGCTGGTGGAGGCTGATGCTTGGGGAGGCTGATGCTGGGGGAGGCTGGAAGGAGAGAGGCTAATGCTGGTGGAGGCTAATGCTGGTGGAGGCTGATGCTTGGGGAGGCTGATGCTGGGGGAGACTGGGAGGGGAAGGCTGATGCTGAGGGAGGCTGGGAGGAAGGAGGCTGGGAGGAGAGAGGATGATCCTGGGGAAGGCTGGGAACGGGAGGCTGATGCTGAGGGAGGCTGGAAGGAGAGAGGCTGATGCTGGGGGAGGCTGGAAGGAGAGAGGCTGATGCTGGTGGAGGCTGATGCTTGGGGAGGCTGATGCTGGGGGAGACTGGGAGCGGAAGGCTGATGCTGAGGGAGGCTGGGAGGGGGAGGCTGGGAGGAAGGAGGCTGGGAGGAGAGAGGCTGATCCTGGGGAAGGCTGGGAAGGGGAGGCTGATGCTGGGGGAGGCTGGAAGGAGAGAGGCTGATGCATGGGGAGGCTGATGCTGGGGGAGACTGGGAGCGGAAGGCTGATGCTGAGGGAGGCTGGGAGGGGGAGGCTGGGAGGAAGGAGGCTGGGAGGAGAGAGGCTGATCCTGGGGAAGGCTGGGAAGGGGAGGCTGATGCTGAGGGAAGCTGGAAGGAGAGAGGCTGATGCTGGGGGAGGCTGGAAGGAGAGAGGCTGAGGCTGGGAGGAGAGAGGCTGATGCTGGGGAAGGCTGATGCTGAGGGAGGCTGGGAGGGGAAAGCTGATGCTGGGGAAGGCTGGGAGGACGGAGGCTGGGAGGAGAGAGGCTGATCCTGGGGAAGGCTGGGAGAGGGAGGCTGATGCTGGAGGAGGCTGGAAGGAGAGAGGCTGATGCTGGCGGAGGCTGATGCTGAGGGAGGCTGGAAGGAGAGAGGCTGATGCTGGTGGAGGCTGATGCTTGGGGAGGCTGGGAGAGGGAGGCTGATGCTGAGGGAGGCTGGGAGAGGTAGGCTGAGAGAAGAGAGGCTGATGCACACACACAGACACACACACACACACACACGCGCGCACTGCACAACACACCACACACACACACACACACTGGGAACCACAAACAACTGCCCTACACAGACACCCACACATACAGACAACGCTGCACACACACAACACCCAACACACAAACACCGCGGCACACACAAATATACGCACATACCGCACAACACACACATTGCACAAAACATATCTCCCCCCAAAACACACCACACACACACAAACCGCACAACACACACACACAACGCTACAGACACACAGCGCTCCACAAACAACGCAACACACGCAACACACATACAACACCGCTCTCACCCCCCGCCACACCCAGACAACACCCAGAACATGTACAGCGCCTACACAAACACTTGGTAACTACACACAACAACATCTCTATATATATATATATATATATATAACAAAAATCATACATGAACTACACAATACGTAAATTCTAGAATACCCGATGCGTAGAATCGGGCCACCTTCTAGTATATATATATATATATATATATATATATATATATATATATATATATATATAAATACAGTATATATATGATGCAAACCAATTTTCCTGACCAAATTCAAACAAATTTCTGCAAGTTTGTTAATCAATAATGGCTTATTGTATGATAATTCCATCTCCCCGAGATCGAGGTAGCCTGATGTGCAATATATTGTAATAAGCACCCATCCTTATAACCAAAGTACAGTGATGTATAATATAATAGCCTCCTCCCAAGTATAATGATTTATAAAATATTGTGTCCTGCTGGTGTCTTCTAATTTGGCAAAAAGACGGTTGGTTCAGTCTCTACCTCTGCTCTTCCTAGGTTATATGCGCTGAGTATTTGGTGCAAAAATTTTCTGCACCAAATCTGCATCTTCTGGCAGAAAACCCCCCACCAAAAATGAGGTGTGTTTTTCATGATGAATTCAATGGGTGGAAGAGCTAAAAACCCACAGGCAAAAACACATCAAGAATTGACATGCTGCAGATTATTTCTGCAACCAAATCTGCAAAGAAAAAAATAAGCAACTTGTGCACAAAATTTCAGAATTGTCATTGACTTTGCTGGCATAAGGATAGACATGCCGATTTGTGACAAAACTGCACCAAAAAGATTCAGATGTTCATTTTTCTCGTACAAGTGCTATCAGTGTTTTTTATGGATAGCACTCATACCTATGATAGTCTATGTCACGGATGACAAGGGAACACAGGAAAACCTATACTGGCCCTAAGGCTTGGGCCCCTGCGCTCACCCTAACACCTGGAGGTACCCTTGAAGGTAGGGAGGTCCGGGCCTCCAACCTAGGTCCTATCTGCCCCAATGATAAGACCCTCCCTCCACAACCCACCACCCAAGGGGAAAACGCAAGAACAGAAGTCATCAGCCCCAATGACAAATAAGGACAAACGGGTAAAGAGTAAGACAACAACTTGTACACACGGTAACCACACACAAATGAGCCACTAAAAGTGCACAAAAGGAAACAAGATAAAAGGGGGGAAAGACAACAGACTACTGGGTAACATCCACACCATACAACTAGCACAACACAGACTTCTGCAGCAAGCACCAATGCTGCAGCAAACAAAGCAAGTCTCAGAGAGAGGGTTACACCAGCTCCTTTCTCCTCCTGGCCAAGCTTCCAAACGATGAAAATAGCCAGCCCCCTTTGGTGGAAGTGACCCGTCACTGGGCCGCGGTTCTTTTCCTGGGTCGCCGCGGTTGCCTTGCACGGTTCAATGACCATGGCGGTGTCAATAAAGATGGGGGAAGGGGATGATGGGAGTAGTTGTTCGTGACGCCACCTGTGGTGTGTGGCTACAATGGGAGCCACCGCTGCGGAGGGCCACTCTCTTCTGCGGTGGATGGTAATGCAGCTTGGGTGTTGCAGCTCTCCACAGGTAGAGCTTGGCCCCTGGGAGGATGATAGGAGTGGTAGTCGCCAATAGCGAAGGGGCACGATATTGGATGCACCGGCAGTAACGGGACGACACAGAGGGGGCAGTTCAAGTTCTTTACTCATGGGAAGCACACTGCCGTTGGAGCACTGAGCTACGCTGCGATGGGCTTCAGCCTATCCCGGATAATTCGGAGGTCGTGGCCAGTGTTTCCCTCTGTGCGTCTTCTTTCGACGGTTTCTCTCCACCCCAGCTCCTGGGCCGTGGAACGGTTCACGGGTGCCTTCTGCACTCCCCGTGAACCCTAGGATCCCCTTTCTTTCCAAAGAATCCGAGTTGCGCCTCCAGCTCCAGACCACGGGTCCTGAACTGTCTGTGTCTCTGTTATTCTCCTCCTGAGCACGACCTGGCACTTGCTGCACCTGGATCCGACTGACTAATGTGTGAGATGGCTCCTTACTACCCCTGTTGGTGCCCCACACTCCCGGATTCCTGAACTAGTGGGCCAGAGATCCCATACCTTGTGATGGCTACTCCAGCACCTACCCTAGCCCAGTCCCAGTGGAAGAACTCCCGTGTTAGGTGTTGGTTGAATGTGTTATTGGTAGCATTGAGCACGGTTCGTGGTTCGCAGTTCTCCAGTTCGCGGTTCGAGTGATATTGGGGGGTGCTCTAGTTAGAACTCGAACTCGAGCTTTTAGCTAAAAGCTCGACAGTTCGAGTTACGTTCGAGAACGGTCCTATCAGCAAAAGCGTGGCTTTTTACACCTACAGTGTGCAGGGAGCCATCGCTGGCAGCCTGCGGTAAGCTGGTAACCAAGAAAAACATCGGGTATCCAAGCAAAGCGCTTTGGTTAGTAACCCGATATTTACCCTGGTTACGTGTGCAGGGAGCTGACACTTCCCCGCTGGGCTCCGCCCCCTCCTGCACTCGACATGTACACACACACACATACTCACCTGTCCCTAGCCATGCAGTCCACGACACAGACGTCCTTAGCGCCACATGGCCCCGCTAGGCTCCACCCACTCCGCACTCCGCCACCCGCACACATGGCCCCACTAGGCTCCGCCCACCTGGCACTCTGCACACATTACCCCGCTAGGCTCCACTCACCTGGCACTCTGCACACATGGCACCGCTAGGCTCCGCCCACCTGGCAATCTGCACACATGGCCCCGCTAGGCTCCGCCCACCTGGCACTCTGCACACATGGCCCCGCTAGGCTTCGCCCACTTGGCACTCTGCATACAAGGGCACGCTAGGCTCTGCCCACCTGGCACTCTGCACACATGGCCCCGCTAGGCTCCGCCCACCTGGCACCCTGCACACATTACCCCGCTAGGCTCCACCCACCTGGCATTCTGCACACATGGCCCCGCTAGGCTCCGTCCACCTGGCACTCTGCACACATGGCCCCGCTAGGCTCCACTCACCTGGCACTCTGCACACATAGCCCCGCTAGGCTCCACCCACCTGGCACTCTGCACACATGGCCCCGCTAGGCTCCACTCACCTGGCACTCTGCACACATAGCCCCGCTAGGCTCTTCCCACCTGGCACTTTGCACACATGGCCCCGCTAGGCTTCGCCCACTTGGCACTCTGCATACAAGGCCACGCTAGGCTCTGCCCACCTGGCACTCTGCACACATGGCCCCGCTAGGCTCCGCCCACCTTGCACCCTGCACACATTACCCCGCTAGGCTCCACCCACCTGGCATTCTGCACACATGGCCCCGCTAGGCTCCGTCCACCTGGCACTCTGCACACATGGCCCCGCTAGGCTCCACTCACCTGGCACTCTGCACACATAGCCCCGCTAGGCTCTGCCCACCTGGCACTCTGCACACATGGCCCCGCTAGGCTTCGCCCACTTGGCACTCTGCACACATGGCTACGCTAGGCTCCGCCCACCTGGCACTCTGCACACATGGCCCCGCTAGGCTCCGCCCACCTGGCACTCTGCACACATTACCCCGCTAGGCTCCGCCCACCTGGCACTCTGCACACATGGCCCCGCTAGGCTCCGTCCACCTGGCACTCTGCACACATGGCCCCGCTAGGCTCCGCCCACCTGGCACTCTGCACACATGGCCCCACTAGGCCCCGCCCACCTGTCACTCTGCACATATGGCCCCGCTAGGCTCCGCCCACCTGGCACTCTGCACACATGGCCCCGCTAGGCTCCGCCCACCTGGCACTCTGCACACATGGCCCCACTAGGCTCCGCCCACCTGGCAATCTGCACACATGGCCCTGCTAGGCTCCGCCCACCTGGCACTCTGCACACATTACCCCACTAGGCTCCACCCACCTGGCACTCTGCACACATGGCCCCGCTAGGCTCCGCCCACCTGGCACTCTGCACACATTACCCCGTTAGGCTCCGCCCACCTCACACTCCGCATGCATTACCCCGCTCGGCTTACCTGCGGTGATGAAGTCCCGCCCTCCCGACCTCAGCGCTGACACTGTCTTCCATGGCCGCCGCTTCACATCTCTCACTGCGGTCCGAGACTGTCACTAGCGGTGACGTCACAGGCTCTCGCGATACTTGGCTGTGAAGGTCATTGAACTCAGTGACAGATCTGCTGTCAGCAGTGCAGGAGATCATCACCGCAGGTAATGTACCTCGCTCCTGACAGCAGCACTTGTCATGCCCTGCAGTGACCTGGGCTGACCTATTGATGTTAGCTCAGGACACTGCATTGCTCTCCCAGCCAATGGGGAACATTCTGTTCTTCATTGGCTGGGACAGTGACTATGGTATGGATCGTCATGGTAACCGCTTGGATTACAGCAGACCTGGATTTGTTTTTCTTTCTAATAAATTGGTGAAAGAGGGAATGTATTGGGCAGTGTTTTTTCAAATAAAAATGTGTTTGTCAATTTTTTTTATTACTGACTGGGTTGGTGATGTCGGGTATCTGATAGACGCCTGACCTCACCAACCCCAGGGCTTGATGCCAGGTGACATTACACATCTGGTATTAACCCCATATATTACCCCGTTTGTCACCGCACCAGGGCACGGGATGAGCTGGGTCGAAGCACCAGGATTGGCACATCTAATGGATGCGCCACTTCTGGGGCGGCTGCGGCCTGCTATTTTTAGGCTGGGGAGAGTCCAATAACCATGGACCTCCCTAGTCTGAGAATATCAGACCCCAGCTGTCTGCTTTACCTTGGCTGGTGGTCCAATTTTGAGGGGATCCCTACGTTTTTTTTTTTTTAATTATTTATTTAATTTAAAATAACAGCGTGGAGTGCCCTCAGTTTTGGATTACCAGCCAAGGTGAAGCTGCCAGCTGTGGTCTGCAGGCTACAGTCGTCTGCTTTACCCTAGCTGGCTACAAAAATAGGGGGAACCCCACGTCATTTTTTTTAAAAATGTATTTATTTATTTTGGTAAATACTAGGCTAAGCACCCCTTAGTGCCACATGAAAGGCACCAAAGGGTGCAAAATTATAAAATGCAAGAAAGTGGGACATTATGTGTCTTTGTGCCATTATAATGACAGACAAGACTGATATGAAGTGTACAAACACAAGAAAATCACCAGAGAGCTCTACATTGTGAAAAGCAGTAGAAAATGGCGCTGGAGTGAACATGTGACCGCCTCATGTAGGATGAAGCTATGGATCCTGGGTAAATGTATGTATTTTCCCTCCTTCTGTTTTGACATGACATACGGACCGTATACGTGTCACGCTCCCGATGCCTCGGCACCGCTCCTTACCCACTGATCCGGTCGCACCATCCCGGCACCACTCCTTACCCACTGATCCGGTCGAACCTGCATGGAACTGCTCCTTACCCACTGATCCGGTCCACGTGTCCACCGGTCACGGCTGCCGCTCCCGCTCGTGCTTTCCTGTGTCCTGTCCCCAGTCTCATGTGTCTGACTCATGCTTCTAGCATAAAGAAGAACGAGGCGGCAGCTCACTCCGTCAGTTGCACAAAACTTTTATTCTGCGGTTGCAGACATGTACAGGAGCAGTGAGGAGAGAGGTGGGTGCGAGGGCGAGGAACGGACGACAGCCTGTTTCGCGCTGTGTAGCGCTTGGACTCGTCAAAGCGCTACACAGCGCGAAACAGGCTGTCGTCCGTTCCTCGCCCCCGCACCCCCCTCTCTCCTCACTGCTCCTGTACATGTCTGCAACCGCAGAATAAAAGTTTTGTGCAACTGACGGAGTGAGCTGCCGCCTCGTTCTTCTTTATGCTGGATCTTTGAACTCTCTTCATGCCGCTCGCTGAGCACCACTCTGCAAGGCACTATCCACACAGGCGCATGTGAAATCCTGAAACAGCTGATCCATCAAACCTGTGAGTACGGCTCCACTGCCCGGCGGATCCGCTGTGCTGTGCCCGATTCTGCTTTGTTTCTATGACTCGCTTCTGTATATGGTTGGGCCGTGCCCACTCACCTGGTCTTATGGGCCCAGCACTGCTGCAGCAGGATATGACATGAGGCTGTGCTGGGTATATAAGACTGGCCTTGCCATGTGGGCGGGGCCTGATCAACGTGTCTTGTAAGCCTTGTCTTGAAAGCTAGGTGCTCAGGTCCCCCTTGTACCGTGTCCTGAGATCATACTATTGCCTGACATTCCTACCCGGCACCTGTGCCGGATTCCTGCACTGTCTCCAGGAACTCTGAAGCCCCAGTGACTGTTCTACCCGTCCCCTGTGGGACGCAGTCCCTGCCACGCTAGTGCTCCGGCTAACGTGTACCCAGGCCTCCGGTGGGGTGCACGGCCCAGTGGATCCACCACCTGGACCTAACAATACGGAACGGAAACGGATGTCACACGGATGCACCCATGAAAAAAACAGACCGTTTTTTGCGGACCGCAAAAACGGATCGGTCGTGTGAATGTAGCCTTATTCTATTCTGCCGTTTATAAACAGCAAGCAGAAATAAGTGAATAGCGCCCCCCAGCGTCAGAAAATCTCCGGGGTTTTAGGAGGTAGCTGAGACCCTGGAGATCATGATTCAGGTCGGTTTTTCCCCGCTCACGTGATCACCAGTATACATCGTATACCAGTGATCATGTTACAGTAAATGACAGCGCCGGTAAAAAATTATTTATCTCCCATCTGGCATGAACAAACATGTCAGATGGGAGATAAATCTCCTCCCTGGTCCCCTCCGGTCCCCCCGTGTCGCCAAAGTACCCCCCCCCGACCCCTCCCGAAAATCCAAGATGGCCACGCGCACAGCAGCGCACCGGCCGCATTCACCCTACTCCTCTGATTTCTGTCGCATGTGCCATGACACATGCGACAGAAAACTCCTCCCCAGGCCCTGGCAGGTCACCCCCTATAACCCCACTGGTGTTCCCCGGTGTCCCACGGTACCTGTGCAGCATTGGTCCCCCGCAGCTCCCTCCTTCACAATAGACACTGCCGCATACACAGAGCGGCTGTCAGCTCAGCTTCCTGTGTTCAGACACAGTGAGTGGTGGTAACCATGCATCTGTAAGCTACTGCAATGCCCTGCTCATGAGGTAAGGAACATAGTTGATCAGGAGAGCTATACTACATTTACAAATGGAGGGATTTGCTATTTCTGTTGCTTGCTGAACGACTACCAAACATGAGAGTCCATTATACGCCACAAGAAAACTTGTCTAAATAGCGAGCTCTGTTGTTTAGTATTCATTCAGCTGGATAACTGGACTTAAAGGGGTATTCCATCTCCATGATCCTATCCCCAATATAAAGTAGGTGGAATAGCAAAAATATCAGCAAATACCAATATTTGGAAATGTAGAATAGTTCTCCTGATTAGGCATGTCCTTACCTCATGAGCAGGACATTGCAGCTTTGGTAGCAACAGTTACGACATGGACTCTGCTGCTGTGGACCCGGGGAGAGTGGGTGCAGATTCATTGCACCCACACTCCTCACATGGAGGGTCTGCACTCCTAGAAAATGGGTAACACATTCCCTGAGCGTGTCCCCCCATATTCTAGACGGTCCAGAGTCATCGTGGGACCACCTTATTTTTTTTTCATACAATAAATTGGTGAAAGAGGGAATGTTTTGGGGAGTGTTTTTTCAAATACATTTTTTTTCGTCTATTTGTTTTGTTAGTGCTGACAGTTTGTGATGTCGGGTATCTGATAGACGCCATGACATCACAACTGCTGGGCTTGATGTCAGGTGACCTTACAACAAGTATCAACCCCATTTATTACCCCGTTTGCCACCGCACCAGGGCACAGGATGAGCTGGGGTGAAGCGCCAGGATTGGCGCTTTTAGTGGATGCGTCAATTCTGGGGCGCCTGCGGCCTGCTATTTTAAGGCTGTGAAGGACCAATAACTATGGACCTTCCCACCCTGAGAATACCAGACCACAGCTGTCCGCTTTACCTTGGCTGGTGATCCAATTTAGGGGGGACCCTACTTTTTTTTGTAATTATTAATATTTATAAAATAATTATAAAAAAAAGCCTAGGGTGACCTCCACATTGGATCCCCAACCACGGTAAAGCTGCCAGCTGTGGTTTTCAGGCTACAGCCATCTGCTTTACCCTAGCTGGCTATCAAAAATGGGGGGACCCAACGTCATTTTTTTTTTTAACTATTTTTTTAAATAAAAAACATTAATGGGCTTCCCTGTATTTTGATTGCCAGCCAAGGTAACGCCAGGCAGATGGGGGTGGCAACCCGTAGCTGTCTGCTTTATCTGCGCTGAGAATCAAAAATACCGCGGAGCGCTACGTCATTTTTTTTAAAGAATAATTTTTACAGCACTGTGATGTCCAGCAATCAAAATACAGGGAAGCCCTTTTTGTTTTTAGTTATTTAAATAAATAATTAAAAAAAAATATATATGGGCTCCCGCTGCATTTTTTGTATTGCTAGCTAAGGGTAATCCAAGCAGCTACTGGCTGCTAACCCCCACTGCTTAGTGTTACCTTCACTGGCAATGGAAAATCCAGGGAAGCATTTTTTATTTTTTTTGCCAAAAAACTACAAAAAAAAAATTACGTGAGCTTCGCCATATTTTTGTATGCTAGCCAGGTACAGCAGGCAGGTATGGCTGCCCCCAGCTGCCTATTTGTACCTGGCTGGGAACTACAAATATAGGGAAGCCCTTTTTTTAATTAATTCATTAATTTTATGAAATAATTAAAAAAAAACAAAACGACGTGAGCTTCGCCCCATTTTTGTGTCCAGCTAGGTACAGCTAGGCAGCTGGGGATTGAAATCTGCAGCACAGGTTAGCCCGAGGTTTCCCTCTGCTGCGAATTGCAGTCCGCACCCGCTCCAAAAAATGGCAATCTCATAGAAGCGCCATCATCTGCCGCTGTATCCAACTCTTCCAGCAGCCCTGAAGCCGGGTGGCTTGCTGGGTAATAATGAGTTAATACTAGCTTTGTTTTACTAGCTAGTATTAAGTCAGAGATTCTTAATGTCAGGCACGTTTGACCCGGCCATTAAGAATCTCCAATAAAGGGTTAAAAAAAAACACCACAGAGAGAAAAAATACTTTAATAGAAATAAATAGACACATTATAGACTCCATCTTTATTACCCCCTGTCACCCCTCCACGATCCTGCTCTTCTGTCTTCTTTCTCCTTCAACACATGCAGCTCTGCTACCTCAGACAGCACAGCTGCATGGGAGAAAGGACGCTGTGCTCCGTGCAGAAATCACTCTGTGAGAGTGACCACAGGCTCCCGGCTGTAAGCGGTGGCACGGGTTGCCATAGCAACGCTGCTCCGATCACGTGATTCCAGTGCCACTGCGTGCTGGTAGCGGGACGTCACCGTCACCGCTACCAAGCGCGTTGCTATGACAACGGTGATCTCCGTTATTGACCAGCTGTGTCAGCCGGTCAGGATCCGGCTTCTGCGGACGCTGGTAACTACGGTAAACATCGGGTAACCAAGAAGCCCTTTCCTTGGTTACCCGATATTTATCTTCGTTACCAGCGTCCGCCACTCTCACGTTGCCAGTGCCGGCTCCCTGCACACATAGCCAGACTACACATCGGGTAATTAACCCGATGTGTACTCTGGCTAGGAGTGCAGGGAGCCAGCGCTAAGCGGTGTGCGCTGGTAACCAAGGTAAATATCAGGTTGGTTACCCGATATTTACCTTAGTTACCAAGCGCAGCATCGCTTCCACGCGTCGCTGCTAGCGGGGGCTGGTCACTGGTTGCTGGTGAGATCTGCCTGTTTGACAGCTCACCAGCAACCCATGTAGTGACGCTCCAGCGATCCCTGCCAGGTCAGGTTGCTGGTGGGATCGCTGGAGCGTCGCTTAGTGTGACGGTACCTTAAGGGAACGGGGAAGCAGAGCGGGGAGTCGACCATGTGCTAGAGTATGTCGCCGGTACACGGCGATACACAAACGTGCACCGTGTAACAGAAAGATGCAATGACAGGTCCTAGCATGACGTGTCATAGTCATGTGACCAGTCTGTAGCCAATGAGATAATAGACACGTGACTGGTCACATGGCTATTTTGACGTCACGATAGGTCCTGCATCACTGCTGGTGTTCCCGGAGGACGCAGCGATTACCGATGGAAAAGCTGCGGGAGACAGAGTGGAGGACGCATCCCGGGGACAGGTAAGTGTTATGGCAATGTTTATTAACTGTATGTGTACATTTATAATGCGTTTTTATGTGTTTGTGATTGCCTCCCATTGTTTCCTATGGGGTTCGAGTGGTTCGCCGAACCGAACTCGAACCAGACCTCCGTTCGGCAAACCGAGCTCGAGCCGAACTGCGGCCGGTTCGCTCATCTCTAGTTATTGGTTGTTTTCCGGTGACGACCTCTTCCCTATCTGAGATGAATACTACACCTCGGGTGAGATGCAGTACCCTATGGCCCCTGAAGCATCAGGGGCGCCACAGAAGTAGAGGATATTTATAGAACCTGGCCGTGGTCCGAACCAGAAACACCTGACGAAGAGTCAGGATCTGCTGGAAGGTAAACTGACATTAACTCTCTCCTCCCCATAAGGAAAGGGAATCCATTTAATCCGTAAAGTCCCATAAGCTAAAGTGAGATTTTGACCCAGAACCTGTCACAAAAACTCCGCCACAGAGAAAAGACTGTGGCAGTCTATGGGGTTATTCACATGTCTGATTTTTCCATGATTCAAGTGATCCATGCAAAATTGCGGAGACTCATCAGATATTAATCTGAGTGTCGGATCGAAATCAGCAATAAATCTACGGGTCCATAAAAAAAAAAATCAGACCACACTCGCCTGTCACCGGCCAGAATAAACTTTTTTTTTTCCATCAGAGAGATTCAGATGAAACTCAGTTTCTTTTCACGTATGAGAAAAAGAAGAGACTGACGTCTGGATGAGGGCTTATAGTTATGTTTTTCAAACAGAAGTCATAATTAGACCTGAGTGAGTATCTAGCTATTCGTACTTGCTATACTCATAACGAGCACTGTCCAATACTCGTGTATTCATTCTGAATAGCGTGTGCAATGCAAATCAATGGGAAAACCTGGCAAAGTAACGAGTAACCAGATTCCACACTATTCGCTACTTGCACGAATTCTCGTTACTTTCCGAGTTTTCCCCATTGACTTGCATTGCACACGCTATTCGGAATGAATACGCGAGTATTAGACAGTATTTATTATTAGTATTGCAAGTACGAATAGTTAGATACTTGCTCAACTCTAGGCGTAATGAATGTCAGCACACAATGCTGTATTCTGGTTATAAACACACATTTATTGCTGCTTTACATGCAGTGACATCGCTAATGATGTCGCTCGTGAAAGCACCCGTTTGTGCGTCATGGGCAAATCGCTGCCCGTGGCACACAATATCGCTAGGACGCGTTACACATACTTACCTTCCTAACGACGTCGCTATGGGCGGCGAACAACCTCTTTTTTAAGGGGGAAGTTCGTGCGACGTCACACAGTGGCCTGCCAATAGAATTGGAGGGGCGGAGAGAAGCCGCATGAAAGACACGCCCACCTCGTTGCTGGAGGACGCAGGTACGGTGAGTTTCCTCGTTCCTGCGGTGTCACACGTAGCGATGTATGCTGCCTCAGGAACGACGAACAACCTACGTCCAGCACCAGCAACGATATTTGGGAAATGAACGACGTGTCAACAATCAACGATTTGGTGAGTATTTTCGATCGGTAGCGGTCGCTCGTACGTGTCACACGCAACGACGTCGCTAACGAGGACGGATGTACGTCACGAATTCCGTGACCCCAACAACATCTCGTTAGCGATGTCATTGCATGTAAATGGGGCCTTAAGTGTTTGAACATTTATTGCAAAATAACAATAAAAAATATGCAAGTATATAAAAAGTTTGACAATATAAAATACTGTGTCTACTTTTCCCAGGACTTTTGCTTGTATTCTGTGTTTTGCCTGATGTGTAACGTACTGTGCGTGCTCCTAGCATTATTTAAATGAGAAGAAATAAGACATAGGACATTCATTATGTTTTATCTTCCATTCCTGTGCAAGTTTCAAAAGGGGGAGCTAGTCATCTGCAGTATGCTCCGACAGTAACACTGGGGAGGTAATGGCAGGGATGTTGCTATTATTATCTGCCGCGTTGGTTTTGTTTTCAACTTGCTTTCTATTATTTTATAAATAGGATGGAACTAACAATAAATATACAAAACTCCGCAGAACGGACGAACAATGCCCATTATTACACACGGACCGTCCTATACAGCTGGGAGGCAGGCGGATAAGTATAGATCTGAGGAGGATTGAAACAGGAATCACAATTATGCTGCTGTTGTGATTTATATTAAAAGAACGGAAAGTGGAGGCCAAGAACAAATGCCAGTGAAGACGAGGATAGTGGAGGCTCTAGATGGATTTCTGACGTGATAAAGGAAGGGAGATGAAATTCCATTGAAGTTTCTTTGGAGACATTTAATTTTACAAACTGCATGAAGGTTTTTTAACTTTGAAATCATACCTTTGGATCTATATTTTAGTATTAAAGCCAGCTTTACACAGGACGACCGATTGTGCGATTTCACAATAGATAGTACCCACCCCCGTCGTTTGTGCATCACGGGCAAATCGCTGCCCGTGTCGCACAAAGTAGTGAAACCCCCGTCAAACGTACTTACCTGCTGAGCGACCTCGCTGTGGGCAGCGAATGTCCACTTTCTGAATGGGGAGGGACGTTCGGCGTCACAGTGACGTCACACAGCCGCCGGCCAATAGAAGCGGAGGGGCGGAGATGAGCGGGATGTAAACATCCTGCCCACCTCCTTCCTTCCGCAGAGCCGGCGGGAGCCGTGGGATGCAGGTAAGCAGAGTTCATCGCTCCCGTGATGTCACACGGAGCGACATGTGCTGCCATGGGAACGATGAACAAGCGGCACAAGTAAAAATGAACGATATTATGAAACTGAGCGACGAGTACATGACTTACGATTTGTGAGCCATACTGCGTCGCTCAGAGGTTTCACACGAGATGATGTCGTGTATGATGCCGGATGTGCGTCACGAAAACCGTGACCCCGACGATGCATCGCACGATCTGTCGTCTCGTGTACAGCACCCTTAAAAACTGAACAATCCCTTTAAGCAAGTCCTTAAGAAAAAAAATGATAAAAATGGTTATACAGTGCTCAGCATAAATGACTGCAACCCTTTTGAAATGTAAAATTTGAATCAAAATCTCATTGATTACAAGAACAATTTCCAAAATGTTGACAAAATGGAGCTTCAGGGAACATTTTTTTAACCCATAACATAAAAGTAAAGTTAATACTATGTCTTTAATAATACAATCTTTGGTTTTATTCCAATTAGTTACTGCAAAAATGAGTTCATCCCCCCATCAAAAAGTACTACATCTAGCATTTTGTATGACTTCCATGGTTTTTAAGGACAGTACCAATGTCCAATGTCCAGACCAATGTCTTCTTCCATCCTCCAAAAATTACCTGTTTTAGAGCCTGGATGCTGGATGGAGAGTGACAGCAACTTGTCTCTTCAGAACAAACCTATAGACATTTTAGTTGGGTTCAGATCAGGAGATACTTGGCCACTGAATCACTTTCACCTTGTACTTGTTCAGAACACAATAGATCCTTGCACTGGCGGTTGGACACCGACTGAAAAGGGCCCTTGTGCAAGAATAGTAAATGGGCCCTATTGCAGACCAATAGCTCATCATATTGCAGAATCCCACCCGCCCAATGATATTTCCGCCTCTGGATCCTTGTCATGTTGGAAAACTGTATGTTTACCAAGGGCACGGAGTGATGGTGACATCTCTTTCCATATTGAACAGTACATGACTGTGATTTTATGATACCATCAAATACCCATGCTAAATATCTATCTATATATATATATATATATATATATATATATATATACACACATACATATTTCTATACATATGTGTGTGTATATGTAGAGTACACACGCATACATGTATAAAAGCCCATGCATATTTAGCATTACTAGTGGAAGCACTGCAGGGACGTTGGACACTCTTCCACCCAGGATGCCTTTCAGAATACAGATGATTTCTTGGGGATTATCTGACTGGTATCGGACTTCTTTCAGGTCATGCGTCTATCAAGCTGAGATTGTCCAAAGGGAAGAGCCTCTTTAAATGGCAATTCCTAGTATAATGTTCTTATCTGAATGGTTTGTTTAGCTATTAATGCCCTAAAAATACAGTATTCTTTTGATCTATATAAAACATTTAGCTGCTATTTATTGCCCTTTAGAGCTGTAACATGGTGTGGGGTGGTAGCTGTGTGTGAAGTCTGTTTTTTTTCTTTACATGAAAGAAGGGGTATTGGCTGGATGTGTGAACGTTGACTACGGAAACAGTACGCCTTTACGGGTTGCATGATGCTGTTGACTTCACCTAGCCAGGACCAGTTGCTAACCAATTCAATGAGAGAGACCACCAGTAGAGTTGAGTGAGACCAAGGATTTCCAGTGAGACAGTAGTAGATGCAAAAAATAGGTGAATGTGACTATGAAGAAGGCATCTCATTCTCACTGCTTGCAAGCAATATTTTACCTTTGCCTATTTACTACCTGTATGCGGATGATTTTTATACTCTTTGGAATAAAGTATTCACCTATCTTTTGCATCTTCTACTGGCTGGCTGGAAATCCTTTGTCTCTTTTATATTAAGTGTGGCATGAGCTTGTCACAGCCGGGGATAGAACCAATGCCTGCATACTGGCCATAAAGGACAACACACAGGAGGGGGGAAGGAATGCCCTATAGCTAGGGAATGGGGGAAATGGTGACCCCTGACTATGACGTGCGGCTCACACTCACAGTCCTACTAGACCAGTGGTTTCCAAACCCCAGACCTCATGACGCCCAACAGGTCATGTTTGCAGGATTTCCTTAACATAGAACAGGTGATGCCTTGATAATGATTCCATAACCTGTTCAATAGTAAGGAAATACTGAAAACACAAATTGTTGGGGGCCATGAGGACTAGAGTTTGGGAAACCCTGTACTAGACCCTATACAGGTTCTGCACCTTTCACCGAGGTGGAATACCTGGGGCCCTATTTCACCCTAGCAAATGGGCCCTAAGTAAGGATGGAGGGTATGAACTCTTTGCTAACACCACTATCACTAAAGGAGGACACAAGGGAACAATACAGGGGAAACACAACTGCAATCACCAGAGCCCTAGTAGATAGCAAAGACAAACACTTATCTGAGCTGCAGCAATTACATGAGTCTGGAGCAACAGCACAACATGACTTCTCCACAGCTCAGTCAGGAGCAAACTATAAACCACACCCAAATATCCACAGAGCGAAGTTTATAAAGGAAGTCAGAGGCTGGCAACAGAGAGGAAAACTGAAAGATTCCCAGGGTCCTAGAGTCTGCAGCTGCAGAAACGGGGAACTGTCAGATAAAAATATGTGCTGCCAATCTCTGGGATCTTCTTACACTGGATGCCACAGAATTGTCAGCCAGTCTTAACACATCCGTGACAGAGCTCTTGCCTCTAATCTGACGCTGAGCCTTCAACAAGAAGAGTGGCATATAAGGTAGACATTTACAAGTGATAAGCTGGCAATTTTCGTTTTTCTAAAGTATAGATGAGTGGACCCATGGAAGTTCAGGTTCCGTGGGTTCAGCCGGACTTTAAAAAACGTTTTGCACTGGACCCGGACTTGATTTGAACTTCATTGGAAGTAAGTCACTGATTGGCAGTATGGCTTTCCGCCCGATTGCAGCCAGCCATAAACAGAACACATCCGGGGGAGGGTGGGCAGTGTTTTTACTTTTTTGTGCACTCTACATCTGCTAATGCTGACTTTACCCCCAGTTCAAGCCGATCAAGCACAGAAAGTGGCTTGCCATAGGCCAAGCCAGAGAATGCCAGAGCATAGTGCTGCTCGCATAAGTAAAGCACCCAAAACCCCAAACTCAAGCACTAGTGTTTTTGTAAAGTCTGTGTTCAGTATGAACACCAAACTTAAAAGTTCGGGTCCGCTCATCTCTAACCACCAGTTCTTAATAAATGGTACTTTACTGCACAACCACTTAATGGCATCTATATAAATAGATAGCAGGCACATGACTAAAGGCCGCTTTATACACAATGACATCGCTAATGCGATGTCGTTGGGGTCACGGAATTCGTGATGCACACGACGCAGGTTGATCGTCGTTCCTGTGGCAGCACACATCGCTATGTGTAACACCGCAGGAACGAGGAACAATCTCGTACCTGCAGCCGCCCGCAATGAGGAAGGAAGAAGGTGGGCAGAATGTTTGTTCCGCTCATCTCCGCCCCTCCGCTTCCATTGGGCGGCCGCTTAGTGACGTCGCTGTGATGCCAAACTAACCGCCCCCTTAGAAAGGAGGCGGTTCACCGGTCACAGCGACGTCGCTAGGCAGGTGAGTAGTGTGACGGGTCCGAGCGATGTTGTGTGCCACGGGCAGCGATTTGCCCGTGACGCACAAACGACGGGGGCGGGTACGCACGCTAGCGATCTCGCTAGCAAGATCGCAGCGTGTAAAGCAGCCTTTATGGTACATTTCTTCATTAACACAGAGTTTCTCTACACACAGTCTATCTACTTCTTCCACTTTGCTACTTCCTGCCTTTAATAGTCTTGCTTGTTTTACAGCAACACATCATAGCAACACAGTACTGTGTAGTCCATGAAAGTCATTTCTTCCACACATGGTTCTGCTCTTATCTGCCTTCTAGAGGACTGATTTGCAAATATGGCCAGACTTAGCTTCTATCTTCCAGGTGCTTAAGGGACTCCCATGTGAGGCACTCACTGCATCTCACATTCTGTTCGTCCTTGCCCATTATCTTTAAGAGTTATATTCCCAGAGTCGAGCTGCTAGACATCTTGTCCCAGGCCCAGTCTAATCTCGGTCACTATATATTTTAGTCATTTTTTGCTCTCTGCTCAGGAACTTACTTTCCTCAGTCTTGGTCTCTCCAATCAGGATCTCATTATCACCGTCTTTGTCTCCTCTCACTCTAGGGAGACCCACGTTATGTGGCTCTGCTGTAGCCGGACCTTAGGTCTGCTTCTCTGGAACGCTGGGCCCTACCTGGACTCCTGACAGGAAACTGTCTCTGACCCTACACTTTAGCCTCTCGCAATCTGGGCTAGTCCCAACATTATCTCCCTCTTATTCTGTCAACAGTCAAAACACATTACACCACCACTAGTGCAAGCCACAATTCACATCATAACAATAACACGGTACCTTCAAGGGCGAATCTGGGCAATATGTTTATTTCCTTATATTTCTCCCTCCTTTAATGACAGTCATCCTCAACCATCCGGAAACATGGAAGATAGCAAGCCCAACCCCACACACCAGTTAAAATTAATTAACATGACATCTTCCCTCTTTTCTAGAACACAGATCACAACCATCAGAGTCTTTTTTCCTCCAACCCAGCAACAGTCTCCCAGATTAACCTTGGCCCCTTTCATAAGGGCCCTCAAGCCAATATCATGGCATAGTCTATCCTCTTTAAGGGTTTCCCTTCACATCCTGGGCACATTCCATTGTTCACCCATCTGGCATTAGGACAAACACACAGTTCTTTTTTCCTTAGTCCTGTCCACAAGACAGACGCACTGTCCTTAGAGCAATGTCCATTTTGGATTGGGCTCAGTCCTTCAAATGACCATACAACCGTCTCGTGACTGAAATGTCCCTCAATCCAGAAGGGGGATGCGCAACAAAACTGGGAGGGTAAAGCAATTCTTCAGCCAGTTGAAACACGGACTTTCAGAGACTTCAAATTGTCCTTCCTAGCGGGAGCTATGTACAGCATGGCTGGATTGGCGATTAGCGCCTGCAGTCTCGCGGTCCTAGCTTTCATGGATTTGTGTTTCTTTCAGGATCACAATTTCCATTGGAGTCAGGACTTATTTTGGGGTCAGTGGGAAACCCACCAGCAACTGCTTCTACAAGGCCTCCAGCGACCCGGGCCCTCCGTGAGCAATGAACTAGGCAAGGTTCCAAAGTTCCATCTCTAAACTACACCCGGCATATCCTTCAGAAGGCCCGATGACCTTATTTGCCAAGTCACTTGGCCTCACCCCTTCCTCTATTAGTGCCAGTGTAGCGCCCCTGAAGCCATCAGGGAGCTACAAGGTACTGCATCCCCACAAGGATGCAGGGTCTACCCCCTAGGGACCCAGAAGACCAGTGCCAGTAACAACCAAACATCCCAGAAAACCCTGTTCTCCCCCAAATTTCCCCATAGACTGGTACCAGGCTAGGGTTGGACCAATGGATGGCGGCCTAGAGGTGAAGCCAATCCTGTCCACTGACGACCAGGTGGGAGGGGCAGACAGTGGACAGTGAGCAGTGAGTCGGTGACAGTGAGAGAGAGAGGAAGCACTGACAGGAGTGTGACAGTGACCTGAGGACCCAGGCGGTTGGTTGCAAGTGGAGTATGGTGGTGTACTCCCGCAACCACGCACCAACGGGGTACAGAATCCTAGGTCAGGCAAGCGCTCCAGACAGACCTGATAAAATATGCACAATGAGGGGACCATCAAGGACCTCACTGACCTTGAAGTTCTGGACACAGTAGCAACAGGAGAACCGGGGAACAGGACCAGAGACTCCAACCCCACAGAGTTCACGCTACCGTCATACAGACTGCCATTAAGAGACTACCCGGAGGAGATCCCACTCCAAGCCACGGATACCCACCAACCAAAGAGAGGTGCAGGGGAAAGAAGCCACCAGGTCACTAAACCGGCACTGGAACTAAGGGGATCTGCAGTTGAGACCAGCCGGCCTCGGGTGACCAGTTTCCAGCTTACTGTGAGTAAAGGAACCAGTTACACTGCAACCCCTTGTGTGGCCTACCTTCTTTCAACACCCATCTACATCACTTACCCTCTGAGGCCTGGCCCTGCTTGCGGAATGCCTAACATCCAGGCTGCCACCAACACCAGTCCCAGTAGTGAAAACTGTACAGCGGCGGCTCCATCCACATAGCCGAACAAGTGGCGTCATGTGATAAACTCTTAAGTCCCTTGTAAATAAAACCCCTTTTAAAAAGCACCCAGGGCATGGAACCGGGCAACGGCCACCAAGTGACATTCCCCAGTTATACACCGCCCGAGACCGAGTACCCAATAACCCTGGGCAACACACCAGCAATTGGCATACCTGCAATTGCCTACCATTGGGCCTCCTTGGGCTATCATCAAGTCCCCCTCCATCATCTTAGGTCTCTTCTCCTTCCTCAACTTCCTGCAGGAAAATGGTGCCATCTCACTCAACCCTTCGAGTTCTGTTTCTTGGTTCCCCCTTTTATTCATTGGGATCTATTCTGGCTCCCCATCCTGTATTTCTAATGCCTCTATCCATTTTTTGGCGTCACATCCCAATTGGATCAGCCTTCTCCTTCCACTTCTCCCTCATGAGCGAGGCACTCTGCGCTGCAGACCCACCACACACAAACCGTTTTTGTGTGGTTTTTTTTTTGCTAAGAGATGAAGATTTGGTGCTGAAATGTATACACCATATACTGTACCTGCACCAAATCTGCATCTTCTGGCATACAAAATGCATCAAAATACAATGCGGTTTTGATGTGGTATTGATGCATTTTCAGATTTGGTGCAGTTATATGGTGTAAAAATTTCAACACCAAATCTGAATCTCTTGGCAAAAAAATCACTGTTTTCTACCAGGAGATGCAGGTCTGTGAACTTAGTTCACCAGAGGTCAGGTAACAGAGTCCAATATGGTCACCTGAGGTCAGATTACCTGCGGTCACAGGTAGGGTACCATGGCAACCTCCAGGTGTGGTCGCAGAATAACTAAAAGGCCATTTACACGCTGCAATATCGCTAACGGTATATCGTCGGGGTCACGTCGTTAGTGACGCACATCCGGCGCCGGTAGCCACATCGCAGCGTGTGACACCAAGGAGCGATGATCAACGATTGCAAAATCGTTCAAAAATGGTGATCTTTGACACTTCGCTCCTTTCCTTAATATCGCTGCTGCCACAGGTACGATGTTGTTCGTCGTTCCTGCAGCATCACACATCGCTATGTGTGACACCGCTGGAACGACGAACAGCAATGCGGAAGGAAGGAGGTGGGTGGGATGTTACGTCCCTCCCATCTCCGCCCCTCCGCTTCTATTAGCCGGCCGCTTAGTGACGTCGCAGTGACGCCGAACGCACCTCCCCCCTGTAGGAGGGATTGTTCGGCGGTCACAGTGACGTCGCTGACAAGGTATGTGCTTCTGACGCCGCCGTAGCGATAATGTTCGCTACGGCAGCGAGCACCAAATGTCGCACGAACGATGGGGGTGGGTGCTATCGTGCTCAACATCGCTAGCAATCGCTAGCAATCGCTAGCGATATCGCAGCGTGTAAAGCACCCTTAAGTCTCGTCACAGCTGCGGCTCAGTCAGTCTCTGGCTGAAGCCACAACATGCGGACATGCCCGCATGCTGTGACTTCAGTACGTATCAGAGCTGGAATCATCATGGGACCTCATGTGGGTTAGGTCGGAACTGGGTGATTGGGGTTAATAAATTGGAGAAAGAGGGTTTTTTTGTATTTTCTTTCAAATCATGGATTTTTTCTTTGTTTTGTGTTTATTTCTTTTCAAATACAGGTTAGCAGTGGTGAGTCTCATAGATGCCTCCCATTACTAATCTAGGGCTTAGTGGCATCTGTGAGCTGTCATTAACCCTTGATATTACTCCGATTGCCACCACACCAGTGCAATTGGGATGAGTCAGGTAAAGTACCGGGATTGTCGCATCTAATGGATTTGACAGTTCGGGGTAGCTCCTGGATGCAGTTTTTAGGCTGGGGAGCCCAATAACTATGGGCCTTCCCAGCCTGAGAATACTAGCCCCCAGAATTGGGATTTATCATGGCAGGGTACCAAAATTGTAGGGACCGCACACCATTTTTAAAAATTATTTATTTAAATACTTTAAAAGAAAAGCAGAATTATTTTAATATAGCCAAGAAAAACACAAGGGTTGGGGCTGCATCCTGTAGCCGTATGCTTTATCTGTGCTGGGTATCATAATATGGGGAGAGCCTACACCAGTTTCATTTATTTATTTATTTATTTAGTTTTACACCAGGATAAAGATGCAGATGTCTGTGATTCCAAGCAGTCAGACATACTGTCACACAGGGTGGAAGCGTGGTCTGACTGCAACCAATCACAGATGCCAGAACTGCTGGGGAGTGGAGGAAGCAGTGCATATGCATGAGGGATAATGAGTGGCCATGGAAGTAGTGTGACAACTGGGAGACTCGGTAAGTATAACGCGCCTGCTCTAATCCCCCTAGCCCTAACTATCACCATTTTACAGCATAATGTTCAGGTTACAATTGACTGACTTATATGGGGATTGGCATCTGACCAAATATCTGGAATTAATTCAAGTTGGACCAGCTGATTCCGGATATCTGCGGGTTCGCCCATCACTAGTTATGTGCTGTGAATGTGTTAACAATGTCTATTAGTCAGATATAGCAAAGTGGAGACTGTTAAGTATGATGTAGAGTGAGGTAAAGGTTTAGGATGTCATTTATTAGAAGTAATGTAAAGCTTAAGAATGTTACGTAGATAGCTTTTGTTAGTAACAGAAACAATTAATGTCAGGTTCAGCTCACTGGTGGAACTAGTTTTGAGCAGAGAGTCAATTTCCGGTTACAGAGAGAGTTGAGAGCCAGTTCTGCAGATGGGTTCGAGAAGTAAAGAAGTAGTACGGAGTCAGAAGCCAATCAGGGAACTTTGAGGTAACCTATTACACTTCTGGAGCCTACGGCTGACGCTGGCTGGTTTAGGGGAGTCGCATGAGTAGACAGCTGTTGGGGCCATGAAGTGGAGAGCGGTGAAAAGAAGAGTGGAGGGAGAGAGACACAGGTGCCCGGAAGATTGTGGACTAGTTCCAAAATAGCGGGGATACTGTAGGTTGAAACAGTAACCGTAGAACCATCAGGATTGAGGCCATGTTAATCATAGTGTGGAATGAATATACTGTTTAAGTTTTGATTTGCCAAGAGTACTCTAGTGTTTTGAGTTAGTCTACTGAATCTACGACTGGAATTGGCTGGGGGGTGATGGACACTTACTCGCCCACCCCAGGGCTTTGGGTGACCCGGTGTCAGGCCGGACTAGTCCTGGGTAGTCAGCGGTGGCGGGGCCTGACTCCGTGACCCTGGTGGAGTCAATTAATGTGGCGATATTGGGGAGATGATTATAATAAAGTTTATGAAAGATTCGTGTCGCCACCTGTGGTAATTTGCAGCTATGAAGCCGCAGCTGCTGGAAGGGACCTCCGGGGCTGATGGTATGGCAGCTGAGGTATTTCTTGCTCTCCACAGGTAGAGCGGATACCCCGGGGCAACCTTTGGTGCTTGGTAAAGTCTATGGTGTTAATGGACGAGGTGTAGGATAAACCAGACGACACAGAGCTTGCAGTCAAGATGTTTACTCACTGTTCAGTTCAATTCGTCCGTGGACCGGTTACCCACGGAGTGCCAGGATCCGCTGTCAGGGGCCGCCGCCGATCCCGGATATGTCAGAGGTCAGTCGCGGTGTACCCCTAGTTGTGTGTCCTTTTCTGACTGACTTCTTAGCCTTGACTGTTTTAGCAGAGCTGGTCTTGGCCTCCACCACAGGGCCTGTATAAAGGGGGCTAACCGCAGTTGTTTCTTGCCCTCTTCACTGGGGATCTGTGGCGGGTAGTGGCCCTGGGCACCTGCAATGATCTCCCAGGCCTTTGGTTTTACTTTTGAGGAATTGTCTTTCTTCCCTCTGTCTAGGGACCGTCCCTGAATGCAGCCAGATCCCTCCACTTGATGTTGTCATTGGAACAGGTCACGGGACAATTTCCCTTCCATGGCCCTGGAATCCTTTCTTTCTTTGAGTGTCACCTGGGCCTGACTAGACCCCAGGATCTTCACCAGGAACCTCCTTCTGTCTCTGTCCTTTCTCTCTGCTGCCCTCTCCTGACAGCCCACCTCCTCACTCCTCTACTCCTTCTGACAGACTGCCTGTCTGACTAAACTTGAACTTCCTACTTTCTGACTCCTCCCACACACCCACTGACTAGGCCCCACCCACACTATTGGGACCAGAAATGGGACTTATATGTATGAATACATCTATGGGGGTTGCTGCCACTATCCCTGACCCAGTGTATGCCTACCAATTGGTGTGTGCAAGTTTTGTCTGTACACCGGCAGTTGTCCCCATTCTTACCCGGGATGGGATACCACACCTCTGACTGAGGTGCAATATCTCTGTGGTGACGGAAGCCTCAGGGGCGCCACAACACCACTCCGATGAAAGCAGTGTCGCACACCCCACCCAAAGGCATACACACACTGATTCTCTTTGACGAAGCAATATGGAGCCCCCATGCCTCAGTATCCATACCATCCTTCACTCTAAGAAAGACTTAGAGTTTACATATCAGCCAAGATGACTGACAGTCCTTGCTTTCTGCCGCTATGTGTCTAATGTAGGTTACCCCTTACCATAGTCTTCCCTGCATCAATCAGAGGCAGCCCCAGCCTCCTGTCACAATGCTCTACAGCTTGTAAGGTCTTGAGTGACAGTGTAGCCATTAACCTTTCAAAAATCACCTTGGCATGTCACGTCTATGTGCATATAGTGTGCACATCAACAATATTTGTGTATAATTGGACAGTATTTTACTGGTGCAGTCATCCACAGTTTTTCTGTAATTTTAGCACACACGCTCTCATAATCTCTAATGGCCTTTAAACAGAACATGGAGGCAACCAGTGCTTCTACGATGGTAAACTTGTTTGTTAAGACTTTAAAAATACATTGGGACAATGAACAGACAATGACCTCTTTGCCATGACCTCTCAAACTTACTAGACTCACTTCAAGGGACTTTTAGGTCGAGAACCATTCTCACTCTGTCTCGGTACTCACAATATTGCCGAATGGGACTGACTCCTCTGGCTTCACTCACTCTCTTGGCCCCTCATTCCCTCAGAACTCAGTGTTGAGCTGCTCTTCAGCTCAGTAGGCCAAGATTTCTGCTCAGTTGCAGTGAGAGCTTGCTCACATGAGCGTATAAGTTGGACAAGTGCTATCCGATATTTTTTGTTTGATAGTTGTCGCGGGCGGGGAGGAGGGTGTCAGCACGGTGCTCACCCCTCTGCTCGGGTCTGGCTGCTGCTGCTCAGTGGTGGCTCGAGCGGTGAGCCGGATCCCGGGGGTTCTCGAGCGGCGCTCCTCGCCCGTGAGTGAAAGGGAATTGGGTTGTTGGGATATTGTCTATTGTCCATGACGCCACCCACGGTTGTGGTGATTTGTTAGCACCACCGCTGCTCGGTGTGGGGATCCCGGGAGTGATGGTGTGAAGTAGCAAGTTGTGGTGTTGCCCCTCCGTGGGTAGGGGTTGGTGATCCCGGGGCCCAGTGAAGAGTTGGGAGGTGCAGGGCTTGGTGGGCGCAGGGACGCGGGGGCAGCGCTGTGCCTTGTGGCACTGTGGTACTCACTCAGCCTGAGACGTTGACACAGTTCTCGGTAAAACACACGGCTGGAAAGACGGTTCCCACGGACGGCTGCACTTGCTTTCCCTAGTAGGTGGCGGTGATGTCCCTTTTCCTGCACCTGATGTTGTTTATGGTCTCGATGGGTTCCCACCGGTAACCCGCTCCCCGGCTTCAAGCTGGACCGGAGGAGCTCTACTCTTTGCCCGCAGGCGCTGGCCCTTAGAAACTGGTGCCCTGGCGGTGGCGGTGTCTCTACTGTAATGGTTGGGCTGTTGCCTTCAATCGGGACTTGGTTGTTGGGGGATCGACGTCCCCTTCACTGACGGATTTGGCAAATTATGGCGACTCCTAGCCTTGCCGGGGTCCGAGAGGCCCCTGCCCTGGTGCTGACTGTCCTTTGTACACTGCTCCAGACCGCCGGGCCACCACCCGTCCGCGGTCCTTCCAGGAACTTCCAAACGGTCACCCCTCCGGACAATCACCGCCGTTGCTGACCTTGCTGACTCTGTCCTGCACACAGCTGGACCAACTTCAGGCTTTTCTACTCTCACTTTTACTCCTTTTCTCCAGTTTTCTCCTTTGCTCCTCTATCACTTCACTTCCTTAACTCAACTCATGTTTACTCCTTCACTTCCCTTGCTTAACTGCCTGGTTCTTCCCGCCTCCAGAGCTGTGAACTGCTCGGTGGGCGGAGCCAACCGTCTGGCCCACCCCCTGGTGTGAACATCAGCCTCTGGAGGAAGGCAACAAGGATTTTGGGTTAGCTTTGGTGTTCCTAACTGGGGTGTAGGGTGTGGTGGTGCAATGACCTGTGACCCCTGGCTTGCCAGGGCGTCACATTCCCCCTTAGCAAAATGCAGACCGTCCGTGGGCTGCCCGTCCAACACCGGTTTTATTTTTCTGAAAATGCATAAAAGTAAACGGTAACATATTTACATTTTTAATAATTCTTCCCACAACGGAAGGGTACCAGAGGGTAGCCACCGGTTCCTTTGGTGGCTGGGCCCCAGCCTGCTCTGCTGAGGGCCCTCCCTCCAACCTGCCTCTCCGGAGGCGGCATTGCGGAAATGGTAACGGCAAACAACTTATGTACAAGCCACTTAACGTTTGTGGGTGCCCTGCAAGTTCACGGGCTTGTCCATGAGCAGTTCCTCATGCAAAACAACTTTTTAAATGGTCCCCACGGGGACAACGGTGCCGGCTCCGGCCAGTTCAATCACTGTTAGACAATCTGGTTAAACTTCGGTGATCCTTTTCATCATTTTTCAAAACTTTCAAACAAACTTTTAACATGAACTCAGTAATGGCCCCAATGGGGGCTGCTACAGCGGGCATCCGCTGCCCTACTCCGGACTTTCAGCTTCTTCCGAGGGAGGGGGTGCAGGACTCACCCTGCTCTCCTGGCTGCCCCGCAGTTTTACATCCAGGGCAAACCACCCTCTCTCTCCACAGTGCCGGGTATACTGGACGATGTCGCCCGGCATTAGATTACGGCCGGAATGTTCAGGCAGGTGGGCATTCACATCCCGCCGGGCTACAAACACTTCGGCCTCCAGGCCCGGTTCATAGATAAACCCGTAGCCCCGGCGGACATCAAACCGCCTCACCTGTCCCTCGTACAGCGGTCCCCGGACACGGAATATTGCTTGCCGGAGATTCTCCTTTTCTCTAATGGCTCTGGCCACCAGCTCGGCCTTCTTTCTCTCCCGTTCACCGATCTCCAGGCCCAACGGTACCGGCTCCCTATCCCAATACGGCGCTGCTGCGAGCTCCGGCGCACGGGTCGGGCCCCGCGGGACATTCTGGACGTTGCCCACTGTCAGGAATCTGGGCGGCGTGTCCCGCGGTGTCTTGGCCTTGGGCGCTGCCTTACAGCAACAACCCGGCGCTACCTCAGCCGAGGTGTGGGGGATGGGTATAGGGGCTTTCCGCTGCTGGGCCTTCGGCTCGGAGCGGGTCATCAGCTCTGGCTCGGGGGACTTTTCACGGGATGCCTCTGGTTCTGTCTTTGGGACCTTCCAGAGCAACACCTCCGGTCGGCTACGGGCTCCGGCCACAGGTCGGCCCGCCTGGGCGGGGACGCTGGGTATTGCTACCGGTTGTGGTGGTAGCAGGCCTAGTGGCGGGGCCACAGCCTCCGAGACGGGTGGCGAGGGAGGCAACGGGGGGAGAGGGCTTGGACCGGGTCCCGCAGCCGCGATGACCGGCCCTTCCAGGGCATCGGGGCGTGGGTCACTCACCCTCCCTTCCTCCGCTCCCTCCTCGCGTCTCCGCACGGCCGCTATAACGTCCCCCATGTCGGCCTCCCACTCCTCCATGAGGAGCTGCATCTTGACCTGCAGCCTTAGGTAGAGCTGCGCGGTCCGGATTTCCACCCACGCCGCGGTTCCTGGCGCGGGGGCTACGGTGTCGCGGGACGGCATCCACATGTTGCTGGTGGCTCTTCCCAGGAACAAGATGTCTGCAGAGTCCTGGCGTCCCTGCTTTTATAGCTGCGTTCACATGCAGCCAGCCGCCATCGCGTCCCCCTTAGCTCTTTCCGGCCCCTCCTCTCTCGGGGCGGGGTTTTGGCCTTCGCGCCTCTGCTACTCGAGAAGACGCTCGAGCGGGAACTTTTTGCGCCAAAGATGGCGGCTTCTGAAATTTTTCTGCCGGATACCTCCGGCGGTTACAAGGCGCACCTCTACCCAACAGCAGAGCGGTAAGATCCTGTTCGTGACGCCAAGTTGTCGCGGGCGGGGAGGAGGGTGTCAGCACGGCGCTCACCCCTCTGCTCGGGTCCGGCTGCTGCTGCTCAGTGGTGGCTCGAGCGGTGGGCCGGATCCCGGGGGTTCTCGAGCGGCGCTCCTCGCCCGTGAGTGAAAGGGGATTGGGTTGTTGGGATATTGTCTATTGTCCGTGACGCCACCCACGGTTGTGGTGATTTGTTAGCACCACCGCTGCTCGGTGTGGGGATCCCGGGAGTGATGGTGTGAAGTAGCAAGTTGTGGTGTTGCCCCTCCGTGGGTAGGGGTTGGTGATCCCGGGGCCCAGTGAAGAGTTGGGAGGTGCAGGGCTTGGTGGGCGCAGGGACGCGGGGGCAGCGCTGTGCCTTGTGGCACTGTGGTACTCACTCAGCCTGAGACGTTGACACAGTTCTCGGTAAAACACACGGCTGGAAAGACGGTTCCCACAGACGGCTGCACTTGCTTTCCCCATTAGGTGACGGTGATGTCCCTTTTCCTGCACCTGATGTTGTTTATGGTCTCGATGGGTTCCCACCGGTAACCCGCTCCCCGGCTTCAAGCTGGACCGGAGGAGCTCTACTCTTTGCCCGCAGGCGCTGGCCCTTAGAAACTGGTGCCCTGGCGGTGGCGGTGTCTCTACTGTAATGGTTGGGCTGTTGCCTTCAATCGGGACTTGGTTGTTGGGGGATCGACGTCCCCTTCACTGACGGATTTGGCAAATTATGGCGACTCCTAGCCTTGCCGGGGTCCGAGAGGCCCCTGCCCTGGTGCTGACTGTCCTTTGTACACTGCTCCAGACCGCCGGGCCACCACCCGTCCGCGGTCCTTCCAGGAACTTCCAAACGGTCACCCCTCCGGACAATCACCGCCGTTGCTGACCTTGCTGACTCTGTCCTGCACACAGCTGGACCAACTTCAGGCTTTTCTACTCTCACTTTTACTCCTTTTCTCCAGTTTTCTCCTTTGCTCCTCTACCACTTCACTTCCTTAACTCAACTCATGTTTACTCCTTCACTTCCCTTGCTTAACTGCCTGGTTCTTCCCGCCTCCAGAGCTGTGAACTCCTCGGTGGGCGGAGCCAACCGCCTGGCCCACCCCCTGGTGTGAACATCAGCCTCTGGAGGAAGGCAACAAGGATTTTGGGTTAGCTTTGGTGTTCCTAACTGGGGTGTAGGGTGTGGTGGTGCAATGACCTGTGACCCCTGGCTTGCCCAGGGCGTCACGATAGCCCTTGGTCCAATGGAGCAGACATCTATTCAAGTCTATGGGTGTGTGGGATTCATCGAGCTGTACTCAGAAGACATTCTCAATAATAAGATGGAGAATATGGGGAAACTTTGTTCTCCTTCTTCTACTCACCTGAGTTAAGATTCTCTCATGTGAGAAAATAGGATCACACTAAGTAGACACTCTGATCAAACACTGATCATAGTGTCATTAGCAGAATCACCCCAATACTCTCATATGAAACTATCTGACCACAGCCTTAGGGGTACTTTGCACGCTGCGACATCGCAGGCCGATGCTGCGATGCCGAGCGCGATAGTCCCCGCCCCCGTCGCAGCAGCGATATCCTTGTGATATTTAGTGCTGACAAAAAGCCAGCACTAAATGTGCACTTCAGCACTAATAATTCCTTCTATTATTCATATGTGAGGCCGTATGGCACATTTTAGAAAAATATTTTAGTGTAGGACTGCCTCAAATGAGATTTGCCGTGACGTGACGTGGCAGCTCAAGAAATTGCAATTTTTTGCCAAAAATCTCAAATTTTTTATAATAAGTACAGTTTGGAATGTTTAGTGCTGAAGTGCACATTTAGTGCTGGGTTTTTGTTTTTCTTCATTGAATTGGTCGGTGGCTGACCCCCACTTTGCTATGCACCCCAATTTGGGATGTATTCCATCTGTCTAGATTTTGGCGGTTGGTGACTGTTCACATTGTCATCAGGCCTTGTCCACAGGCTATTTACTTCATGCAGCATTTGCTTGGACCTGTCCCGCCCACAGCCATGACTCAGTCATGGGTGCGGGATTGAAATAGACCAGGTGAGTGCTGCTAAGAGCAGTTCAACTATTCATATGTGAGGCCGTATGGCCCATTTTATAAAAATATTTTAGTGTAGGACTGCCTCAAATGAGATTTGCCGTGACGTGGCGAGGCAGCTCAAGAAATTGCAATTTTTTGCCAAAAATCTCAAAATTTTTATAATAATTTTTATAATAAGTACAGTTTGGAATGTTTAGTGCTGAAGTGCACATTTAGTGCTAGCATTTTGTTTTTCTTCAATGGGTAGGGAAAGTATTCAGACCCCTTTAAATTTTTCACTCTTTGTTTCTCAGAGACAGAGTTGTGGCAAGGCACAGATCTGGCCAAGGTTACAAAAGAATTTCTGCAGTACTTAAGGCTCCTCAAATTTTTTGCAAAATGCAATAACAGTCGATCAAAACATAGCATCTGCGCAAAAAGGGTACCGTTAAAAACTTCAGCTCAAGACGCCAAAAATAAGCCATTACTGAGCCATAGATCTCGAAAAATGAGAACGCTACGGACTACGGAAAATGGTGCAAAACGTACAACACTTTTTTTGGACAAACTTCTGATTTTTTTACCCCTTAGATAAAAGTAAACTTACTCATGTTTAGTATCTATGAACTTGCACCAACCTGAGGCATCACACTGATACATCTGTTTTACCATATAGCGAACGCAGTAAATAAAATATCTCAAAAACTATAGTGCGCTTTTTTTTTTGCAATTTTCACGCATTTGGAATTTTTTTGCCATTTTTCAGTACGCGATATGGTAAAACTCTTGATTTAATTTAAAAGTACAACTCATTCCTCAAAAAACAAGCCCTCACATGACCATATTGACTGAATAATAAAAAAGTTACGTCTCTTGGAAGAAGAATGGCGGAAAAAATGGAAAGCTGGTCGTGAAGGGATTATTAACCCTAGAACGCGCAAGCATAACAATCTTCCTTAGAAAACAAATGACCTAGCAGGCCTGCGAGGCTCCAGGTATGCGTTTTAGGGTTAAAGAAGTCATAGAGAAATTTTTAGGTAAAAAGATCATTGGACGGATGCTGAAAGCATTTCAAGCTTTAGGTTGCCTGATGAGTTTGACGGTGCATTCCCACCTTGACAACTTTTTCTAAAAAAATGGGAGCTGTGAGTGAAGAGCAAAGTGAACGATTCCACCAGGACATTAAAGAGATGGAAAGAAGATACCAGGGAAGATGGAGCATTAGGGCTCGTGCGCACGTTCCATTTTTCATTGCTTTTCCGCAGCGTTTTGAGCAGCAGCGTCTCATTGTCAAAATGCATGAGTTTTCGTTTTCAAGCCAAATCTATGAGATTTCGTCAATATTCTTGCACACGATGCTTTTTAAACGCAGCGTTTTGATTGTCAAGAATTTGACAAAATCTCAGAGTTTAAAAAAGCAGCATATGAATTCTTTTGTCCGTTTTGGCAGCGTTTAGCTATCATTGAAGTCTATGGACAGACGGAGTAATCCTATAGCTGCGTATACATTAAATGGAAGTAAACTCGGGACTACAGAACAGGAGAAGGACTTGGGTATTCTCATTACAAATAAGCTGAGCAGCAGCACTCAATGTCAGGCAGCAGCTGCTAAAGCAAACAAGATTTTAGGCTGTATAAAAAGAGAGATTAGATCTAGTGATGAGCGAGCATGCTTGTAACTACTCGGTACTCGCACGAGTATCGCTGTACTCGGGCTGCTCGGCGGGGACCGAGTAATCTCGCGATACTCGTGCTGTACTCGTGGTCTTCATTTCTGCATGTTGGCGCTCTTTTGAGAGCCAGCCCTCATGCAGGTGTGGCGCCCCTGACCTGGTCAGGCACCACTGAGTACTGCACCCATGCTGGGGACAGTACAATACAGGTAATCCAGAAGGCTGACAGGGGTGTGGTACACAGGCGCATAGTGATCAGCTCTCACACATGTACCCATGAGAGGACCCCTGGGGATCCCAGGAGGGGGAAAAGCCTTGACCTTCACTGGAATAGTGGAGGGGGCCAAAAGCCTCCATCTCCTCTCAAGGGGTGTGGTAAGAGAATCTGGTTGCTAGGTGGCGTAGGCAAGAACAGGAGAGGAGGGGCAGTGAGTCAGTTAGAGCAGAACTCCATAGGGCTCAGTGAGGAGCAGACCTGTGGGGCTGTTGCTGTCTAACAGCGCCCGCGCAGTGGCTACTGACGGGGGAGAACGGTCAACTAGGAGTGCTACCCGAAACCCATCTCAGCTAGAGAGAAGAGCACGGAGTGGGAAGTAAGGAGACTGCTGGAGAGTACCAGGCCCAAACGGGCGGCAGATCCCGAAGCGGAGATAGATCCAGCTTTCTTTTGCTAAACCTGCCGGTGTGGGGCTCTCAAAGCCCACGCCACAACACCACAAAAAGCCGCAGCCACGTAGCCACAGTTAGGGCCCATAGCTCACAGGAGGCAAGAAGCTGGAGTGATCTGGCCCAGGCCACAAGCACACGGCGAACGAAGGGGAGAGAGGCTGCAGCAACTTCCCTGGGTGACCCCCATAGGGACTCAAAGTCGGGGTCACCCCAAACCACCAAGGGCTAAGGAAGGCGAGTTAGTAGTCACCCTCACAAGTCAGCCTGAAGGACACCTGGTTCCCGCCTGGTTCATCCCAGCTACGCCCGGGTTACTCACCCTGCCACCTGAAGTGAGTAAAAACCCTGAAAGACATTCTGCCTGTGTGGAGTTATTCTGCGCCTTGTGGTACTACGCACCTACATCGGGCCCTGGGGCTTGCCTCACTCTCAGGAGGCTATTCCAACTAACTGCACATACCATCAGCCCCAGGCGACCCTCAACCTGCAGTGGCGGTCCCCACTGACCGCAATACTGAGAGTGGCGTCACGACAAGAAGAAGATCTCCTACCTGTGACCAGATCCAGCTACGTGGAGTCCCTGAAGGTAATGCACCGACACAACACCTGTGGGGCTTCACATCTGGCGTCACGAACAGGATAAGGACTAGACCTGTTCAGACAGGTGACCATGTGCCTGGGCGGTCCGCTTGGAAAATTGGAAGCGCCGCCATATTGCCACCATGAAAAGCGCGCTGAAAAACAACAGCAGCCCGCGCTGGAAGAAGTTACCGCCCACGAAGAGGTGTGGCTACCCAGAGATCCCCTGCAGAGTTCTGACCTCGCTTGTGAAGAGAGCGGAGGCGTCCAGAGACGTCGGGACAGAAAGGGAGCCACAAGCCTGCTGCTGGGAGAGGAGCTGCTGAAAGAGGCAGAGCAGAAACTGAACAGCTTGCTACTAGAGGCAACGACGAGTCCACTGCTGGGAAATCGTGCAGAAGACGGCGCAGAAGAAATGGCGTCTGACCGCAGAAACCCAGAACCGGGCTCCGCTGCCTGGTGGTATCGGGAGCTGGCCCAGTTTTGCGACCGACTGGAGACCCGGGTCGTGGAGCAGATCCGAGAAGAACGCATGGAACTTCTGGAGATGGCTGCCGCGGTTCAGGCCTATGAGAGGGGAACCGCACGACGAGTGCCAGACCGGACGGGTGAGTCCAGTATTACCCCTGCCGGCCCGGATGCCCCGACCCCTGCTGCCACGCTCGCGGTCCCTGAAGAGGCGCCCGGCGCGGCGACGCTGAGCCAGGCCGCAGCCACGCCAGGTGCGGCCCGCCAAGCCCAGGCCGCCGCAGCGATGCCCTGCTCGGCCCGCCAAGCCCCGGCCGCCGCAGCGATGCCCTGCTCGGCCCGCCAAGCCCCGGCCGCCGCAGCGATGCCCTGCTCGGCCCGCCAAGCCCCGGCCGCCGCAGCGATGCCCTGCTCGGCCCGCCAAGCCCCGGCCGCCGCAGCGATGCCCTGCTCGGCCCGCCAAGCCTCGGCCGCCGCAGCGATGCCCTGCTCGGCCCACCAAGACCCGGTCCCTGCAGCGACGCCCAGCCCAGCCTGCACCGATTCCATCGCGACAGCGACGCCGATCCAGGCCGCCGCCAAACAGGGCGCGGCCCGCCAAGACCAGGCTGCCGCCATGCCGGGCGCGGCCCGCCAAGACCAGGCCGCCGCCAAACAGGGCGCGGCCCGCCAAGACCAGGCCGCCGCCATGCCGAGCGCGGCCCGCCAAGACCAGGCCGCCGCCATGCCGAGCGCGGCCCGCCAAGACCAGGCCGCCGCCATACAAGGCGCGGCCCGCCAAGAGATTGCATCACCATTTACCCCGGCCTGCAAGGCCAGAGCAGACACCGCTCCCCAGTCTAAGGAAGTCCCTGCTAGGAAGTCCCTGATAGGAGAGGACCCCGAATACTGGAAGCTGAAGGCTGACCTAGAGGCCCAGTTCCCACAAGAGATGGTGGATCGGTATCTGCTCCCTCCGCACACCCCCAAGAGGATTCCAGCAACCCCTGCAGCAACCACGCCAAAGAGTCCCCCGCCTGGGCCTGCTGAAGAAAGCTCATCCCCAGCACTGCCACCAAAGGAGTGCCAAGAAGAACTAAGAGGGAGAGGAGGCCAGGAAACTGAGGAGCTGACTCAGGAGCCAGCAGCAGTGCTAGTCCCAGAGCCGGAGATGTTGCCCTATTCCCGTTGGGATGAGGAAGACCTGACACCGTCCGCTGACGAAGATCTGCCTAAAAGTCTCACCTGGGAGCTTGTAAGCTGCACTTCGCAGAATCCAGCCCGCAAGACACAGCGCCGCAGTAGAACCCAGTCTTTCCCTGCACCGCCATCCCCAGAGCAGAGAGAAGTCACGGCCAGAGACCTACAAGAAAAACGGTCCCTGAGAAGAGCCAAAGCACAGGTCAGAGGACCCCTTTGTAGAGGAGTAGTGGAGGACTTCAGCCTAAAGTCAGGATACGGGTTCATTGTTGCACCTGGTATCAAAGAAGGTATCTTCGTCAATAAAAGAGATGTGAGAGCTCATCTGCCCAGAGGACACCCTGGCAGAAACTTAAAAATGGGAGACTCCGTACAATTTACCCTGCATCAAGGCGAAAGAGGCTGGTACGCGCTAGATGTAGTACCATGTCCCAAAGAAGAAAGAAAAGACAGAGATAAAGAAACAGATGCAGCAAAGGAAACAGATGAAGATCAAGAAAGAAAAGACAAGGAACCTACAGATGAGACTACCACAGACGAAGAAAGAGATCAAGAAACCAACAGGTGCCGCAGCCCTACAGGCCCAAGCCCTGGTATGGAAGAGTAGAGGAATCTGCATAAAGTAAAGCATACAGCAAGTTAAAGTTTTGAAAAGTTGGAAGTTTTGCAACGTTTACGTTTAAGAATGTGCCCACAAAAACTATTGTGAGAAATAAACCTTAAGGCTATGAACTGGCTATAGCCACAAACTCTCGCAGTGTAAATAGTTACACCAGAGGGCACCACCACCACCAGAGTCAGCCTGTTTAGGGGCTTGGCTCGTCTGCAACCAGGGGGCCCGTCCGTATATAGGGCCTTGGCTTACCTGCAACCAGAGAGCATGCCTGTTTATGGGGCCTGGCTCTCCACCACAAAGAGGGTACCTGGTCAGCACCAACAGTGGAGGCCGCCTCTACATCCTGCCAGAAGAGGCTGAAGGCGCGGATCCACCAGGCCAGGTATACCCTGAAACCACCAGCCCATGGAAGCCGCCTCTACATCCTGCCAGAAGTGGCTGAAGCCGCGGCCAACGTGAAAGGGTTTTGGGTGGGTTAACGGACTTGTGGGTGGAGGGTGGTGATGTATGGTACCTGGTGCTTTTAAAATGTTTTACATGTTTTAATGTTTTATGCATTTTTAAAATGTTGTCTTGCAGCCCGAGGACGTGCTGGTGATAACTAAGGGGGAATGTGGCGCCCCTGACCTGGTCAGGCACCACTGAGTACTGCACCCATGCTGGGGACAGTACAATACAGGTAATCCAGAAGGCTGACAGGGGTGTGGTACACAGGCGCATAGTGATCAGCTCTCACACATGTACCCATGAGAGGACCCCTGGGGATCCCAGGAGGGGGAAAAGCCTTGACCTTCACTGGAATAGTGGAGGGGGCCAAAAGCCTCCATCTCCTCTCAAGGGGTGTGGTAAGAGAATCTGGTTGCTAGGTGGCGTAGGCAAGAACAGGAGAGGAGGGGCAGTGAGTCAGTTAGAGCAGAACTCCATAGGGCTCAGTGAGGAGCAGACCTGTGGGGCTGTTGCTGTCTAACAGCGCCCGCGCAGTGGCTACTGACGGGGGAGAACGGTCAACTAGGAGTGCTACCCGAAACCCATCTCAGCTAGAGAGAAGAGCACGGAGTGGGAAGTAAGGAGACTGCTGGAGAGTACCAGGCCCAAACGGGCGGCAGATCCCGAAGCGGAGATAGATCCAGCTTTCTTTTGCTAAACCTGCCGGTGTGGGGCTCTCAAAGCCCACGCCACAACACCACAAAAAGCCGCAGCCACGTAGCCACAGTTAGGGCCCATAGCTCACAGGAGGCAAGAAGCTGGAGTGATCTGGCCCAGGCGACAAGCACACGGCGAACGAAGGGGAGAGAGGCTGCAGCAACTTCCCTGGGTGACCCCCATAGGGACTCAAAGTCGGGGTCACCCCAAACCACCAAGGGCTAAGGAAGGCGAGTTAGTAGTCACCCTCACAAGTCAGCCTGAAGGACACCTGGTTCCCGCCTGGTTCATCCCAGCTACGCCCGGGTTACTCACCCTGCCACCTGAAGTGAGTAAAAACCCTGAAAGACATTCTGCCTGTGTGGAGTTATTCTGCGCCTTGTGGTACTACGCACCTACATCGGGCCCTGGGGCTTGCCTCACTCTCAGGAGGCTATTCCAACTAACTGCACATACCATCAGCCCCAGGCGACCCTCAACCTGCAGTGGCGGTCCCCACTGACCGCAATACTGAGAGTGGCGTCACGACAAGAAGAAGATCTCCTACCTGTGACCAGATCCAGCTACGTGGAGTCCCTGAAGGTAATGCACCGACACAACACCTGTGGGGCTTCACACAGGGATTGGCTGGCAGACCACTGCAATGCCACAGCCCTGTTAGTTGTGGAATTGCAGTGATTGGCCGGCCTGCACAGCGTGACCGAGCCTTTATATCGGCCGGCGCGCTGTGCTCTGCTCACAGCTATCCAGACAGTCAGTGCAGGGAGAGTGTCGCTGATTCAGGGAAAGCTTTGCGGCCCTTTATAGTTAGTTCCGGAGCAGGGCTGCAAACAGTGTGACCAGAAGTCCTTCTCAGGACTATTCTAGTTGTATACAGGCAGGCAGGGTATAGCCAGGTCGGAGTACAGTAGCAGAGTCCTTCTCAGGACTATTGTTGCTATATACAGGCAGGGTATAGCCAGGTCGGAATACAGGCTAGTGACCAGAAGAGTCCTTGTCAGGACTATTGTAGCAGTATACAGGCAGGCAGGCAGGGTAGTGGTGACCGTATACCAGCCTTCATCATATCTGGGGCTGGTGTACACAGTGTAAAACAGTCCAGATAGTGTCAGACTTCTCAGTAATTGTCGCTCCTAAAAACCAGTTAGGTTCTTATTGCGTCCGTGCTTGCATTTAAAAACAGCACGTGTGTGGCAGTCGGTGGCAGGGTACAGGTGCGCGTTTTGCACAAACTATTATATAACGCACAAGTCTAGTGTATAATACACGTCAGTCAGCAGTGTCTGATAGTGTCAGACTTCTCAGTAATTGTCGCTCCTAAAAACCAGTTAGGTTCTTATTGCGTCCGTGCTTGCATTTAAAAACAGCACGTGTGTGTCTGTCGGTGGCAGCGTACAGGTGCGCGTTTTGCACAAACTATTATATAACGCACAAGTCTAGTGTATAATACACGTCAGTCAGCAGTGTCTGATAGTGTCAGACTTCTCAGTAATTGTCGCTCCTAAAAACCAGTTAGGTTCTTATTGCGTCCGTGCTTGCATTTAAAAACAGCACGTGTGTGGCAGTCGGTGGCAGGGTACAGGTGCGCGTTTTGCACAAACTATTATATAACGCACAAGTCTAGTGTATAATACACGTCAGTCAGCAGTGTCTGATAGTGTCAGACTTCTCAGTAATTGTCGCTCCTAAAAACCAGTTAGGTTCTTATTGCGTCCGTGCTTGCATTTAAAAACAGCACGTGTGTGGCAGTCGGTGGCAGGGTACAGGTGCGCGTTTTGCACAAACTATTATATAACGCACAAGTCTAGTGTATAATACACGTCAGTCAGCAGTGTCTGATAGTGTCAGACTTCTCAGTAATTGTCGCTCCTAAAAACCAGTTAGGTTCTTATTGCGTCCGTGCTTGCATTTAAAAACAGCACGTGTGTGGCAGTCGGTGGCAGCGTCAGGCTCCATATTGTCCCTGGATAGAGACGTGCATGATGGCCTGTAAACATGAAGTGCCCATTGTAAGGAAGTGGGTCTATTGTAGTATAGCCCTTAGGCAGGGCAGCCAAAAATTGGGAGGCTCCACATTGTCCCTGGATAGAGATGTGCATGAGGGCCTCAAAACATTGTTCCCATTGCAAAGGAGCGGGTCTCCTGTCGTTGTAATGCCCATTCAGAAAGAATGGGCGAAAAAATTTACCACTGGGGGTATACCTGAAACAACGGCTTAACTATTGTAACGGTCACCATGATGGCGCATGAGGAGAAGGAGGAGCAGTCCAGCGATTAGCCAAAGTCCAGAAGTGTGTTACCATGGGTGAGTGGAGGTACATGGCAAATTCCCGTTACAAACTTTAAATTCCGCTGTAATTTGCTGTTGGTGTGTGTGGTGAAGTCTGGCCAAATCCAACCCTTGTTCATCTTGATCAGAGTCAGCCTGTCAGCATTTACAGTTGACAGGCGGGTGCGTTTATCTGTAATGATTCCACCTGCGGCACTAAAAACACGCTCTGACAAAACGCTAGCGGCAGGGCAGGCCAGGACTTCCAAGGCGTAGAGAGCCAATTCATGCCACGTGTCCAGCTTGGATACCCATTAATTGTAAGGCACAGAGGAATGTCGGAGTACAGTTGTTTGATCTGCAAGGTACTCCTTGAGCATCTGGGCAAACTTAGGATTTCTTGTGGCACTACCCCTCACCTCAGGGGCTGTGGTATGTGAGGGGCTGAGAAAACTGTCCCACATCTTAAAGACTGTTCCCCTACCTCTGGCGGATTGGACTTGTGCCCCTCTCGGCTGTACGCCTTGGTTGTCCACTGATTCCTGACCTATGCCGCTAGCGTTTTGTGAGGGGAATGCTTTGCCTACTTCCGTGACTATGGCCTTCTGGAACTGCTGCATTTTGCCTGACCTCTCCGCCTCGGGAATAAGAGACATAAAGTTCTCCTTTTAGCGTGGGTCTAACAGTGTTACCAACCAGTAATGATTGTCGGCCAAGATGTTCTTAACGCGAGGGTCACGAGACAGGCAGCTTACCATAAAGTCAGCCATGTGTGCCAGACTCTTAACAGCCATCACTTCAGTATCCTGACCAACACAATGACTGAACATGCTGTCCTCCTCCTCCTCCTCCTCATCATCTACCCTGTCCTCTGGCCAGCCACGCTGAACCGAGGATATGACTGCATGTCATATCCTCAATTTGGCCAGAGAGTTGCTCCATGTCTTCATCCTCCTCCTCGTCATAGTCCTCCACTGCACGTTGTGATGAGATGAGGCTGGGCTGTGTGTTATCATCACCCACACCCACTACTGTTTCTTGCTCAAACTCATCGCGCTCCGCCTGCAATGCATCATGGTTGTTTTTTGAGCAGAGACCATATTAGAAGGCAGAGAAGCGGTATGGTGACGCTAATAATGTCGTCATCGCCGCTCACCATCTTGGTGGAGTCCTCAAAGTTTTGGCGGATGGTGCATAGGTCGGACATCCATCTCCACTCCTCAGGTGTTATGTGTGGAGTTTGACCCATTTCCCGACGGCTTAGGTGATGCAGGTACTCAACAACTGCCCTCTTCTGCTCACATATCCTGACCAACTTGTGCAGAGTTGAATTCCAACGCGTGGGGACATCACACACCAGTCTGTGTGCCGGAAGATGCAAACGGCGTCTTAAGCCGGCAAGGCCGGCTGAAGCAGTAGGTGACTTTCGAAAATGTGCAGACAGGCGGCGAACTTTTACCAGCAGATCAGACAGCTCTGAGTATGACTTTAGAAACCGCTGAACCACGAGGTTGAGCACATGGGCCACGCATGGAACATGTGTCAGCTGGCCTCGCCTCAAAGCCGCCACCAGGTTCCGGCCATTGTCACACACGACCTTTCCTGGCTTTAGGTTCAGAGTTGTGAGCCAGTGATCTGCCTGCTGTTTCAGAGCTGTCCACACCTCTTCTGCATTGTGGGGTTTGTCACCTATGCAGATTAGCTTCAGCACTGCCTGTTGCCGCTTCGCCGAGGCAGTGCTGCAGTGCTTCTGTGTCGCCCTGGACAAGCCAGGGGCCACAGAGCACAACACTTAAACACCCCACACTCCCTGCAGGCATATCATAGTCAACACAAAATCCTTGTTGCCTTCCCCAGGGGCTGTTGTCCACACCAGGGTGTGGAGCCAGGCGGTTGGTCTCCACCCACCGAGGAGGAGGGAAAACACAGGCAGTGAGAGTTAAGCTAAGGAAGTGGAAGGAGGAAAGTAGTAGAGAGGAGAAAAGTGACAGCAAAGAGCCTGAAGTTGGTCCAGGTGTGTGGCCCGGACAGGACAGCAAGGTTGGCAGGATGTGGTGACCGTCTGCAGTGGAGGCCGATTGGAGTCTGCCGTAAGGATCGTGGACGGGTGGTGACCCGGCCGTACCGGACCGGTATACAAAGAGAAGCCAGCACCATTGGCAGAGGACTTTCGGATCCCGGCAAGGCTTGGTGTCGCCGTGAATTTGCCAAATCCGTTAGTGAAGGGAACCTCAGGGTTTCCAAACAGCCAAGTCCAGATAGAAGGCAACCGTACAACCGTGAAGGGGAGACACAGCCACCGCCAAGGGCAACCGTCTCCCAGGGCCAGCGCCTGTGGGCAAAAGGGGCTCCTCCGGCCCATATCCAGGTCGGGGAGCGGGTTACCGTTGGGAAACCATCACTACCAACACTTAACTTAGGTGCAGGGAGAGACAGTCATCACTAACCTGCAGGGAGGAACAACCGCAGCCGTCCGAGTGACCCGTCCATCCAGCCACTTGTTTTACCGTGAACTGTGTCATCATCATTGGGCTGAGTGAGTACCTCCGTGCCGTGCGGCACAGCGCTGCCCCTGCGACCCTGCACCTCATCAGGCCCCGCAACCCGCCTGTCATCCATCTCTACCCCATCACCAGGCCCCGGGACAACCAACCCCCCTACCCACGGAGGGGAGAAATAACAACAAAGCTGCTCCCTGTCACAGGCTCCCGGGATCCCCGTCCAGAGCAGCGGTGGTGTCCACACAATCACCACAACCGTGGGTGGCGTCACGGACAATATCCCCAAAACCCAAACCACCCCTTTTCACTCACGGGCGAGTAGCGCCGCTCGAGTCCCCGGGATCCGGCCATCGCTCGAGCCAACGAGCAGCAGCAGCCGTAGAGCAGCGTCAGCCGGACCCGAGCAGTGGGAGAGCGCAGCGTCCCCTCCTCCGCCCGCGACACTTCCAGCTTGGGACTGGTGTGGAGGGTAAAGTGGATCAGGATGCGCAGGAGGAGGAGGAGGCTGAGGAGCATGACATTCCGGAGCTGTAGAGTGTGTGTGAAACCCTGACTGAGGTAGGGCCTGCAAAACTTGGTGTGTGAAGGACGTGTTCCGTCCCTCGCTCAGACTGGGTCCCAGCTTGCACAATATTAACCCAGTGTGACGTCAACGAGATGTAGCGGCCTTGCCCACATGCACTTGTCCACGTGTCTGTGGTTAGGTGGACTTTGGCTGAAACAGCGTTGTTCAGGGCACGTGTGATGTTTTGTGACACGTGGTTATGCAATGCGGGGACGGCACACCGGGAGAAATAGTGGCGGCTGTGGACCGAGTAACGTGGGACAGCTGCCACCATCAGGTCGCGGAATGCTTCTGTCTCAACCAGCCTAAAAGGCAACATTTCCAGCGCAAGCAGTCGCGAAATGTTAGCATTTAGAACTGTGGCATGTGGGGTGTTGGCAGTGTATTTGCGCCTGCGTTCAAAGGTTTGCTGAATGGATAACTGAACGCTGCGCTGGGACAAGGACGTGCTTGATGATGGTGTTCTTTCTGCGTAGGCAACTGCAGGTGCAGGAGTGGAGGAGGCTTGTTCGCAGGCAGCATGGACAGGGGATTGGCTCGCATGCACAACCAGCGAAGACGTAGCAGTGACATCAGCAAGCACTGCTCCTCGACTCTGTTGTACTTCCCACAAAGTCGGGTGCTTGGCTGACATGTGCCTGATCATGCTGGTGGTGGTCAGGCTGCTAGTTTTGGTACCCCTGCTGATGCTGGCATGGCAGGTGTTGCAAATGGCCTTTTTAGAATCATCTGGAGCCAACTTAAAAAACTGCCAGTGTCAGAGTTCCGGGTTTTCCAGTTTTCTTTTGAAAGAGCTTGCCCTTTGTTAACATGGAGTTTTCTGTTCTGTTGCCCTACTTCCTGTCCATCTGTTTAAAAGCCGCCCCTAAAGCTTAGTCCAGTGCCTGAGTATACTGCTTCCTGTGTGCTCCTGCCCTGCTGCTTTTGGTTCCTGATTGTTATTCGGATCCTCTTGGAAAACAACCGACACCGACTCTGGACTTCATCTGGTATCATCTAGCTGTGCCCGGACTCCGTTTGCCGTCTTTGGTCGGCACTTCTGCCCGGTTCCTTCCGTTTAATACCACTCTGGACTCCCATCACGTACGGACATTTTTGGACTTACCTATTGCCCTTTTGTGTCCCGGCTGCTGCGCATTTAGGGCTTCTGGGGTGATTGCCAGACAGTCCCTGTATAGGGGTTCGCTCTTGGTGGTCTCCCTGGGGGAGTCCGGTGCGCGGTCCCGGGAATTCCCTTTCGCTCCGTCCCTGGAAGGTATTTCCTGTATTTATGTTCTACTGTGTTTTTGTTCCGTTTATGTACATATTTGCTGGTTGCATATTATAAACGTCTTGCACCAAGAACTCGTCTCTGGTTGTCATTGCCCTAACGCAATCGAAATCCTCAATACATACAATAGTATTACAGCCAGACTCGGGAAGACCTAACCTTTGTACAGGCACCTTGTGTCGTGTTGTTCCGGGGAACAGTTGCCTGACGTCTGCCTGGGGCCACCACTCTGCTTCTTACTGCCTGTTGTGATGCTACGCCTCCCTCCCCCTGTGCACTGCTGTCCTCGCTCTGCATATCCTCCTGCCAGGTTGGGTCAGTTACTGGATCATCCACCACGTCGTCTTCCTCTTCCGCACCCTGCTCCTCCTCCTGACTTCCTGACAATTGTGTCTCATCATCGTCCACCCCTTGTTGAGACACGTTGCCAACTTCGTGAGAACGTGGCTGCTCAAATATTTGGGCATCTGTACATACAATCTCGTCATGGCCCACTTCAACAGGAGCTGGCGAGAAGCCAGAATTTGTGAATGGAAACGTGAACGAACAGCTCTTCCGAGTGTCCAAGTGTGGTATCAGTAATGTCCGTGGACGTGTACTCGGCCTGGTGGTAGGAAGGAGGATCAGGTTCTGAAATGTGCGGTGCAGTATCACGGCTACTGACACTTGACTGTGTGGAAGACAGAGTGTTTGTGGTGGTGCCAATATGACTGGAAGCATTATCCGCTATCCAACTAACAACCTGTTGACACTGGTCTTGGTTCAAGAGCGGTGTACTGCTGCGGTCCCCAAGAATTTGGGACAGGACGTGCGAGCGACTAGATGTGGCCCTTTGTTGTGGCGAAATTAGAGCTTGCACACAACCTCGGTCTCTGCCTGCACCACCATCACGTCCACTTCCTTGTTCGTTGACAACGCCCTTGCGCATTTTGCAATGCTGTGCTGATGTGTATTCACTAGACTTGTGCGTTATATCCAAGTTTTTGCAAAACTCACACAAATGCAGCGGAAAGCTGCCACCAACAGGCACACACGTGCGGTTTTTAAATGCAAGCACGGAGGCACTAAGAACCTAACAGGTCTCTATCCAGGGACAACGTGGAGCCTCCCAATTTTTGGCTGCCCTGCCTAAGGGCTATACTATAATACACCCACTTCCTTACAATGGGCACTTCAGGTTTACAGGCCCTCATGCACGTCTCTATCCAGGGACAACGTGGAGCCTCCCAATTTTTGGCTGCCCTGCCTAAGGGCTATACTACAATAGACCCACTTCCTTACAATGGGCACTTCAGGTTTACAGGCCATCATGCACGTCTCTATCCAGGGACAATGTGGAGCCTCCCAATTTTTGGCTGCCCTGCCTAAGGGCTATACTATAATACACCCACTTCCTGACAATGGGCACTTCAGGTTTACAGGCCATCATGCACGTCTCTATCCAGGGACAATGTGGAGCCTCCCAATTTTTGGCTGCCCTGCCTAAGGGCTATACTATAATACACCCACTTCCTGACAATGGGCACTTCAGGTTTACAGGCCCTCATGCACGTCTCTATCCAGGGACAACGTGGAGCCTCCCAATTTTTGGCTGCCCTGCCTAAGGGCTATACTACAATAGACCCACTTCCTTCCAATGGGCACTTCAGGTTTACAGGCCCTCATGCACGTCTCTATCCAGGGACAACGTGGAGCCTCCCAATTTTTGGCTGCCCTGCCTAAGGGCTATACTATAATACACCCACTTCCTGACAATGGGCACTTCAGGTTTACAGGCCCTCATGCACGTCTCTATCCAGGGACAATGTGGAGCCTCCCAATTTTTGGCTGCCCTGCCTAAGGGCTATACTATAATACACCCACTTCCTGACAATGGGCACTTCAGGTTTACAGGCCCTCATGCACGTCTCTATCCAGGGACAACGTGGAGCCTCCCAATTTTTGGCTGCCCTGCCTAAGGGCTATACTATAATACACCCACTTCCTGACAATGGGCACTTCAGGTTTACAGGCCCTCATGCACGTCTCTATCCAGGGACAATGTGGAGCCTCCCAATTTTTGGCTGCCCTGCCTAAGGGCTATACTATAATACACCCACTTCCTGACAATGGGCACTTCAGGTTTACAGGCCCTCATGCACGTCTCTATCCAGGGACAACGTGGAGCCTCCCAATTTTTGGCTGCCCTGCCTAAGGGCTATACTACAATAGACCCACTTCCTTACAATGGGCACTTCAGGTTTACAGGCCATCATGCACGTCTCTATCCAGGGACAATGTGGAGCCTCCCAATTTTTGGCTGCCCTGCCTAAGGGCTATACTATAATACACCCACTTCCTGACAATGGGCACTTCAGGTTTACAGGCCATCATGCACGTCTCTATCCAAGGACAATGTGGAGCCTCCCAATTTTTGGCTGCCCTGCCTAAGGGCTATACTATAATACACCCACTTCCTGACAATGGGCACTTCAGGTTTACAGGCCCTCATGCACGTCTCTATCCAGGGACAACGTGGAGCCTCCCAATTTTTGGCTGCCCTGCCTAAGGGCTATACTACAATAGACCCACTTCCTTCCAATGGGCACTTCAGGTTTACAGGCCCCCATGCACGTCTCTATCCAGGGACAACGTGGAGCCTCCCAATTTTTGGCTGCCCTGCCTAAGGGCTATACTACAATAGACCCACTTCCTTACAATGGGCACTTCAGGTTTACAGGCCATCATGCACGTCTCTATCCAGGGACAATGTGGAGCCTCCCAATTTTTGGCTGCCCTGCCTAAGGGCTATACTATAATACACCCACTTCCTGACAATGGACACTTAATGTTTTGCGGCCCTCATGCACGTCTGTATGCAGGGGCATTGGTGAACCTCACAATTTTGGACTGCCCTGGCAAAGGAAAATACTACAAAGACTCACTTCCTCAAAATGGGCACATTAGACTCAAGAGGCCTTCATGTACGTCTCTTCTCAGGGACATCGGAGTGCCACACAATGTTTTCACGTAAAATCTTTCATGTATTAATCTCAAAAAGTAACATACACCAGCTCTATCTCACTATTGGGTATGTGCCCTTAACATTTCCGCCATGAAAAATCATTTTGGGGTCATTTTGGAAGGTTTTCTGGTGAGTCCGTAAAAATGGCGTAAAACGCGGACAAAATTGTTCACAGCTGTGACTTTTCAGTGATAAATGCTTCAAGGGGTCTTCCCCATGCTGTTGCCATGTCATTTGAGCACTCTTCTGAGACTTTTGTGACATTTTTAGGGTTTCTCCATGCTGCCGGGGGGTCATTTCACAAAAATACTCGGGTCTCCCATAGGATAACATTGGGCTCGTTGCTCGGCCCGAGTACACGAGTATCTTGGGAGGCTCGGCCCGAGCTTCGAGCACCCGAGCTTTTTAGTACTCGCTCATCACTAATTAGATCCCGTGATCCCAACGTATTGTTACCCCTCTATAAATCACTTGTAAGGCCACATCTGGAATACGGGATCCAGTTTTGGGCTCCACATTTTAAAAAGGACATTCAGAAGTTAGAGTCAGTTCAAAGGCGGGCAACTAGACTACTACAAGGAATGGAGGCCGCCCGTATGATGACAGGTTGAAAAAGTTAGATATGTTTAGCTTAGAAAAAAGACGTCTCAGAGGAGATCTCATTTATATGTATAAATACATGTGTGGTCAATATAAAGGACTGGCACATGACTTATTTCTTCCGAAAACAATACTAAGGACCAGGGGGCACTCACTGCGAGTGGAAGAAAAGCGATTCCGACACCTAAATAGGAAAGGGTTCTTTACAGTTAGAGCGGTCAGACTGTGGAATACCCTACCACAAGAGGTATTAACGGCAGATACTATAACAGCTTTTAAAAAAGGGCTGGATGATTTCCTCAGTACACACAACATTGTTGGTTATAAATGACTTAGTGACTAAATGTAGAACTGGTGGAGGAAGGTTGAACTAGATAGACCTAGGTCTTTTTTCAACCTAAGTAACTATGTAACTATGTAACTATTGAAAATGCTTCCAAAATCATAAATATTGCGTTTTGCATGCATTTTTGTTGCAATCCGCAACAAAAGGTTTACTGTTGACCTCACACCCAGCCCTAAATAAAATCAGTCATAATATATTTATTAATATTTTTTTTAATAAATATTATTTAATATAATTTTTCAGAATATTCACAATATAGTGCATGAGTAGAAGCATTAAATCTTTTTTTTTTTCTCATGGTGTTTGTTTGACGAAAATTTATTTTCCATTGTTAATGTTTTGTAAACGCATCAAAATGTAAGCATGGAAAATGCAGGGAAAAAACGCTTAAAACGCATGCGTATTTATTGCGTTTTTTTTTATAAAAACAAAAATGTCAAAAACAGATACTGCCAGAGGATGCATTTATTTATGCTATGGACAGGACGCAACGTGCACACGAGCCCTTACAATGATGGCAGACTACTGTTGGACGCTTCAGAGAGACATTCCAGCTGCTACTCACAAGTGTAAGGCTATGTGCGCACGTTGCGTAATTTCATGCATTTACACTGCGTATTGCACTGCAGAGTAAATGCATGCGTCCTGCGTCCCTTGCACAATGTATGAAGATTGTGCATAACATGTGCGCACTTTGCTTTTGAACGCAGCGATTTGGGTGCTAAAATTTTGACCCAAAATCCATGCGGTCATAAAAGCAGCATGTCAATTATTCTGTGCGCTTTGGATGCAGCTTCCACTCTGTCTATGGTGGGGGCAGCAGCCATAGCACATGAAATCGGCTTCTTTTTAATAAAAATACTGCATGTGTACCGCCCCGCGGTCTTGGCTGCGACCGTCGAGCCACTCGAATCCGTGCTCGTGTTCTACAGGGGGTGGCTCGAGCCTCTCACGGACTCGGGGGTCACGTCGCTCTGTAAGGGATGTTGGCGCTACCTACGGGGGATGCGGGTATTTGTTTTAGGATGGTTATTCGTGACGCCACCCACGGGTTGTGGTGATGGTGGGCACCACAGCTGCGGTGAAGGTGCGGGGACTCCCAGGAGCGGTGTAGTGGCGCAGCTAGGTGTTGACCCCTCCGTGGGTAGGGGCGGTTGATCCTGGGGCCCGTTTGGGGAGATGCAGGGCGCAGAGCTGCGGTGCGGCAACGGTGTGGTTCCCGAGGGCACAGGTGTACTCACGATTGAACCACACAGAGTCACTGGTAAACCAAACGGGGTGATGAACGGAGCCCACAGCCGGCTGCAGCTTCCTAGTCGGGTTGGCAATGTCCGCCTTTCTCCTGCACCTGTGTTTGTAGTTTGACCACTGTGTCTGAGCACTGGTAGTCCGCTCCCTAGCGTGTAGATGTCATAGGAGCCCGTTTGCCCGCAGACGTTGGCCCTTGGATCTCTGGCCTTTGGCGGTGGCTACTATCGGGTTGGGCTGTTGCCTTCAATCGGGACTTTGGTGGGAATAAACCCCTGAGGTCCAGACCGCAATCAGTTAATTCGACCATGGTGGTGGCATATAGCCTAGTTCGTGGTCTGAATACCCTGCCTGGTGCTCCGGTATCCAGTTAGCTCCCCGGTTCGGTTCCAGTGGGCCACTACCCTGTCCCGATTCCTACGGCTCCGCAGTTCGTATTCCCGGTCTCCTGCTGGCGGCCACTGCCGTCTGCCTGCCTGACTGTTTGGGGGTCCTAGGCTCCAACCCAGGCCCCGCGCAGAACTGTACTTCACTACTCTCCACTCCACTGTACTGAACTGAACTGTTTACTGTTTTCCTGCCTCACGCCAGCAGACTCCTCGGAGGGCATGTCTTTCTGCCTGACTCCGCCCACCTGGTGTGCCTGTCTGACTCTGAGGGAGGCAATCGGGTCTTTGTGGTTGACTGGTGGTACCTTTCTAGTGTGGGGGGGGTGTATGTGGTGAATGTAGTGACCTGTGACACCTGGATGCCCAGGGCGTCACACATGCATTACGCAGTATCTCTGCAGCGATTTGAAGCGCACATGCTGTCAAATCGCTGGAGAATATTCAGCAGTTACGTAAGCATAAGCCATTAATGTACCATGAAGAGCATCACAAGGAAAAATAATCTATTTTAGTGTGTGCTAGTGAGCTCATTCCAGTGGAAACAATGATTTTCATGTAATAAAAAAATCCTTTTAAAAGTCTATTTTCATTTATAATGAGGCAATAAGGTAATAAGGCAATAAGGTATTATTATTATTATATTATTATAAGGCAATAAGGTATTGCCTTATTTAACATAGTTGCCTAAATTGTTAGAAAATGTGATGTCCTATGACAAAACGAAGGTCATTTTCGGATTCACCCATAAACATAAAAATGACATGGAATAATCAAAACAATTTTTGGAAACATTTTTGCGCAGACCTGTCATCCGACCGTGACACAGAAGGGTCATTTATATCTGAAATTTCCTCTCGTAAGTGACGCAGGTGAGCCCTTACCAGCACCGGACAATCATGTTTGTTTACATTTATCATTGTTGATGTAAAATAAACATAATCCATTGGTAAATAACATTTAATATAATATTATTTATTCGTTATTCGGTTTTAAATAATGTGGCATCTTACAGATTTATCTCAGTAACTTTAGGACACTGCACGATGGTCATATAAACAAATTTATCCGAGGAAATTCTGCTCATTACTCTTCCTCCTACTCCCTTCGTTAATTAAGTTCCTCCCTACATACTTCTCCATCCAGTGACCTGACCAACTGTTAGTAATAGTTTTTTTTTTCCTTTCTGCCCCACAATCTGGAACACATTTTTTTTTTCCTACATGATAATATAACTAATTAATGTAGTACATAAGAAAAAAAATATATAATTTCTACCTCCTGTATAAGTGAAATCTGTGCCCTCTAGCACCGAATGCTATACATATCACAATAAAAACATGGCCATATTGCCATAAAAATACATGATCGAATAACAAATTCAATTTATATTACATTTCTATTGCATTAGCAAAGAATGAAACTTGGCTGACAAACAAAGTTGACAAGTGTCGCCATGCAGAAAATGATTCTAAAAAGGAGATTTATTCTTTCATCTGTAAACCTAAACCTTCTGTAACTTTTATTGCTTGCTTTAAAAATTCCAAATATAAGTATAAAGCCATTTTCTTGATTTTTTTGATTGTTTTCCTTGAAAATACAAATTCTTAAAGACGCATATTGAGAAACAAAATCACAAGCTATGTTATAGAATAAGGGCTTAGGGGCTTTGCACAAAATGGAAATTCTATGATTGTTACTCCCAAATTAAAGCGTCTTTACAATAATTGATAATTTCCTCCAATACATAATACAGGGACCAAATACCTCTGTATCGCGCCCGCGTCAACAGCCGGGCTGCTCAGATCCGGATCCGCGGTGGCTCGATAAATGTCCAGACCCGGGGGTCATGCGCCGCTTGAATTAAAAGGGGGGATATATACAGGGGACGGTTTGATTAAAGTTCGTGACATCACCCGTGGTGTGTGTTAAGGATGAAGTACCACCGCTGCGGCTGTGAGTACCCGGTGGCGATGGTGTGGGCAGCCAGGTGTTTAACCCCTCCACGGGTAGGGGGGATGCTCCGGGACTCGATGATTGTGTCGGGGGCTGCCGTCGGGCCGGTAAGGCTTAATTGCATACTCACTCAGTCCAATAACGCTGACCCTGACAACCGTGGTAAACCAAAGTTCTTGATGCCACTGCAGCAAGGAGTGAGCACGCTGGGATCCCGTGCCCTTTGGTGTCGCTTGTTAGCCTGTGACCTTGACCTTGGCACCTTTCTCTGTAGTTGGTCCCCTTTAGCTTAGAACTAAACGGGTCCCGCTCACCCATATGGCTAATGGAGTGAGCTTGCTCTCAGGGTTCATGCTTGGGATTTTCTGGACTAGACAGTGGGAAATTCCTATCAGCCTTGTTGCGCTAGTACCACAATTTTGGAGCGGGTGGAGAACGGATCTTGAAGGCTCCATCCTCGTTGGGTGAATTACCAGGACGCCTGAAGCTACTTCCTGGCCTGGGGTCCAGATACGCCGTCGTGCCCTGGCCCCTGCCCGGTGATGGCACAAGGCCGCCGGCTGTCCTTCTCGACAGTCCGTGCCCCTTGTCACGATCTCCGGCAACCGGGGTCCAGCTCCTACCAGGCCCAGACCAACATCTGCCGCCTAGATGCCTCAAGGAGCCCAGCTCCGCTTCTCCTCCAACACACTTCACCGCTCCGTGACCTCTCCTCTTGAGAGTCACCACGAACTGACTGTCTCCTAACACTCCTGACCTCTCCTTAACCAACCCCCCAAGTGGCCAGCCCTATTCCATTCAGGCCGTCCACTGGTGTGTCTGGTGGGTGTGGTGCAGAGTGTTCTTAGGGTTTTGATTAGCTTGTTCTTAGCAACATCAAAGGTCAGGGACCCGTAATCAAGTAGGAGATGGACATCATGCAGAAGGGAAGATTGTACAATACCCTGTGACAACCTGATAGGCCAGGGGGTCACACTTCAGCATACCGATAAGTTAAAGGGAATGTACAGTATCATTAGAGAATAACATTTTTTTAATTAGGTTTTGTGTTAATTGTATATTTATTAACATTTTTTGATATTTTTTTTTCATCTCCTAATCTGGGGCTATTTTAGACTTCCTTTTCAGAAGTCTCATTATCATAATAGGAAGGATTACAATAGCAGGTAACACAAGATCCACCGTTCTCTACAGTAACGCTATGTTCACACAGGGCTTTTTTGGTAAGTTTTTTTCTTGACCAGAACCTGATCTTGTGGCAGGAAATCTCCTTTGAGTTATCTGCGTTTTTGGAACATTTTTCATGCGTTTTTTAGTGGCGTTTTTGGTGCGGGATTTGCTGCTTTTTTTCTACAAAATGGGTTGTATCAAAGAAAAAATGCAGCAAAACTGCAGCAAAGAATGGACATGCTCATTCTTTAAAAACCTGACCAAAATCGCAGGGATTTGACAAAACAGTCAGGAGAAAAACCTGATGCGTGTGTGTGTGTGTGTGTGTGTGTGTGCATGAGATTTCAGAAATCTCATAGACTTTGCTGGGACAGTAAAAAGCAGCTTTTTATTAGCATAGATTTACATAAAACCAAGGCAAATCTGCAGCTAAAAAATGCAACAAAAACTTACGAAAAAAAGCCTTGTGTGAACATAGCCTTAATGTCACAACTCTTTCTCCCTTTACAATAACTTTTGCACTCAATCATTAGAGGCTTCAATACAAAAGATAAAAGTCACAGTGAGTCTATTGCTGCTAATGTGCATGGGTACACTTCCCGGCTTCATTAGCAGCACTGCGCATGAATGGCAGTTCAGAAGACGGCTCATGTGCACGGTTTTTGAATCTCCGTTCATGTGTAGTGTGCGTAATGAAGCCAGGAAGCATCCACCATGCTTCAGAGGTGCAATTGTGACGCCCTGGCCTATCAGGTTGTCACAGGGTATTGTGCAATCTGCCCTTCTTCACAGTATCCACCTCCTCTTTGCTGTTGCTAACAGCTTAGCCAGTCAAAATCCTAGAAACACTTTACAACGAACCCACCAGACACACCATTGGGGGGCCTGAAGGGAATAGGGCCGCCCATATGGGGGTTGGTAGGGGAAAGTGAGAAGAGAGTGAAAACAGGAGGGGGAGGAGGTGGAAAATGACTCTCTGGGAGAGAGAGGTCACTGGTTCGGAGCAGGGCTCCTGGAGTTTACTAGGTGGCAGACGTTGGTCTGGGCGTGGTAGGAGCTGGAACCCCGGTCGCAGGGGATCGTGTCAAGGGGCACGGACTGCAAAGGAGGGCAGCCGGCGGCCTTGAGCCATCACTGGGCAGGGGCCAGGGCACGACGGGATACGTGGACCTTAGGCAGGGAAGTAGCTTCACGTGTCCCGGTAATTTACCCGACGGGGGTGATGACTTCAAAATTCATCCCTAACCCGCTACAAAATTGGGGTACTAGCACACCGATGGGATAGGACTTTCCCAAATACAGTCCAAAGAAATCCTACATGTGAACCCTGAGAGCAAGCTCACTCCGTTAGCCATATGGGTGAGCGGGACCCAAAAAGTTTCAAGCTTGAAGGTCCAACTAGAGAAAAGGTGCCACGGAAAAGACCACAGGCTAACAGCAACACCAAGGGCACGGTTCCCAGCGTGCTCCCTCCAGGCTGCAGTGGTGCTCAGAATTCTGGTTTACAAGCTGTCGGTATTGTTATTCCTGGACTGAGTAAGTACACTGAAAAGCCCTTTTCCTCTACCCAACGGCACCCCAAACACCAACACCCAAATGGGCCCCGGGGCACAAACACCCCTACACACGGAGGGGTTAAACAGCTTGCTGATATACCTCCGCCACTGGGCTCCCCCACCAGCAGCAGCGGTGGTACACCATCTTACCACACACTGTGGGTGGCGTCACGAACTTTCTAATCCCCTGTACATACTTTCCCCCCCTCTTCTATTTTAATTCGAGTGTCCGCGCAGAATCCTGGGTCTGGAGACCCCTAGAGCCACCGCGGCTCCGGATCCGAGCGGCTCGGCCTCTGACACGGGGGCGGTACACACTGACATTGCAAAAATGAGCCACATGCATGTGTGAGATTTCCAAATCCTGGCGGTGGTGACTGGTGACGCCAGGTCATGGAAATCATGTTATCATGTCCACCAAGGTGTGATAACACAGAAAGATGGCCGACTAGTTCATGCTCGGTTTTCACTTGTTCACATTAGAAAGGAAGTGCCATCAGTCTTTTTCTTAGATTACAGGGTTATGCCTTCTGATTGAGCACTCCTGTTCTTCAGCCTTAAGACTGACGGCACTCACCAAACTGCAATGTGAACAGGTGCATAAGGGAAATCTTACACTGCGTTTTGCCTTACGTTCAGTGGTCCCGTCGGTGCATCCGTCCGGACCGCCCCTCCCCCACCCTGCAAAACGTGTTTCGGACGCATGCGCCGACAGGGCCATTGACTGTAATGGAGCAGACTACATTAGCGTGTGCTCTGTTTTGTACACGTTCGGGTGTCCGCCTGCAGAAAATGTATCTGTGCAAAAATGGTACAAAACAGAGCACACGCTAACAGTCTGCTCCATTATAGTCAATGGCCCTGTCGGCGCATGTATACGAAACACGTTTTGCAGGGTGGGGGAGGGGCGGTTCGGACAGATGCCCCAATGGGACCACTGAACGTAAGGCAAAATGCAGTGTGAAAGGAGCCTAAATGAACATGACATAAAATTACAAAATAGAGACAGTTTGCACTCTGAAATGCTAAAGCATGAAAACCATGAATGTATGAATATAGACATGCATTACTGCTAAAGAAAATGTAAGAAAAATGAGATATTTAGCATACAAAAATTGCCATTTCTATATCTGCCCAGTCGCCACATAACGGCATATCTCATAACTGGGTACATACTCTATACTGAAGCCTTTCTCTGGGCTTAAAAACCTTCTGTGTATTGGCAAGTAGGGAGCTGCTTGTATGCTAAATATCTAATTTTTCTTAGATTTTCCTTAGCAGTAATGCATATCTACATTCATGGTTTTCATGCTTTAGCATTTCAGAGTGCAACTGTTTCTTGTTTGGCGCTTCAGCCTTAAGCTATGTTAATTTTCCATTTGCAGGTTCCTGTCCGCCCATAAATTGTAGGTTTTTTTTTTTTTTACCAAAAGAGAGGCATTAGTTTGATAGGGACCCAACACAAACAGGTCACCTTGCCGTTGGCTGTCGTGCTCAATGCATGTCTATATTCCCATATTCATTAATACATACTGTATATCTGAGGCCCCACTCACACTTGCGCTATTTTGACGCAAACGGAATCCATCAGTAATGTAGTACAGTTCATTTATTTACAGTGGAAGCGCGACATCATGTGGACACAAGCGGGTACTGCAAGACACACACACGTGGCATATTAACGCGCTTCCACTGTAAATAAATGAACTGTACTACATTACTGACGGATTCCAATTGCGTCAAAATAGCGCAAGTGTGAAACTAGCCTTAGCACTAGAGATGAGCGAACCGGTCGCGGTTCGGCTCGAGTTCGGTTCACCGAACGGACGTCTCGTTCGAGTTCGGTTCGGCGAACGTTCGACGAACCGAACTCGAACCGCGTAGGAAACAATGACAGGCAATCACAAACACATAAAAACACCTAGAAAACACCCTCAAAGGTGTCCAAAAGGTGACAAACAACTCACAACACAACACAAACACATGGGAAAGTGACAAGAACATATACTCATGCGAAAACAAAAGAGCAGGACAAGGAAAAAGAGAAGGAGACACAGATATAGGCATGGCACGCCCTTCTAAATCATGTAAAACACCGCAAGGTGACTCCAAGCGGAGTCTCCCTTTTTTCCAAAAATTGGGCCACACACACACCCACCCCTTCAGTGGCAGCACTTGTGCCCTAGTTGTACACTTCACAGCTAGATTTGCATCAAGCACATTCAAAAATACGCCATACTTAACCGTCCCCAGGATTACACCGGGGTAGGTAGCAAAGTCTTTCCTGATCCCAGCTCTGTGCATCTTGGATCATTTTTAAAAACACAGCAAGGGTTACTCCAAGAAGAGTCTCCCTTTTTTCCAAAAATTGGGCCCCACACACACCCACCCCTTCAGTGGCAGCACTTGTGCCCTAGTTGCAAACAGGATGTTTTGATTTGCATCAAGCACATTCCAAATCCACAAGCATTTACTCTCCCCAGGATGACACAGGGGTAGTAAATTCCTTGTGGATCCATGACTTGTTCATTTTGATGAACGTTAGTCTGTCCACATTGTCACTGGACAGACGCGTGCGCTTATCTGTCAGCACACACCCAGCAGCACTGAAGACACGTTCAGAGACAACACTGGCAGCTGGACACGACAAAATCTCCAAGGCGTAAGTGGAGAGCTCTGGCCATTTTTCAAGATTTGAAGCCCAAAATGAGCAAGGCTCCATTTGCAAAGTCATGGCATCGATGTTCATTTGGAGATACCCCTGTATCATCCTCTCCAGCCGTTGACTATGTGTCAGACTTGTTGTCTCTGGTGGCCTTGCAAAGGATGGTCTAAAAAAATTATGAAAAGATTCAATAAAATTGCTGTTACCAGCACCAGATACGGTGCTACTGGTACGTGTAGACTGTTGAAGATGACGAGACCGTCCCATGTTTGGCAAGTTACAACTGGGAGATTCACTCCCTGCACCTGCAGGGTTGTTTGGTGGAAAAGCCGAGCTAAGATCGAGTAACAGCTTCTGCTGATACTCCTGAATACGTACGTCCCTTTCTATGGCTGGAATTATGTCACAAAATTTGGACTTGTACCGGGGATCTAATAGTGTGGCAAGCCAGTAGTCATCATCACTTCTAATTTTGACAATTCGAGGGTCATGTTGGAGGTAGTGCAGCAAGAAGGCACTCATGTGTCTTGCGCAGCCATACGGACCAAGTCCACGGTGTGTTTGTGGCATAGAGGTGCTAACCGTTCTTTCTTCCTCTGACATCTCCCCCCAACCTCTTTCAACTGAAATTTGACCAAGGTCTCCATCATCCGCTTAGTCTTCCATGTCCATGGACAGTTCGTCCTCCATTTCTTCATGTTCTCCTGCACCTTCCTCAACATTTCGCCTGCTACCATGCGCCCTTGTTGATCCCTGTCCCCCATGGTCCCATGCCTGCCACGTTGGTGATGATGAACGTCTGGACCTTGGTGATGTTGTTGTGTCTTGCGCATATGAATCCTCCTGTAGTTCCTCCCCTTCCTGTTGTCCCACCCCCTGACTCCGAATAGTGTTTAGCGTGTGCTCCAGCATGTAAATGACTGGAATTGTCATGCTGATAATGGCATTGTCAGCTCTAAACATTTTCGTCGAAATGTCGAAACTGCGCAGAAGGGTGCATAGGTCCTTGATCTGAGACCACTCCATCAGGGTGATCTGTCCCACCTCTGCATCTCGTTGGCCCAGGCTATGCGTCATGACGTATTGCACCAGGGCTCGGCGGTGCTGCCACAGTCGCTGTAACATGTGGAGAGTCGAATTCCAGCGTGTCGCCACATCGCATTTCAGGCGATGAACCGGCAGGCCGAAAGACTTCTGGAGCGATGCAAGTCGCTCAGCAGCGGTGGTTGAATGGCGGAAGTGAGCAGACAGTTTTTGTGCCCTGTTCAGAAGGCCATCTAGGGGGAAAGTGTGTTAAAAATTGCTGGACAACAAGGTTCAACACGTGAGCCATACAAGGTACGTGTGTCACCTTGCCCAGGCGAAGGGCCGCACCCAGGTTTGCAGCATTGTCGCACACGGCCTTACCAGGCTGCAGGTTGAGTGGAGACAACCATTTATTAAACTCAGTCTCCAGAGCTGCCCACAACTCATCCGCTGTGTGACTCCTATTTCCAAGACATGTCAAGCTAAAGACCGCCTGATGCTGTTGCACTCTGCTGCCAGCATAGTAATGAGGGGTGCGTGATTCCTTCTGCGCAGTGAGAACGCTGGTGGCCTGACCAGGCAGGCTTGGGGCGGAGGTGGAAGACCCAGATGAGGTGGAGGAGGCAGAAGCAGTGGCGAAACTTGGACAGACAGAGGATTGACACACAAGTCGTGGGGACGGCAAGACTTGTGCAGCAGACCCTTCACCATCTATCACCATAGTTACCCAGTGCCCAGTCAGCGACATGTAACTTCCCTGTCCATGCTTACTATCGGTGGTGAAATGCACCCGATCACACACAGAGTTTCTCAAGGAAGCGGTGATGTTGTGTGCGACATGCTGGTGTAGCGCGGGCACACCTTTATTAGAAAAGTAGTGGCGACTGGGCATCTGGTACTGGGGCACAGCGGCAGACATAAGGTCTCTAAAATCCTGTGTGTCCACCAGGCGGAAAGGCAGCATTTCGGTAGCCAAGAGCTTACAGAGGGATAAAGTCAACCTCTTAGCTTTGTCATGGGTCGCAGGAAATGGCCTTTTATTTGTCCACATCTGAGGGACAGAGATCTGGCTGCTGTGTGTAGACGGTGTTGAGTAGGGTGTCCGTGGAAAAATGCAGGTTTGTGAGGAAAGTGCAGGCGTAGACATGATGTTGCCTTCATCCAACGTTGGTGCTATCAATGTCTGAGAGAGCTGTACACACGCACTTGTTTCCCCTTCCAAACCAACTGACGACCTACCAAGCAAACTGCCTGTTGCGGTTACAGTGGTGGAAGTTGTGCGTGGAAAACCAGGTATGACAGCTGTCCCCACAGTCCTAGAAGATGAAGAGCGCGCGAATGCACTGGAAGGGGCAGGCGGTGGATGGTTCGCTCCGCTAGGCCTCATTGCAGCACGGTGAGCTTCCCTCTGGGACATATGATATTTATTCATGTGACGATTCATGGAAGAAGTTGTCAAACTGCTGAGGTTTTGCCCTCTACTAACAGAATCACGACAAATTTTACAGATCACATAATTTGGGTGATCTTTTGCTATGTCAAAAAAGGACCAGGCTAGGCAAGGCTTAGAGGGCATGCGACCTGCTGATCCACCCCGACTAGTGCTCAGAGGCACAGTGGTGGCTGAGGATGCAGTTGTAGACATGCTACCAGTACTCCGACTCTGTCCAAGAAGGCGCAAGGTAACTTCGTCGTCAGTTGCATCCTCCTCCACCGTCTCTGTTGACCTCCTCGAGGGCCTGACTGTGGGTTGACAATAGGTGGGATCTAGAACTTCCTCATCAATTGTTGTGTTTGCACTCCCCTCACCCTCAGACTGAGCCTCTTCTTGCCCTGACCGAATATTTAAGTTGTCATCCCAATCTGGTATCTGCGTCTCATCGTCATCAGTATGTTCCTCATTGTCTATTACAACAGGTGTTTCAGTTTGTGAATAAGGGTCAACATTTTGCTCAGAAACTTGGTTATCACGGCCTGAATCTGAGTCACAAAGGTTCTGGGCATCACTGCAGACCATTTCCTGGTCTATACTCACTGTAGCTTGGGAGCAGACCTCTGATTCCCAGGCTATAGTGTGACTGAACAGCTCTGCAGACTCAGCCATCTCAGTTCCACCATACTGTGCAGGGCGGATGGAGACTTCAGAGCTGGGAGAAAGCAAGTGTGATTGGGATGACAACTCAGAGGACTGGTGTTTTTTGGATGCGGTAGTTGAGGTGGAGGAGAGGGCACTTGTTGGACCACTTGAGATCCATTCAAGCATTTTCTTTTTTTGGCCATCATCTACCTTTGTTCCAGTTGTTCGTGTCCGTAAAAAAGGGAGCACATCGGATTGTCCACGGTAAGTAGTAGACATCTTACTTTTGCTGGAAGATGGTCTATCTTCAGCAGATGTTAATGGAGCTTTGCCACCTTCCCCACGGACAAACCCTTTTTTTCCTTTTCCAACACGCCTCTTCCCCTTTCCACCAGCATCTGCCATTTTGCCACTCATTTTGATTGTGACAAGATTGTGCACTTAAAATGTGGTAGTAACAATTGAGAGGTGGTGTAGATTGCAGCGGTGGTCTATCTTTATTAACAGCAGAATAAACAACAATAACTATCCCTGACAATGCAACTATGGCCCTTAAACTGGCAGCATAGTTTGCTAGTATAATGGCTTAGTAACAATGAGTTTGAGTGTGCAATGCAGAGGTGCTGCACATAGGTTTGCACCAGTGGGACACTAATGGAAGTCCAACAGCCACTTTTAGGATGCCACTAAGTTTACTCAGTGTTTGCTAGTATAATGGCTTAGTAACAATGAGTTTGAGTGTGCAAAGGGCAGGAGGGTACAGTGGCAGGGTTGTGGGTCTGGGTAGAGGAATGGAAGCCTCCCTTTCTATCCCTCCTAATGGGGAAATGCAGCGAGGAAATCCCTGACCTTAGCTACACAGACGCTGTCATCTTGTGTAGCTGTTAAAATCTGTTTTCACGGACCTGACTGTCACCTATGGCTCTGACCCTGCCGGTATTAGCCCTTACAAGGACTAATAGAAACTTCTATCCCTATTCTGTATAGCGCTGTGTATAGAGCGTACACAGCAGTATCGGAGACAGGAGCTACGCCAGCGGTGACTGACACCAAGTTCGATCTAGAACAGCCCCCAAAATCACTCGAGCCGCGAACTGGAGAACCTCGAACCGCGAACCGCGCTCAACTCTACTTCGCACTACAGAGTGCAGCTGTCTCCTTTTTGTTATTACCGTATCTTTCACATTAGAAAGGAAGGATGTGCCATCAGTCTCTTTTTTTGTTCTCTGGAAACAACGCCCATTTGACTAGTCAAAGCCCTAGTTTCCATATGACAAAATTGAGATAATGCTTTTTTAAGTTTTTTTTTGTAGGAAATGATATACAGGATTGTTAGGAAGGGATATGCAAATGTACTGCTGCTGGCTTGGAGGGCATAAGGGACCTGACAGGTTCCCTCTAAACAGTAGGTAATTTTCTGATGACATGTTCACTTAATAGAGGGATCCCAACCTGTGCCCCCTTGTATTAAACATAGCATAGGAACACTGTAAATAGAGTATCTTGTGCTTGTCGCTCCCGCTATACCATGGAGCAGCTTCTGCTGATAATCATTGATATTTGCTGGTAGCCTTAATTTTCAGAAGTGATTGTGTTGCTAGGAAAATCCCTTTAAGGTAGCTATCGATGGCAGGACACTCTAACCTCATCCATTTTTATGGCGTAATAATACTATTAGCCTGAGACTTCCTGGTCTGTTGCTGTTCAGCGGTCATCTCATTATCGTCACAGGCAGGATCACACTGAAAAATGATACCTATATATAGATAACACAGGATGAACCAGTCGCAATAGGTGATGCCAGCGCTGACCTTCCCCCTTACTGCACAATGACCTACTACATTCTCCCATAGGAGTCAGTGACCAGCTCCGGTATATGCCTGTCTATGGGCCATGTGGCTGCTGCAAAGCATATCTGAAAATGCTTAAAGATTAGCTTTGAAAGGATAACCGCCCCCATAACTGTGTACAGAAAACAGAATAAAAAATGTGGAAAATCAGAAGATAAAAACAAGTTTGAAAAGAAGAATTAGAATCACTGTCTGGTGTTTAGAATTACTATTAAATATAATAAAGCTGATGGATTTCTTTTCAGCTGTTATGTATGTACCATATAGTAGTGTAGAAATGTTTTCTTATTAGGTGTATTAATATATGGACTCTGAAGTATCACTATTAAAGGGAAACACAACAAGTATAGCCAATACTATCAATCAATGAAGCCAGGTTGGAGGTGGGCGGCCAAGGTGCACAAAGCTCCTAATATTCCTATTACTTAAAAGATAGTTTTCTTATAAAGCAGCCCATATGTTCTGGAATTTTGCACAGGTATGCTAATTCTCAGGACCAGCTGCCGAAATTTATATGGAAACATGCTTTGTTCATAAAGCCATTGGGTGCTTAAGACTCCCTTAAAAGTTCATCTCAGGCACCTTTCCTAAAGTTGCAATCAAATTGATTCAAAATCCACTGCAAATTAAGTTTATCAGAAAACTATACAAATGGTCTGCTGTTTGCAAAATGTCAATTGAAAAAAAGTAGCTTAACACAATTAATATAACGTGGTTTCTCCAAATTTGACAAAAAAAAGTCTCTTTAAGGCCTCTTTCACACGTCCCTGAAAATCACGTGTGACGCCCTGGACCCCAGGGGTCGCAGGTTATTACACTCACCGCACACCCCCCACACTAGAAAGGCACCACCAATCAACCACAAAGACCTGATTGCCTCCCTCAGAGTCAGACGGGCACACCAGGTGGGCGGAGTCAGGCGGAAAGACACGCCCCTCCGAGGAGTCTGCTGGCCTGAGGCAGGAACACAGTAGACAGTTCAGTTCAGTACAGCAGAGTGGAGAGTAGTGGAGTACGATTCTGCGCAGGGCCTGGATAGGAGCCTAGGACCCCCCCCAAACAGTCAAGCAGGCAGACGGCAGTGGCCGCCTGCAGGAGACCGGGAATACGACCAGAGGAACCGTGAGGGACAGGGTAGTGGCCCGCCGGAACCGAACCGGGGAGCCAACAGGATACCGGAGCACCAGGCAGGGTACTCAGACCCCGAACTAGGCTATACACCACCACCATAGTCGAATTAACTGATTGGGGTCTGGACCTCAGGGGTTCATTCCAATCAAAGTCCCGATTGAAGGCAATAGCCCAACCCTTCCGGATAAGAGCCACCGCCAGATGCCAAAGATCCAAGGGCCAGCGTCTGCAGGCAAAAGGGGCTCCTACGACACATACACGCTGGGGAGCGGACTACCAGTGCCCAGGCACAGTGGTCATACTACAAACACAGGTGCAGGAGAAAGGAGGACATTGCCAACCCGACTAGGAAGCTTCAACCGGCTGCGGGCCCCGTCCATCCCTCCGTTTGGTTTACCAGTGACTCTGTGTGGTTCAATCATGAGTACACCAGTGCCATCCGGCACCACACCGCGCCGCACCGCGACACTGCACCCTGCACCCCGGCCCTCGCACAACCGGGCCCCGGGACCAACATCCCCTACCCACGGAGGGGTCAACACCTAGCTGCGCCACTACACCGCTCCTAGGAGTCCCCGTACCTTCACCGCAGCAGTGGTGTCCACCATCACCACAACCCGTGGGTGGCGTCACGCACAATAATCCCAAAACCAAACACCCGCATTCCCCCGCGCGTAGCGCCAACCCCCCTTGCAGAGCGACGTGACCCCCGGGTCCGTGAGAGGCTCGAGCCACCGCCTGCAGTGCGAGCATGGATTCGAGTGGCTTGGCGGCCGCAGCCGAGGCCGCGGGCGGTACACGCGCACGTTTTTCACGGACGTGTCAGAGGTGCGTTTTGCCCTCGGTGTGCCGTGTGTATGGTACACGTGTGTTCTCCGTGTGTTATCCGTGATAACACGGAGAATGGGAACTTTCAACTCACCTGTCCCTGGCGTTGCTGTTCGTGGTGCTGATCTTCGGTCTCCGATCCTGCCGACTCCCCCGCTGCTGCAGCTTCTGGCCGCAGTGAAGTGAATATTCAATGAGCATAATGAGTGGCGGTCGGAAGCAAGTGACAGCAGCGGCAGAAACAGGAGGGCTGGAGAAGGTGACTAAAAGGGTTTTTTTTTTCTCATAGACACATGTCTTTTCTCCGGTACGTGTCACACGGAACAAATCCGTGTGGTCCGTTAGCATTACGTGTGACACGTTTGTGTTCCGTGTGATACCCGTGATACTGGAGAAAAATGGACATGTCGGCATGAGAAACACACGGACACACGTAAGTAGGCCTTTTTCAAACGTCAGTATTTTATCAATGTTTCATCAATATTTGGAGGCCAAAACCAGGAGTGTCTCAAAAACACAGAACAGATGTCAGTCTTTCAATTATACAGTAGTTCTTCTCTGTAAGTTTCACTCCTGGTTTTGGCATACAAACACTGACATGTGATAGAGGCCTGGCTGTCCCTGCTTTGTCCCTGCCTGACCGCAGAGGTTGGCAACCTAAATGAACTCAATGGTGTCCCCACTCAACATTGGCTGACCCTGAGTGTCCTTAACTGCACCCTAAACAATAAACCAAGTGCAACAAAAAACACCAATAAACATAAAAGGAGTGTACACAGGCAGAGTGTGAGACACAGGGCTAAAGATGTGTTCACACAGTCATACAAGGAAGACAGAGGAAACTGAAAAAAACTTACAGAATAAGTGGAACCCAAGCAACTTGTAAAGGAAACATAATGGGAGAATACTGGAAAGTAAAAAACATAAACAAACTGCAGGGAAGAGCAAAAGCGATAACTCAGCAAAATTATCCTAAACTGAGGAGCTGGGACTCCAAACATCCATCACCTTGTAATAAAGTTAAGACTGGAGGCATGTGCATGGTGAGTATAAATGGCCCCTCCCAAGATGTGATGGGGCAACTAAAACAAGTAAGTGAACACAGCTGAATAGAAATAAAACAGACACAGAAAATACAGAGCTTGCTAGGATATAAAGAGAGAAAGTAACTACAAAAATTGTCAGTTTTGTGAAGTACTTGAATATATAGTTGTAGCTGTTAGTTATAAAATAGAACCTGTGTCGTGCTCTAGCCAAGAGGTTTATAAATGCAAAAAATATATAGATATTACTTTACTGCCCTTGATAAAAATAGCTGTAATAAGTAAACCAATAATGATACAAACAAATGCTGTAAACAAATATTAATTAAAATAATTAAATACAGTGATCCCCACAATGTATTTGTCCATGAAACCGGGACATCCAGGTTGATTAAAGTCTGAGAAAAGTTACTTGGGTTGATGGAACCCCCAAAATAGGGAGATAATATAAATAGTCCAAGCAAAATTAACCACAGATCAGGATGAATACATTAAGCTGGTGTGGCACCCTTTGTCTGAGTCACCACAAAAAATGGCTACATGTATATTTCGGTATGTGACATGTGTCGCCAGCTTTGATGGGATTTGGTTTCTCTGCTGTTTACTGTACACACCCACATTTGCCTAACTACCTAACTGGGGCTGTTCACCTAGTCTGAAAAGAAGACTTGTGGATGAGCCCTAGAAGGAGAGGGAAGGAGCTAGTGTGTGAGGAGAAGTCAGTGTGCATGTGGAGAGTGTAAAATGGAGACGGTCCTGGACTAAGGTGGCTTTTGAGTCCTGTGAAGGGTCCAGCTGCAAATTGGCTGGGTATCAGTCCCTACACCACCTGGACTTTCAGGGTCGGTGATAAAGTGAAAGACTACTTGAAGCCTTTTTATAAGGAGCAGTAAATTGCCCAGGCGCTCAAAGACGTCATTGAATCTGGAAACTTCTATAAGAAACAGTAAGTGTTCCTATAGGATTCAAGTTGCCTGCTCACTAGAAGGGATCAGGGATCCAGAATGTGTCTGTCTTGAAAATCCCAGGATTTCAAGATAACTTTTCCCAGGAAGGGAAGTAGCAGTAGAAGGATTACACTACTACACAGCAGAGAAATTGAACTCTCGTTGGCGCAGGTCAGACCACCATCCTAGTATATAAATGGAATGTTCTGGACTGTTCTGCAGAGCGTCAGTAAAAGGTAGAAGCTCCCTGTCCTGTCTCTTGCTGATTATTCCATCGCTCCTGCTTGCAGCGCTCTGAAGTGAAGGAGAGAGCAGGGAGATGCTGGGCTGTGATGGTGAGCTGTCATGAGCGGTGACTGGGCTGCCTACAGCCCAGTCACTCGCAGAGACTGGGGCCCACCTCGGTGGTGTCAGGTCAACTGGAAGTTCACGTGACATCACCTGACATCAGAGGTCACGGAGCCCAGTGATCATGCGATGGGGATGAGTGGACAACAATAGCACCGCTCACAGGCACTATTGGCAACACAAGGTATTTGAGAGAAGCCTTGTGTCTCAACATTATATTGATGTGGCCAGTAATGCTAACTAGTGAACCACCCCTTTATAGAGCTCGGCCAGAGCCAATCATATGAATGAAGCCGATGGAGTCACTGTAGACACAGTTTTGAGCATGTCTAAAATAGAAGAATACTGCCAAGATGAAGGCCAGACTGTCCACAGTGAGTCCATCAGCTTCATTCATGTACGTGGCTCTGGAGGTGCTATGTTGAGGTAGTATTGTGTGGGGAGAACTGTATTAATGTGAACTAGCCTTTAAAACATGATCTATTCTAAAGATATTTAAGTGTGATTTTTCTATAACCTGATTGACTAAAGAGAAAAATAATAAAAGAAAGTAACAAAAGAAAGGAAAGTGAATCTGGAAAATAAAAAGTAAACAAGACAATAATCGAAACTTAACATGAAACAGCCATCAGAGGCTCTGCCCTAAAGCTTAGATCTAACAGATGGCTGTGATGATGTACCAAGATTGATGAGAAAAACAAAGTATCTAAAATTAATAAAGAAACTTCAAGAGTGAGAGCTTAAAGTCTGTTATAAAACACAAGTATATTCACACAGATAGGTTCATGAAGTATAAATATACTCGTGTACACCGAGCATTTTACACATGTTATATGTTATGGTTTATACAGCATTATAGATCAATCCATGACATTATACAAGGAGCACGCCGCAATTAAAAGGATCGTCACATGCTGAGAATTCATTCTTGCGCATTCCTTAGGTGAGTAGAACTCATGCCCCGGCCATACAGATGGAGGAGACCAATGGTTGGTTTTCCACAGAAAAAGACATCAGTATCATAAATGGCACATGGTCGGTGTGTAAAGTGCTAGAGAGGGGCAGTCGTGGACAAAGGTCTTAGACTTCAACCCACCCTGGCACAGTACAAACACAGGGGGCAGACTGGTGTACGGAGTGAGTACCGTACATCTGAGTCCCATTCACTTCCATCAGCCTTGCACACCGCATTGTCAGGAATGAGGTAACCACCAGGTAAAACTTCCATAACTTTACTGAACAGAAATTTCACAGTTGATTTCCATTTCTTTAAGGCTTATTTGTCATCATCATCTACAATCATTCTATTCAGTATCCAGCTCGGCTCTAGAGTTGCGGCCACCATGGGGTGACTTATCCTCCTCTCCCTGACCCAATCCCTCCACATGTTGGCTGGTTGTTAGGCTCGGCTTTCAATGGACGGATGAACTCTTGATGATGCCCCAGCTGTGCTAACGTTCCCACAGGCACTAGTTGCTGCCGGCCGAAGGAACGGGTGCCCTCCTCCTTTTCTCCCTGTTCACTGATATTATGCCTCACTGCAAATGAGCTCCCTTTTCTGTGTGTACTCCTCTCTTCTTACTCCTTCAGTCTTATGTCTGTCACCTCCACACCATACACTCTACTCCGCTTTGTCCGACCCTGCAGGTCCTTTCCCTCTTGTATTATTCACCGACTCCTCCTTTACCAATCCTCCTGGAATCCTCTGCCCTATATGCCCTCCTATCTCGGGGACCATCCCTCCCCACTTATCCCCTGCTGCCTTTTCACTCCCTATCCATCCGTTCTCACAAAGGGACCCGGGAAACAGTGACACCCAGTGGCAACCGGCCACATCACATCACATATCACAGGAGAATACATTTACAAAATCACAATCCATAAAAAACAAGCATAAACAAGAAATATAGTGCATTAAGATAAAACTCATTCACCAGACATATTCAGGGGTAGCAGGGCATGGGATGTGGCGCCCTGGCTAGCCAGGTCATCACAGATAACATACAAACACCCCCCACCCCCATTAGACAGGGACACCAGCCAAACAAAAATCCTTGTTGCCTCCCTCCAATGTCTGATGTCCACACCAGGTGGGGCGGAGCCAAGCGGTTGGCCCCACCCACCGAGGAGTTCATAGGCCTGGAGGCGGGAAAAGTGTCAGATAGAGTTTGGAGTTTGAGGAGTGAGGCGTAAGCACTTGGGTGTCTGGGTTTGTGGCCCAGGCACTGACAGCAAGGTTGGCAGACGGTGGTGGCCGTCTGCAGGAGTGGTGGAGCAACGCGGAACCGTAGGACCGGGGTCTCCCGCCGGTACCTACCAGGGAGAGAAGTGAAGCCAGCACACACAGGCAGGGCCATCGGACCCCGACCAGGCTTGGAGCCGCCATCAATAGTCAGATCCGAATGTGACTGGAACCCCAGGAGTTTCACAACAGCAAAACTCCCGATTGAAGGCAACCGCCCACACCCGTGAGGGTATACAGCTACCGCCTAAGGCTAGAGACCCAAGGGCCAGCGCCTGTGGGCAAACGGGCTCCTCCGGTACCCATACACCGGGGAGCGGACTACCGTTGGGAATCCATAGTAGGCAGAAGGAGAACATCAAGGTGCAGGGAAAGACAGCCGCCATCAACTGTCCGGGGAGAGAGACGGCAGCCGGCTGCGGGACCCGTCCATCCAGCCGTTTGGTTTACCGAGGACTTTGTACATTTTTTGCTGAGTGAGTACACCTGTGCCATCCGGCACCGTGCCACGCTGTCCCTGCAACCCTGCACCTCGCCAGACCTGCCTCCCCGTCACAACATCACCGGGCCCCGGGACCACCGACCCCTACCCACGGAGGGGAAAAACAACGTCCCAGCTGCTCCTTACCATCGCTCCCGGGATCCCCGTTATCAGCAGCGTTGGTGCCTATCTTCACCACGACCCGTGGGTGGCATCACGAACTAAATCCCCCAAACCAACCACCCCTTTCACTCACGGGCGAGGAGCGCCGCTCGAGTCCGCGGATCCGGCCCACCGCTCGAGCCACCGAGCAGCCATCGCAGCAGCGCCGAATCCGAGTGTTAGTGAGAGCGCAGCAGCGACGGCGTCCTCCCCGCCTGCGACAGGGACACCCTATTACAGATGGGCACTCTGAATTGATTTGGAATTGTAGCCCAAAAGCATCAAGTTATGGCTCCCTAAGTAATTCATAAATATTGCTGCAGGTTCAGACTGATAGCCTGCCTTAGTCTACAGATTTCTGCTGGGAAACTGACATAATGGGTCAATTGGCTCTCATTTGTTTGATCCAGTCATACTAAGTGCAGCAGTAGATGTGATGCCAGCAAGGTCTTCAGCATTATGTTCTGTGCTGAGCCCTAAGCTGAACCCCCCGATGTCCGTGTTTGAGAGCCCCACCCAAACGTTTTGTAAAGTTCGAGTTTGGGTTCTGAGATACCGCGAACTTGCGTCTGAACACCGAACGTGAACTTTACAGTTCTGTGATGGGGCGGGGGGGGGCTATAAAATAAAGAATATCGTTAATAATAAACATTGTCATTATACTTACAGGTCCAGCGACGCGTCCTGCGGTTACAGGACCTTGTGTGATGTCCTAGCCATGTGACCAGTCTGCAAGCCAATGTCTGTACAACATTCACATCAGACTGGTCGCATGACTATCAAGTCATGGAAGGTCCTTTAGTCAGTGGTGGTTACCCAGGGTCACAGCAATGATCAGACGTGGAAGCAGAAGCGGCCGGGAGACAGAGTATGCAGGAGGCGTCGCGGTATCTGTAAGTATATTCATAATGTTTTTTAATAATGTGCTTGTTTTTACAGCCCCTGGACCCAAACTGGACCCGAACCCAGGAAAGCTCGTGGTCAGGGTCGTGTGCACGAACACTATGAGTTCGGTACGAACCCCAAAATTTACAGTTCGGGTTCGCGCTTCACTAGTCCTGTTCCTCCTCCTGCTACAAGCAACACAGCAGAATGCAATGAACAGTCCCCAGCAAATAGAGCCTCTGTATCAGAAAATGTCAAGAAATACAGTATGTCTCCTATCTCTAATCTTAAAGGGAACCTGGCACATCAAAACATGCCATTAACTGCAGATATGTGATTAATCTTCACTAGAAATGAGGAAAACTTTGGACGTTCGGTTCGGCAGGTACAGTGGAACCTTAAAAAAGTTTGGTTTCTGACCCTTTCTTGACTCAAAGTCAGTAATTGGGCAGTTCGAGCCTCTGCCCCCATGCACGCAGCTATAAACAGATCAATTCCGGGGGAGGATGGGTGAGGTTTTTCAATTTTTTTTTATGTTTATGTATGTGCACATTGCATCTGATTCCCCTGATTTTACTCCCAGTGCGAAACATCCAAACACTACTATCGACTCACACAGGATTGAGCATCAATCATATCCAAGCACAGAGCTGCTCGCTTGAGTGGTTTGCACTCGTAACTCACTCGAAGTTCGAACCCGAACTCTATTTTGGTCGTTTTCCGAACCCAAACTCTGCACCTCAGGTTCGCTCACCTCTAATCTTCAAGTTAATAGCGCTCTGAAGCTGGTCATGAGGAAACTAAGTTTATTCCTTTCAACTGCCCTTGGCTTTCAGTCAGAGAGGTGCAGCTGTAGCGGCTTCAGTCACTGCTCAGTGTATAATAAGTGGCAGCTATATAAATGCCTCAGCACCGACTGACAGCAGGATCAGCACTGCATCAGTAAAGGGCCAGCGGTGAGTCAGTTCCAGCGGCATGGTTGGAGCTCACTTTATACTGAGCAGTACCTGAAACTGCTCCTGCCTCTTCACTATGACTTTAAAGACTGAGGCTGCTGGGAGGAACAAAGTTAATTTCCTCCCAGCAGCTGGATTCTTAGTTTGGTGACCGGTAGGCTTCAGAACTTTATTAACCTACAGATTAACCCAATATCTCTAGGTTAATAGCATTTTTTGACATGGCAGATTCCCTTTAAACGCTAATTCCATTTATGTAAACTTTTTGTTGACGCCTTTTCTGAAAGAATGTTTCTATTTGCCCGCATGGCAATTACTGATAAAAAGTAGCATTTACTTCAATATCTCTTGGGAGAAAAAAAAATGCAACCTCTTGATCTCCGGCTTTTAAGAGAAGTTGACACGAACTATCAGAAACCACACAGAAGTGTTAGCAGCTCTTGAGAAGAAAGCCTCCCTGTGTTTATACATTGCGCAGGCCGTCCTGATGGGCTGCAGTGATATACACTGAAATTAACGGATGAACAGCTTACTCTTTTTAGATGTCTCTTTGCAAATACCACAGACAGCTGAGAGCGGCGGCATGGTTTCCATCAATTACATTAGGAGATACAGTAAATGTCATGTTTTAATACTTTATATTACCAAATTAGTCCTCATGTCAGTTGTTATCTTGAAGTAGGTGGTTGCCAAGCGAGTGATATTTCTTCAAGGGCTTATTGTTTTACATTGAAATAATGCAGACTTAACAAGAAAGCTTGAGGAACTACAGGCTGCTGCAGGAAGACCTATCGGGAAATGCGCTCTTTATGTTGCCTAATATAGGCAAGCTCACATTGCTACACGTGATTGATAACAGCATCAATGGAGGGCTCTGTTTCACTCAATGATGCCGGCAAAAAATAAATCAGCTTTAATTCCTACAATTTGGTCTTTCTTACAGGATAATGGCAAGTGATTACCGCAGTTTTAAAAGTCTACAAGACAGGAAGAGTCAAACTTGTGAATGGAGGTCATTTATCACATTTTGATTTGTTTCATATTACGGAAAAAAAGTAGGTTTTCCAATTGTTTGTATCAGTTTGGCATAAAAAGAAACAGAATAGATAGTTTATTACACAAGGCTATGACCACCAACAGTATGACACCATTACATTGTTAATCATTATGAAACAGAGGAAACTCTTTTTTTACCTAACCTCAGACTAATCATTGGTAGCCAATACATACCCTGTGTCCCTGAAAATAAGACCTACCCCAAAAATAAGCCCTAGTAGGATTTTTGGGGCTTTTATTTTATTATTTTTAAAATATAAGCCTACTCAAAAAATAAGCCCTAGTTGCTCTACGCTGATGATACCAGATCTACCTCTCTGGATCTGACATCACCTCCCTATTAACCAAAATCCCACAATGTCTGCTATTTCAACCTTTTTCTGTGCTCTATTTCTGAAACTGAACATGGACAAAACAGAATTCATTATCTTTCCTCCTCACTCAACCCCCCCCAACTGACAATGGCTCCTCACTCTCCCCAGTCCAATGTGCTTGCTGTCTGGGAGTAACTCTAGACTCTACTCTCTTTTTCAAGCCACACATACAAGCCCACTTCATTGCCTGCCACCTCCAACTCAAAAATATTTCCCGGATTTGAACATTCCTTTCCCAAGAAGCTGCAAAAACCCTAGTGCATGCCCTTATTATCTCATGCCTGAACTATTCCAACCTCCTGCTCTCTGGCCTTCCTTCTAACTGTCTTGCACCCCTACAATCTATCTACATTATGCTGCCCGACTAATCCACCTGTCACCCCGCTACTCTCCGACCTCTCCTCTCTGCCTACCCCTTCACTGGCTTCCCATTGCCCAATGACTCCAGTTCAAAACCCTAACCATGACCTATAAAACCATCCACAACCTGTCTCCTCCTTACATCTGTGACCTTGTCTTTCGGTACTTACCTGCCCGTAACCTTTGATCCTCACAAGATCTCCTTCTTTACTCACCTCTCTTTTCCTCATCCCACCATCGCATCTAAGATTTCTCCCGTGCATCCCCCATACTCTTTAATGGTCTGCCACAGCATATCAGACTCTCGCCTACCTTGACAAGCCTCAAAAGGAACCTGAAGACCCACCTCTTCCGACAAGCCTACAACCTGCCGTAACCCTCAGTCTGATATAGTACCGCATGACGATCTCCACCCTCACCTACTGTATCCTCACCTGTCCCTTGTAGACTGTAAATCCTCATGGGCAGATACCTCTCTCCTCCTGTACCTGTCTGTGCCATGTTTTGTTTATGATTATTGTACTTGTCCCTACTATGTATACCACTTTTCGCATGTAAAGCGCCATGGAATAAATTACACTACAATAATAAATAATAATAATATTAATAATACATGGATCCCCATAGTGTTTGTAAGCCGAGCCTTATCCGCAACACATATGAGAACAGAACCTGCTTAGAGTCTCGGAACTGTTGTGTGAAGGTCTCAATGAAACTATGGGTTAGTGTGCTATTCTAAAAAAAATGGACAGCACTAGATCATGTCACTCAGATATATGAATGTAGCTTTAGGAGGTAGTGGACCAAAGGACTTGATGTGGAAGCCTGTGCGGAGTTGCGAAAGATTGAGTGAAACTTGGAGCAGTAGGGCTGCATTACCAAGCCTTGCATGGTGAGTCACAGAGTAGACTAACTCAACCCTAACCATAATAGTCTACAACTACTGTCAGAGCCATAACTGTGGAGGGTGCAGAGGTTGCCCTGGAGTCTGTTGGGGCCCAATAGGACCTACAATATAGTGATGACACTGCACAACTGATACCACATAATTGTTATTAAAAGCCAGTACAATTTTAATTGTTGTCTTCAAATTACATCTCTGGTCATTCACCCTTGTCAAAATCCTCAGTGATTAAGTAATGACAATTATTAATGCATTTCTTATAAAGATATTAGTAATAATAAAAACAATAGTGCTTCATATTCTTTTCTCTGTGAAAGTCTTCAAGTATCACACTCCAGAATCCTGATTATCATTTATCTCCTCCATTTACCTCGTCACCTATACAATTACACTAGAGGCATTTAACAATTCTGTCTAATAATCTTTGTTAACAATGCAGAACGCTATCAGCATAATAAGCAATTTCCATCTGCACAAATGAGAATCTGCCTAATCAGTAGGAAAAGAAAAATCCTCTACAAAATAGACACCTGTAAATTCAGTTCAGAGATGGAATGGAAAAGGCACCTTAGTGCAAGATTTATATGTAAAAATGGGACTTAATAGAACCACCATTGAATACCGGCAAAAATGTATGCAATTTCAACTATATAACACACTAGCTGTAGTACCCGGGCGTTGCCTGGGATAGTAACTGTCTCTCTGTCTCTCTCCCAGTCTCTGTCTATCTTTGTGTGTCTGTCTCTTTTTGTTTGTGTGTCTGTTTCTGTGTGTCTGTCTCTCTGTCTGTCTCTGTCTGTCTCTTTCCCTGTCTGTCTCTGTGTGTCTGTCTGTCTGTTTGTCCCTTTCCCTGTCAGTCTGTTTATGTCTGTGTTTATATTAAGGAATAACGTTTGGAACTCAATTCTATGTCTGAACTGGGTGCAAAAAACCTAAAAAAACATCACTATGGGGAGATAAGGTATGCACACCAGTGACTATGGAAGGGGAATACATGGAATAGCAGAAACTGCTGTGTGAATACTGACATGAAAAATTCAATAGCTATTTGTATGAATGAAATGTGAAAAATGGAACCTGCATTACTGCCATGAATATATGAATAAAGAGAAATTTAGCTACTGAATTGATCAATGCAATAGAGCCCCAACACTACGCCAAAGTATTTCTCTACGTTGGGGTCCCTAGCTTGTGTGTGTCCTCTCATGCAGTTAAAAAACTTACCGTGTATGGGAGGCTGAGACCCACCCAGTTCAGACATAGAATGGAGTTCCAAACGTTATTCCTTAATGTTAGTAGTTAGTAGTTAGAGAGGACACACACAAACTAGGGACCCCAACGTAGAGAAATACTTTGGCGTAGTGTTGGGGCTCTATTGCATTGATCAATTCAGTAGCTAAATTTCTCTTTATTCATATATTCATGGCAGTAATGCAGGTTCCATTTTTCACATTTCATTCATACAAATAGCTATTGAATTTTTCATGTCAGTATTCACACAGCAGTTTCTGCTATTCCATGTATTCCCCTTCCATAGTCACTGGTGTGCATACCTTATCTCCCCATAGTGATGTTTTTTTAGGTTTTTTGCACCCAGTTCAGACATAGAATGGAGTTCCAAACGTTATTCCTTAATGTTAGTAGTTTTTCGTTTGTGAACCCTCCCCATACACACCTATTGCCAATCCACATCGTATATATAGCCTGGGTCTCAGCCTCCCATACACAGTAAGTTTTTTAACTGCATGAGAGGACACACACAAGCTAGGGACCCCAACGTAGAGAAATACTTTGGCGTAGTGTTGGGGCTCTATTGCATTGATCAATTCAGTAGCTAAATTTCTCTTTATTCATATATTCATGGCAGTAATGCAGGTTCCATTTTTCACATTTCATTCATACAAATAGCTATTGAATTTTTCATGTCAGTATTCACACAGCAGTTTCTGCTATTCCATGTATTCCCCTTCCATAGTCACTGGTGTGCATACCTTATCTCCCCATAGTGATGTTTTTTTAGGTTTTTTGCACCCAGTTCAGACATAGAATGGAGTTCCAAACGTTATTCCTTAATGTTAGTAGTTTTTCGTTTGTGAACCCTCCCCATACACACCTATTGCCAATCCACATCGTATATATAGCCTGGGTCTCAGCCTCCCATACACGGTAAGTTTTTTAACTGCATGAGAGGACACACACAAGCTAGGGACCCCAACGTAGAGAAATACTTTGGCGTAGTGTTGGGGCTCTATTGCATTGATCAATTCAGTAGCTAAATTTCTCTTTATTCATATATTCATGGCAGTAATGCAGGTTCCATTTTTCACATTTCATTCATACAAATAGCTATTGAATTTTTCATGTCAGTATTCACACAGCAGTTTCTGCTATTCCATGTATTCCCCTTCCATAGTCACTGGTGTGCATACCTTATCTCCCCATTGTTTATGTCTGTGTGTCTGTCTCTATCCATGTCTGTCTCTGTCTCTATCCATGTCTGTCTGTCTGTGTCTAACTCTCTCTTCTGTCTGTGTCTATCTCTCTGTCCGTGTCTATTTCTTTGTCTGTCTTTGGTTATGTCTGTCTGTCTCTGTGTCTGTCTGTCTGTCTCTATCTCTGTGTCTGCCTGTCTCTCTCTATCTCTGTGTCTGTCTGTCTCTCTTGTCTGTCAGTCTCTTTCCCCATCTGTCTCATTGCAAGTCTGTCTCTTTCCCTGTCTGTCTCTTTCCCTGTCTGTCTTGTTTCAGGTCTGTCTCATTCCAGGTCTGTCTCGTTCCAGGTGTGTCTCATTGCAGGTCTGTCTCTTTCCTCATCTGTCTCTTTCCCCATCTGTCTCGTTCCAGGTCTGTCTCATTTCAGGTCTGTCTCATTCCAGGTCTGTTTCATTCCAGGTTTGTCTCGATCCCCATCGGTCTCTTTCCCCATCTGTCTCTTTCCCCATCTATTTATTTCCCCGTCTGTCTCTGTCTCTTTCCCAGTCTGTTTCTTTCCCTGTCTCTGTCTATTTCCCGGTCTCTTTCCTTGTCTCTGTCTCTTTCCCTGTCTTTTTAATTGTCTCTGTCTCTTTCCCTGTCTCTATCTCTTTCCCTGTTTTTGTCTCTTTCCCTGTTTTTGTCTCTTTTCCTGTCTCTTTCCCTGTCTCTGTGTCTCTTTCCCTGTCTGTGTGTCTCTTTCCCTGTCGGTCTGTCTCTTTCCCTGTCTGTTTCTGTCTGTCTTTGTTTGTCTCTTTTCCTGTCTGCCTGTCTCTTTCCCTGTCGGTCTGTGTTTGTCTGTCTGTCTCTGTCTGCCTCTGTCTTTCTCTTTGACTGTCTGTCTGTCTCTGTCTGTCTGTCTGTCTGTCTCTGTCTGTCTGTGCCTATGTCTATCTCTGTCTGTCTGTCTCTCTATCTGTCTCTCCACTGACATCTTATTACCCCACACATAAGCTTCTTATACTAACAATGTCCTTTGTTCCTATAGCAACCACTCATAGCTCCTATTAATAACCTGTAGCTCACAGCTCCATTTATTATAATGGAGGCAGGTTTTTTGGAGGTAACTGTATAGTGCGGGGTTAAATTTTCCAGTTAAAACATAGTCTATGACATTCCCTGAGTCACATGAGATGTCTGTGCAAAATTTCGTGATTGTAAATGCGACGGTGTGGATTCCTTTAGCGGACATGCACATACACCCACACACACACATACATACATATACTCAGCTTTATCTATTAGATATAGCTGTAAATTTAAAATCAATTCAATGTCAGAAATTTACCTATTAGTTGATTTTACACTTCACTACCATTTCCTGAAATGTTGCAGGTTTCATTCTGATTAGTTGCTTACATGTTTATTGTGTATTTATTAAGAAAATAAGAATGCTTTTAGTTCTTAAAAGGGCATGGTATATACCATTTTTCATGAGTGGCTTGACACATGGAATGTGACACTTGTAGCCCATGTCCTGGATACATTTGTGTGTGGTGGCTCTTGAAGCACTGACTCCAGCAGCAGTCCAGGCCTCCTGAATTTCCCCCAAATTTTTGAGTGGCCTTTTCTTAATTCTATCAAGGCTGCGGTTATCCCACTTACTTGTGCACCTTTTTCTACCACACTTTTTCCCTCCACTCAACTTTCCATTAATATGCTTGGATACAGCACTCTGTGAGCAGCCAGCTTCTTTAGCAATGACTGTTTGTGGCTTACCCTCCTTGTAGAGTGTGTCAATGACTGCCTTCTGGACATCTGTGAAGTCAGCAGTGTTCCACATCATTGTGTAGCCTACCGAACAAGACTAAAGTGGGCTTTATACGCTACGAGATCACTAGCGATCTCGTTGTGTGTGACTCCTAGAAGCAATTTTGGATCGTTGCAAAAACATCCAAAATCGCTCCTCGTTGACATGGGGGTCCTCTCCCAATTATCGCTGCTGTCGCTTGGGCGAACTTGATCCTGGTCCCTGCGGCAGCACAGATCACTACATGTGATGCCACAGGAACAAGGAGCCTCTCCTTACTTGCCACACGCCAGCAAAAGGAAGGAAGAGGGTGGGCGGGATGTTAGTCCCGCTCATCTCCGCCCCTCCGTTTTGATTGGGCGGCCGCTAGTGACATCGCTGTGATGCCGAGCGAACCGCCCCTTAGAAAGGAGGCGGTTCGCCGGTCACAGCGATGTCGCCGAGCAGGTAAGTACGTGTGACGCTGCTGTAGCGATAATGTTCGCTACGGTAGCGATCTTCACATATTGGCATAACGATAGGGGCAGGTGCTATCACGCTCGCCATCGCAAGCACCGGCTAGTGATGTCGCAGCGTGTAAATCCACCCTTAGGGACCATTTCAAATGCTTATGAAGCCTTTGCAGGTGTTTTTCGGTAATTATTCTAATTTTCTGAGATAATGACTTTTGTGTTTTCATTGGCTATAAGCCATAATCACCAACATTAACAGAAATAAACACTGGAAATAGATCGCTCTGTGTGTAATGACTCTATATAATATATGGGGAGATAAGGTATGCACACCAGTGACTATGTAAGGGGAATACATGGAATAGCAGAAACTGCTGTGTGAATACTGACTTGAAAAATCCAATAGCTATATGCAAGAGTGAATATGTGAAAAATGGAATCTGCATTACTGCCATGAACATATGAATCAAGAGAAATTTAGCTACTGAATTGATCAATGCAATAGAGCCCCAACACTACGCCAAAGTATTTCTCTACGTTGGGGTCCCTAGCTTGTGTGTGTCCTCTCATGCAGTTAAAAAACTTACCGTGTATGGGAAGCTGAGACCCAGGCTATATATGCGTATGATATGGATTGGCAATAGGTGTGGTTGGGGAGGGTTCACAAACGAAAAACAACTAACAATAAGGATAACGTTTGGAACTCCATTCTAAGTCTGAACTGGGTGCAAAAAACCTAAAAAACATCACTATGGGGAGATAAGGTATGCACACCAGTGACTATGGAAGGGGAATACATGTAATAGCAGAAACTGCTGTGTGAATACTGACATGAAAAATTCAATAGCTATATGTAAGAATGAAATGTGAAAAATGGAACCTGCATTACTGCCATGAATATATGAATCAAGAGAAATTTAGCTACTGAATTGATCAATGCAATAGAGCCCCAACACTACGCCAAAGTATTTCTCTACGTTGGGGTCCCTAGCTTGTGTGTGTCCTCTCATGCAGTTAAAAAACTTACCGTGTATGGGAAGCTGAGACCCAGGCTATATATGCGTATGATATGGATTGGCAATAGGTGTGGTTGGGGAGTTGTTTTTCGTTTGTGAACCCTCCCCAACCACACCTATTGCCAATCCATATCATACGCATATATAGCCTGGGTCTCAGCTTCCCATACACGGTAAGTTTTTTAACTGCATGAGAGGACACACACAAGCTAGGGACCCCAACGTAGAGAAATACTTTGGCGTAGTGTTGGGGCTCTATTGCATTGATCAATTCAGTAGCTAAATTTCTCTTGATTCATATGTTCATGGCAGTAATGCAGATTCCATTTTTCACATTTTCACTTTACATATAGCTATTGGATTTTTCAAGTCAGTATTCACACAGCAGTTTCTGCTATTCCATGTATTCCCCTTACATAGTCACTGGTGTGCATACCTTATCTCCCCATAGTGATGTTTTTTAGGTTTTTTGCACCCAGTTCAGACTTAGAATGGTGTTCCAAACGTTATCCTTATTGTTCTATATAATATATGTTTCCCTTTTATTGGATTACTGAAATAAATGAACTTTTTAATGATATTCTAATTTATTGAGATGCACTTATACTTGTCCATCTCCTGTTCATTCCCCTGATTACTCCTTTTCTCAGCTTCAGGCTCCTTCATTGTCCATGTCCTCCAGCTTCTGCTGCAGATTTCTAGGGTTTACTTGATGCCGTGGTGTCTCATACACATCATTGACATTAATATCATGTGTCATGCCCCACTCGGTCACATGGAGACTGCTCACTTGGAGATCCAGAAGAAAAATTAGGCCAAAGAGGAAAAAATGATTGGAGGATTAAGCGGAGTTGAGACAGGTGGCATGAGAGCCAAGAGTTGATTCTAACATGTTTTTAACCCCTTCCCAGTCCTCAAAATCCAACAAAACAGCAACTTTTTTTGCTGGGTTCACACATGTTGAAACTGAAAAAAAATTTGTTTTCGTTGGCATCCGAATTTTGGAGAAAATTAATAGCATTAGTTATTTTGAAATCTATGACCTTATTTCTAGTATCACCTTAAAGGGCCTATACAGCACTTCTTATACTTTCCCTATAGGGTTAAGATCTTATTGCTAATTATCTGCCTATTCTGCCTTGCGATGATCTCTCCCGGCCGATAGTAGTCACGGACCGCTCATGCCAGCGATTTTCCTGCTTCCTGTGATGTCACATAGACAGAACAATTCCTTCTTTTCCTTTCTATTCTGTCAGCGGGTCATCACTGCTGATGTCATGTTGGTTGACAGCCGGCTCAACCTAGGAGCACCCTGTCAATCAACATGATGTTAGCAGAGCAGAAGAGAAATAACTGCTCTATTGATGTGACCTCACTGGAAGCAGGCAAAATAAGCAGGCATAAGCTGTCTGTGACCACTTTTTGGAGTGGGAGATTGTCGCAAGGCAGAACAGGTAGGTAGTTAGTAATATACAATGCATACTTCAGCACTAGAGGCTTGCAATCATCATCTGCGAAATAAAGGCTTTAATAATAATAGTAGTACTTATAAATATATGTGTAGGGATGCTGCATATTACGGAAAATATATCTAAATATCCTTACAAAAGTGTAGACTTAAGGGGGCTTTACATGCAACGACATCGCTAACGAGATGTCGTTGGGGTCACGGAATTCGTGACGCACATCCGACCTCATTAGCGACGTCGTTGCATGTGAAACGCACGAACGACCGCTAACGATCAAAATTACTCAGTTGATCGTTGACACGTCGTTCTAATCCCAAATATCGTTGCTGGTGTTTAAAAAAACAGTCTTCTAATCCCTTTAAATATTTATTAAAGTGTATTCATTACAAAGATATTAGTGACCTATCTGAAGGATAGGTCACCAATATCAGATCCGAGAAGGTCCAGCATGGGGCATCCTCACAAATCAGATGTACTCGGCGGATGTACTTCCAGCGGAAGCCGAATTAAAACAGCTGCGGTGCTACCGCTGCCGAAAAATGAAAGTCAACTAAGGCAATGAATAAGGAGTTAATTTGGAATGCCCAGTAGCCACTGAACAGTTGGCCAACTATTCACATCTGGTCTCCTTGGGTGTTGATCTATGGGGGTACGCAGTGTCAGTCTCCCATGGTCGGCTTGGGGTGCGATGCATGCCATTAATGGTAGTGACTTGCAATGCACTCCACATGTCGCTTCTGGGATTAAGGAACAATGCCAATGTCAGCGGGCCAAGAAGAAAAGAAGGTAGAAGACAGAGGAGCTAGTCAGATAATCGGGAGCAACAGAAGTACAAGGGGGTCTGAGGAAAGATGAATATCAAATTTTGCTGCAATTCAGGTGAATTAAGTCACAAAATATTTTTAGATGACAGTCATAAGAAATTCAGTTTGTTACGAATTGATCCACTCCTCTTTGGGCATTTCCAACTGAACCCCATAATCAGGGCCAAATTTCCTATAAGGCGAAGCTAGGCTAGGCTAGGGGGCATATATACAGAAGAAGTAACCAAATAATTACAAATTTTTCAGTACTTTTTTGGAAAAAGACATATAAAAGTCTGTTTTTCAAATGTACACGTACATTAAATAAATTGAGTGGTGCATGTACAGTACATTGTCCATATTTACAGTTTTTGTTGTCTTGTTCAGTCACAGGGGGCAGCACTGCAGTTACTTACAAGTTTCTTGCATCACTGTCCCCTCTGAAGGCATCCTGGATCCTGAGTGATAGACACTGTGGGAGATGTGAGTGCAGCACCAGCTTTCTTCTACAAAAGACGTCATAAGCGGGCGGCGTTAGTAGCAATGAGTGACACTAGGAACAGGAGGAGGGGGTGTATATTTATGCACTTTGGCTTAGGGCGTAGAAATGTGTAAATCTGGCCCTGCTCATGATCCTGAAAAGTGGAGCTCTGAAATGTTTTAATAGAATGGAGTGGTGCCTGCACATGGGGCTGCTGGAGATAGCCAAGAACAGTGCTAAGATATCTCCATCAGATCATTAGACAAAGAATGGATCAGTGGCTACACCTCATTCGAAAAAGACTTTTCAGATCCCCATTCCTGGGTTTGAGAGTGGTCATAGCAGTCAGATCCTCAGTGATCAGCAAGTTATTACCTACAGTAATCTCTGGATGGGAGATATGTTCAGTTAGGAATAACCCTTTAGCACCACATCTCCACAATTTCACCCTGTAGTTAGCTATGTTTTTGTATTGTTAAAGGAGTTATTAGAGCTGAGCATAAATTACTGCAGCATAATTACTATGTGACTGCAGAATCCTAACCGTGTGCAATATACACACTGTCAGGATTCCCCTCTATTACCAGGTTGAGCAATAGAAAAACTGATTAAATAAAAAGGTTTCTAGTCTGCATGTGATCGCAAGTATGCAAATCCCATCAGCAGCTGAAACTGACAATAAAAAGGAATCCTGACAGTGTGCATAGCGCACAGTGCACAGATCATTTGACTCCAGCACATCTCCTCATCAAGATTAGTATGAAAATTGTCAGACTTGTTGGATTGGGATTATAATATCCTTAAGTGGAGTTGCAGGTTGGCCTGTAATGCTACCCCAGCGTCACCCTATTGAGTCGTCACAACGTCACATCTAGTGACAGCATATTATTCTCTCTAAACTGTTTTGGTTTATTACCAAAAACAAAATTATATCCAATCATTTTGTACAAAACTTTGAATGAAATCACACTGAATACTAAATTCTATTTTCCAATAAAATGTACAATTTCCAGTGGCGCAAATGTATTTCTTCCAAACAGGCTGAAATATAATTGTCGTGGATTTTATTATCTATTCATAAAGATAGCTGAGGGCATTGTAGGGAAGAGAAAGGGTTGTAGGCTTCCTGCTCAGCAATTAATTCTATTATTAAATGCTAAGAAAAAAATAAGAGGATGCCAGCTGTAGCGTTATAATGTTTTCTCAGCAATAACAATGGCAAGGCAGTCATTTTTTAGAATAACCAATGTCAGGCTTTCCAAATGCAAAACAATACGTGGCATGTCGGGAAAAGTCTATGACACGGTTAACAATGCCGAGGTCTGTAAAGGTAACACCAGCAGACCTAATAATGAAATACACAGATAAAAGTGATTGAAATGATGCAGGGTGTAGTGAAGAACAGGTTATTTGGCTACCAGATCTTTCTCTACAAAATGGTTCAGATTGTTTTTATCAGATAGTCATCATATACAGAAAAAACTGGAAGGGAAAGGTGGTGTAGTTATTAGGGATGAGCAAATGTATTCGACACTATTCGATATCCGACGGATAACAGGCTATTCGCCACTATTTGGTATCCGACGGATAAAACAATATCCGCTCCGATACTTTCATTTTCATTTCTGACTTCCTGGCGCCTGTTTTTCAGCCAATGAACACATCTGATGTTGCTTGCTGTCACAATAACGCCGCAGCCATCTTTGTTGTGGTGCTACTGTGCTTGGTTTGGCCGCACAGCGTCATCTACATACACGTTGGCGCAGCTGGAGAGAGAGAGAGAGATTCGATCATCCCTGGCAGTTACCCATTACAACCTATTAGATTCCAGCTTCCACTTCATAGCTGTCTTTTGAAAGCTGAAAGTAGCTGAAGGAGAGAGTCAGGTGATGGCCGGCAATGCTCCACTCCATTTTCTTACTTCAGTGTTGTGCATGTGGTTGGGGGTGCGACACTTACTTGTGCCTTGCTACTTGCTCGTCCACCACCCCACCACCGGTCAATGCCATAGGTATCATCCTTGGGCAACACATCACAGAAACGATTTTCGATTAACTAAAACTTTAACTTCTTTATTCAGCATACAAACTTTCTGGGAGACATCTTCATATCACACGGTTCAATCTTCATCTTAACCTTCCTAGGACAGACATGGCACTTCCCCCTATGTTACCGTTCTACTACCGCTGCTCAACAGACTGACCTGTCCAGCCCTCACTTTCGGCACTATTCCTCCAGCAGCCGAGTCTGATTTCTATGCTCTTGCAGCCATGCCCATAGGACACAATGGAGGATTCCTCCTGAGGACTGAGCAAACCCTGATACAAAGCTCGTGATCCCAGGAGTCGGACCTCCTGTGCATAACACTACTGCATCTTCACTAAACTTCAACTAAACATTTACTCCACCCACTGTGCTCTGCCTCCAAGGTTACCACTATATCAATAGCTGATTTGCTAACACATGCACTTAGTATTTTCTATGGCTAACACTTCATATGGCACATTTGTCGCGGGCGGAGGAGGGGACGCTGCGCTCACCCATTGCTCGGGTCCGGCTGCTGCTGCTGCTGCTCGGTGGTGGCTCGAGTGGTGGGCCGGATCCCGGGGACTCGAGCGGCGTTCCTCGCCCGTGAGTGAAAGGAAGGTTGGTGTGTGGTTTGGGGATATTGTCCGTGACGCCACCCACGGTTGTGGTGAAGTTGTGACACCACCGCTGCTCTGGACGGGGATCCCGGGAGCGATGACAGGGAGCAGCTTGGATGTTGGTTCTCCCCTCCGTGGGTAGGGGGCTTGGTTGTCCCGGGGGCCTCGGTGAGGGTTTGGGGATGACAGGCCGGTTACGGGGCCTGGTGAGGTGCAGAGTCACGGGGGCAGTGCTGTGCTGCACAGCATGGTGGTACTCACTCAGCCAGTAATTTACACGGAGTCTCTGGTCAAACAAACGGCTGGATGGACGGGTCCCACAGGTGGCTGCGGTTGTTCTCCTCCCAGTAGGTTGATGATGACTACCTTTCCCTGCACCTGTGTTGCGTTTACGGTTCCAATGGCTTCCCACCGGTAACCCGCTCCCCAGCTTGGATGGATGCTGAGGGAGCCCCTTTTGCCTGCAGGCTCTGGCCCTGGGAACTGTAGCCTTGGCGGTGACTGTGTTTCCCTTTACGGTGTGAGCTGTTGCCTTCAATCGGTTCTTGACTGCTGGGAAACCCCGAAGGTTCCCTTCGCTAATGGATTTGACCGGTTTTACGACGACTCCTAGCCTGGTCGGGGTCCGTAGGCACTGCCGAATGGTGCTGGCTTCTCTTCACTCCCCGATCCAGTACCGGCGGGCCACCGCCCGTCCCCGGTCCTTACGGTTCTCTCCAATCAGCCTCTCCTGCAGACGGTCACCACCGTCTGCCAACCTTGCTGTATGTGCCCGGGCCACGCACCCGGACACAGTCAGTCTCCTTTACCACCACTTCACTCTCTCCTTCCCAAAACTAAACTGACTCCCTTTCCCGCCTCCAGGACTGTGAACTCCTTGGTGGGCGGGACCAACCGCCTGGCCCAACCCCTGGTGTGGACATCAGCCCCTGGAGGAAGGCAACAAGGATTTGTGTTTGACCTAGGTGTGCCTAGCCGGGGTGTGGGGTGTGTTGGTGTAGTACCTGTGGCGACCTGGCTTGTCCAGGGCGCCACACATTATCTACCACTTAAAACCTCCTCCTGCTCATTTAGTCCCTACGTTGCACTAAATCCTACCTTAAGGCCCTGTGCGCACTGGCTAGATGTGTTTCTTAAGCAAAATATGCACCCTCTGGCAGAATTCCGCACCTGCAGCGAAAAAACGCACCCAAAATCCGCACGCAGTTTTACAGCGGTTTGGTGCGGTTTTGCAGCGGTTTTGTCCCTGCGGTTTTTAACCATTATCAATGGCAAAACCGCAGGTACCTGCAGAAAAGAAGTGACATGCTGCTTCTGTGGCGCCCTGGACAAGCCAGGACGTCACAGGTACTGCAACAACACACCCCACACTCCCGGTCAGGCACACCGAAGTCAGACACAAACCCTTGTTGCCTTCCTCCAGGGGCTGATGTTCACACCAGGGGGTGGGCCAGGTGGTTAGCCCCGCCCACCGAGGAGTTCACAGTCCTAGAGGCGGGAAAAGAGTTCAGTTCAGTTTTGGAGGTGAAAGTGGAAGGAAGGAAAGTGGTAGTGGAGCAACTATCTGACAGCGTCCGGGTGTGTCGCCCGGGCGGTACAGCAAGGTTGGCAAACGGTGGTGACTGTCTGCAGGAGTGGCCTATCGGAGTCTACCGTAAGGACCATGGACGGGCGGTGGCCTGGCGGTACCGGACCGGTACACAAAGAGAAGTCAGCACCATTTGGCAGGGGCTTACGGACCCCGGCAAGGCTAGGAGTCGCCGTGAATTTGCCAAATCCATCAGCGAAGGGAACCTCCTGGGTTTCCCAGCAGCCAAGTCCCGACAGAAGGCAACAGTCCAACCGTGAGAGGGAAACACAGCCACCGCCAAGGCTACCGTTCCCAGGGCCAGAGCCTGCGGGCAAAACGGGCTCCTCCGGCCCATATCCAAGCTGGGGAGCGGGTTACCGCTGGGAACCCATTGGAACCGTTTACAGTACATAGGTGCAGGGAAAGGCAGTCACCATCAACCTGCCGGGAGAAAACAACACCGCAGCCGTCTGTGGGACCCGTCCATCCAGCCGTGTGTTTTACCGAGAACTGTGTCCTCATCATTGGCTGAGTGAGTATCACCGTGCCGTGCGGCACAGCGCTGCCCCCACGACCCTGCACCTCACCAGGCCCTGTAACCTGCCTTCCATCTACTCCTACTCCATCACCGGGCCCCGGGACAATCAACCCCCTACCCACGGAGGGGAGAACTAACAACAAAGCTGCTCCCTGTCACCGCTCCTGGGATCCCCATCTAGAGCAGCGGTGGTGTCACCAATATCACCACAACCGTGGGTGGCGTCACGGACAATAACCAAATCCCCACAATCAAATCCCCACCCTTTTCACTCACGGGCGAGGAGCGCCGCTCGAGTCCCCGGGATCCGGCCCACCGCTCGAGCCACCACCGAGCAGCGGCAGCCGCAGCAGCGGCCAAGCCCGAGCAGTGGGAGAGCGCAGCGTCCCCTCCTCCGCCCATGACAACTTGGCGTGACGAACAGGATCTTACCGCTCTGCCGTCTGGTAGAGGTGCGCCTTGTTACCGCCGAAGGTGTCCGGCCGAAAAATTTGTGAAGCTGCCATCTTGGGCGCGAAGAATTCCCTCTCGAGAGTCTCCTCGAGTAGTGGAGGCGCGAAGGCCAAAACCCCACCCCTGTAGAGGAGGAGCCGGAAAGAGACTAAGGGGGACGGAAACAAGATGTCTGCGCCCGACGGAGCCGCTGGAAGAGCGGCAGACGCAGCCGCGGGAGCACCTGTAGATGGGAATGGGCCTGCCCAGGTCCCGGCCGCGCTGGCGGGGGGCACCGCGGCCCCAGCTCTCGCTCAGGTGATGCCGTTCTCTTTGCCCTATGTGCCCGGAGCTGCCTGGCTACCGCAGTACGATGAGAAACCTGATGCCTTGCAGGTGTTCCGAAAAAAACTTAGTCCGCTACTAGAACTGTACCCCCTGACTGATAAGCAACGTGCAGCACTAGTGCTGGGGCAGCTAACCGGCGCGGCTGAGCAAGAGGCGGAGACCTGGGCCGAGGGGGACCGGTCCTCTGTAGCCACCATATTTGAAAAGCTGCAGACTGCATTTGAGATCCGTACCGAGGCCGAGTTGCGGATGCAGTTCTATCAATGCCGGCAACGGCCCGCAGATAGCATTCGGGACTATGCCCTGTGCCTGCAAACCGCACTCCGCACACTGAAGCGGGTGAACACCATCAACAGTGTGGACAGTAACAAAATGTTAAGTGAGCAGTTTGTGCAGGGGATGAGGTCCTCAGAGGACCGCAAACAGCTTCGGCTGTGGGCCCTAGAACACCCTGATGTGGACTTTGCCGTATTAAAGGAACGGGCCATCAAAGCTCTGCAACCCCCCGCATGTGAAGCTCCTGAGCCAGCCCCGTGGCCGGTGGAGACTGCTCCCGTCGTGGTGGCCCCTACCCCATCAGCACCTCCAGTGCCTGCAGCCCCAAGCGGAGCGATGGAAGAGCTCGCTGCTCAAGTTTGCCGCATGAATGGGGACCTCGCTAAGATCCTTGCTGCACTCCAGCCTCTGACCAGATCCCAGGCCCTGGTGAAGATGCAGCTCGCCAACAGCCCTGAGGACGTCCCCTGGATGCAGCGGAGAAGGGACAATGACTCACGGAACGGACCCCCAATCTGTTACAGGTGCAGCAAACCCGGCCACTACTCCCGACGGTGTCCGTTAAACGAACAACCCCTGGGGCCACGGGCCAATCCTCAGGAGTAGAACCCCATGGCCCCCCAGACTGGCGGGACCGGTACATCGGGGCCCGGCCCATCATCCCCGTGGCTGTGGACGGCATACCGGTGATGGCTCTCCTGGACACTGGATCACAGGTAACCACCATACCATACACACTATATCAATGGTATTGGGGAAAAGATGAGCTGGCTCCCCCAGATGCCAGTATAACACTGATTGCTGCTGATAGACTCCCATTGACCCAAGTGGGATACAAACAAGTGGCCATGACTGTGGGGCGAGCTGAACTGCAACACCAGGGTATGATTGTGATAATGAATGAACCCAGTGATCATAACCCGAAGGTAGTGCTAAGGGCCAACGTGATGGAGCACTGTATGAGTGACGTGCTGACCCTACTGCAGCACCTGGCCGCCACGGCGGCGGGGAGCCGACAGAGAGCTGTGCAGCGTGAGATCCGAGCCTTGATGTACCGCCAACATGTGAACTCGACAGGAGGAGAGATTGGTGGGGTGAGAGTGATGGATGTTGCCCCTTTGATTGTGCCTCCCAGGAGTGAGATGATGATTTGGTGTAGGGCAGCGGTAGGGCCCCAGGGGCGTGACTACCCCGCCATGATAGAGCCCATGCCCTTTGAACACTGGCCCACAGTAATGGCCGCCTGAGGGGTGGTAGATGTAAAGAAGTGGAGAGTGCCCGTGAGGGTGCTGAACTGCGGGGAGGAAGAAGTCAGGCTTCCCCGGTACGCTACCCTTGCCAAGTAGTTCACCTTGGATCCCCACACCATCCACGAGGCCATTCCCCCAACCTCACCACCTACTGCCAGCACTCACCCATCCCAAGGGGAGTAAAGGCTACTTTACACGCTGCGATATCGGTCCCGATATCACTAGCGTGGGTACCCGCCCCATCTGTTGTGCGACACGGGCAAATCGCTGCCCGTGCCGCACAACATCGCGCATACCCGTCACACATACTTACCTGCCCGGCGACGTCGCTGTGACCGGCGAACTGCCTCCTTTCTAAGGGGGCGGTCCGTGGGGCGTCACAGCGACGTCACTGAGCGGCCGCCCAATAGAAGCAGAGGGGCGGAGATGAGTGGCCGGAACATCCCGCCCACCTCCTTCCTTCCTAATAGCGGCCGGGACGCAGGTAAGGAGAGGTTCCTCGTTCCTGCGGCGTCACACATAGCGATGTGTGCTGCTGCAGGAGCAATGAACTACATCGTTACTGCTGCAGTAACGATAATCGAGAATGGACCCCCATGTCACCGATGAGCGATTTTGCAAGTTTTTGCAACGATGCAAAATCGCTCGTCAGTGTCACACGCAGCAACATCGCTAATGCGGCCGGATGTGCGTCACAAATTCCGTGACCCCAACGACTCCGCATTAGCGATGTCGCAGCGTGTAAAGCCCCCTTTAGACGAGTGGTGTCGACAACTACACGTAGGCACTGACGATACCCCTACACATCACAAGGAAGGGGTATACCGGGTGGTACAAGAGTATGAGCGAGTTTTTAGCAAGCACCCTCTAGATTTTGGGCAGATTAAAGGGGTTCAACACCACATCCCTACCGGTACACACACCCCTATTAAAGAGAGATACAGGCCTATTCCCCCCGCGCACTACCAATGCGCCAAAGACATGTTGAGGAACATGAAGGAGGCAGGGGTTATTAGGGACAGCTTTAGTCCCTGGGCCGCACCATTGGTGCTGGTTAAGAAGAAGGATGGCACCATGCGGATGTGTGTGGATTACCGGAAGATAAACCAGATAACGCATAAGGATGCTTACCCTCTGCCCCGCATTGAAGAGTCCCTGGCCGCGCTGAGAACCACTAACTACTTCTCCACCCTCGACCTCACCAGCGGGTACTGGCAGGTGGCCGTGGCACCGGAAAACCGAGAGAAGACTGCCTTTGCCACTCCTATGGGACTCTGCGAGTTCAATAGCATGCCGTTCGGGCTGTGCAATGCCCCTGGAACCTTCCAACGGCTGATGGAATGCTGTCTGGGGCACCTAAATTTCGAGACCGTCTTGCTGTACTTGGATGATGTGATTGTGTACTCACAGACGTATGAAGCCCACCTGGAGCACCTAGCCGAGGTGTTCACGTCCCTTGCTAAGTATGGGATGAAGTTGAAGCCCTCAAAGTGTCATCTGCTGAAACCCAGAGTGCAGTACCTAGGACATGTGGTTGGTGCGGAAGGTGTCGCCCCCGACCCCGAGAAGATCACCGCCATCCAAGATTGGCCGAGACCGACCACGGTGAGGGAAGTGAGGCAGTTTCTGGGCCTGGTGGGATATTACCGTCGCTTCATTAAGGGGTACACGAAGATGGCTGCCCCCATGCAAGACCTCCTCGTGAGACAGACCAAGGGTGGTAGACCCCTAGGAGCCCCATTGGTGTGGGAAGAAAAGCATGAGGAATCCTTCCGCCAGCTGAGAGCGGCCCTGACTAGAGAGGAAATCCTAGCGTACCCTGACTACAGCCGCCCATTCATCCTCTACACCGATGCCAGCAATGTGGGCTTGTGGGCTGTTCTATCCCAGGTCCAAGACGGAAGGGAAAAGGTGATAGCTTATGCTAGCCGAAAACTCCGACCGACTGAGAGGAACCCTGAGAACTACAGCTTCTTCAAGCTTGAGCTCTTGGCACTGGTGTGGGCTATCACCGAGCGGTTCCGCCATTACCTGGCCGCAGCCAAGTTCACCGCGTACACCGACAATAACCCGTTGACCCATCTAGATACGGCCAAGCTGGGCGTGTTGGAGCAGCAGTGGGTGGCCAGGTTAGCCAACTACGATTTCACCATCAAGTACCGGACCGGCTATACCAACGTCAATGCTGATGCACTCTCCTGGATGCCCCACCTGTCGGAAGAGGGGCCAGAGGATGATTACCTCGAAGAGATTGAGTTGCCTGCATTTCACCGGCCGTTAATTGAGAAGGTGCACATCCACCAACAACGGGTGAACCTGGATCCGCTGCCCCGACAGGAGTGGCAGGAAGCTCAGGACCAGGCACCTGCTGTCCGCCTGGTCAAGACCCTAGTGGAACAGGGTTCTGCTGGGATAGACCCTGCTGCCCCTGCTGAAGCCCAACGTCTGTGGCGAGAACGGACCCGGCTGTACCTACACATGGGGAAGTTGTATCGCGAGCTGATTAATCCGAAGACTCACGAGAAGATCCACCAGCTGGTGATTCCCCAGGCTAACGTACCCACCGTCCTGCAAGCATACCATGATGGTGCTGGGCACTTCAGGTGGAAGAAGCTGGAGATGTTGTTGAGAGAGCGGTTCTATTGGAGTGGAATGCGGGAATCTGTGGAGGACTGGTGCCAAGAATGTGGCCCTTGCGCATTGAGAAGAAAGGACGAGGCCAGCCAGAAGGCACTCCTACACCCGATCATTACGCACCAACCGCTGGAGCTGGTTGCCCTTGACCATGTAAAGCTCACCCCCCAGCCGAAGTGGGTACACCTACGCTCTGACCATTGTAGACCACTATTCAAGGTTCATGGTGGTTGTCCCAGTTAAGGACTTAACCGGCCGTACCACCGCTAAGGCTTTCCAGGCTTATTTCTGTCGACCGCATGGGTACCCCGAGAAGGTGCTTACCGACCAGGGTCTGGCCTTTGAAGCAGAAATATTCCAGGAATTCTGCCAGTTGTACGGCTGCAAGAAAATCCGGACCACGCCTTACCACGCCCAAACCAATGGCATGTGTGAAAAGATGAACCACTTGGTCCTGGGCCTCCTCAAGACATTACCGCTGGAAGAGCGGAACCTGTGGCCGGAGAAGCTACCTCACCTGGTCGATATGTATAACAACATCCCTTCCAGCTCTACGAAATGCACTCCAGCATACCTGAGGAGAGCTCGTCTTGGCCGGCTACCAGTGGATCTGGAAATGGGCTTGGAAGCTCCAGAAGCACTCCCGTCGACAGCTGAATGGGACACTCGGCGGAGGGCACAGTACCGACAGGTCCAGGAATATGTTGAAAAGAACTTGTGCCGGAGTCGGGGAAAACAGGAGCCGTGCTTCAACAAGAAGGCGCCTGCCGGTCCCTTCCAACCTGGGGATGTAGTGCTGAAGCGGAAAAGAAGGGCCCACAAGTTGGATGATCAATGGGAAAAAACCCCGTATGTAGTCCAGCCCACAGGATGGGAGAATGGGAAGGCCTACCAGATCAGCCGTGACCAAGGGGGGACTTTGGCTACGGTTTCCCGAGACCACCTGAAGAAGTGCCCAGCAGCATTGAGAGTAGCGGATGAGGCTTCAGTTCCCAGTCCAGTGGAGAAGGAAAAAGAGGTAATCCACACCATGATGGGTGATTTTCCAGCAGACTGGCCTACACAGAATGGCGCGGTGATCCTTCCAGTGATACTGTTCCCACAACCCGTGGATGAAGAAATGATGGAAACCACGAGCCAGTGCCCAGGGATGTACCTGTACCCAGCTCCCCTACGCCTCCGCCTGCCCCACATGATAGCAGGGAGGAGGAACTGATTGTTCCCTCTGCCCCACTGCCTGTCACCACTGACACCGGACCCCGAAGGTCCACTTGCCCCAACCTAGGTAGACCCCCACTTAGGTACAGGGAAACTACTCTTTAAAAGGGGGGGCTTTATGTGTTGAGTGTAACAGTTTGAAAGTTTTGAATGATAAGTGAAGAATGAATCAACCGAAGATGTTTACCTGATTGAACCGTGATTGAACCGGCTGTTGCCGACAACTGTTGTCCCCGTAGGGACTGTCTGCAACCGTTGCGTTAGGAACTGCTTACGGACAAGCCCGAGAACTTGCAGGGCAACCAAAAACTTAGTGGAATGTAAATAAAAATGTTTTTGGCTTGATACCGTTACCGCCTCCGGAGAGGCTGATTTGGGAGGATGGGCCTGGAGGAAAGGGATGGCCCAGGCCCGCCAATACCGTAACCGGTGGCAATCCTCCGGGGGTTCAGGGGTCCCCATGGACACGGGTCCCCTGAAAGAGACAAAACCCGCTCGGGCAACTTGGGGCTGGACTGGGGTCAAGGGGTGTTGCCCGCTTCTTAGGGGCAGCATCAGGGCCAGGTTGTTTGGGTGGGAGAAGAGCGGAAGCCGTACCGTTGAAAATGTTTCTGATGTTTTTATATGTGCTTTTACTGTTTTTACTCTTTTGCAGTTAAACCAAAAATAAAACCGGTGATGGACGGGCAGCCCGCGGACGGTCTGCATTTTACTAAGGGGGAATGTGGCGTCCTGGACAAGCCAGGTCGTCACAGGTACTACATCAACACACCCTACACCCCGGCTAGGCACACCTAAGTCAAACACAAATCCTTGTTGCCTTCCTCCAGGGGCTGATGTCCACACCAGGGGGTGGGCCAGGCGGTTGGTCCTGCCCACCGAGGAGTTCACAGTCCTGGAGGCGGGAAAAGTAAGCAGATGAGTTTTGGAGAGTGAAGTGGTAGTAGAGGAGACTGACCGTGTCCGGGTGTGTGGCCCGGGCACATACAGCAAGGTTGGCAGACGGTGGTGACCGTCTGCAGGAGAGGCTGATTGGAGTGAACCGTACAGACCGGGGACGGGCGGTGGCCCGCCGTTACCGGATCGGGGAGTGAAGAGAAGCCAGCACCATTTGGCAGGGCCTACGGACCCCGACCAGGCTAGAAGTCGCCGTAAAACCGGTCAAATCCGTTAGCGAAGGGAACCTCCGGGGTTTCCCAGCAGTCAAGACCCGATTGAAGGCAACAGCTCACACCGTAGAGGGAAACACAGTCACCGCCAAGGCTACAGTTCCCAGGGCCAGAGCCTGCGGGCAAAAGGGGCTCCCTCAGCATCCATCCAAGCTGGGGAGCGGGTTACCGGTAGGAAGCCATTGGAACCATAAGCACAACACAGGTGCAGGGAAAGGCAGTCACCATCAACCTACCGGGAGGAAAACAACCGCAGCCGCCTTTGGGACCAGTCCATCCAGCCGTTTGTTTGACCAGAGACTCTGTGTGAATTACAGGCTGAGTGAGTACCACTGTGCCGTGCGGCACAGCGCTGCCCCCACGACCCTGCACCTCACCAGGCCCCGTAACCCGCCTGTCATCCCCAAACCTTCACCGAGGCCCCGGGACAACCAACCCCCCTACCCACGGAGGGGAGAACCAACATCCAAGCTGCTCCCTGTCATCGCTCCCGGGATCCCCATCCAGAGCAGCGGTGGTGTCACAACTTCACCACAGCCGTGGGTGGCGTCACGGACAATATCCCCAAACCACACACCAACCCCCATTTCACTCACGGGCGAGGAACGCCGCTCGAGTCCCCGGGATCCGGCACACCGCTCGAGCCACCACCGAGCAGCAGTAGCAGCAGCTGGACCAGAGCAGTGGGTGAGCACAGCGTCCCCTCCTCCGCCCGCGACATTAGCACCAAGATTTGAGAGGAGGCAGACGTGTGAGCAGCAGAGAAGTCTCACAACCTATACCTCTGTAGAAGTACTTGAGAATGATTTGAACCCAGAGAGAACCAGACTTCACTGGTGAAGCACCAAAGAGTGAGTTCCGAGACCCAGACTTGCCGGTCAAGTACTGAAGATCAGATAACGAGGATCAGACTTTGCCAGTCAAGCACCAATGACAAGATACCAAGGATCAAACTTCTCAAGTCAAGTACCAAAGACCAGACGCCAATTACCGGATTTTGAAGCTATAAGTGCCGAGTGAGCCTGGCTGTTACTTCCTGTTCACATGTACGGTACTAATTGAAGAGAGTTACTAACTAGAATTGGACTTGTTCCTTACCGAATTGTACCACAGCCCCATCAGGCCCTGTGTGCTGATTTATTGTGTTATTCCTTGCTCTAATGACTCATCCAGTTAGGGGAACGTGGAGATCAGTTGGTGGTCACACCGATGTTTTCCTGACAGAGAGGCCAGGGTTGGGTTAATGCTACACAATACCTGTTAATCAGAGCCTTTCATAACTGTATGCAAGATCTTATAATTACTTTCTGTTTAATTCTGAAGTTGTATTGATCTGCATCTTGAAAATCATTTATATTGAGCCCACATTACCTCTCGTGACTACTACCTCTTTACTTCTGCACAACCAAAGAGAAACAAGGGCAAAGCAGTCATGGGTCACACCAGGGACCATCAAATCAGTAGACAATCCTACAACTTTTGCAAAAATATAATAAATATTTATTTAAACATAGTGCATAGCAAAAGAAGTGACATTAGATACACATTACAAAAAATCATGAATGTTGATCAGGCTAAAGCAGTATCACTGATGAAAAACACGGTCCACAGACCCTATGGGGAGTACGGGTGTACTTATATCATCAAAGGACTCCTCAAAGTAGTTTGCACACAAACAGTAGCTGCCCATCATACAGTGACAAGAAACACACACAATTTAAAGGGCGTTACAGTGTATGTCCAGAGTGACGGGCACTTATTCAGTTAATAGTTCACATTACTCGGAGGGGTCAAATCCATGTAAGGACAGCCAGATAGGGAGTACAACATGATGGTAATTAGAAGCACTCCCATCTGACACTCACCCATAGGTAGCCGTGGAGACCGAGGAAAACGTGCCCCGACGCGCACGTTTCGCTGACTTCTTCGGGGCTTCTAATTACCATCATGTTGTACTCCCTATCTGGCTGTCCTTACATGGATTTGACCCCTCCGAGTAATGTGAACTATTAACTGAATAAGTGTCCATCACTCTGGACATACACTGTAACGCCCTTTAAATTGTGTGTGTTTCTTGTCACTGTATGATGGGCAGCTACTGTTTGTGTGCAAACTACTTTGAGGAGTCCTTTGATGATATACAGTTAGGTCCAGAAATATTTGGACAGTGACACAATTTTCGCGAGTTGGGCTCTGCATGCCACCACATTGGATTTGAAATGAAACCTCTACAACAGAATTCAAGTGCAGATTGTAACGTTTAATTTGAAGGTTTGAACAAAAATATCTGATAGAAATTGTAGGAATTGTACACATTTCTTTACAAACACTCCACATTTTAGGAGGTCAAAAGTAATTGGACAAATAAACCAAACCCAAAGAAAATATTTTTATTTTCAATATTTTGTTGCGAATCCTTTGGAGGCAATCACTGCCTTAAGTCTGGAACCCATGGACATCACCAAACGCTGGGATTCCTCCTTCTTAATGCTTTGCCAGTCCTTTACAGCCGCAGCCTTCAGGTCTTGCTTGTTTGTGGGTCTTTCCGTCTTAAGTCTGGATTTCAGCAAGTGAAATGCATGCTCAATTGGGTTAAGATCTGGTGATTGACTTGGCCATTGCAGAATGTTCCACTTTTTTGCACTCATGAACTCCTGGGTAGCTTTGGCTGTATGCTTGGGGTCATTGTCCATCTGTACTATGAAGCGCCGTCCGATCAACTTTGCGGCATTTGGCTGAATCTGGGCTGAAAGTATATCCCGGTACACTTCAGAATTCATCCGGCTACTCTTGTCTGCTGTTATGTCATCAATAAACACAAGTGACCCAGTGCCATTCAAAGCCATGCATGCCCATGCCATCACGTTGCCTCCACCATGTTTTACAGAGGATGTGGTGTGCCTTGGATCATGTGCCGTTCCCTTTCTTCTCCAAACTTTTTTCTTCCCATCATTGTGGTACAGGTTGAGCTTTGTCTCATCTGTCCATAGAATACTTTTCCAGAACTGAGCTGGCTTCATGAGGTGTTTTTCAGCAAATTTAACTCTAGCCTGTCTATTTTTGGAATTGATGAATGTTTTGCATCTAGATGTGAACCCTTTGTATTTACTTTCATGGAGTCTTCTCTTTACTGTTGACTTAGAGACAGCTACACCTACTTCACTGAGAGTGTTCTGGACTTCAGTTGATGTTGTGAACGGGTTCTTCTTCACCAAAGAAAGTATGCGGCGATCATCCACCACTGTTGTCATCCGTGGACGCCCAGGCCTTTATGAGTTCCCAAGCTCACCAGTCAATTCCTTTTTTCTCAGAATGTACCCGACTGTTGATTTTGCTACTCCAAGCATGTCTGCTATCTCTCTGATGGATTTTTTCTTTTTTTTCAGCCTCAGGATGTTCTGCTTCACCTCAATTGAGAGTTCCTTAGACCGCATGTTGTCTGGTCACAGCAACAGCTTCCAAATGCAAAACCACACACCTGTAATCAACCCCAGACCTTTTAACTACTTCATTGATTACAGGTTAACGAGGGAGACGCCTTCAGAGTTAATTGCAGCCCTTAGAGTCCCTTGTCCAATTACTTTTGGTCCCTTGAAAAAGAGGAGGCTATGCATTACAGAGCTATGATTCCTAAACCCTTTCTCCGATTTGGATGTGAAAACTCTCATATTGCAGCTGGGAGTGTGCACTTTCAGCCCATATTAGATATATATAATTGTATTTCTGAACATGTTTTTGTAAACAGCTAAAATAACAAAACTTGTGTCACTGTCCAAATATTTCTGGCCCTGACTGTAAGTACACCCGTACTCCCCATAGGGTCTGTGGACCGTGTTTTTCATCAGTGATACTGCTTTAGCCTGATCAACATTCATGATTTTTTGTAATGTGTATCTAATGTCACTTCTTTTGCTATGCACTATGTTTAAATAAATATTTATTATATTTTTGCAAAAGTTGTTGGATTGTCTACTGATTTGATGGTCCCTGGTGTGACCCATGACTGCTTTGCCCTTGTTTCTCTTTGGTTGTGCTTATGTATATTGGGTGCAGTCACAATAATATGGTTAAATTGGTCGTACATCTTGTCCTTTTTCGTCTGATACCTCTTTACTTCTGTAAAAGAATTACACTACGTGTTGTGAGTCACCACTGAGTTGCCTTTACTGTGTCATTACATTATTGGCGCATGTTTTATAGTTGGTGCAATCATCAGTAAGCAACATTCTAGAGCAGAAATGCCATATCAGTTAGGTTAGTAATCAAGCCCACTAGAGGCAGCATTCCCCTTGGGGCTATGCTTAGCACCTACCAAAATCTAAGGGGGGTGGTCTATTGTTACAGGACTGAGTAGAATGACTGAAAACAATGTTACACATGCACCTCATGGTTGTCAATGAAATGTAATAATAAATGCTTTTTAGAGGATTACACGTTGTATTTTTTTACTTTTCCTGCCATGATGCCCTCCTTACCGGTGGAGATGGCCCTGCTGACCTTGGAGGGAGAGGTCTGATAGGCCCTGAGACCTCAATACAATAGAAAAGATTATTAGAATCCTAGCAGAGGCAGAGATACATGGGGATACTACTGACCAGGGTAATTTGTTCATTTTTTATTCTGTTGGATTCAGAGGGAAAGAGAGACGGTGGCCCAGTACATGAACGCTCTGCAAGAGGTAACGGCTCACATCACCAAGAATTCTGATGAAGAGTATTGAGGATTGAAACCAATGTACAAGGTGTTTCGGGACCAGGTAGTTGCTGTTTTTAGGGATCCCTATCCGAGACAGGATCTGAAAGAATGCTTATTGTATAATTACAATGTGAGTTTTCTGAAGATGGAAGCAGAGGCCAGAATCTAGGAGCGAGAGGCGCCAGTTCTGAAGGGGTATGGTCCGCAGACATGAAATCACCGCTTTTGAGCTATCTAATGGTGAGTCAGAATAGGCCCAGATGTTGTAACAAGAAGTTTGAGAAATCAGAAGACAATTACGCAGTATCAGAAGATTTTTGACAACTACAGTTCATTTAAACTGAAGCTACTAGCCCTGGTATGGGTCACAACTGAGATGTTTGCAGGGTACCTGTTGTAGCCAGAAGTCCAGGTACAGACCGATAACAATCCACTCTCCCTCCTGGATAATGCAAGGGTAGGACCACTAGAACATTGATGGGTAGCAAGAATGTCCAAGTTATAATACAAAATATCCTAATGATCAAAATCTGAAATTACAAATGTGGCTGCATTGTTTAGAGTGACCTAAGAGCAACCAACTCATGATGTGGATAAAGAACTGGAGGGAAATGAGACCCCAGACTTCAGACACTTCGCCACAAGAACCTTCATGGCTGTGACCCTTGAGGGTTAATAGTGTTGTCTGTGGCATCAGAGGGTGTAATGTGAAGCAAATCTTGGCTCAACCTGAATGTCGGTGGACTGTGACACTAAACACAATGTCACCATCATGTGTCCATGAGACATTGAGCTTTGCTCTTTTTTTGTAGGGGTTCCCAAATTTTGGCATGTGTTCCTTCTTCATTTGGATTTTACTTTTTGTTGGCCTTGCTATTAGATTTGCCTTCCTTCATCATTGATTGTCTGATCATCTGATGAGCAAGAAATCTATGAAAACATAAGAGATCATGTATGTAACTTAACTAGTTAACATAATTTATTTGATGGGATAGAATTGTATTTGGTATCATGGACACATAAAATATATGGTAATGGGATTCATTCCTTATAAACTTTTTTTAGATTTTTTAGATTTTTTTCACATTTTCAGCATTTCATATTAAATTTAATTACTGATATGTCACTCAATAATTCATAATAGTTACAGTATTTATTAATTCCTTTTATTTACTGTTTATTCCCAATTTCCTTTTAATCATTATAATCTATTTTATGCACTTTACACTACTTATTTTTTTAACTTTTATGGTATTACATTTTATTTAGTATTTTCCTACATTCAATGTGTTGGTTTTATGTATATTTATCACCATATTTAATTTGTGAACACATTCTCCCTATTATAATTGTGCTTAATGATATCCCAATAAATGCTGCTGCTTCCAAGGGATCGCTATAAAATGGTTGGACCATGTGAACCTAATTCACTTCTAAGCATTACACTTTATCTTATATTATTCTAATGTGTTATACTAACTGGTATATATACCGTAGTTTTCTATGAAGTAACATCTTGCTATATTTGATTTACAAATTCAACTGGATTTAGTAATGCTGCGTCTATTGGATTTAGAAAAAAATAGCTGGCAATGTGCGCATGCGCAATGCATCCTGGCGGCATGTCGCTCCACTCAATGCATCAATACAGCGGCGCATGAGCATTAATGAAGGCCAGAAGTGGAGGTATTATGAATGTGCGGACTGCATTGCTCATGCACTGATGGATTAGCACCACTTAGGGTGTGTGCCCACGATCAGAACTTGCTGCATACTGGACATGGCGGGTCCTGACTTGCGGGGCCACGAGTCTCCTTCACAGGAGAACGCAGGAGACTACAACTGCTTGTACCCACAATCAGTGTATGGTGCGTTCTGGTCTCTCGCTTGTGTTCTCTCTACGGAGGATGCTTGTGACTCCGCAGCAATCAATTGATATGCTACGGCCTCGGAAAGTTGCACCACAGGTTAGTTTTCTCTATGGGCCGCTCCACGCCCAGTGGGCACGGGATTTCTATAAATCCCATCCACTGTGCTTCTACTGTACATCGCAGCGTTTTGGACGCAGCTGAAGATCGTGGGCACGTACACTTAATGACATTAATTAAACCTCAGCAGGACCATGTTTTATGTACTTCCCCTTGAGAAAGCATTATGCGAAACACAGGTCGGGGTTTCGCGGTGGATTCAATATCAGTTTAGTACTGTATATATTTTTAAATATGTTTCAATAAAGTAATTCCTTTTTAAACATATTTTGGTGGTTTGTGGCTATTCATTATTTGTTTATTTGGGTATAATTTTTTATAAGGAGTACTCAATCCCTTTATTAATTATTATTTATTGGAGAAAACATAATTACCTATGTTTCTGACCTGTAAACATTTTGAACGCTATGCAAATATTGTCATAGTTACTGATGCATATTGTAACTAAAACCAATGGCAGCCTGCGGCTGGTGTAAATTTCATTTATTGGCATATGAACAGCTCAAAGTTGCAGCAAATTAACTAAAAGACATGCATTTCTTAATCAACATGATGCAACTTACTGCAGCCAGCTATAATATCAAGACTGGGTACAATGGTAATAAAAGTCAGATGTTTCGGGTCACCTGGTGAAGTAGATCCTCCAAATCCAACATGGGCACATGAGCCATTGGCGTTGAAGCAGCTGGCAGTTGAGGCGTGTGGAAAATGGGTATTAGAAACACTGAAGGTTGCAGACAGACAGAAGACTGGAAAGCAGGAAGCAGAAGCACTGCAGGCAACAGGCAGACAGGACACAGAAAAACTAAAAGTCCAAAAGGGTGCTTTACACGCTGCGACATCGCTATTGATATATCGTCAGGGTCACGTCGTTAGTGACGCACATCCGGCGCCGGTAGCGACATCGCAGCATGTGACACCAAGGAGCGACGATCAACAATCACAAAATCGTTCAAAAATGGTGATCGTTGACACGTCGCTCCTTTCCTTAATATCGCTGCTGCCACAGGTACGACGTTGTTCGTCGTTCCTGCGGCATCACACATCGCTATGTGTGACACCGCAGGAACGACGGACATCTCCTTACCTGCGTCCACCGGCAATGCGGAAGGAAGGAGGTGGGCGGGATGTTACGTCCAGCTCATCTCCGCCCCTCCGCTTCTATTGGCCGGCCGCTTAGTGACGCCGCAGTGACATCGCTATGACGCCAAATGCACCTCCCCTTAAGGGAGGGTTAGTTCAGCGGTCACAGCGACGTCGCTGACAAGGTATGATCATGTGACGCTGCCATAGCGATAATGTTCGCTACGGCAGATGGCACCAAATGTCGCTAGCGATGTTGCAGCATGTAAAGAACCCTTAATACCGAGAACCACATGTGTGTCTTCCCGAGCCTTAAGGGTGCTTTACACGCTGCGACATCGCCAGCGATTGCTTGCGATGTCGCGAGCGATCGCACCCGCCCCCATCATTTGTGCGATATGTGGTGATTGCTGCCGTAGCGAAGATTATCGCTACGGCAGCGTGACACACACATACCTGTTCTGCGACGTTGCTGTTGATGCCGAACAATCCCTCCTTCAAGGGGGAGGTGCGTTCGGCGTCACAGCGACGTCACAAAACGGCCGTCCAATAGAAGAGGTTGGGCGGAGATGAGCAGCTGGAACATGCTGGACACCTCCTTCCTTCCTCATTGCCGGTGGACGCAGGTAAGGAGATGTTTATCGTTCCTGCGGTGTCACACATAGCGATGTGTGCTGCCGAAGGAACGACGAACTACATCATACCTGCAGCAGCAACGATATTAAGGAAATTAACGACGTGTCAACGAGCAACGATTTTTCACGTTTTTGCACTCGTTGATCATCGCTCATTTGGTGTCACACGTTGCGATGTCGCTAACGGCGTCGGATGTGCGTCACTAACGACGTGACCCCGACGATATAATGGTTAGCAATGTTGCACAATGTAAAGCACCCTTTATATAGGACCAGGCAACATGGGAGCATGTCGGGGCACCAGCAAAGGCAGACATGGAGCACAAGAGAGTTCATCAGACTGGGGTGAGAGAAGGAAAGCACAGATCCAGAACAGTTATTTAACACCAGATTTGATTAATTTCCTCAACAGTGGGCAAATCCTTGGGACTCTGGGTCTTGCAGATATTTTATGAATGTTACAATTTAAGTCCACGTGAAATGAAACTTAAAAAGGTTATCTACTACTTAGACAACCTTTTCTTAAATACTGTATGTTCCAATGTAAAATAAAAATAACAGATTCTTCCTACCACATTGAGGTTGGTGTTGTGTCTCCCAAGGCTGGAGTGACTTTGTTATGCTATGAGAGCACTGCTGTCATTAAGCGGCAGCTAATTGGATACTTCTCTACACTTCCCTCATATGAACCTTTAAGGTCTGAAGTATGCACGAGAATTGCAGTCTATTAGTGGCCACTAATTATATAGAAAGTGAGCACGGCAGCAAATGTCATGCAAGCCCTGGGAGACAAAATGCAGACAATTGCTGGACAAGGGCAGATGCGGGAGAAAACTGTTTTTTTTTTTCTATTATTATTTACACTCGGGAACAGAATATTTTAGAAAAGGTGGTCTAAGACATGGAGAACCCCTTTAATTTACTTTGTTTGCAATTTTGTGAGATATTATGGCATTTTTGTAAGATTTTATAGCTTTTTTTAAATGTGCAGTATTACCAAAATAATTTTTCCCAAAAGATATAAAATGTTACAATTTCTAACCATACAGAGCACAAAACATGACATTCTGTCTATTTTTTTTTAGGGATTAATAAGTAAACATCTTGAGCATATCAGAACTTTAGTAAAATCTTGTTTTTTGTTCCTTTCTGTCTTTTCTCCTTACCTTCGTGTTCTGCTTTTTGAAGTATACGCTGATAGAAAGAAGCTAGCTTCTGGACTGTCAGATAAACATAGGAAAGACTCAGTGTTTCGTTAGTGATAAACCGAATATAACAAAGGTGTTTGAAGCACTATAATTGCCAAAAACAGAACAATAAATGCTTGGACAGGGGATGAAATATGGAAGAATTTCTCCGGTATATGTGTCCTGCAGATATGATTGTCTTCAGTGAAAAGTGTAGACTCTATTTTAATGTCACCATTTTACTTTTATGCTGCATTAATCGGACAGAGAAAAATACGCATTTTAACAGAAAATCAAGCTATGTCCTCAGCATTTTAAAGATCCATGTGACCTTAATAGACCTTTCTTTATTGCCTGTAAGCTGTAGTGAAGCTTGAAGAGTTCTATTATTGAGTACTGGTCACTAATGTTAGAGTAACCCTATAAGAGTATGGGCACTCTTGCCATCATAGAAGGTCGTTGCTCAGGTAGTTTTAATCAAGGCTCATATTTATTTTGACTAACACAATTTACTGAAGATCCCTTTTCTTTTTTATGTGCATCAATCGCCAGGATTTTCCTATATAACCTAAAGCCAGTGCTGTAATCAGGCTGATTCTCTACATACCTGTAGTTGTCAGCTAGGATGTATAGGTTTTGAAATGTACAGCTTTTTGAATGGCAGCAGCTGCAGAGAAGACAATAGCTGGGTATTCATAGAGATTTCCGCCCCCCCCCCCCGCCTGTTGTTCCTTCTCCTTTTATTTATGCTAATTCCATTATAGCACTTTACTAATAGTTGTGACTATATCCTAGTGGCTACATGGACCTTGAGCAGACTGGCTTAGCTAGTGTGCATGACTGGCTTAGCTAGTGTGCATGACTGGCTTGGTTAGTAGGAGTGACTGGCTTGGTTAGTGTGCATGACCGGCTTGGTCAATGGGCGTGACCGGCTTGGTTAGTGGTGATGTTTTCTCCCGTCCACTATAATGATACAAAGGGAAGCTTTGCTTCCCCCCCCTGCACCACTCCACCTAGGGGTCTCGCCCTCAGACCCATGCTTCTATAATCAACTCCATTTCCATGTGAACTTAGAAAAATAATGTTGTTCCTGGTATCAGCTATGTTGATGGAGGCCCCGCCCTTTCTGGTCACATGGGTATAACATCAGCAGAGGTCCTTCTAGCCACTGGGATTTAGCTGTTACCTTTTATTAATATCTTCACTAAGATGGCTAGAAGAAACTCTGTTGACTTTATACATGTGACCACAAAGGGTGGGGTCTCCACCAACATAGCTGATACCAGAAAGAAACATTATTTTTCTAAGTGCTTGTGGTCTTTGAGTTGATTCGAATAGAAGCGGGGGTCTGGGTGTAAGACCCCCAGATGGCGGGGTACAGGAGGGGCGAAGCGCCCCTTTGCATCATTGTAGTGGACTGGAGGAAACATCAACACGCCCACTAACCAAGCCAATCACACCCACTAGCTAAGCCAGTCCACCCAAGGTCCTTCTAGCCACTGGGATATAGCTACATCCATTAGTAAAGCGCTATAATGGAATTGGCATAAATAAAGGGGGTAGGAACAACAGGCAAGGGGGTGGGAATCACTATGAAAACTCACCCAAGTATTACCTGCTCCGAAGCTGCCAATGAAAAACTGTACATTTCACAAACTTTACTTGCTTGGATTTCAAAACCGATACATCCTAGATGACAACTAAAGGTATGCATAGAAAAAGCATGATAGTGCCAGTATAGCTGATCTGGTGACTGGTGTGCTTTAATGGCTGTATTGGCACAGTCTTTAGCCAAATGTCCGTTTTTAAAAAAGGCTACGCATGTCAGCTCTTTTTGCTGATGCTCCTATTTTACAGTCTCAGGTCTTTGTTTATCAGTAGTGATGAGCGAGCATGCTTGTAACTACTCGGTACTCGCACGAGTATCGCTGTACTCGGGCTGCTCGGCGGGGACCGAGTAATCTCGCGATACTCGTGCTGTACTCGTGGTCTTCATTTCTGCATGTTGGCGCTCTTTTGAGAGCCAGCCCTCATGCAGGGATTGGCTGGCAGACCACTGCAATGCCACAGCCCTGTTAGTTGTGGAATTGCAGTGATTGGCCGGCCTGCACAGCGTGACCGAGCCTTTATACCGGCCGGCGCGCTGTGCTCTGCTCACAGCTATCCAGACAGTCAGTGCAGGGAGAGTGTCGCTGATTCAGGGAAAGCTTTGCGGCCCTTTATAGCTTTTTCAGTTGCAGGGCTGCAAACAGTGTGACCAAAAGTCCTTCTCAGGACTATTCTAGTTGTATACAGGCAGGCAGGGTATAGCCAGGTCGGAGTACAGTAGTAGAGTCCTTCTCAGGACTATTGTTGCTATATACAGGCAGGGTATAGCCAGGTCTGAATACAGGCTAGTGACCAGAAGAGTCCTTGTCAGGACTATTGTACCAGTATACAGGCAGGCAGGCAGGGTATATATAGCCATTCCTAGTGGTGACCGTATACCAGCCTTCATCATATCTGGGGCTGGTGTACACAGTGTAAAACAGTCCAGATAGTGTCTGACTTGTCTGTAATTGTCGCTCCCCAAAAAAACCTGTTAGGTTCTTATTGCGTCCGTGCTTGGTTTTTAAAACCGCACGTGTTTGCCTGTTGGTGGCAGCGTACAGGTGCACTTGTGTGCAATTTCCACAAACTTTGATATAACGCACAAGTAGTGAATATACACGTCAGCAGTGCACAGCATTGCAAAATGCGCAAGGGCATTGGCAAGGAACAAGGAAGTGGACGTGATGGTGGTGCAGGCAGAGGCCGAGGTCGTGGGCAAGCTCTAATTTCGCCACAACAAAGGGCCACATCTAGTCGCTCGCACGTCCTGTCCCAAATTCTTGGGGACCGCAGCAGTACACCGCTCTTGAACCAAGACCAGTGTCAACAGGTTGTTAGTTGGATAGCAGATAATGCTTCCAGTCAGATTGGCACCACCACAAACACTCTGTCTTCCACACAGTCAAGTGTCAGTAGCCGTGATACTGCACCGCACATTTCTGAACCTGATCCTCCTTCCTACCACCAGGCTGAGTACACGTCCTCCTCGGACATTAATGATCCCACACTTGGACACTCGGAAGAGCTGTTCACGTTTCCATTCACACATTCTGGCCTCTCGCCAGCTCATATTGAAGTGGGTCATGAGGAGATCGTCTGTACAGATGGCCAAATATTTGAGCAGCCACGTTCTCACGAAGTTGGCAACGTGTCTCAACAAGTGGTGGACGATGATGAGACACAATTGTCAGGAAGTCAGGAGGAGGAGCAGGGTGCGGAAGAGGAAGACGACGTGGTGGATGATCCAGTAACTGACCCAACCTGGCAGGAGGATATGCAGAGCGAGGACAGCAGTGCACAGGGGGAGGGAGGCGTAGCATCACAACAGGCAGTAAGAAGCAGGGTGGTGGCCCCAGGCAGAAGTCAGGCAACCGTTCTCCGGAACAACACGACGACACAAGGTGCCTGTACAAATGTTAGGTCTTCCCGAGTCTGGCAGTTTTTTAAGTTGGATCCAGATGATTCAAAAAAGGCCATTTGCAACACCTGCCGTGCCAGCATCAGCAGGGGTACCAAAACTAGCAGCCTGACCACCACCAGCATGATCAGGCACATATCAGCCAAGCACCCGACTTTGTGGGAAGTACAACAGAGTCGAGGAGCAGTGCTTGCTGATGTCACTGCTACGTCTTCGCTGGTTGTGCATGCGAGCCAATCCCCTGTCCATGCTGCCTGCGAACAAGCCTCCTCCACTCCTGCACCTGCAGTTGCCTACGCAGAAAGAACACCATCATCAAGCACGTCCTTGTCCCAGCGCAGCGTTCAGTTATCCATTCAGCAAACCTTTGAACGCAGGCGCAAATACACTGCCAACACCCCACATGCCACAGTTCTAAATGCTAACATTTCGCGACTGCTTGCGCTGGAAATGTTGCCTTTTAGGCTGGTGGAGACAGAAGCATTCCGTGACCTGATGGCGGCAGCTGTCCCACGTTACTCGGTCCCCAGCCGCCACTATTTCTCCCGGTGTGCCGTCCCCGCGTTGCATAACCACGTGTCACAAAACATCACACGTGCCCTGAACAACGCTGTTTCACCCAAGGTCCACCTAACCACAGACACGTGGACAAGTGCTTGTGGGCAAGGCCGCTACATCTCGTTGACGGCACACTGGGTTAATATTGTGGAAGCTGGGACCCAGTCTGAGCGAGGGACGGAACACGTCCTTCCCACACCAAGGTTTGCAGGCCCTACCTCAGTCAGGGTTTCACCCACACTCTACAGCTCTGGAATGTCATGCTCTTCAGCCTCCTCCTCCTCCTGCGCATCCTCATCCACTGTACCCTCCACACCAGTCACAAGCTGGAAGCACTGCAGCACTGCCTCGGCGAAGCGGCAACAGGCTGTGCTGAAGCTAATCTGCATAGGTGACAAACCCCACAATGCAGAAGAGCTGTGGACAGCTCTGAAACAGCAGGCAGATCACTGGCTCACACCTCTGAACCTAAAGCCAGGAAAGGTCGTGTGTGACAATGGCCGGAACCTGGTGGCGGCTTTGAGGCGAGGCCAGCTGACACATGTTCCATGCGTGGCTCATGTTCTCAACCTCGTGGTTCAGCGGTTTCTAAAGTCATACCCAGAGCTGTCTGATCTGCTGGTAAAAGTTCGCCGCCTGTCTGCACATTTTCGAAAGTCACCTACTGCTTCAGCCGGCCTTGCCGGCTTTCAGCGCAGTTTGCATCTTCCGGCTCACAGACTGGTGTGTGATGTCCCCACGCGTTGGAATTCAACTCTGCACATGTTGGTCAGGATATGTGAGCAGAAGAGGGCAGTTGTTGAGTACCTGCATCACCTAAGCCGTCGGGAAATGGGTCAAACTCCACACATAACACCTGAGGAGTGGAGATGGATGTCAGACCTATGTACCATCCTCCAAAACTTTGAGGACTCCACCAAGATGGTGAGTGGTGATGACGCCATTATTAGCGTCACCATACCGCTACTCTGCCTTCTAAAACGGTCTCTGCTGAAAAACAAACATGATGCATTGCAGGCGGAGCGCAATGAGTTGCAGCAAGAAACAGTAGTGGGTGTGGGTGATGATAACACACAGCCCAGCCTCGTCTCATCACAACGTGCAGTGGAGGACTATGACGAGGAGGAGGATGAAGACATGGAGCAACTCTCCGGCCAAATTGAGGATATGACATGCACACCAGTCATATCCTCGGTTCAGCGTGGCTGGCCAGAGGACAGGGTAGATGAGGAGGAGGAGGAGGAGGAGGAGGAGGAGGACAGCATGTTCAGTCATCTTGTTGGTCAGGCTACTGAAGTCCTGGCTGTTAAGAGTCTGGCGCACATGGCTGACTTTATGGTAAGCTGCCTGTCTCGTGACCCTCGCGTTAAGAACATCTTGGCCGACAATCATTACTGGTTGGTAACACTGTTAGACCCACGCTACAAGGAGAACTTTTTGTCTCTTATTCCCGTGGAGGAGAGGTCAACCAAAATGCAGCAGTTCCGGAAGGCCATAGTCACGGAAGTAGGCAAAGCATTCCCCTCACAAAACGCTAGCGGCATAGGTCATGAATCAGTGGACAACCGAGGCGTACAGCCGAGAGAGGCACAAGTCCAATCCGCCAGAGGTAGGGGAACAGTCTTTAAGATGTGGGACAGTTTTCTCAGCCCCTCACGTACCACAGCCCCTGAGGTGCGGGGTAGTGCCACAAGAAATCCTAAGTTTGCCCAGATGCTGAAGGAGTACCTTGCAGATCGAACAACTGTACTCCGACATTCCTCTGTGCCTTACAATTATTGGGTATCCAAGCTGGTCACGTGGCATGAATTGGCTCTCTACGCCTTGGAAGTCCTGGCCTGCCCTGCTGCTAGCGTTTTGTCAGAGCGTGTTTTTAGTGCCGCAGGTGGAATCATTACAGATAAACGCACCCGCCTGTCAACTGAAAATGCTGACAGGCTGACTCTGATCAAGATGAACAAGGGTTGGATTGGGCCAGACTTCACCACACCACCAGCAAATGAGAGCGGAATTTAAAGTTTGCCATGTACCTCCACTCACCCATGGGTACACACTTCTGGACTTTGGATAATCGCTGGACTGCTCCTCCTTCTCCCCATGCGCCACCATGATGATGACCGTTACAAATTGCAATACTTAGGCCTTTGTTTCAGGTATACCCCCAGTGGTAAATTTTTTCGCCCATTCTTTGCAGAATGTACATTACAACGACAGGAGACCCGCTCCTTTGCAATGGGAACAATGTTTTGAGGCCCTCATGCACGTCTCTACCCAGGGACAACGTGGAGCCTCCCAATTTTTGGCTGCCCTGCCTAAGGGCTATACTACAATAGACCCACTTCCTTACAATGGGCACTTCAGGTTTACAGGCCATCATGCACGTCTCTATCCAGGGACAATGTGGAGCCTCCCAATTTTTGGCTGCCCTGCCTAAGGGCTATACTATAATACACCCACTTCCTGACAATGGACACTTAATGTTTTGAGGCCCTCATGCACGTCTCTACCCAGGGACAACGTGGAGCCTCCCAATTTTTGGCTGCCCTGCCTAAGGGCTATACTATAATACACCCACTTCCTGACAATGGACACTTAATGTTTTGAGGCCCTCATGCACGTCTCTACCCAGGGACAACGTGGAGCCTCCCAATTTTTGGCTGCCCTGCCTAAGGGCTATACTATAATACACCCACTTCCTGACAATGGACACTTAATGTTTTGAGGCCCTCATGCACGTCTCTACCCAGGGACAACGTGGAGCCTCCCAATTTTTGGCTGCCCTGCCTAAGGGCTATACTATAATACACCCACTTCCTGACAATGGACACTTAATGTTTTGAGGCCCTCATGCACGTCTCTACCCAGGGACAACGTGGAGCCTCCCAATTTTTGGCTGCCCTGCCTAAGGGCTATACTATAATACACCCACTTCCTGACAATGGACACTTAATGTTTTGAGGCCCTCATGCACGTCTCTACCCAGGGACAACGTGGAGCCTCCCAATTTTTGGCTGCCCTGCCTAAGGGCTATACTACAATAGACCCACTTCCTTACAATGGGCACTTCAGGTTTACAGGCCATCATGCACGTCTCTATCCAGGGACAATGTGGAGCCTCCCAATTTTTGGCTGCCCTGCCTAAGGGCTATACTATAATACACCCACTTCCTGACAATGGACACTTAATGTTTTGAGGCTCTCATGCACGTCTCTACCCAGGGACAACGTGGAGCCTCCCAATTTTTGGCTGCCCTGCCTAAGGGCTATACTATAATACACCCACTTCCTGACAATGGACACTTAATGTTTTAAGGCCCTCATGCACGTCTCTACCCAGGGACAACGTGGAGCCTCCCAATTTTTGGCTGCCCTGCCTAAGGGCTATACTATAATACACCCACTTCCTGACAATGGACACTTAATGTTTTGAGGCCCTCATGCACGTCTCTACCCAGGGACAACGTGGAGCCTCCCAATTTTTGGCTGCCCTGCCTAAGGGCTATACTATAATACACCCACTTCCTGACAATGGACACTTAATGTTTTGAGGCCCTCATGCACGTCTCTACCCAGGGACAACGTGGAGCCTCCCAATTTTTGGCTGCCCTGCCTAAGGGCTATACTATAATACACCCACTTCCTGACAATGGACACTTAATGTTTTGAGGCCCTCATGCACGTCTCTACCCAGGGACAACGTGGAGCCTCCCAATTTTTGGCTGCCCTGCCTAAGGGCTATACTATAATACACCCACTTCCTGACAATGGACACTTAATGTTTTGAGGCCCTCATGCACGTCTCTACCCAGGGACAACGTGGAGCCTCCCAATTTTTGGCTGCCCTGCCTAAGGGCTATACTACAATAGACCCACTTCCTTACAATGGGCACTTCAGGTTTACAGGCCATCATGCACGTCTCTATCCAGGGACAATGTGGAGCCTCCCAATTTTTGGCTGCCCTGCCTAAGGGCTATACTATAATACACCCACTTCCTGACAATGGACACTTAATGTTTTGAGGCCCTCATGCACGTCTCTACCCAGGGACAACGTGGAGCCTCCCAATTTTTGGCTGCCCTGCCTAAGGGCTATACTACAATAGACCCACTTCCTTACAATGGGCACTTCAGGTTTACAGGTCATCATGCACGTCTCTATCCAGGGACAATGTGGAGCCTCCCAATTTTTGGCTGCCCTGCCTAAGGGCTATACTATAATACACCCACTTCCTTCCAATGGGCACTTCAGGTTTACAGGCCCTCATGCACGTCTCTATCCAGGGACAACGTGGAGCCTCCCAATTTTTGGCTGCCCTGCCTAAGGGCTATACTACAATAGACCCACTTCCTTACAATGGGCACTTCAGGTTTACAGGCCATCATGCACGTCTCTATCCAGGGACAACGTGGAGCCTCCCAATTTTTGGCTGCCCTGCCTAAGGGCTATACTACAATAGACCCACTTCCTTACAATGGGCACTTCAGGTTTACAGGCCATCATGCACGTCTGTATGCAGGGGCATTGGTGAGCCTCACAATTTTGGACTGCCCTGGCAAAGGAAAATACTACAAAGACTCACTTCCTCAAAATGGGCACATTAGACTCAAGAGGCCTTCATGTACGTCTCTTCTCAGGGACATCGGAGTGCCACACAATGTTTTCACGTAAAATCTTTCATGTATTAATCTCAAAAAGTAACATACACCAGCTCTATCTCACTATTGGGTATGTGCCCTTAACATTTCCGCCATGAAAAATCATTTTGGGGTCATTTTGGAAGGTTTTCTGGTGAGTCCGTAAAAATGGCGTAAAACGCGGACAAAATTGTTCACAGCTGTGACTTTTCAGTGATAAATGCTTCAAGGGGTCTTCCCCATGCTGTTGCCATGTCATTTGAGCACTCTTCTGAGACTTTTGTGACATTTTTAGGGTTTCTCCATGCTGCCGGGGGGTCATTTCACAAAAATACTCGGGTCTCCCATAGGATAACATTGGGCTTGTTGCTCGGGCCGAGTACACGAGTATCTTGGGAGGCTCGGCCCGAGCTTCGAGCACCCGAGCTTTTTAGTACTCGCTCATCACTATTTATCAGTAATAGTAAAAGAAACAGGTCTTACCACACATGGCTTATGCACCAGTTATTTTCGCAAGCTCTCCCCTGTTTGGCATATGTTCTTTCACCTAGATTTGCATTGGTGCAGAAAGGACTTCCAAGAACTGTTCAAGGGTGATATTTTCCAGCACTTGTTGAGCCGTTTTGCCATCTGGAGAAATCCATTTGAAGCACAGGTCTGTGAGCTGGGTGTAAGCCTTTCTATGTCCTTCCTTGTCCTAGTATTCGCAGGTCCAAGATCTTTAAGTAAAATGACTCTGCATGTATATTGTAGAGTCTCAAGATGGCAGGTTTAACATTTTGGTAGCTGTCAGCATCCTTAGTCTTCAGTTGGCTTCATGCCTGCTAAGCTTTGCTGATCAGAAAGGATGATAAATGAAGAACCTACAAACTATGTCCTACAAGGACCGGCTAAAGAATTTGGGAATATTTATCATACAAAACAGAAGGCTAAGAGGAGACTTAATAGCTGTCTACAAATATCTGAATGGCTGTTGCAGGGTAAAGGGATTATTCTTAAGGGGGCTTTACACGCTGCAATATCGGTACCGATATCGCTAGCGAGCGTACCTGCCCCCGTCGGTTGTGCGTCACGGACAAATCGCTGCCCATGGCTCACAACATCATTAACACCCGTCACACGGACTTACCTGCCCTGCGGCGTCGCTCTGGCCAGCTATCCGCCTTCTTTCTAATGGGGTGGGTCGTTCGGCGTCACTGCGACGTCACACGGCAGCCGTCCAATAGAAGCGGAGGGGCGGAGATGTAACATCCCGCCTACCTTCTTCCTTCCGCATTGCCGGTGGAGGCAGGTAAGGAGATGTTTGTCGCTCCTGCGGTGTCACACATAGCGATGTGTGCTGCCGCAGGAACGACGAACAACATTGTGACGCCCTGGGCAAGCCAGGGGTCACAGGTCATGACACCACCACACCCTACACCCCGGATAGGTACACCAAAGCTACACAAAATCCTTGTTGCCTTCCTCCAGGGGCTGATGTCCACACCAGGGGGTGCGCCAGGCGGTTGGCTCCGCCCACCGAGGAGTACACAGCCCTGGAGGCGGGAAAACCAGACAGAACAGAGAGAGAACAGAGAGAGAACAGAGAGAGAACAGGGAGAGATCAGTTTTAGGGAGAGGGAAAGTAAAGAGTGAAGTGGTAGAGGAGCAAGTGCGAGGAGTAAAAGTGGAAGAGAAAGTGACAGTTGAGAAATCCTGAAGTTGGTCCGGGTGTGTGCCCCGGACTGAGAATAGCAAGGTTAGCAGACGGCGGTGACTGTCTGCAGGAGAGGCTGCTTGGAGGTTGCCAAAAGGACCATGGACGGGTGGTGGCCCGGCGGTACCGGAGCGGTATGCGAAGAGAAGCCAGCACCATTGGCAGGTGCCTTTCGGATCCTGGCAAGGCTAGGAGTCGCCGTGAATTTGCCAAATCCGTCAGTGAAGGGGACCTCTGGGTCTCCCAACAACCAAGTCCCGATTGAAGGCAACAGTCCAACCGTTAGAGAGAGACACCGCCACCGCCAAGGCACCAGTTTCTCAGGGCCAGCACCTGCGGGCAAAGAGGGGCTCCTCCGGCACATATCCAAGCCGGGGAGCGGGTTACCGGTGGGAACCCATCGCTACCAACATTTCATTAGGTGCAGGGACAGAGACCGTCAGCGTCAACTACCGGGGAAAAGCAACAGCAGCCGTCCGTGGGAACCGTCTTTCCAGCCGTGTGTTTTACCGAGAACTGTGTCACCGTCTCAGGCTGAGTGAGTACCACAGTGCCGTGAGGCACAGCGCTGACCCCGCGTCCCTGCACCCCACCAAGCCCTGCACCGGCCCTGCCATCCAGCATTTCCCACCTCATCACTGGGCCCCGGGACGACCCCCCCCTACCCACGGAGGGGAGAACCAACAACTTTGCTGCTCCCTGTCATCGCTCCCGGGATCCCCATACAGAGCAGCGGTGGTGTCCATACAATCACCACAACCGTGGGTGGCGTCACGGACAATAAACTATCCCAAACACCAAACCCCTTTCACTCACGGGCTAGGAGCGATGCTCGAGTCCCCGGGATCCGGCCCATCGCTCGAGCCACCGAGCAGCAGCAGGCCGCAGCAGCAGCGGCAGCCGGACCCGAGCATTGGGAGAGCGCAGAGTCCCCTCCTCCGCCCGTGACAACATCGTTACTCACCATACAACGATATTTGGTGTTTGGACGACCTCTCCAAACCTCCAAGATTATAACCACTTTTGCGATCGTTGTAGGTCGCTCGTACGTCTTACATGCTGCGATGTTGCTAACGACGCCAGATGTGTGTCACAAACACCGTGACCCCGATGATAAATCGTTAGCGATATCGCAGTGTGTAAAGCCCCCTTAATTGTCATTTGCACAGCAAAACACAAGAAGCAATGGAATGAAACTGAAAGGGAGAAGATACTGGTTAGGTTTTAGAAAAAACTTTTTGACAGTAAGGCTACTTTCACATTTCCATCGTTTCAAATCCGCCAGGTCCGTAGTTGTGACGGAACGACGGCTCCGTCATTTTTTAGCTGTCAACGGACACAACGGATGAGTTATTTCAGAGGATTTCATTCACAGGAATCCTGTGAAAAAACTGATCCATCGCGTCCATCACATCTGTTGTGCTTCCGTATTACGACGGATACGTCGTGATCCGTTTTTTTTGGAACAGCCAAATGGGAGTGCCAGACATTTTGGAGACCTATATAACTGTGTTTTCACAGGCCATCTGTGACAGTTGGAGAGAAAGGGTCAAAATGAATGGTGTTATAGCTAAAATTGTGCAGAATTAGGCCGGCTTCTCACTTGCGATTATCTCGCACAAGTGCAATGCGAGAAATTCTCGCATTGCACTCGAACACGTGTTAATCAATGAGGCAGCTCCCATCTGCTATTTTTTTCTCAGTCCAAATCGGACTGAGAAAAAAATCGCAGCATGCTGCGTTTTGGTGAGTTTCTCGCGCGAGTCTCTCCAATGCAACTCTATGGGAGCTGGTAAATAAACGGATGTCACATGGACCGGCGCACATACCATCCTAGTGACATTCGTTTTTCTAAATACATTTATCGCATGTTTCAAACACTGGAAATGAGTGAGGTCTCACAATGTCGGTCAATCTCTATCTCTGTCAGTCAGTCTCTCGGTCTCTATCTCTCTCTCTGTCCATGTCGGTTTATCCCTCTCCCCCCCTCTCTCATACTCACCGATCCCCGATCACCGGCGCGGCGCTTCACGGCGTTCACACTGCTCCGGCGGCTTCTCCTCTTTTGAAAAAGCCAGCCGCTCATTAATCCATCTCGTATTCCCTGCTTTCCCCGCCCACCGGCACCTATGATTGGTTGCAGTCAGACACGCCCCCACGATGAGTGACAGCTGTCTCACTGCAACCAATCACAGCTGCCAGTGGGCGGGTCTATATCATGAAGTTAAATAAATAAATAAATAATTTAAAAAAACGGCGTGCGGTTCCCCCCAATTTTGATACCAGCCAGGGTAAAGCCAAACGACTGAAGTCTGGTGTTCTCAGGATGGGGAGCTCCACGTTATGGGGAGCCCCCCAGCCTAACAATATCAGCCAGCAGCCGCCCGGAATGGCTGCATCCATTAGATGCGACAGTCCCAGGACTGTACCCGGCTCATCCCGAATTGCCCTGGTGCGTTAGCAATCGGGGTAATAAGGAGTTAATGGCAGCAGCCCATAGTTGCCACTAAGTCCAAGATTAATCATGGCAGCTGTCTCCCCTAGATATCTTCCATGATTAACCTGTTAGTTAAAGAAAATAAACACACACATCCAAAAAATCCTTTATTTATAATAACAGACAAAAAACAGCAACCTCTTTCACCATTTTAATAAAGTCCTCAAATACCCCTCCAGGTCCGACGTAATCCACAGCGGTCCCACAACGCTTTCAGCTCAGCTACATCGGAAGCTGACAGAGAGCAGCCACAGACCACGACCGCTCTCTGTTAGCTCCCCGCAGCAACTGAAGTGAGTCGCGCTATCAGCGATGACGTCACTCAGGTTACCCGCGGCCACAGATCTCAGCGGGAGGACTGCAGCTGTGGCCGTGGGTAACCTCAGTGACGGCACCGCTGATAGCGCGGCTCACTGCGATCACTCAGGGGATTTGCAGTCACCGGTGAAACCTTCACCGGTGACCGAAAATCAGGCCATGCCACACAGAGAGAGCCGCGGGTTGACAAAGAAGTCGGGTGAAGGTCATCCGACTTCATTCTGATCGCGCAGGTCTGTCTGTGTCTGCTGTCAGCGGCCATTCAGCTCTGCTACATGGCTCTGTCTGTGTCTGCTGTCAGTGGCCATTCAGCTCTGCTACATGGCTCTGTCTATGTCTGCTGTCAGCGGCCATGTAGCAGAGCCAGCCTTATGTGGATTATTCCTATCAAGTCAATCTCGAACCTTGCAATGTGATTGTGTACATACTGGGCATGCTCAGTAGAAAATGACGGAATACAGCACTGGATTCCATCGTGCGACGGATTATGGCGGAAACCTGCATCATATTCAACCATTATACCTCTTGACGGATTGCGACGGAATCCTGTGGAGTGCGTCATTTCGACGCTCCGAAAAATGTTAGGCTACTTTCACACTTGCGTTGTGCGGCATCCATCGCATTGCGTTGTGTGACGGATGTAATGGATGCGTTGCATATAGTGGCACAACTGATGTGACGGATCCTGAAAAACAACACAATCCGTTGTAGCTTTTTTTTTCAGCGATTTACTCAACTGAGCATGCTCAGATGTGCAAAGACGGATCCGTCACAGGAATCCGTCAAATTACGGATTCGCCAGATTCCGCCACCATAGGCTTCCATTATAAAAATGATGGAAGCCGACAGAATCCTGCACATTGCCTTTTTTGACAGTCTGGGAAGCGCAGGAAAACGCTACATGCTGCGTTCTTTCCGTCCGGCGGATGCAACGCAGCGTCGGCCGGCAGATACAACGCAAGGCCATCCGTCGCAATGTGTCATCAATACAAGTCTATGGGAAACAGCGCACATCCGTTAACAGATTGCGCTGTTTCCCAAAGCGACGGATTGCGACAGCTGCCAAACGACGCAAGTGTGAAAGTAGCCTTACATTGTCTGTTGCTTCTGCCTGACGGTCAATCATTCCACGACTGATCCGTCGTGTGACAGACACATCGCAAGGCTATCAGTCGCAATCCATCGTTAATACAAGTCTATGGGAAAAAAACGGAATCCTGCAAATTATTTTGCAGGATTCAGTTTTTTCTCAAAGCGACGAATTGTGACTGAAGGAAAATGACGGAACGTGAAAATAGCCTTAGGCTATGTTCCCATTTCCGTTGTTTTGCATCAGTCTCAATCGTTGCTTGACGCATGGGACTGATACTTTGTACAACGTGTGTCAAGAAATGCATGGAATTGTTCACAAAGAACGGATTCCGTTGGTGTAATGATTTAAGTTTAAAACCTGCTTGGGGGGAAGAGAGAGAGAGTGGAACTGATGTTACCTGATTTCGGATGTTTTGCTGGACATGCTGAGCATGCTCAGTAAAACGTGATGGATTCCTGCACTGGAATGCATCGCATGACGCAGGATAATGGAATCCTGTACCATAGACTTACATTATGCCTCCTGACGGAAGGAATCCTGCCGGTGCGTTTTTTTGTCGCAACAAAAAACATTACATGCCGAGTCCCTGCCACCCGATGATCAGTCAGTAAATGAATGATGCGCCGCACGGCGGATGCAACGTAGGGTCATCAGTCACAATCTGCTGCTCATACAAGTCTATGGGAAACAACAGAATCCGCCAAACGGATTGCGTTGTTTATCAGAGCAGCGGATTGTGACTGATCCTAAACAATGGAAATGTGAACATAGCCTTGGGATGATCAATATGTAGAACAGGCTGTCACGAGAGGTTATGAGTTCTACTTCAATGGAAGTCTTCAAACAGAGGCCAGACAGATATCTGAGATAGTTTAGTGTATCCTGCAATGAGCAGGGGGATGGACACAATGACCCTCTAAGTCCCTTCCAACTCTAACATTCTATGATTCTTCAGGCCCCTAATTTGCTTGAGCTACTCTTTCAAATACTTTCGTATATGACTATATTATCAGTCTCTGTTGTTCGGCATGTTTTTGTGTAACATGAGTCATATTGTACTCTATGACTTGCTGGACCTGATAAAACAAGTCCATCCTTTCTTGCTTTGTTGACACCATTTAGATCTGCGTTACTCCTACTCTTTCTTTTCTATATTGCACCTTTTCATGGCAGCCCCTTGTCTACTCAATTCCACGTTAGTTGCTTAGCTCTTGGTATAGAAGCTTCCATACCAGGAGTTTCTCCATGTTTCTTTGAAAACTTGCACTCATAGGTGGATTGGTTCCATTCCCGGATGCAGCACCCTCCTGTAGATCTATAAGTGCACACAATTCAGTTTGAGTGTCTTCCATTTTGGATACAGGGATAGCTTAAACTGCATGGGAATGTCTTGCCAGCCAAGCACCAAAAGTCTTCTTTATGCACTGACATTATCTAGAAAATTAAGTCCATATAAATCTTCTGAAGCATCCTTTTATGTCATTTACTAAGTGGACAACTGTACTTAGTCGAGTACAACTGGAAATCCTATTTCTGTCACCATATCCATAACAGTGTACAAGGACTTAACACCATGAGGACATCTGCCCTATATCCATGATGGTGTATCAGGCTTGGGCACACCACATAACCTAGACCTAGGTACAAATCTGATGGCACATCACTCATCTGCATCCTCCACTCACATCGGTGCTAGAGACATTGAACTAAACAGTACTGTGACGCCCTGGCAAAACCAGGTAGTCACACAGTTTTAGGCACCCGCATAACACAGCTCCCACACAGGGTTAAACCAGCCGACAAAATCCTAGTCACCTCCTCAGGGAAGGACAGACACACCAGTGGGCGGGACCAGATGGAAAGGAAACGCCGATGTAGGGGTCTGGAGAGCCCGGGGTGGGAAAACAGTTAGTTAAGTCGAGAGAAAGTTTGAGTCAAGTTCAGAGTGAAGTGGAGGAGTCGAGCTCAGGCAGTCAAGGCCTGTAGTTCAAGCTGACAAGTGTCAGGGTCGGAGCCCTGACACATTGGCTAGGTGGCAGACAGTGGTCAGTGCCAGCAGGAGATGGGTAGATGGCTGCCGGAGATCCGAGGCGGACCGGGGCAGGGTTGTAGCCCGCCGGTACCGACACAGAACCGACCCGGAAACCAAGGCACAGAAGGGGGTACTTGGAGCCTGAAGCCAGGACCGGCACCAACAGCCTAGCTAATTAACCGATTGAGGGCAGGATTCCAGGTCCTGTCCCAACCTAAGTCCCGAAAAGTAGACAACCACCCACAGAGAGGGATAGGGCATCCGCCAGGGCCCGGTAGATCCCACGGGGCAGCGTCTGATGGACACGGCTCCCAACCAAAGCTCCGGGAGCGGACTCCTGCGTTACACACCGGGAAGTCTAACACAGAAAACACAAAGTGCAGAGGAAAGGGGCATTGACCACCGGCCCGGGTGTGGGACCACATACACCCGTCTGTGGCAGCCGGCCACCATCACCTTAGTTTACCAAAGGACTTGTGTGATTTATTCAACTGTGAGTAACATTCCCGACCTGACCAGGTGCGCTGGCCCCTGCCGTTATCATCCCCTGCACAGAGACATTGGGCCCCGGGACATCCATCCCTGCCCATGGAGGGGTTAAGATCCAGCTGCCAGCCCATCACCCTCGGGAGCCCCACAGCAGCAGCGGTGGTGCTACATCTCACCACACACCGTGGGTGGCGTCACAGACATTTTTCAACAACACCCGTACAAATACGTCCCCCTTTTATTTGAAGTGTCCGCGTGACCCCCAGGTCCAGTAGAGTCCCTCGAGCCATACCGCAGATCTGGATCCGAGCAGCACGGTTGCTGGCGTGGGGGTGGCACAGTACAATGTGTGATCACTTAACATGTGCGCTACCACCCTGCCAGGGAGCACAAAAAGACCTCTTGGATGACTCATCTTTTTGATAAACTTTTGTGCGTGGACTTTTTTGCCTACCATGGACATTGGGGTAAAAGCTAAAGTGTAGTGGATCAGACAAATGGTACAATGTATGTGACTGTATGTCAATGTCACCCAACAAGTGCACCATTACCCTGCTATGGTATGAGAAGACATCTGGGATCACTACTTTCTTTTGATCTTTTTTAAGTGGACTTGTTCGGTGTGTGAGCTGAATAATGGGTAGCTGCTTGAGCCAAAGGTATCTGCATCTTAACTCCAAATTTTCAGAATTTCTATTTTCTATTTTTTTATTTGCTGAAAATAAAAAAGAGCTTTGCTTGAAACTTCCTGAGTGATGACCTTCTATGATGACAAGAGTGAGCACATCCCCAACAAACCCCCTACTCTCAACATAAAGTTAAAAGGCTATTCTTCCCAAGATAGTACATTTTCCCATATTCTATGGCCATTCTCTGTGCTCAGCTTTCTAAAAAAGTGTCACACAATGTTTGGCTCTAAACTCGCTGACACTCTACAATATGCCTTCTCTGGTGCCTCTGAGTTGTACAGATCAGAGCTTGCCAGGAGCAGACATTTTCACCATTAGAAGTATCTCTAGGAATAGGGACAGCAAGAGCCCCCTAGCCTGAACGCCAGTCTAGGAGTTCTACATGGACCCCATTGCTGCACTTTCAAGGTAGCTGCAGATTATGTCCCTCCAGGTGGCGGGATTAAAGGGGGCGGTTCAGCAACAAGTGCAATCTGCTACTCCGGCACAATCCATGTTGATTGCCGGAGTGCCTGAACCCAAACTGCCACTCCTGGAGAGATTTTCAGGAGAGTAAAGCTGGTTTACCATCTTCAGGTAGGCATGCAAAACGTTTTTTAGCCTTTATCCCCATTCCTCTATTAGTGAGGCGCAGCAGATGGGTATTGTGATCTCACTTAGGGATTAAACTATCTCACTCATTAGTGTTCCAGCCATAGTCTATTGGACAAACAGAGTATGAATCAGAACTTGGAGCAGTATCTGCACTGTTTTGTCTTGGATAATCATGAGGAGTGGTTCTCGTTCCTTCCTCTTGCAGAGCTTGCTATCAATATTCACTGCCATGAGCCATCTGGTATATCTTCTTTCTTTTGTGTCTATAATCACTACCCCCAATTCTATACTTTTCTTAAAGGGCACTCGTCCTGGCTACCCAAGGAGGACCAATTCGGTTCAGCACTATCATCTACTTGGAAGAAGGTTCAGCAGCACTCGCATAGCATGAGCTTTAGTAATAAAACTGTGGCTAACTGTAGATGTGTGCCTGGTCTGGACCTGTGTGTGGCTGAGCTAGTGTTGTTATTCACTTAAAACATGAAGCTTAAAGTACCGTCACTTAAGTTAGGACCTCATTTCATCGGTCCATTTTAAATTACTGCTATCATCAACCCATTGGCTTTCTATCTGGCCTTGTCAACATCATATAAAATCCATAACATTTTCCACAAATCTCTGTTAAAGAAATTTTGGGTTAGGGAACTCCGCTTCCCGCCCCTCCACCTCCCATCTTAGTTGATGGATCATTAGAGTTTCAGCTAGAATTATAGATTCTCGGGTCGTTCGTCATTCTTTACAGTTCCTGGTTTACTAGCGGGGTTATGGTACTGAGAAGACTTGGGTACCAGCCTCATATCCAAGCGGAGCTTCTGGATAAGGCATTCCATCGCCATTATCCGTAGAGACCTGGTCCTGAGGGTCCAAAGGCCCCACATAGAGGGAGAGGTACTGTCACACAGTGTTTGACTAAACCTGCTGAGTGTCATGATAACAGCTAACGTTGTTCACACTGCAGAATCTAACACCCCACACTATGCTTTCTCTGGTGTTTCTGGGTTGCACAGACAGAGCAGGTCTGTAAGATTTAATTTCTGCTACTATTCTGGTTACCTCTTGGATCATATGTGGTGGAAAACCTATCACAGTTACTCCCCACCTGTTTAAGATGTGGAGCCTGTCTTCCCATGCTGTCTATAGCTTTTACTAAACCGGTTGTGTTCCAGTTGTTGTTGTGCTGTTGTGTTCCAGTTGCTGGTGATTTATTGCATGCTGCTTGCTGGGCTGTGGAAATCTTCTTGTCATCTTGTTATTTTCTCCCTGCTATTTATTTCCTCCTTATCATGTATTGTCTCATATATACGTGTGTGCTAGCTGTGTGAAGGAGTTTTTGGTTTCCCCATTTATCTATATCTCCGGGTTCAACCACTCCTGTCCCACTCCTCCCCTGGGGTGGGGGAGGGAGGGTATATGATCAGGGCTTGTCAGGAGCAGCACAAGGAAGGAGGCCCTCACATCTTCATCATTAGAAGTATCTCTGTGATTAGGGACAGCTAGAGCCTCCTAGCCTGGGGGCCAGACTAGGAGCCCCGATCCCCTGTTTTCTCCTCACACCCAATGACAAATAGACCAAATAGACAATAAAAGGTGTGGAGGTCAAGCATGCACACCACTGCAGAGTCGATTCCCAGATCGATGCGGTTCTGACCACTAAGAATAGGGGATACTTTACTATCTTGGGAATCACCATTTAATCTCAGGGGTAGAAGGTTGCTTTAATATGATAATAGGTGATTCCTTCATCCTTTTTTTTAATGTAGGGATAAGAGTATGAGACAGACAGACATCATGGCCAAGTGTAAGGACTAGTTTCTACATTCTTGTAAATTCCAGAGGAGCCCAGAATTAAAGATGAGCGAACCTTTTTAGGTTTGGTTCGCTGACAGCAAACAAGCCTAGCCTCTCCATGCTTGATCCGGACTCGAATCCCTGATCAAGTCACTGATTGGTAGTTTAAGTCTCCGCCTACATATAGCAAGCCATAAGTAGATCACTTCCGGAGGGGGGAAGGCTGGCCGGGCATTTTCAAATAGTTTTTTTTTTTCCACACTACATCCGATCACGCTGTTGTTACCCCCAGTGTGCGCCAATCAAACACTGCAAGCAACTCGTACAGGGCTGTGCACCGAGCGTACCTGAGCACATCGTTGCAGTCATGAGTTTTGTTCGCACGCTGATCCCCGAACCTTCATTTTTTTAAATTTGGTGTTTAGTTTAAAAACCAAACCTCAGGTTCGCACATCTCTACCCAGAATGTCAGTATTTGAGTATTAGCAAAGGAAGTTGAAAGGTTCCTTGTCCGACAGAGACCTCAATACAGATGCCCGATGAGGGTCTTCTAAGAATATATCAATTTGTTTATTGTCTTCCTATATGCTAATTTCTGGGATAAGCAAATTAAATTGTAAAGGGGGCTTTACACGCAGCGACATCGATAGCGATGTCGCTCATGAAAGGACCCGCCCCCGTCGTTTGTGCGTCACGGGCAGATCGCTGCCCGTGGCGTACAAAATCGCTAGTACCCGTCACATGTACTTACCTTCCTAGCAACGTCGCTGTGGCCGGCAAACTGCCTCTTTTCTAAGGGGGCGGTTCGTGCGGCGTCACAGCGACGTCACACGGCAGTCGTCCAATAGAAGCGGAGGGGCGGAGAGCAGCCACAGAAAGTCACGCCCACTTTGTTGCTGGAGTACGCAGGTACGGTGTTATTCGTCGTTCCTGGGGTGTCACAAGTAGCGATGTGTGCTGCCTCAGGAACGATGAACAACCTGCGTCCTGCACAAGCAATGACATTTGGGAAATGGACGACGTGTCAATAATCAACGATTTGGTGAGTATTTTACATCGTTAGCGGTCGCTCGTACGTGTTGCACACAACGACGTCGCTAATGAGGCCGGATGAGCGTTACGAATTCCGTGACCCCAACGACATCTCGTTAGCGATGTTGTTGCGTGTAACGGCCCTAAAGTCTCTTTGATGACATTGATTGTTGTGAATGAAGAAAAACTATGAACATTGATGGAACATGTTGACAGTGTAAAGGCACCACAATGAATAAAGAAGGAATTTAATGTAGCCTTTCATAATTCATTATTTCAGCCTTACTTCATCTAGCCTTTCCATGGGATCTTGAGAACATGATCACTGTCATTGTAGATATGACCGGACATGTAAGATGGAAATAACACTTTTAATTTATATCTCTTCATTCCTATGGAGACACTCTAAAGAGGGGCATAACAAATCTAAAAATTACAAATTAGTAAAGACACTACGAAAATCTATTTAAAACTAACTAAATGCAAGTAAAACCAACGACTATACATCTTCTTAAATAAACAAGCACAGATAGCTTTTAACTAATTAAATCTATTTTTGTATTGGGAACGCTAAGCCTGTCTAATATCCATGTATTAGTTGGAGCTGTGTGCCACTCTATATTTAGTTTTCCAGGTAAAAAACAAAAATTCCAATTACAAAAAAAAAAATAAAAAAAAAAATAAAAAGTACGAGTCGACTCAACATCTGCTCCTATTCTTTCCTTTCAATGATAGGAAGGACGGATAATCAGACCACGCTGCTGCTGTTAATTGTAAAAACCATTAGTAAAATTCCAGGTGCTGTTTACTATGTAACCATTGTAATACCGCATACAGAAATCAGTATCTCAGCAACATCGTTCTCCTGCCCCGAGGCTTGGAGATTGTGGTTTTTTATTTTCAAAGACAGTTCCAGTCTCCATTTACTGGTAATGAAAGAAGTCGTTCTACACCTGCAGTGTCGGAGGCAGTAATTCCTGATATTACCTAGACCTCATAAGGAGAGGCCTCTTGCAAACCATTAATGTCGTAAAATTTACAATCTATTAGAAATAATTTAAACATCCTTTTAATTCACCCTAACCATACCATGTTTGCATCGCACACTTCCAACCTTGGAAATTAAAAAAATCAGCTTGTCAAGAAAAGCTCCACATAGAAGCGGTACTGCGCTACGCTGTGTGCCAATGGCGGGTATTCCTTTAATAAAACATTTATCTGAAATTATTTGGAATAATTACCTTGTGTGTGATCGAGGATGGGAATATACAGTATAATCGTCATAAATCGTAATTACACATTCATGCATGAGAGGAAATTAATAAGTAACCATAAAACGTGAACACTGCTATCATATATTAAATAATGATCATTATTTATGAAAAATTAACACTAAAAAAAATCATAAAAAATCACAAAGTTGATGAAAATGCATAAACATTACTAGTAACTGATATGGATAATAATAAACTTTTTAAAACTACAAAAAAAAATAACAATTCCGGACAAAAAGTATCACAAATATACATATTTTTTAATGACCAAATTAATGGTTGTAAAAATTCAGTTTCTGAATTTAATCTGTTTTTAGGCAGATCTGTTGTATACTTTGGCGCCAATTAATTTAGGCTTGCGTTTTGTATGCCAGTCTTAAAGGGAACCTGTCAGGTCCAATATGCAGCCAGAGACACAAGCAAGTCTGGGTGCATATTGCTAATCCCTGCCTAACCGCCCCTGTATACAGTAGCATAGATAAAGAGATCTTTAGAAAAACTATTTCTAAAGGTCGTTTCTTATATGCTAATGAGGCCAGGGACTAGTCGCAGCGGTGTAAGTTTCCTTGGCTAACTGGCCCACATAGCATGCTTGCACGCCCCCTGTGGGCGTACTAACATGCTAATGAACGCGCAGCGACACTCACATACCTCAGTCTTGATGGCGGCCGGTGGAGGATGGATGTGCACTGTGCATGATCCGGAGTACCCGGGACTTCCGATCTTGCACACTAAACTGATGCCAGGTGTAAGATTCCCGGTTTCAGTGAGGTACAGTGTGCATGACCGGAAGTGCTGGGGACTCCGGATCAAGCGCAGTGTGCATCCAACCTGCGCCGACCGCCATGAAGACTGAGGTATGTGTGGTGTCACTGCGCATTTATTAGCATGTTACTACGCCCACAGGGGCATGCTAACATGCTAAGGGAGCTGACTAGCCAAGGAAACTCATGCCCTTGCGACTAGTCCCCGGCCTAATCAGCATATAATAAACGATCTTTAGAAATACTTTTTCTAAAGATCCCTTTATCTATGCTAGTGTATATGCAGCATATCCCACGGGGCAGGTGGTTAACCTACTCATTGCCAGGCCGTTAAGGGTTGGATCAGGCGATGTCATGGGTGGCCTTGCCTGGTTCCATTGTCCCGAGGTGTGCAGAAAATGAAGGGGAATCGGGATGATGGGGAAAGTTTGTCGTGACGCCACCTGTGGTACGCGGCCAGCGAGTAGCCACCACTGCAGAATTCCTCGCCAGGCAGGTGTTATGGCAGCCGGGCTGGTGTTGCTCCCCACAGGCGGAGCGGGCCTAGGGTGGATGACAGGGAAATGGCAGTCCCTTGGAAGTGCCGAAACATGGGGCGACATCGACGCTAAACAAAGTCTGAGTCGGCAACTGCGGTTCCAGCTTCTTTTACTTACTGCTTTAAAGCTGCACCCAGGTGCTTTTCTCTGCCGTTGCGGGCTTCAGTCAATCCCAAGTAAGTGAGGGGCCACCACTGGTGTTTGAAGAGTAAGAATGAGAGAGAGTGTCCTTTTCCTAGGATGTCCCCCTCAGCAGTTAGGGACATGGGCTGAGCTCCCGCTCCATGCCCTGGCCTAGTCAGGTTTAAGAGTTCCCGGAGAGTCTTGTCAGAACGATGGTTCCGACTTGTCTGAGTGTATGAGTGTGTTGCGCCTACCTCTACCACAAGTGGACCCCGCCCCCCAGGTGGCTGGCTTCATTGACCGGGGAAGTCCCATGCATCATGATGGACACCGCCCTGCCTACCCTGAGCCATCCCCCCCGTGAGAAGGTTCTAAGCTGTATGTAACGTGGGAATGTGGAACACCACTGATTAACCCCCTCCTTACCTGAGATGGGCACCGTACCTTAACTGAGGTGCAGTACCCTGTGGCGACCAGAGCCTCAGGGGCGCCACATATACAGGGACAGTTAGGCAGGGATTAGTAATATGTACCCAGAACTGCTCGTAGTTCTGGGTGCAAATTGCACCTGACAGATTCCCTTTAAGAAGTGTGGCACATCTTATCACTGTGTGCCTCAACAGAATTGTTACTCCAGTCAGGGACATTTCTGCTATAAGAAAATGGGGACACTACTCTTGAATTTGAAGGGTAGGTGTGGTCATGGCCCGGCTTCGACTATCTATTCTAATGTTGGCAGATTTGCTTTAAAATTATGTAAACGTAAAAAGTCACAAACATTTTTTGCCAAAACTAGGAAAGTTTTCAAAGTGTTTTACAACTGGTGTAAAAGATTTGATGAATTGGATCTTTGTATGTTATCCTGTGTGACCATCTGTGTACTTGGTTTAATATGTGAACGTATGTCCATGTTTTTTATATACTTTTGGTTTGTTATCATCTATTTGTTTGTTATCATCGATGATTAAGGAATGATATTCCAAAATGTGTAAGATGTTTTGAAGACCGCACTATTTGTCATGTGTGCACATGGATTTCTAATAATGTATTCAACCAAGGAAAACGGAGTGCCGACTTTCTTCTGCTGATATTGGTTTGGTATGATTTTGTCTATTTACCCCTCCACAGTGTATTGGATGTATGAAGCAGGCTCAGGAATTGAGCCCGCTCTATACAGGTAGTCATCCGTGATGTGTTACATATAGCTTTAATCAATGCTGCTTAACCATTTAGATGTCATTGTCCATCACTGGCAATCAAAGTGTGCAATGGTGTGACAAGGCAGTAGGAGGCCGTCTAAATTGCTCCATCACCACCATATTAGTATATCTGTGAAGCCCAGCCTGTGGTTATTTTATACATGTGTTTTTTTTACCAATTGAATTGAATTGAAAAAAATGCATAAAAACATAATATATGTATGAAATATACTCAATGTCTTTCTTCCCACTAACATTTTTCATGTGGAAAAAATTGGCAAAAAAACACTGTGTGAACATACCCTTAAAAGTAGTCTCCATTCTTCCATTGCTTCATGGTGCCACTCTGATGCTCACATGCTCATTGTAGGTGCTTTCGCAGTGCACAGGTGTTAGATGGTGAAATATGGAGCCTGAAAGTCAAAAGTTCAAACATTGTTACACTTTTGCTCATAAGTGTAACTGCCATGCTCGTTTTCCTGTAAAGCTCAGCCCTGTCACTTCTCTTCCCTCACCCTAGCGCTGCTGCCTTCTGCTTAATTGAGAGCCTGTATACTGTGGGAATTCAGATAACTGAACTGACAGTCACAAAGGGGGAAGCAGCTCTGGGCGGGGAATAGAGCTGGAGTGACATGGGATTCAGAGCTACAAATAGCTGTTCAGCCTCATTTACATATAAATTCAAACACTGATTTCTAAACAACAAAATAACAGTCTGGCCATGTAAAGGTATTGCTGGATTTGTCTTTGAAAGAGCTACATGAAAATATAAATAGTTTGGAATGTGAAATCCTGTTGACAGATTCCCTTTAAGTTTTATAGCATAGCACTTCCTTTTAAATGTAAACTAAATAGCATTGTCAGTTTTAATAGAAGAAGATCAGACACCACTGTTTAGTAAATGGCAAAATTTTTCTTGGATGCCAGTATCCAGATGTCCTTCAAAGAGTATACACAAATCTTACAAAGCATTGGTCAGCATTTCAAAATGCAAGTGAATCACTTAAATTGGCTGTCCGGTGAAGACAAGTTATCATTAGTGATGGGTGAATAGTAACTATTCGTGTTCGAATAATGCTTACCGAATATCGAGTACTATTCCAGTTTGCGTCATGACAATGTGACGCCCTGGCCTATCAGGTCGTCACAAGGGTGCCATGCAATCTGCCCTTCTGCATGGTACCCGCTCCTTCTTGGTTTGGGGCCTGTCAATTTGGTGTTGCTACCAGCAGGTAAACTTAAATCCTGAGGAACACTCTGCACCACACTCACCAGACACCTATTGGGCAGCCTGAGGGGAATAGGGCCGCCCATTTGGGGGGATGGAAGAGGGAGGGCAGAGATGTCAGTAGTAGAATGCAGTAGAGTTGAGCAGTAAGGCGGTGGTGACTGTGCAGGTTATACTGCGGAGCTGGGCTCCTGTACCCGTCCCAGGTGCCAAACGTTGGGTCTGGCCAGAAGGAGCTGGAAACCCGGTCACAGGGGGTAGTGACAGGGGTATGGTGCTGCTACAGAATGCAGGCCAGCTGCCTTGTGCTGCAACCGGGCAGGGGCCATGGCACGACGGGGTTTGCGGACCCTAGGCTGGGAAGTAGCTTCACCCAGCCCAGTAATTCACCCGACGGGAATAGAGTCTTCAGGAACTGTTCCCCACTCGCTCCAGAATCGGAGTACTAGCGCAACAAGGGGGATAGGACTTCCCAAAACCGTCCAGAAAATCCCAAGCATGAACCCTGAGAGCAGGCTCACCTTGCAAGCCACGCAGGTGAGCGGGACCCGAGAAGTCTTAAGCGAAAGGGTTCCACCAAGTTACACACAGTGCCAAGGGGCAAGGCTTCAGACCAACCAGCAACACCAAAGGGGCACGGACCCAGCGTTCTCAGCCAAGAAAAGCAAAGCATCCAAGAGTTTGGTTTACCTGGTGTCAGCATCAGTGACTTTGGACTGTGTGATTACCCAATATCCCTTCACCCCAACCGGTTCCCCAATCCACCTACCATCGGGCCCCGGGACACCAAGCCCCTACCCACGGAGGGGTTAAACATCCTGCTGCTTCAACATCGTCACCAGGCTCCCCAACTGAAGCGGTGGTCTTTTACCTTACCCCGCACCGTGGATGGCGTCACGAACATTATCCCATTCACCACCAAAAACCCCCCTTTTATTTCCGAGCTGGTCGCGCGACCCCGCCTCGGATCCGGAGACCCCTCGAGCCACTGCGGATCCGAGTCCGAGCAGCCCGTTGGCTGTCGCGAGGCAGCACAACAAGAAAAATGCTCGAGTTGCCCATTGACTTTTGCATTAGGTTTGTTACTCGTGACGAATATTAGAATGGTACTTTGGGATTAGTTACGATTCTATGAATAATCCGAACACGTATGGTTACTATTCGCCATCATTAGTTATCATCTCTCTACAGGATACTTGAAAACTCCCGCCTCGACTACTGCAACCCCATGCTCTGTGGCCTCCCTTCCAACACTCTTGCACCCCTCCAATCTATCCTAAGCTCTGTGTCCCGATTAATCCACCTCTCCCCTCGCTATTCTCTGGCCTCGCCACCCTGCCAATCCCTTCACTGGTTTCCCATTGCCAAAAGCCTCCAGTTCAAAACACTAATCATGACATACAAAGCCATCCACAACCTGTCTCCTCCTTACATCTGTGACCTAGTCTCCCGGTACTTACCTGCACGCAACTTCAGATCCTCACAAGATCTCCTTCTCTAGTCCCCTCTTATCTCCTTTTCCCACAATTGCATACCAGATTTCTCCCGCACCTCCCCCATACTCTGGAACTCTCTACCCCAGCATATCAGACTCTCAACTACCGTGGAAAGCTTCAAAATAAACCTGAAGACCCTCATCTTCTGACACGCTAACAACTTACAATATCCCTCAGACCAGTACACCACTGCGCAACGAGCTCGGTGCTCCCCTACTGTATCCTCACCCATCCCCTATAGACTGTGAGCCCTCATAGGCAGGGTCCTCTCTCCTCCTGTACCTGTTTGTTTTTGTAATGTTCATGATTGTTGTACTTGTTTTTTATGTATACCCTTTTCACATGTAAAGCTCTATGGAATAAATGTCGCTATAACAATTAATAATGATAATAATAATAACTTACAGTATTGGTGGGTATCTAAATTCTGGGATCTTCCCCGATTTTGTCAGTTTTTATTGGCACTTTATCATCACTAGCATGGAGTTGTAGTATGCATGTGTCCCGGACGTGTACCGCCCCAGAAGCGGTCGAACCGCTCGGATTCGGGTGTCGCTACTCGTGGCTCGAGGGTCTCCAGACCCGGGGCTCGGGGTCACTCCATATCATGATGGAGGGTTATTTACAGGGGAGTTAGGTAGTTTCTGACGCCACCCGTGGTGTGCGGTAATAGGGAGTACTGCCGCTGCCGTTGGGAGTACCCGGGATGATGGAATGGGGCAGCCAGATGAGGTTACCCTCCATGGGTAGGGAAAGGCCCCGGGACCCTGAATGGTGGGATGGATTGCAGACGGAGCACAGACTAGCTGGTAGCAGGGGTTAATCAGGTACTCACTCAGAAGGAAAGCAGACACTGACAACATGGTAAAACAAGTTTCTGGGTGCCGCTGCCCTCTTGGGGAGCTCGTCCGGGTTCGGTCCCCTGCAGTACTGCCTGATGGTCGGGTCCTGCCTCCGTGCACAGAATTTAGAAGTGTCCAAGTGGCCTGTAAGCTTGGAGCTTACCGGGCCCCGCTCCCTACTATGAGTAGCAGAGGAGCTTGCTCTCAGGAGCTCACGCTTGAGATTTCAGTGAGCTGCTTTGTTTGGAAAGCCCTATCCCCCTCATTGCACTAGTGCCCCCGATCTCTGAGCTTCGTGAGAACAGTCCATACAGGCCCTGTCCACCGCAGGTTAATTGCCGGGTTGCTTGAAGCTTCTCCCCGACCTAGGGTCCAGTACCCCAACGTGTTTTCGGCCCCAGACCGGCTATTGGACTGCAGCTGCTTACCATCCTCCTCGACTAGCCAGGCACCCAGTCCCAATCTCCCGCGACTGGGTCTCGGACTCCTCCGGGTCCAGACCACTGTCTGCAACCCAATCTGCTTCTCCCCTGGGAGCTCCAACTCCCAGCTTCCTCCGAGCTCCTCACTGCTCGAGGGCTACCACTCAACTCACTTGTCACCTCCCAGCTCCCTGCCAAACCCCTAGGTGGGCAGCCCTATTCCAGCTTAGCAGCCCACTGGTGTGCCTGACAAGGTGTGGTGCGAGGTGTGATTAGGATTTTTAGATGCTGGTGGAGGCAGTACTGCAAGTTGGGAACCCAGAACCATGGGGAGTTGAGTCCTGCACTGGGAGATTAAGAGCGTGCAGTACCCTGTGACGACCTGACTAGTCCAGGGGCGTCACATATGCACGACCGAAGCTCCATTCATTCTGTAAGGGACTGACAATCACAGTGCTTATGGTTTATTCAGTAGCCGAGCATGTGCATAACGCTTACAAAAGTACCCTAATCGGACAACTTTTGGTGGTCCAAGGGGTTCATCAATAATGTACTATCACTTAATTTGTGCATAATTTCAACAAACATTGCAGATGTGCACTCAAAAGGGTAATGGTTCTCGTGTCACGGGGTGATGTCACAATAATTCAGTTGCGTAAAGACCGGCACTACTGTGGATTTCATGCACTTTCTTATTTATTCCATACGTTGCATTAAATAGTCACAAGTATCATGTGTCCTCTTCTGTTCCGAAGTCTTTTTCAAACAGGATGCTTCTTTTTCAAACAGAATGTGTGAAAAAGGCTTCAGAACAGAAGCCGACACAAGTACCTAGTTTAACTTATGGAATACAAAAATTGCCTTAAAACTACATGAGTGCTGGTCTTTAAACCTATTGTCACAATTCCTCTGTGCAGAGCATCTTGCAGACTAGAAGATTCTCTGCTGCATTTTCCTGAATTACATTGACAGTTATTATTCCTCTGTGCAGAGCATCTAGCCTTTGGAGATGCTCTGCTGCACCTTCCTGAGTTACTGAGCTAGCAGTTTGCTTGACAGCACAGGATTCAATGTTGGTGCTGATTAATCAGGTGTTCCTTGTTACTGGTAATTGCTCAGACTTCTTTACTGATCATGCTCGCCCAGACCTTTGCCAGTTATATTTTCTGGTTCTGGTCTTGTGCTGTTGCCTCTGTTAGTGTTTTGATCTTTGTGTTCAGACAGATTTTTATTTCACTTTTCACTGCCCGTTCCCTGTTCCAGTCATGACCTCCTGCCTGTTGACCTCGGACCGTTACCTGACCACGTCTCTCTTTTCTCCCTGAACCTTTTGCGTGCTTTCCTGGATTTCTGACCCTTGGATATTGACCTGACTATGCCTCTGTTTACTCCTTGTGCTCGTACGTGTCCTCCCGTTACCAGACACGGTCTTTCCTGGCTACTCTTCCATCCATTCTGCCCATAAGTAGTGACTGCATCACACCTATTTTGTGCATAAGTGATGTTTTCTCTTTATTGAACAACTCATTTAATTAATATTTTTTTATTCCATGTCACACACAACATCACTATGATATATCAATTGTTTGAACCTTAGTAACAATGCTTGGGTGAAACATTCTGGGCAAATACCCTTCTTCAGACTTAGCAGAACACCAACAGATATTGAGCTCAACCAGTGGCAAAAAAACGCGAAATGACCGACAGATGGCACGCAAGTTTTAAGTTGCTTTCAACTTACATTAAACTCTATGGGGAGTGACCAACAGTGTTACATTTTTCGTGAAACTCATGTCATGGTCATGATTGGTTGCCTTGAGCCTCATAATGCCACATTGTATGTTATGGGACCAGTGTCCCAGTGTGGCCCCTTAGCCCAATACTACAAGGTATAATAATATTTCATTAGGAGCAATGCAAATCTGTCTAATTTGATTGCTTGTCTCCAATGAGTTTTTACGTCTGTTAGATTTTATGTATTTAAATTTTATTTTCAGGTAATGATAAGACAGTAAATGTATTATTCATCTCTTTAATAAGAATTACATGCCTCTGTTATCAATTATGTATAATTAATACACTGGGGACAAAAAAAGTCTATGCTAATAGGATGTCAGTTAATTAAAAAAGAAATAGCAGGTAAACAAAGGTGATTATAATGTACCATGGGACGATCAACAGAAGACTTCCATTAAATAATCTGTATCAGAAATTATCAAGGAAATAGTTTAATTTACCATTGGAGCTATTAGACGGTGTGATTTGTTGAAAAACACACAGTAGGGATTCCGGGATATGAAAGTGAATGGTGTTCGCAGCTGCAGCGTGTGTAGTGTATGCTCTATGCTTTCTTACATAATAAATGGTAAGGAACCTAAAAATGTTTAACCAGGGGCCCTATTATAAAGGTTTTAGCCAGTAGAGCAACAGTGCAATCCCTGAGATGTGCCAATTGTCACATATTAGTCATACTTAAAGAGGCGGACATATCATTGGCGCTATCTGTGCTGACATAGAGGGGTCCAAGAGGTAATGGGGCTACTTCTACCTCCAAAGCAAGTGGTATGTGCATCAAGATGAGCTATTGGATTCCCTTGGCTAGTCAGCCCACATAGCATGTTAGCACGCCCCTGTGGGCGTACTAACAGTTAATGAATGTGTAGTGATGCCACACATACCTCACTGTTCATGGCGGCTGGCGGAGGATGGATGCACACTGGGCATGCTCTGGAGTACCCGAAGTTTCCGATCATGTGCACTATACCTCACTGAAGCTGAGAAGCTTACACCCGGCATCAGTTTAGTGTGCATGACTGGAAGTCCTGGGAATTTCAGATCATGTGCAGTGCGCATCCATCCTCCCCCGGCCACCACTAAGACCCGCAACACACATCCGTTTAATTTGTACGTGTGCGGTACATATTTGCACGTACCGGAGACACGTACACACGGAGATCCATGTTATTCAATGGTAGATGGCACCTACACGTAAAATCACACGGAACGTGTGACCGTGTGGTAAGTACGTGTGTGCGCTTTTCTACCCGGACGACATGTCTGTTTTTGGCCGGCAGCACGCAGGCACAGACCCGCTTTAGTCTATGGGTCCGTGCCTGCACGTACCGCACACGGAGTATGTCCATGTTCAGCATGTTTCGTGCGTGTGCGTTTTTACACTAGCGATCTTATTTTTTGTCTTTTTTAAATTAAAGTCAGTGTACTTACCTTTTTTTCTGCCGTTCTCAGTCATACTTACATTAGCGCTTGGTTTTTTTCTTCCCCCGGCTCATACCGCCCCCTGATCACCAGCACGGCGAGGAACAGCTGTGCAGACAATACGCGGCAACAATTACTTTGAATATGCCGGCCGCTCATTAATCAATCTCGTATTCCCTGCTTTCCCCACCTACAGACGCCTGTGATTGGTTGCAGTCAGACACGCCCCCCACGCTGAGTGACAGCTATCTCACTGCACCCAATCACAGCAGCCGGTGGGCGTGTCTATACTGTGCAGTAAAATAAATAATTAAAAAAACCGGCATGTGGTCCCCCCCAATTTTAATACTAGCCAGATAAAGCCATACGGCTGAAGGCTGGTATTCTCAGGATGGGGAGCCCCACGTTATGGGGAGCCCCCCAACCTAACAATATCAGTCAGCAGCCGCCCAGAATTGCCGCATACATTATATGCGACAGTTCTGGGACTGTACCCGGCTCTTCCCGATTTGCCAACGCACCAGGGTAATAAGGAGTTTTTGGCAGCCCATAGCTGCCAATAAGTCCTAGATTAATCATGTCAGGCGTCTCCTCGAGATACCTTCCATGATTAATCTGTAAATTACAGTAAATAAACACACACACCCGAACAATCCTTTAATAGAAAAAAAAAACACTAACAAATTGCTTTCCCATGTTCTGATATTCATCCTGTCATCAGCACGCACCTTCCCCATGCTCTGTTGTACATCTTTCCCTCAGCATGCAGATTTCCCATGCTCTGCTACAAATCTTTACCTCAGCACCCAGCTTTCCCTAGATATCAGAACAATGAAAAGCTGAGTGCTGAGGTAATGAGCCTGTTTCACCAAGCTTTTCCATGCCATGCTTGTATCATTGTCACTGATCCTTGTATATATGTCCACATCCTGGAACATACAGTATAATCTCCATCACGCCTCACACAGTAAAAAAAAAAGTAATGATTATACTCACCTTCCCAGTACATGGTGTTCTCTTCTGATACAGTTTTTCCACAAGCACTCATATACCCCTACGGAAAAACACGCTGTACTGTACATACACAATATTACATGCATAGTATACTGTGCACAATATTACACTTACTGTATACCATATACACACTTATGTACAATACAAACTATTAGATACTGTACATTATATGCCTATTTCTATACACTATACACTACCCACAAACACACTTATATACACTATACACTACCCACATACACATGGATATACACTATATGCTACCCACATACATACTGATAACTGATATACACTATATTCTGCATACACACCATTACATGTACTTACCTATGCAGAAGTCAGTCTCCAGGGGTAGCAGGGCCTTCTCATCCCTGTTGCATCACAGGCAGCAGCCATGACCAGTGCTTTCCCCACCCGCCGGCGCCTATGATTGGTTGCAGTCAGACACGCCCCGCACACTGAGTGACAGCTGTCGCACTGCACCCAATCACAGCAGCCGGTGGACGTGTCTATACTGTGCAGTAAAATAAATAAATAAATAATTAAAAAACCCGGCGTGCGGTCCCCCCCAATTTTAATACCAGCCAGATAAAGCCATACGGCTGAAGGCTGGTATTCTCAGGATGGGGAGCCCCACATTATGGGGAGCCCCCCAGCCTAACAATATCAGTCAGCAGCCGCCCAGAATTGCCGCATACATTATATGCAACAGTTCTGGGACTGTACCCGGCTCTTCACGATTTGCCCTGGTGCGTTGGCAAATCGGGGTAATAAGGAGTTATTGGCAGCCCATAGCTGCCAATAAGTCCTAGATTAATCATGTCAGGCATCTCCCCGAGATACCTTCCATGATTAATCTGTAAATTACAGTAAATAAACACACATACCCGAAAAATCCTTTATTAGAAAAAAAAACACTAACAAATTGCCTTGTTCACCAATTTTATAAGCCCGAAAAAGCCCTCCATGTCCGGCGTAATCCAGGATGGTCCAGCGTCGCTTCCAGCTCTGCTGCATGAAGGTGACCGGAGCTGCAGAAGACACCGCCGCTCCTGTCAGCTCCACGCAGTTAATGAAGGGAATAGCGTGATCAGCTGTATCCAGTGACAGCGGGTAACCTCAGTGACAGCTCAGCTGATCGCGCTATTCCCTTCAGCTGTCACTCAGCGTGGGGGACGTGTCTGACTCCAACCAATCACAGGCGTCTGTGGGTGGGGAAAGCACGGAATACGAGATTGATTAATGAGCGGCCGGCATATTCAAAGTAATTGTTGCCGCGTATTCTCTGCACAGATGTTTCTCGCCGCGCTGGTGATCAGGGGGCGGTATGAGCCGGGGGAAGAAAAAAAACGAGCGCCAATGTAAGTATCACTGAGAACAGCAGAAAAAAGGTAAGTATACTGAATTTAATTTAAAAAAAAAAAAAATAAGATCGCTAGTGTAAAAACGCACACGCACGAAACATGCTGAACACGGAGATACTCCGTGTGCGGTCCGTGCAGGCATGAACCCATAGATTAAAGCGTGCAAGAAGAAAAAGCAGTCCAGCTCACCACACTGCCTTGCTGGTATAATCCAATCCTGCGCACGGAAATGGTTTGGCCGCCAAACAGTTTATGGAAGAAGAAAAAGTTTCCAGCGCCAGGGAGGAAAGTTAAAAGTCCATTTTATTGAAAAATATCAAATATAAAAATCCAGCAAGTAAGGCATGAGTGTCGGATAGCCAGAAGAACAATGCGTTTCGACGTTAAGTCTTAATCATGTTCTGTAATTGATGGAAATAAGAATTTGGCTGATTTATTATTTAAAATTCTTCTTTGTATTTGTTAGAAATCACAGAAAATCCAAAAATATTGGAGTAATTTTTCTCAATTCCAAATAGCCTGCTGTCTGAACAGATTGAGTATAGTATTAGAAAGCACTGGCATTTCATAGAAGCTGATGATTTGCCCGACAAAGCTAAACTGCCCCAAATTCTTAAATTCTGTACAATAGATGAAAGAATGAGGGATTAATCGATTAGAGGTAAGTATATAGATTTCTTGTTCGCAACTACAGTGGAACCTTGGTTTACGAGAACAATCCGTTCTGGGAGTGTGTTTGTAAACCAAGTTACTCATCTAGCAAAGCAAAATTTCCCACACAAACACACATTCACACACATATTATGCTCACCTTACCTTCCGTTCCATCGCCGGCCTCCTGGTTCTTGTAGTTCGCCGGTACAGGATGTGTATTGGGTAACCATTGTGACAGATGCCGGAGCTTCCGCTGCCAGCAAGCTGACGTCAAAGGCATGAGCTGCTTGCCACTGATTGGTCAGCGCGCTGCGGCCTTTGAGAAGTGCCTGACAGCGGAAGTTCCTCCATCGTCGCGATGGTTACAAGATACACATCCTAACCGGCGAACTACAAGAACTGGGAGGCCGGAGATGGAACGGAAGGTAAGGTGAGCATAATATGTGTGTGCGTGCGTGTTTGTGTGTGTTTGTGTGGACTGCAAGAACAGGTCAGAGCTCGGTGAAAGTATGGAACCGGAAGTGTGTGCGGTGAGTATCTGCTCATACAGCAAAGATTGCTCGTAAACTGACTTACAAATTTACAGCAAGCTTTACTCCTATAGCGAAATACTCGCACACAAAGTTACTCGTAAACCGAGGTTCCACTGTATAGGTATTGGCATTGCTCTGACTGTAGAAACAGACTATAACTGCAATTCATGAAAGCAATTTTGCCAGAATATTGTGGAAAATTGCCTTGAAAAGTGACAAAAATATTGTGCAAAAGTTTTGTAATTTTGTCGTTTTCAAGTCACTTTCTCACAGTTTTGCCAAAATGGTGATCCCACAGCTCAACTTATTCATGTGGAATAAGATATCTGGTGTGGCACACGCATGAATCAAGTGAGATGAATGTGTATAGATACCAAAAAGTAAAAATCTAAAAAGAAAAAGAAACGACTGATATTCCAGCAGGGGTACCACTCCGTATAAAACCAAGCTAAGTACCGATAAGATTCACTTTAGAGCTGTTGTAAATATTTTATGTTTCTCTTTCTATTTATCGTTAAGTATTATGCAATTCTGGATAAATCTTTGCAGTAGTCACACATCAATGAAATATAATGATGCAAATATAAAAATCAACATAGATTCTCAGCTGTCATTTACATCTAATGCAATAACATATTGTAAATTGTCCCAGCATGTGACACTTTGCTAACAGAGACAATGGAATGGCTTCTGCAATGGTGATTTATACTTAATTAGAGAAATATTGTAGACCATATGGTACAAAATAAACATTTTTTTTCCATATTTCTAACAATATGAGCGTAAACAAAAAGTGCATGAACTACAGAAGTTCCATTTTATAGTGATACAAAGAAAATCAAGTTTCATATAGAATATTCTTTTATGTCACAAAAGTGTGAAGGTATAAAAAACAGACGCAACGTACCATGAACATCGAAGAGACGAAAAACAAACCTTCACTTCTAAATGATAAGCAGCAATAATGAGTAGTGATGGGTGAGCACTACTGAAGGAAGGCACGGACGTCGGGCCATATTTGTGCAGTGCTCCCTCGCCAAGGAGACTCAGTGTAAGGGTATCACTTTGGATGGAATACATGACACGTACTGGTTTCTTCAGACTGGTGTCCATCACCCCACTGCCGATCTTCATTGTCAACTAAATAGTAACCCACATAACAGAGTTCACTTTGGCAACCAAACTTGTTCAGCTTGTTACCGCTACGACAAACATGACCTCACTCCACACTGTTCTATCTCTACGGTTTCAGGGGTACTCTTTCTCGACCTGTCCTCCTGCTATCTTGGAACTCGTTTTTAACTTCTTAACCCCAATGGCTCTCTATTCACATGAGCCTTTGAGCCAACAGAGGCTCCGGACCTCTCGAAGCTACCTCAGGGTTCCTTGGCTGTCCCTGACACCATGGCCACGTCTTCTCTTACTCAAAACCTATCCAGAACTGACACCTCATGAGGTCCGCAATACTAGCCAACCCACTTGCCACTTGTCACTCCTCCTCTATTTTGTCCTAGTGGATATCTAGTATAACGCTGCTGCAGCCCGCCTACTAGGTGGCGCCCACTAGTAAACAGCCCCGATTCTGCTACATTGAGAACCTACACTCCACTAGCAGCATTTATATATTAACACACATTTATAACAATGAACATCATATATAGTATGTTTATCATAAAATACCTTTCGCAGTACAGGTAGATAACATATTTCATAAAAGAAGGTAGGTACATAACTGCCTCTACACTACCATGCTTGAGTGATCAGTATTTGTAATGAGCAGTCAGATGCTCGGATGGGCCCGATTTGAGTACTGAATATAATCGAAGTGAATGGGGGACTCGAGCATTTTTCTGGAAGACTTCCCAGAAAAATGCTCAAGTTCCCCATTGACTTCTATTATACTTGGGTGCTTGAGTCTCGCCCATCCGAGCATCCAACTACTCATTACGAGTACCATGCACTCAAGCATGCTACTAGTCGCTCATCACTAATAACGAGCTATAGGCTAAAATGCCTTTCGTTTGAGAAGAGTGATTTTTCTGGGTGTTACTCTTAAATTATATCTGTGTGCCGCCCCCCGTGGAAGCAGCCGAGCTGCTCGGATCCGGGTTCGCTGTGGCTCGAGGGTCTTCGGACCCGGGGGGTCATGCGGTCACTCAAATATAAGGGGAATATTTACAGGGGAATTGGTATGTAGTTTGTGACACCACCCATGGTGTACGGTAATTTTGGGAATACAGCTGCTGCCATTGGGAGTACCCAGGGTGATGATGTGGGGCAGCAAGGTGTTGTAACCCTCCACGGGTAGGGGGGTGCCCCGGCACTCGGTGAGGGGTGCCGTGGGGTGCAGGAGTCACTCTCGTACTCACTCAGTTCATAAGCAGACACTGACAACTGGGTAAACCAAGTCTCTGGGTACCACTGACGCTGAGGGGAGCTCGTCTGGGTCCTGTTCCCAATGGTGCTGGCTGATGATCCTTGACCTGCCTCCTGGCACTTAGTTTGACTTCAACTTGATGGCCTGGTAGCATGGAACTAGATACTAGGGCCATGCTCCCTACTATGGCTAGGTATTGGAGCTTGCTCTCAGGGCTCACACTTGGGATTTTATGGACCGTTTTGGATTTGGAAAGTCCTATCCCCCTCATTTGGCTAATGCCCCGATTCTGGAGTGGGTGGGAACAGATCATAAAGGCTCCGTTCTCCTCAGGTGAATTGTCGGGTTGCTTGAAGCTACTCCCTGACCTAGGGTCCGTGTACCCCGTTGTGCCTTCGGTCCCGGACCAGTGATAGTGCTAGGCTGCCGGCTGTCCTCCTCGACAGTTCCAGGCCCCATGCCATAATCCCCTGCGACCGGGGGTCCGACTCCTCTAGGCCCAGCCCACCGTTTGAAACCTAGACAGTTCCTTCAGGAGTCGCCACTCCTGACTTCCTCTCATTCCACTCTCAGACTCAAGTCCTCACCGACTGACTACACTCTTCCCCTCCCCTCCCTGACCCCCAGGTGGGCGACTCTATTCCACTTAAGCCGTCTACTGGTGTGTCTGGTGGTGTGGTGCAGGGTGTATCTAGGATTTGATTTGCTGTTGGAGGCAACACCATTTAGTTAGGGGCCCAGAACCAAGAGGGAGGCGGAATACTGCACAGAAGGGCAGCTTGTGCAGTACCCTGTGACGACCTGATAGTCTAGGGACGTCACATCTGCATCCCAAGGACACAGATACAGTTTAATATCATCTGCTTGCGGGTTACACTGGACCACCATAGTCCAAGATTTCCAAGTTAGAGTAGGGAACTCCATCAATAGCGCTGTTATTCAGTATAAACTCTAGAACACTGTTTTTTCAAAAGTTGTAAAATCATGATGTGTCTGAGCTTTGTAAAGCCATGTTCACATGTAGTATAAATACATTTTTCTGCTGCTTTCTGTCCACATATTTTCTGTATGTGTCCAAAAACAAAAGTAGCAATAACAATCTTCTCTGATCGTATTATGTTTTTGTTGCAGTTCTTTCAAGTGTTTTTTCCTTTGCTGCATTTTTCATAGAGATTTGTAGCAGCATTTTTAATGTAATTTTTAATACGGAAAAGCTAAAAATATGCATTTAAAAAAATCAATTGTTTTTTCACATGCATTTCTTGTATGCGTTTTTTAGACTAAGGCCAGAGTCACACTTGCAAGTGACTCGCACGAGTCTCACATCGGCATCACCGGACCTGACAGGAGCGGGTCGGCTGCATGTATTTCTATGCAGCGGAGACGCTCCTGTCTGGAGAGTGTGTGGCCATACCGGGTGATGCCGATGTAAGACTCACAAGTGTGACTCCAGCCTAATCATTGAACCCTATGAATAAATTCCCACAATAAGCATTTGATGTATTTTTGATATTGTAGATTTTCTGTAAAATTGTGGCACCAATTAGTTAAATTAGGTTACCTATGTTTTTTCATTGCAATTTTTAATTTGTGTTGTTACATGTGGTTTATTATGTTTTTTTTCAGCTGCAGTTTTAGTCTCTTTTCCACAATGTTTTAAATATTTTTTATACATTCTGTTACTTAACGTTCATAAAACTTATTGGTAAAGTGCTGTGTGGATGCATTTTTATTTGTAGATTTTTCTAATCTCATCTAAGGTTACAGAAAAAATCCACAAATATAACATGTTTACCCCAAGAGAAATTAACATGTTGCGGATTTCAAAAATGCTCCGCAGGGCAGTGTACACAGTGTTAAAAAAAAATGGGCATTTGATAGGGGCCAGTTTTAGTGAAGAGGCAGTGTAGATGAGTGACTTTTTCAGTGACTTAATCTGCATGTGAACAAAAATGGCAGTATTCACAAATTTCTTTCATATGTTGGATGAGACTGGCTCAGTCACCTCTTCAAGTCTAAAAAAAAAAATCGGATTCCAATCGTTATGTTGTAATTTTGATGGTTTTTTTTTGCCAGTAGCTACAGATTTAGAGTAGGAATATGGTGTAGCAATTTCAGGACCAAATCTGCATCTCTTAGTAAAACAATTAACAAAAATGGTTTTGATGCTCTTGCAGTTCAGTTTTCTGCCATGAGGTGCAGGTCTGTGAACTCAGTGACCTCGACTAAGGTGAGGTCACTGAGTTTAATGAGGTCAACTGAGCTCAGTTTACCTGCGGTCAAAACTGGGATACCAGCTATGACCACAGATAAACTGAGTGACATCACCACTCATCACTGTGGCTCAGTCTCTGCTTGAAGCCCACAGCATGCGGTTATGTTTTCTGCCTGCTCACTGTGTCTTCAGTGTGTATGTAGCAGAGTTGGAATCGTGGTGGAACCTCGTGTGAATTACGCTGGAACTGGGTGTTTTGGGAGCTAATAAAGGGGAGAAAGAGCGTGTTTTTTGTATTTTATTTTAAATAAAATATTGTTTCTGGGTTTTGTGCTTCATTTCTTTTCACTTACAGATTAGAAATGGCAGGGGTCTCATAGATGGCTCACATTACTAATCTAGGGCTTAGTGGTAGGCATGAGCTGTCATTATCCCCTTATTACCCTGATTGCCACCGCACCAGGCCAATTGGGATGAGGCGGGTAAAGTTTCGGGTTTGTCGCATTTAATGGATGCAAAAAAAATTTCAGCTCTTCAGAGAATTCTTTGCCATGAATTGACATGTTGAACTTCCAGTGACTAGTATGAGAGTGTGTGAGCGATAACACCAAATTTAATTTCAGAGATTTACACGTAATCCCTGATGTAAACACTCAGCGTACAGTGCAGAATAATTATGAGGCGCACCGAACTGCGATCTTTGGGCGGCAGAATAAACAAATCAACGGCAGTTGAAGAATTGTCTTTATTTTTATTTTATGCCTTTTACCTTGTGGTATAATTGATAACTCGGTTGTATTCCTCTGATCAGTACAATTACAACAAAACCAGATTGATATAGTTATTTTTAGGTTTGGCTACTATTACACTAAAAACACGTTTTTACAAAATAAAGATTTTTTGCATTACCATTTTTTGTTTTCATTTTTATGCCGACAGTCACATGAAGGATTGTTTTGTTGCAAAATGAGTTGGAGTTTTTATTGGTACCATTTTGGGTCACTTAATGTTTTTTTATAGATTTTTATTGTTTTTTTGTGAGGCAGAATCACGAAGAAATAGCAATTGAGGAATTGTATTTTTTTTTGTTTTTTTTTTTTTTACTCAGTTTACGTGTATAAAAGTGATAACACTGCTTTATTCTTCGGGTCAGTAGGATTACAGTGATACCACATTTATATAGTTTTTTATGTCTTTTACATGATAAAAACAATTTAATAGAAAATAAAGAGTTTTTGCATTGCTGTATTCTGAGAGTTATAAATGTTTCTAACGGTAGCATTTTTATTTACATATGTTTTTTTAATTTTGTTTTATTCCACTTCTTTTGTCAGCTGCATGATGAAAAGACATAATTTTTGCTTTTTTTTTACGATGTTCACTGAAGGGGTTAACTAGTGTAACAGTTTCATAGATCAGATTGCTACTGATGCGGTGATACCAAAATATGTGTACTTTTTTACACAAATGTAAGTATTGATTAGAATAATTCTTTTTAAGTCTCTTTGTTCATTTTTTTTATTTTTTTTATTTTTTTTTTACTTTTTTTAAAAAAAAACTTCTTTACTTAGCTGCAACTTACTGCAATGACCGATCATTGCAATACAGTGCAGCTGTCAGAGCTGCACTGTCAAAAGCATCAGTGATCATGCTGCAAAGCATGATCTCTGAGGCTTCCTATAGTCAGGTTACCCGGAGGTCATAATGACGTCCTCGGGTTACTATGGCGATGATTAGGCCATCGCGATTACATTGCAGGAGTCTTGATCGGAGGGGAGAGGGAGCGCGATCCCTTTCCCAATGCCCTAAGTGTTGTGATCAAAATCAATTGTTTCATTTAGGGGGTTAAACAGACATGGATGGTGTGACCACCATCCTTGGCTGTGAGATCTGGGGCTCGCCTGTCATAAAAGCCAAAACCCCGATGGTGATCGTGCTGAGCACACTGGCAAAAAGTATAGACTCACCTGGCTCTGAGGATGTTCATTCAGTTGTTGACTTTTTTTTTAAAAAAAGCAGATCACAGACAAGGCACAAAACTAAAGTCATTTCAAATAACAACTTTCTGGCTTTAAGAAACCCTAAAAAAAATCATAAAAACATAATGTGCTAGCCAGTACCGGTTACTTTTCAAGACAAAACACGGAAAAATTATGGAATCACTCAATTATAAGGAAAAAACTATGGAATCATAAAAAACAAAAAAAACAAAGAACACTCCAATACATCAGTCGTATTTTGTTGCACCACCTCTGGCTTTCATAACAGCTTGCAGTCTCTGAGGCATTGACTTAATGAGTGACAAACTGTACTCTTCATCAATCTGGCTCCAACTTTCTCTGATTGCTGTAGCCAGATCAGCTTTGCAGGTTGGAGCCTTGTCATGGACCATTTTCTTTAACTTCCACCAAAGATTTTCAATTGGATTGAGATCTGGACTTTTTGCAGGCCATGTCATTGACCTTATGTGTCTTCTTTCAAGGAATGTTTTTACAGTTTTTGCTCTATGGCAGGATGCATTATCTTCTTGATAAATTATTTCATCATCCCCAAACATCCTTTCAATTGATGAAATAAGAAAAGTGTCCAAAATTTCAATGTAAACTTGGGCATTTATTGAAGATGTAATGACATCAATCTCTCAAGTGGCTTTACCTGACATGCAGCCCCATATCATCAATGACTGTGGAAATGTACATGTTCTCTTCAGGCAGTCAACTTTTTATTATTTAGCTTTTATGTATGTAAATCCCATTTCCTTTAGGCAATTTCTTACAGTCACAGACATTCATTCCAGTTTCCTCCAATTCGTTCCTCATTTGTTTTGTTGTGCATTTCCTGTTTTGGAGACATATTGCTTTAAGTTTGCTGTCTTGACGCTTTGATGTCTTCCTTGGTCTACCAGTATGTTTGCCTTTAAGAACCTTCCCATGTTGTTTGTATTTGGTCCAGATTTTAGACACAGCTGACTGTGAACAACCAACATCTTTTGCAACATTGCGTGATGAATTATCCTCTTTTAAGAGTTTGATAATCCGCTTTGTTTCAATTGACATCTCTAGTGTTGGAGCCATGATTCATGTCAGTCCACTTGGTGCAACAGCTCTCCAAGGTGTGATCACTCCTTTTTAGATGCAGACTAACGAACAGATCTTATTTGATGCAGGTGTTAGTTTTGGGAATGAAAATTTGCAGGGTGATTCCAAAATTCTTTCCTCATAATTGAGTAATTCCATAATTTTCCCCCCTGTTTGGTCTTGAAAATTAACAGTTACTGGCTAGCACATTATGTTTTCATGATTTTTTTAGTGTTTCTTAAAGCTAGAAAGTTGCCATTTGAAATGACTTTAGTTTTGTGCCATGTCTGTGATCTGCTTTTCTTTTAAACTAAAGTGAACATCCTCAGAGCCAGGTGATTCCATAATTTTTGCCAGGGGTTGTATTTGTCCTAGGATGAGAACTACTCCCTTTGTAGGACATATATGTACGGCCGAGGGAGTAAGGAGGTTAATGACTGTTTGTTGGTTTATTTAGGCTATGTTCACACTATTCGGTTTTTACCATGTTTTTGCGTGTTTTTAGGGTGCATTTTTGTTCAGAAAACTGCATGACTTTGCTTCACCAGCAAAGTCTATGAGTTTTCATTTTTGCTGTCTGCACACAGCGTTTTTTTTAGCTGCGTTTTTGTAGTACCCACAAAAACGCAGCATGTCAATTATTCCTGCGTTGTACACCCATCAAGCTCAATGAGATGTTCAAAAATGCAATGAAAAACACAAATTGCAAATACAGCTGCGTTTTTAGTCATAGAAACGCAAGGGGTGGGTAGTACAGTGACGTGTAGAGAAAGAGGATTCCTTTTGTTGGTAAACATAGAAGGGTGAATCCTCGCGGTACCACCACCCCTGCTTCCACCGGGAGGTGGAAGCAGCTGCGAAATAAAAAGTGAACAGTAGAAAAAAAAAAATCTCATACTCACCTGTCTGCAGACTCCCGGGACACGTCCGATGGCTGCAGGACCTGCCGGTAATCAGTTGATGCAGTCACCTGACGGCATCAGCTGATAGTATAAGTCCAGCGGTGAGACTGGCTTTTTAATCACCCGGCCAGCTTAAACTATCAGCTGATGCTGTCAGGTGACCGCATCACTGATTACTGTCGGGTCCTGCAGCGATCCGACGGGAGTCTGCACAGATGTGTGTAGTTGTAGTTTTTTTTTTTTCTACTGATGCATCAGCTGATTGTATAAACGCCGTTTATACAATCAGCTGATGTGTCATGTGATTCACATCCTTGAACCTGACACATCAGCTGATCGCTTTGCCTTTTTTCCGGCAAACCGATCAGATGATATTGGATCCAGATTGGACATTGTGGGACCCTTGACCCAGGATTACTGCGGAGGGGGGGCTTTCTTTATTTCAATAAAGATGGAGTCACTAATTGTGTTGTATTTTATTTCTAATAAAAATATTTTTCTCTCTGTTATATTTTTTTTATCTTTACTAGAAATTCATGGTTGCCATGTCTAATATTGGCGTGACACCATGAATTTCAGGCTTAGGGCCAGTTGATAATACACAATTAGCCCTAACCCCATTATTACCTAGCGAGCCACCTGGCATCAGGGCAGCTGGAAGAGTTGGATACAGTGCCAGAGGATGGCGCTTCTATGAAAGCGCCATTTTCTGGGGGGCTGCGGACTGCAAACTGCAGGGGGGGTGCACAGAAAGCTTGGGCAACCTGCGCTGTGGATTCCAATCCCCAGCTGCCTAGTTGTACCTGGCTGGACACAAAAACGGGGCGAAGCCCACGTCATTTTTTTTTTAATTAGTTCATGAAATTCATGAACTAATGAAAAAAAAGGGCTGCCCTATATTTTTTCCTGGTTCCCAGCCAAGTACAAATAGGCAGCTGGGGATTGGGGGCAGCCGTACCTGCCTGATGTACCTAGCTAGCATACAAAAGTATGCTGAAGCACACGTCATTTTTTTTTTTTTACGTTTTTGTGCAAAAAACTCCTGCATACAGAGCCTTGTAGTTCTGCAGCTGGTGTCTGCTCTCCTGTATACACTAGTGCAGGGTTCCCCAACTCCAGTCCTCGAGGGCCGCCAACAGTGCATGTTTTCAGGATTTCTTTAGCATTGCATGGGTGTTGGAATCATCACCTGTGCAGGTGATTAAATTATCACATGTGCAATACTAAGGAAATCCTGAAAACATGCACTGTTGGCGGCCCTCAAGGACTGGAGTTAGGGACCCATGCACTAGTGGATGAAGTTTGCTGAGTCTTGTAGTTCTGCTCCCCTGCCTCTCCCTCCAGCATGCAGTACTGGATGGAGCATGCTGAGCCTTGTAGTTCTGCAGCTGCTGTCTGCTCTCCTGGATACACTAGGGGTGAATGAAGGAGAACAGATTATAGCAGGAAATTATAGCAGATCTTTTTTTTCTTCACCTAATGGCATTGTTCACTGATAAAAAAAATGCATAAAAACTCAGTGAACAAAAATGCAGCAAAACGCAGCCAAGAACACATGCGTTTTGCGTTTATGTGCATTTTTTAGCGGGCAGAAACGCAGCATTTTTGATGCCACAAAAAAATGTTAGGTGCACACATACCCTTACAGTGCACCTGAAAAATACATTATTATGCCAGCTGTACAATGACTACTTTACATTGTAACAAAAGGGTGCTTTACATGCTGCGATATCGGTATCGATATTGCTAGCGAGCGTACCCGCCCCCGTCGTTTGTGCATCGCGGGCAAATCGCATGCGAAAACAAAACAGCTGGACAAGGAAAAAGAGGACACACAGATATATAAGTATATGCAAGGAAACATCGATTCCATTATTGTGCAACTTGAGCCCTGCTCATTTTAGGCTTCCAATCTGGATAAATTGCCTGAGCTCGCCACGTACGCCTTGGGGATCTTGTCGTGTCCTGCAGCCAGCGTTCTCTCGGAACCTGTCTTCAGTGCTGCTGGGGGTCTGCTGGCAGATAAGCACACGTGTCTGTCCACTGACAATGTGGACATGGCTTTCAGAGGACTTTTCTTCCCCTGGCCAGCTAGGGGAGGCGAAAGGCACGCGTATTTTTGAGAGTGCTTCATGCAAAGCATCTTTTTCTTTTTCAAAAGGGGGCTCAACCGATGCCAGTCAAGTGGGGTGTGTGTGGCCCAGTTAGTGGAAACGAGGGAGACTGTGGTTGGAGTCCCCTCGCTGTGTTTCTAAAAGAACCAAGATGAACAAGTCATGGCTTTCAGAGGACTTTTCTTCCCCTGGGTCATCCAGGGGACGGGAAAGGCCCGCGTATTTTTGAGAGTGCTTCATGCAAAGCATCTTTTTCTTTTTCAAAAGGGGGCTCAACCGATGCCAGTCAAGTGGGGTGTGTGTGGCCCAGTTAGTGGAAACGAGGGAGACTGTGGTTGGAGTCCCCTCGCTGTGTTTCTAAAAGAACCAAGATGAACAAGTCATGGCTCTCAGAGGACTTTTCTTCCCCTGGGTCAGCTAGGGGACGGGAAAGGCACGCGTATTTTTGAGAGTGCTTCATGCAAAGCATCTTTTTCTTTTTCAAAAGGGGGCTCAACCGATGCCAGTCAAGTGGGGTGTGTGTGGCCCAGTTAGTGGAAACGAGGGAGACTGTGGTTGGAGTCCCCTCGTTGTGTTTCTAAAAGAACCAAGATGAACAAGTCATGGCTTTCAGAGGACTTTTCTTCCCCTGGGTCAGCCAGGGGACGGGAAAGGCACGCGTATTTTTGAGAGTGCTTCATGCAAAGCATCTTTTTCTTTTTCAAAAGGGGGCTCAACCGATGCCAGTCAAGTGGGGTGTGTGTGGCCCAGTTAGTGGAAACGAGGGAGACTGTGGTTGGAGTCCCCTCGCTGTGTTTCTAAAAGAACCAAGATGAACAAGTCATGGCTCTCAGAGGACTTTTCTTCCCCTGGGTCAGCCAGGGGACGGGAAAGGCACGCGTATTTTTGAGAGTGCTTCATGCAAAGCATCTTTTTCTTTTTCAAAAGAGGGCTCAACCGATGCCAGTCAAGTGGGGTGTGTGTGGCCCAGTTAGTGGAAATGAGGGAGACTGTGGTTGGAGTCCCCTCGCTGTGTTTCTAAAAGAACCAAGATGAACAAGTCATGGCTTTCAGAGGACTTTTCTTCCCCTGGGTCATCCAGGGGATGGGAAAGGCACGCGTATTTTTGAGAGTGCTTCATGCAAAGCATCTTTTTCTTTTTCAAAAGGGGGCTCAACCGATGCCAGTCAAGTGGGGTGTGTGTGGCCCAGTTAGTGGAAACGAGGGAGACTGTGGTTGGAGTCCCCTCGCTGTGTTTCTAAAAGAACCAAGATGAACAAGTCATGGCTTTCAGAGGACTTTTCTTCCCCTGGGTCAGCCAGGGGACGGGAAAGGCACGCGTATTTTTGAGAGTGCTTCATGCAAAGCATCTTTTTCTTTTTCAAAAGGGGGCTCAACCGATGCCAGTCAAGTGGGGTGTGTGTGGCCCAGTTAGTGGAAACGAGGGAGACTGTGGTTGGAGTCCCCTCGCTGTGTTTCTAAAAGAACCAAGATGAACAAGTCATGGCTTTCAGAGGACTTTTCTTCCCCTGGGTCATCCAGGGGATGGGAAAGGCACGCGTATTTTTGAGAGTGCTTCATGCAAAGCATCTTTTTCTTTTTCAAAAGGGGGCTCAACCGATGCCAGTCAAGTGGGGTGTGTGTGGCCCAGTTAGTGGAAACGAGGGAGACTGTGGTTGGAGTCCCCTCGCTGTGTTTCTAAAAGAACCAAGATGAACAAGTCATGGCTTTCAGAGGACTTTTCTTCCCCTGGGTCATCCAGGGGACGGGAAAGGCATGCGTATTTTTGAGAGTGCTTCATGCAAAGCATCTTTTTCTTTTTCAAAAGGGGGCTCAACCGATGCCAGTCAAGTGGGGTGTGTGTGGCCCAGTTAGTGGAAACGAGGGAGACTGTGGTTGGAGTCCCCTTACTGTGTTTTACATGCTTTTAGTAGGGCATGACATGGCTTAGAGGTTGACTTTCAGCATCTGGAAACTGTTGGCTACCAAAATGCTGCCTTTCCAACCTTTTTAACCGAGGATTTTCGAGACCTTATGCCCATCGCAGTGCCCCAAGAGCCGATGCCCAGGCGCCACTCCTTCTCCAACAAAGGCGTGCACGCGCTACACCAGCATGTCGCACTAAACATCACTGATTCCTTGAGAAACTCTGTGTGACAGGGTGCATTTCACCACAGATAATTGGCCCAGTAAGCATGGACAGGGGCGTTACATGTCGCTGACTGGGCAATGGGTTACTGTGGGGAGAGATGGAGAAGGGTCTGCTGTACAAGTCTTGCCGTCCCCACGAGTTGTTTCAATCCTTCTTCTGTATGTAGAAGTTAATACACTGCTTCTGCCTCTTCAACCTTGTGTGGGTTCTCCACCTTGGCGCAAACCCTGTGTGGTCAGGCCACCCTTCCTTGCAACTGCGCACAAGGAATACTGTTACGAGGGGGACCCGGGGAAGCGTGCCAAGATGGGATATGGACTGCTTCCGCCGGTCAAGGTCCACTGTGCGGTGTAAGGGACCGCCGCTATGGTGGGTGAAGAGTGAGCGGGTTGCTGCTAGCGATCGTCTGGAATGTCACAGACGATCTATGTACACCGATCTGCCCTAACCCGTGAGGGTTGTATGGCACAGATCTCACGGCTCGTTGTACCTGTTGCATGGGGAAGCACAGAGGAGCCCACGCACGTGTGCCAGTGGAAGTCACGAGAATATGGCACGAGGGTAGCACAGAGGTGCCCACGCACGTGTGCTTTCAATAACCAGGTGAGTCCAATGGAGACTTGAGGAGCTCACCTGGGACAGGAACACGGCCTGTTGACGGGGGTACTGCCGGAGCAGCAAGGCAGGAACACGGCCTGCAAACGAGGTACTGCCGGAGCAGCAAGGGCCAAGCCCACAAGAGAGAGTAATGCCTGAGCAGTGGCGTGGCAGCTTGCTGCCAGACATCCAAACATAGAAGGACGGTCGCGCGCCGCCATGATGGCAGGGGGAGCTTTTAAGGAGGTGCAGCTCCACCCGAGGGCGGGCGCGAGGCGGAGATGACGGACTTGACCCAATCAGGGTCCATGACGTCCCAGCCTGGCCAGTCAGGATTCACCACGTCACCAGCCTTGTCATCAAGCCGTGTGACGTCAGTGAGCGAATCAGGACCCACCACGCATTGCACATGCTCACCCTCCTGCCTCTGGGAAATAGAGGCGGGATCCTCGGTCTCACAATGTGCAGAGATAACGGGAATCTCACTGCTTCCCTGAGCAGTAAACCTCTGCACATTGCGCAGCCTCGCAGACCTTCGGGGCCGCTGAGCAGAAGAGTCTGCGGCAGGCCAGGAATGGGAGACCGCTTCACTCCTTGTAACAGGAGAACCACTAGGTGTCACCCTTCTGCTGCCTCTCTGAGAAGGTATCTCCTGCACACTGCGCAGTCTGGCAGACCTTCGGCGCTGCTGAGCAGGAGTGCTCGTGGCAGGCAAGGAATGGGAGACTGCCTCAGTCCTTGCCTCAGGAGAGCCACGAGATGTAACATTACCCCCCCGTCTAGGCCCCCCCCCCTGTCCGTGCTCGAAGGCCGCTATCAAACCCGGGGCGTGGATATGATCCTCCAACTCCCAGGATCTATGCTCCGGACCACGGCCGGCCCACTCCACGAGGTAGTACCTTTTGCCCTGTATGACTTTTGTCTCCACAAGTTTTGCCACCTCAGGGTCGTCGGACGGGGAGTCGGTTTGAGCCGGCAGGGACCCCGAGAATTTATTAAGTCGTACGGGTTTCAGGAGGGACACGTGAAAGGTGTTGGCTATAGCCCAGCGTGGAGGGAGCTGGAGTCGATATGCCACTGGGTTTACCTGCTGTAGTACTTTAAACGGACCCAGATACCTAGGGGCGAATTTGGCTTCCTGTACCCGTAGGTTAACATTCTTAGAGGACAGCCATACTAGGTCACCAGGGGCGAAGGATGGTGCAGGGCGGCGGCGAACATCAGCCGTTGTCACCATCCGGTCTTTAGCCCTTTTAAGAGCCTCTTGGGTGTCATCCCAGATCTCCCGGGCCTTGGTCGCCCAATCCTCCACTCTAGTATCGGGTGACGTAATGGGCATCGGAACCGGGATTCTGGGATGTTGTCCGTTATTGAGTAGGAACGGAGTCTGGCCAGAGGATTCATGGACCGAATTGTTAATGGCAAATTCGGCCCAAGGAAGGAGGTTAGCCCAGTTGTCGTGGTGCGCGGATATAAAATGGCGGAGGTAAGTTACCAAGGTCTGATTAGTCCTCTCCACTAGTCCATTGGTCTCGGGATGGTATGCGGAGGAGATGTTCAGCTCTATCTGCAGGAGCTTACAGAGCTCTCTCCAGAAGCGAGACGCGAACTGGGGACCCCGGTCGCTCACCACCTTGTCAGGCATGCCATGCAACCTAAATACATGCCGAATGAACAAGGTGGCGAGAGCACGTGACGTCGGGAGTCGTGGGAGAGGCACCAAGTGGACCATTTTAGAGAAGTGGTCCGTGATGACCCATACGACCCTGTGCCCTGCTGACTTGGGCAGATCTCCCAGGAAGTCCATCCCTACCATTTCCCAGGGACGATCCGTCACTGGCAGTGGGTGAAGAAGACCTGCCGGTCTCTGCCGGGACGGCTTATTCCGAGCACACGACATACAGGCTCCCACATATTCCTGTATGTCCTGGGGTAGTCTCGGCCACCAATAATGCCTGGTCACCAGGTCTCTGGTCCTTTTGACCCCGAAGTGACCCCCGACCTTGGAGGCATGGGCCCACGATAGCACCTCGTTCCGTAGTTCAGGGGGAACGAGGGTTTTGCCAGGTGGCACCTGGTCCAAAGAAGTGGGAGTGACCATCCTCAAGCTGTCCGGGGGTAGTATAAGACGAGGCTCCTCCTCCAACACAACCATACAACGTGACAAGGCATCGGCCTGTACGTTCTTCTCACCGGCCAGGTGGCGGATAATAAAGCGGAACCGGGAGAAGAATAAAGACCAACGGGCCTGCCTTGGGTTCAGGCGTTGTGCTGTCTGGAGGTATGTGAGGTTTTTGTGGTCAGAAAAAACCTCAAATGGATGCTTCGCACCCTCCAGGAGATGCCGCCATTCCTGGAATGCTAGTTTCATCGCCAGTAACTCCCTATCCCCTATGGAGTAGTTCCTCTCGGCCGGAGAAAAGGTCTTGGAGAAAAAGAAACACGGATGTTTCCTTCCTCGTTCGTTTTTCTGGTACAGGACTGCACCTGCACCGACCGAAGAGGCGTCTACCTCCAGTAGGAAGGGTTTGGAGATGTCTGGACGATGAAGGATGGGAGCTCTGGAGAAGTGAGTTTTGAGAGTGTGAAATGCCTCTACCGTTTCCCGTGTCCATGCTTTGGGATTAGCGCCCTTGCGGGTAAGGGCAATGATGGGTGCTGCCACCGTCGAGAAGTTGGGAATGAACTGGCGATAATAATTGATAAACCCCAAGAATCGCTGGATCGCCTTCAGCGAGCGGGGCTCAGGCCAGTTCATCACTGTCTCCAACTTCCCCGGATCCATTGCTAACCCCTGACTGGACACTATGTACCCCAGGAACGGCAAGGATTCCTGTTCAAAAATGCACTTTTCCAGCTTAGCATATAACGAATGGGTGCGGAGCCTCTTAAGTACTCGGATGACATCCCTCCGATGGGTGGTAAGATCGGGGGAGAAGATAAGAATGTCATCCAGGTATGCAACCACGGAAAGATACAAATCCCGGAAAATGTCATTCACAAAGTCTTGAAATACGGCGGGGGCATTGCAGAGTCCGAAGGGCATTACTAGATACTCGTAGTGACCGTCCCTGGTGTTAAAGGCGGTCTTCCACTCATCGCCCTTTCGGACTCGCACTAGATTATACGCCCCGCGTAGATCCAGCTTTGTGAAGACCTTTGCCCCGCGGAATCGATCAAATAGCTCAGTAATGAGGGGCAAAGGGTATTTGTTCTTGATTGTGATTGCATTTAATCCCCTGTAATCGATACAGGGGCGCAGATCCCCTTCCTTCTTCTGCACAAAAAAGAACCCTGCACCAGCCGGTGAAATAGACTTGCGAATGAACCCCTTCGCCAGGCTGTCCTGAATATATTTGGACATAGCCTCCGTCTCTGGAGCAGAGAGTGGATACACTCTGCCCCTGGGGGGCTCGGAGCCTGGCTTCAGGTCTATTCGGCAATCATATGGCCGGTGGGGAGGAAGAGTATCTGCGGCCCTTTTGGAAAAGACATCCCTGTAGGCCTCATAAGGTGTCGGTAAACCCGGCCCCTCAGTATTCCCTGAGGACCCAACCGACCTAATGGTAGCGGGTGGTTCGGTAGTCACGAGGTGCTCTCTACAGGATCCTGCCCAGGATGAGATCTCCCCTGTTGCCCAGTTGAGTATAGGAGCATGCTGTCTCAACCAGGGAAGGCCCAGTAGGATCTCATCCGTCCCCCGTGGAAGCACCAGGAAGGACACCTGCTCATGGTGTCCCGGTGGTACATCCATCCTGAGAGGGATGGTGATCTGGGTGATAGGATCGAGTAGTATGGACCCGTCGACTACCCGGACCCTGAGTGGCTTGGGCAACAGAACCAGGGGAACTGAGTATCGGGTTGCCAGGGAGGTCGAGATGAAATTGCCTTCAGCGCCTGAGTCCAAGCAAGCCAGGGCAGAGAAGAGAGTAGTGCCGAACTGCAACTGGGCGCTGATAGTCAACCTAGAGGGAGAAGTAGCGTCTAGAGTCCCCCCTCTGATAGAAACTAGACGCTGTCTTTTCCCGACGGTTTGGGACATCGGGTAGCTATGTGTCCCCTCTGCCCACAGGAAAAGCAAATGACACAAGACCGAGAACCTGGGGCAGAGGAGACCACCTTGGACACCTCCATTGACTCCACGGAGTCGCCTACAGGACTGGCTGGGGGACCTGTCTGATGGAAGACGGGAGTCAGACGCTTTTTAGGCCGAGAAGACGTGGGTGCTGAAGAGACCTCGAGCCTTCGCTCCGCCTGGCGGATGTCTATGCGAGAGGCAACCTGAATCAAGGACTCTAAAGTGGCGGGCACCTCACGTGTGGCCAGTGCGTCTTTGACAAACCCTGCCAGGCCCTCCCAAAACACAGGGACAAGGACCTTATCCGGCTGTGACGGGGTATGCAACAGAGCAGTGAGGGACGCCAGGCCAAGGAACAATCCAAAGGGCTTTATTGGAACCACAAAGAATAAGCAGCAAACATAAATATAAATCCTTCAAATCTGCAAGGAGTCCACAACAGAAAAACAAAAGATCCAGGGGCACCGCCTGGTATTCCGATGCCAGGGGAATTAGGGCAATGGTCCTTATATGAGTTCCTTGAGTCCAACAGGTGAACAACAAAACGCAATCCCACGTGGCCGCGGATCTCCAGTCTGTAACAGTCCACACACACAGACCCCAGGATCCAGCCTCAGCTATGGATCCTAGTCCTTCTCCAGCCGAGCTCCAACTAACTGAACTAACATGTTCATCTCTCCTGGGATCAGCCCCTTAGTTGGGCACACCTCCCCCTGGCCATTTGATGCATGAATGGACTTTAGACTGCTGGCTCTGTTCTGTTTACCAAGTTGTAGATTGGAGAAGTCCCATGTTGAGAAGAACAATAGATATGCAACCCCCACCAAATCAATGACAATAGCTATTGCTGAAGCCTGAGTGCAATATGATACAGGCTGGGGGAAGGTATAGTCACTTACATCCCAAGACATAGTATTACAGCAAATACAGTGAGAAGGTAAAATACATCACATGGCATCTTATACAAAAATATGGAATGCAGAAAACTACATACATCATGACAATTCCTTCCCCTCCCAACTTGTGTACGTACTAGGGACCTCTACAGGTCACTGGTTAAGTACACACAGGCAGAGCGTTACTTATATGTGGCTTCATGCAGCCACGAATTGGCATCGTAGCTCTCCCACATCATTGCCCAGGAGAACAGCTGCAGGCAGACCCCCCATCACCCCAACCACACATCGCCTGACTCCAAAACCAAAGTTCAGATCCACAGTGGCTGTGGGAATAGTCCTCCATTGTCCACCAGCCAGTTCAATGACAATCCCAGGTCCTCTATGGATTGCCTCAGGCCGAACCACTCGGGGATCAGCCAGTGTGAGGAAAGCACCCGAGTCACAGAATCCAACAAGTCTCTGTCCATCCAGCACAACCTCCTGCAAGTGCTTACCTCGATGAGCAGAAGTCGTCATAACTGCAGGTCGCACCCCGTAAACTCCTGGTGGTGCAACATGGGGGGCTGAGTCACTAGGCCAGTCCTCACATAACGGTGCCACATCTTCCTCCATGGCACTGGGCTGTAAATAATTAACAATCCGATTGGGCGCAGGATCAGTCCTCATTTGAACAGCTGGGCAGGAGACTTGCCGATGCCCTGGCTGTCCACATTGATAGCATCTGAGCTGGGTCTCCCTCCATCCAAGGCGTCCTCTTGGGTAAGGGGTAGGGGAACTTGGAGGCCGGCTCCCACCTGAAGGTGCTGTAGGGGTTTGAGGATGATTCCTCCATGGGCTGGCTGGGCATGAGGCCTGCAAATGCCCGGGATGCCTACAAACATAACACCTGCGCTCTGTTACTTCCTCTCCCCGGCGTATTCCAGAAAGTGCAGTAGAAGCAACTGGAGGCACATTAACACGGGTATCAACATGTGGTGGCTTAGAGGAACGGGGAACAATGGGGACAGAATAACTGGGGGCATCCGGTGTTGTGGAGCTGTTAGGCGTCTCTCCATCCTCCAACAGAACCCTCCACTGAGGCTTGATGGTGAGAGCCTCATCAGCGAGAGCAGCAGCTTCCTCCACTGTCGCTGGTTTTCTCTCACGCACCCATTCCCGGATCTCAGCGGGGCACTGGGCAAAGAATTGTTCTTTTAGGATGACCTGCAGGAAGGTCTCCCAAGATAAGGCCTCCTCTGCCTCCAGCCAGCGATTACATATTTGTTTGAGTCTATGAGCATATATCTTAAAAGACACTTCCCCATCACAGGCTAAAGCACGGAACTGAGTCCTGTAAGTGTCTGGGGTCACAGCATAATGTTCTAGAATAGTCTGTTTAATATCCGCATACTCACAGTTCCACCGAGGGTCCATAGCTCTATAGGCTTCAGCAGCTCCCCCCTCTAGGAGCCCAACCAGATGCCGGACACGCTCCCTGTCCGGGACTTCCATTAATCGACACTGATGCTCAAAGTCCTGGAAGAAGCCCTCAATGTCGCCTGCAGCCTCATTAAACGGCTTAAAGTCTTTGCGGGACACCCTGGGAAGTTCCCTCATGATGGGTGCTAGGGTTACAGTCTGTCTGGAACCTCTCGCGGCTTCCACAGCGAGCTGCTTATCCAGCAATGCCATCTCCTCCATCCTGCGCTCCTTCTCTTCAGCTCCACGCATGGCCTCCCTCTTATCTTCTATGGTGGCCTCATCTCCAAGCAGTGCCATCTTTTCCTTGTACCACACAACCCATTGACTTTTTTGGGTATTCACCTCCAGCTCCCGTCTTTCCTCCCTTTGCTGTGAGGATCCTTCCTCCACGTCATTTTGCGAGCAGACTCCTTCTAGCGCCTCAATCAGCTGCTCCTTGGAGAGTCCTTTGAAACGAACTCCTACTTCACGGGCCTTTGATTGCAGGCTCCCCAAAGTCCAGGTCTTGTACTCTGCAGTGCTGGTTCCTGATGTTGAGCCATTGTCCTCCATTCCTTCTGCTCTGATCCCAGCGCTGCCAACCAGTTTGTGACGGGGTATGCAACAGAGCAGTGAGGGACGCCAGGCCAAGGAACAATCCAAAGGGCTTTATTGGAACCACAAAGAATAAGCAGCAAACATAAATATAAATCCTTCAAATCTGCAAGGAGTCCACAACAGAAAAACAAAAGATCCAGGGGCACCGCCTGGTATTCCGATGCCAGGGGAATTAGGGCAATGGTCCTTATATGAGTTCCTTGAGTCCAACAGGTGAACAACAAAACGCAATCCCACGTGGCCGCGGATCTCCAGTCTGTAACAGTCCACACACACAGACCCCAGGATCCAGCCTCAGCTATGGATCCTAGTCCTTCTCCAGCCGAGCTCCAACTAACTGAACTAACATGTTCATCTCTCCTGGGATCAGCCCCTTAGTTGGGCACACCTCCCCCTGGCCATTTGATGCATGAATGGACTTTAGACTGCTGGCTCTGTTCTGTTTACCAAGTTGTAGATTGGAGAAGTCCCATGTTGAGAAGAACAATAGATATGCAACCCCCACCAAATCAATGACAATAGCTATTGCTGAAGCCTGAGTGCAATATGATACAGGCTGGGGGAAGGTATAGTCACTTACATCCCAAGACATAGTATTACAGCAAATACAGTGAGAAGGTAAAATACATCACATGGCATCTTATACAAAAATATGGAATGCAGAAAACTACATACATCATGACACCGGCCAGTCCAGCTCTGCGGCCAGTGTCCTAAAGTGTACAGCAAAGTCCCCGACTGAAGCAGACCCTTGCCGAAGTCGTAGGAGGCGCAGCGCGGAATCGTGGGTGACTTGAGGCCCGAGGAACACCATTCTCATGGCCCCAAGATAAGCTGCTAAGTTATTCACCACACGATCTCCGCGCTCCCACAACGGCGTGGACCACTTCAGCGCTCTCCCTGTGAGCAGGGACTGGACGAAGGCTACCCTCGCCTTCTCGGTAGCGTAAAGAGTCGCGGACAGCTCTAAGTAGGTGGTAACCTGGTTTATAAAACCACGGCACTCAGAGCTGTTGCCGCTAAAGCGCTCTGGAAGCGCAAGGCGAGGAGACCTTCCGCCCAATAGCACAGCCTGGGTAGCCGCCTGGGTGGCGACTGTCGTCAGAGTAGTCTTATCGGAGGAAGACTGCTCCACTGCTGCCAATCGTGACTCCAACTGCTGCACATAACGCAGCAACTGCTGCTGCTCTTCAGCCATAGCCAGACCTTTGGCGCGACCGTAATGTTACGAGGGGGACCCGGGAAAGCGTGCCAAGATGGGAAATGGACTGCTTCCGCCGGTCAAGGTCCACTGTGCGGTGTAAGGGACCGCCGCTATGGTGGGTGAAGAGTGAGCGGGTTGCTGCTAGCGATCGTCTGGAATGTCACAGACGATCTATGTACACCGATCTGCCCTAACCCGTGAGGGTTGTATGGCACAGATCTCACGGCTCGGTGTACCTGTTGCACGGGGAAGCACAGAGGTGCCCACGCACGTGTGCCAGTGGAAGTCACGAGAATATGGCACGAGGGTAGCACAGAGGTGCCCACGCACGTGTGCTTTCAATAACCAGGTGAGTCCAATGGAGACTTGAGGAGCTCACCTGGGACAGGAACACGGCCTGTTGACGGGGGTACTGCCGGAGCAGCAAGGCAGGAACACGGCCTGCAAACGAGGTACTGCCGGAGCAGCAAGGGCCAAGCCCACAAGAGAGAGTAATGCCTGAGCAGTGGCGTGGCAGCACGCTGCCAGACATCCAAACATAGAAGGACGGTCGCGCGCCGCCATGATGGCAGGGGGAGCTTTTAAGGAGGTGCAGCTCCACCCGAGGGCGGGCGTGAGGCGGAGATGACGGACTTGACCCAATCAGGGTCCACGACGTCCCAGCCTGGCCAGTCAGGATTCACCACGTCACCAGCCTTGTCATCAAGCCGTGTGACGTCAGTGAGCGAATCAGGACCCACCACGCATTGCACATGCTCACCCTCCTGTGTTACGAGGGGGACCCGGGGAAGCGTGCCAAGATGGGAAATGGACTGCATCCGCCGGTCAAGGTCCACTGTGCGGTGTAAGGGACCGCCGCTATGGTGGGTGAAGAGTGAGCGGGTTGCTGCTAGCGATCGTCTGGAATGTCACAGACGATCTATGTACACCGATCTGCCCTAACCCCTGAGGGTCGTATGGCACAGATCTCACGGCTCGGTGTACCTGTTGCACGGGGAAGCACAGAGGTGCCCACGCACGTGTGCCAGTGGAAGTCACGAGAATATGGCACGAGGGTAGCACAGAGGTGCCCACGCACGTGTGCTTTCAATAACCAGGTGAGTCCAATGGAGACTTGAGGAGCTCACCTGGGACAGGAACACGGCCTGTTGACGGGGGTACTGCCGGAGCAGCAAGGCAGGAACACGGCCTGCAAACGAGGTACTGCCGGAGCAGCAAGGGCCAAGCCCACAAGAGATAGTAATGCCTGAGCAGTGGCGTGGCAGCACGCTGCCAGACATCCAAACATAGAAGGACGGTCGCGCGCCGCCATGATGGCAGGGGGAGCTTTTAAGGAGGTGCAGCTCCACCCGAGGGCGGGCGCGAGGCGGAGATGATGGACTTGACCCAATCAGGGTCCACGACGTCCCAGCCTGGCCAGTCAGGATTCACCACGTCACCAGCCTTGTCATCAAGCCGTGTGACGTCAGTGAGCGAATCAGGACCCACCACGCATTGCACATGCTCACCCTCCTGCCTCTGGGAAATAGAGGCGGGATCCTCGGTCTCACAATGTGCAGAGATAACGGGGATCTCACTGCTTCCCTGAGCAGTAAACCTCTGCACATTGCGCAGCCTCGCAGACCTTCGGGGCCGCTGAGCAGGAGAGTCTGCGGCAGGCCAGGAATGGGAGACCGCTTTACTCCTTGTAACAGGAGAACCACTAGGTGTCACCCTTCTGCTGCCTCTCTGAGAAGGTATCTCCTGCACACTGCGCAGTCTGGCAGACCTTCGGCGCTGCTGAGCAGGAGTGCTCGTGGCAGGCAAGGAATGGGAGACTGCCTCAGTCCTTGCCTCAGGAGAGCCACGAGATGTAACAGAATACCACACACCTCCTTACTATGCTGGCAGCAGAGCTCAATGCCATCAGGCGGTCAAAGGTTTACTTTGAAATGTATGGGAAATGTGAGTCACACCACTGAGAAGTTGTGGACGGTTAGCTCTGGAGACCGAGTTTCATCAATGGTTGTCTCCACTCAACCAGCAGCCAGGGAAGGCCGGGTGCGACAATGATGCAAACATGGGTGCAGCCCTTCGCTGTGACAATGTGACACACGTGCCTTGTGTGGTTCACGTGTTGAACCTGGTTGTCCAGCAATTTTTAAAGCACTATCCTGGCCCACATGGCCTTCTGCAGAGAGCACGGTGTAACGCCTTCCTTGATCCACACACTAAGATGGGCTGTAAATGATAGGCTAGAGGGAAGCCACTCACCAAGCAGGACCCCTAGAACCCTGAAACCCTTTAACCCCTATACAGGGATTAGGAATTACACAGGGCCCAAGGTGATCAATACCTGTGGAAGGCTGCAGTTCCAGAGAATAGTAGTCAGGCAGGGTCAAAACATTAATTGAGGAACAGGAACAGAATGGGACGGCCAGGACTTAATCAGAGAAAACAAGCAGAGGTGAAATGCGGATCGGCCAACAAGGTACATAAACAGCAAGCAGGAAAAGTAGTCAGGTAACAAGCACACAAAATCATAAAACTGAACTGGGGGTAAAATTAACCAGAGGTTCATAGCTATGTCTGGCAGTGGTCTGCAGACAGGATGGGCATAAAAAAGGGTGTGGTGTCTTCCCATTAATTGTAGCTGAATGATGGTATTTCATCTGTGAGATACCCACCAGCTACATTCAGCCAGAGATTCTGCATCTGTCAAGGTAATGCAGCCCAGTGGGTGAGCATAACCTGCGTCCACCTGCGCCGCTGGCATCGACTCCTCTCCCATCATCAGCACTATGCATGAAAGGAACACGTAGTCACCTGGCGACCGGAGTACAAATTGACGGAGCGTACTCCGTTGGTGACTTAACAGCCGTGTGCGGCAATGATGCAAACCTGGCTGCGGGATATCGTCAGGGCAATGTGACACACGTGGCTTGTATGGCTCACGTGTTGAACCTAATTCTCCAGCAATTTTTAAAACACCATCCCGGCCTACATGGCCTTGTGCAGCGGGCACGCTCGCTATGTGCTCACTTCCATCGTGCGCACACAGCAGCTCAACAACTTTCGTCGCTACAGAAGTCTTTAGGTCTGGTGGTTAAACGCCTGAAATGCGATGTGCCGACACGCAGGAATTTGAATCTGCACATGTTGCAGCGTTTGTGGCAGCACCGCCGAACCCTGCTGCAATACGTTATGACATATAGCCTGGGATAACTTGATCCAGAGGTGGTGCAGATCACTCTGCTGGAGTGGTGTCAGATCAAGGACCTATGCACCCTGCTACACAGTTTGCAAATGTCGACGAAGATGTTTAGCACTGGCAATGTCATTCTCAGCGTGACAATTCTAGTCATCTACATGATGGAGCACACTGTAATTATTATTCGGAGTCAGGTGTTGGGACAAGAGGAAGGGGAGGAAGTACAGGAGGAGTCATATGCGGAAGGGATAACAAGATCTACGAGGTCCAGATGGTCAGCGGCACCTATGCGGCAGTCATGGTGAGGGAGAGGGATTAACAAGGGCGCATAGTATCAGCAAAAAGTGTTGAGGAAGGTGCAGGAGCCCATGAAGAAATGGAGGACGAACTTGCGATGGGCATGGAAGACTCAGCAGATGAGTGAGAGCTTGCTCACATTTCGGTTGTACGAGGTTGTGGGGAGAGGGCAGAGGAAGGAGGCACGATTCTCACCTCTCTGCCACCAACACACCAAGGACTTGGTCCTCCTGGATGCACAAGACACATGAGCGCCTTCTTGCTGCACTACCTACAACATGACCCTCGGATTGTACGAATTCAAAGTAATCCTGACTACTGGGTTGCCACACTGTTAGATCCCCGGTACAAGACAAAATTTGGCGAAATAATTCCTGCCATAGAAATGGACGCACGTATACAGGAGTATCTGCAGAATGTGGTACGCAATCTTAGATCTGCTTTTCCATTAAACACCAGTGCTGCACAGAGTGAATCTCAACGCTTTGTCATGGATAGGAGGAAATGGTCTTTTACTTGTCCACATCTGAGGGACCGAGGGCTGGCTGCTGTGCTGAGATGGCGTTGAGTACGGTGTCCCTGCAGAGTAGCACTTTTGGTCATATACCAAAATGAGTTGAAAAAGGACAGATGCTGGTGGAAAGGGGAACAGGTGTGTTGGAAAGGGGAAAAAGTTTTGGTCCGTGGATTTGGTGGTTAAGCAACAGTAACATTTGCGGAAGAAACACCATCTGTTACAGTGGGACTGGCAGATTTGGATAAGGTGGTATATACTATGTTACCGCTATATAACGAAAATTAATAAGAAAAGAAAGAGAAAGGTATATATCCCCATCAGTAGTCAGTGTCCACCGTGCTCCCAGTTGGAAAAGGAGAGGTTGGCAACTGAAAGGTTTGGTGGAGGATACAGAGCTGTGTGGCTATGAAACTAATAGTAGGCTGAACCGAGTTAGACGCCATTCGGATCTGGAGACTGGGAGCCCTGTTAGCGTCACAGGGTCCACATGCCCACCCAGCCCAGGAACTCCCTGTTAACAACACAGGGGCCATTGAGTACGCTGACCGTGTGCGTAGGGGCCACACCTGTGGACAGCAGGCGCATCAGCAGCAGCAGGCCTGTTAATGCCACTGGGCTGCACAAGCAGGACTGGTAGGACAGGAGCTGGTCTTAACCGTTCTGCGATACCAACTGTGGTGGTGGCCTGCATCGACGCCCTATCCCTGCCTACCTCTGGCCTAAAGCCGCAATGGGTTCAACACATGGAGGTGTGCTCTTTCGGAGTATAATAGAAGACTGCGCACCTCCTTGTTGGCTCCAGCCCCTTTTATAACCTGGGTCCGCCCCAAACCAGGGTGAACCACAATGCACCTCCTGGAGACAAAAGTAGAGTGACACGTCATGAGTGGCATAACTAGCGTCCTATTTGGAACCGCAACTTCAATAATGACCTCATGGCTGCCATGACCCAAACACCTCATCAGTCATCGTCTGACCATCAATAATGCGGTGACAAGTCATAGGGGTGGGCCTCTGCAAGCCATTTGGGAGGACACCTGATGCCCTGTGGTCTATATGGGACCCCCACATCAGGGGCAGGGCCAAAGAGTTCATTACCGAACCTAGTCTCTGATGCAGTAAGTGCCTGAGCATGCTCAGTAGCATGAAATACAGTCTCTGAAAAAAGACTATCAGCTTTAGCATGGTGTCTAGGCACAAAACAGGACTTAGACCCGGCACGGAATGCAAGCACCTGTGCAAAGAGGCTTTTCACACTAAGTGTGGGAGCATGCGCTGTATCCCGAAATGAAGACTTAGCGTCAGGAATGGCACAGTCAGGCTGAGCATACTCACTAGGCGAAACACTGTAGTTAGGCTGCAGCTGGGGTAAATCGGCACACGCATGCGCACTAGCTGCCTCTCCACACTTAGACGTGGAGGAGAAATTGCTCTTCGGGTGTGAACTTGGAGATGCTGTCTATGAACAGAAGGAAAAGCTAAAGGAAGCCTGACTTTCTATCCCTCCGAATTATCAAATGCAGCAATGAATTCCCTGAGTTTGCTATAACATTAGCGTAGCTAAATGTGCATGAGGGTGTCATGTAGAGGTGCTAGAAATAGCTTGTCACCAGTGGGACAATAATGGAATACAACAGCCAGTTCTATGATGCCACTAAATGGCAGTATTTTTTGCTATCATTATAGCTTATTAAAAACAAAGCAGGAGGGTGTCATGCACAGGTGCTGCACATAGATTTGCACTAGTGGGAATATACAGAAGTCTAATAGCCACATTTAGGATGCCACTAAGTTTCCTCAGTGTTTGCTGGTATAATGGCTTAGTAACAATGAGTTTGAGTGTGCAATGCAGGCAGACGTGCTGCAAATAGCTTTGCACCAGTGGGACAATACAGAAGTCCAATAGCCACGTTTAGGATGCCACTAGGTACACTGACTGTTTGCTAGTATAATGGCTTAGTTAAAAAGAGTTTGAGTGTGCAATGCAGGCAGACGTGCTGCAAATATCTTTGCACTAGTGTGACTAGACAAAAGTACAATAGCCACGTTTAGGATGCCACTAGGTACACTGAGTGTTTGCTAGTATAATGGCTTAGTTAAAAAGAGTTTGAGTGTGCAATGCAGGCAGACGTGCTGCAACTATCTTTGCACTAGTGTGACTAGACAAAAGTACAATAGCCACGTTTAGGATGCCACTAGGTACACTGACTGTTTGCTAGTATAATGGCTTAGTTAAAAAGAGTTTGAGTGTGCAATGCAGGGAGACGTGCTGCAAATATCTTTCCACGAGTGGGACTATAGCAAAGTCCAATAGCCACGTTTAGGATGCCACTAGGTACACTGACTGTTTGCTAGTATAATGGCTTAGTTATAATGAGTTGGAGTGTGCAATGCAGGCAGAGGTGCTGCAAATGTCTTTGCACTAGTGGGACTATAGCAAAGTCCAATAGCCACGTTTAGGATCCAACTAGGTACACTGAGTGTTTGCTAGTATAATGGCTTAGTTATAATGAGTTGGAGTGTGCAATGCAGGCAGAGGTGCTGCAAATGTCTTTGCACTAGTGGGACTATAGCAAAGTCCAATAGCCACGTTTAGGATGCCACTAGGTACACTGACTGTTTGCTAGTATAATGGCTTAGTTAAAAAGAGTTTGAGTGTGCAATGCAGGCAGACGTGCTGCAAATATCTTTCCACTAGTGGGACTATAGCAAAGTCCAATAGCCACGTTTAGGATGCCACTAGGTATACTGACTGTTTGCTAGTATAATGGCTTAGTTAAAAAGAGTTTGAGTGTGCAATGCAGGCAGAGGTGCTGCAAATATCTTTCCACTAGTGTGACTACACAAAAGTACAATAGCCACGTTTAGGATGCCACTAGGTACACTGACTGTTTGCTAGTATAATGGCTTAGTTAAAAAGAGTTTGAGTGTGCAATGCAGGCAGACGTGCTGCAAATATCTTTGCACTAGTGTGACTAGACAAAAGTACAATAGCCACGTTTAGGATGCCACTAGGTACACTGACTGTTTGCTAGTATAATGGCTTAGTTAAAAAGAGTTTGAGTGTGCAATGCAGGCAGACGTGCTGCAAATATCTTTGCACTAGTGTGACTAGACAAAAGTACAATAGCCACGTTTAGGATGCCAATAGGTACACTGAGTGTTTGCTAGTATAATGGCTTAGTTATAATGAGTTGGAGTGTGCAATGCAGGCAGAGGTGCTGCAAATGTCTTTGCACTAGTGGGACTATAGCAAAGTCCAATAGCCACGTTTAGGATGCCACTAGGTACACTGAGTGTTTGCTAGTATAATGGCTTAGTTATAATGAGTTGGAGTGTGCAGAGCACAGGAGGGTACAGTGCCAGGATTGTGGGGCTCTGGGTAGAGGAAAGGAAGCCTGCCTTTCTATTCCCTCCTAATGGGGAAATGCAGTGACGAAATCCCTGACCTTAGCTACACAGACGCTGTCTCTGTTTTCAGGACCTGTCACCTATGGCTCTGACCCTGCCGGTACGAGCCCTTAAAAGGACTGATAGAAAGTGCTATCCCTAAGCTGTCTAGCGCTGTGTATGGAGCGCATACAGCAGTATCGGCGATAGGACAAAGGACGGAGCTGCGCCAGTGATGTCTGACACCAAGGACGCAGAAGAGATAATGGCGTCCTGGAGGAAAATGTCCGGTTTTATAATGCAGGGACATGTGACATGGACATCCTATCACACATGCCGTTGCTTCTCTGGCTAAAAGTCCACTTAGCTGTGTGTGTGTCTGGGATTGGCTGACATGCTGGCCTGCCCCACAAGACGCGCGCGCTTAGGGAAGGAAGACAAGGAAAAAAAAAAATATAATGCCATTATACAAACAGCAGTGATCTGAAGGCGCTGTTCACGCACACTATACACTGAAATGTCATAATAGTGTGAGTCACAGAGTGACTTACACTATTACAGCGGAAAGCCAGCTAGGAATTAGCTGTTTTTTTGCTGCTAGAACCGTTCTCGAACGTTTCTAGAACTATCGAGCTTTTGCAAAAAGCTCGAGTTCTAGTTCGATCTAGAACAGGCCCCAAAATCACTCGAGCCTAGAACTGGAGAACCTCGAACCGCAAACCGCGCTCAACTCTAGTGGTCAGTACCTGGGACATCACAGATCAGCGGTTCCCAGTGGAGCACAGTAGGTACCACAGAGTCATTTTCCATCTCCAGAGTCACTGGAAAAGTCTCTTTCTCCTGTAAAGCATGAGCTCTTTTAGTCAGCAGGTTCCTCTTTCTCTCTCTTTTGTAGAGTGTAAGCTCTTATGGTTAGCAGGGTCCTCTCTCTCTCTCTCTCTTTTGTAGAGTGTAAGCTCTTATGGTCAGCTGGGTCCTCTCTCCTATGGAGTATAAACTCTTATGTTCAGCTGGGTCCTGTCTCTCTCTCCTATGGAGTATAAACTCTTATGATCAGCTGGGTCCTCTTTCTCCTGTGGAGTGTAAGCTCTTAAGGTCAGCTGGGTCCTCTCTCTCCTGTGGAGTAAAAAGCTCTTATGGTCAGCTGGGTCCTCTCCCTCTCTCCTGTGGAGTGTAAGCTCTTATAGTAAGTTGGGTCCTCTCTCTCCTGTAGAGTGTAAGCTCTTATGGTCAGCTGGGTAATCTCTCTCTCCTGTGAAATGTAAGCTCTTATGGTCAGCTGAGTCCTCTCTTTCTTGTGGAGTGTAAGTATGGCACTCCTGAGGCTCAGTCGCCACAGGTGCAATGCTTGGACTCGGGTAATGAAGTAGTTAATTATTGGTGTTGTTTGTTTCACTTACACAAAACATCTAGCTATGAGTCACCACTTACACAGGAAGCTGGACAGTCTGGGGAATTTCAGGTTACCCGGGCAACATCCACTAAGAGTCATCCCAAGGGTGGGGGCACAGAGGGAGTAAGAGAGACACAAACCTTTTTCACTTGATAACAGTCTGAAACAGCGAAGAGGCAACAGGTCCCCTGGGGGGAGTGCTACACAACTCCCCTCAGAGGGATTACCTGTGATGTGTGCTTAGGAACCATCTCGGGAAGGAGGAGAGAGTGCCAGAACATCATAGGACTTGTAGTACCACAGCTATAGAGAGTGCTTCACAGAGCGTCTATAGTCATGATCAGCCAGACTGGAAGAGGGCGAGAGACAGAGGCGATCGGTGGAGATGGTGAGACAGAGGAGACATGGCAACTGGGGGGGGGAGCTTAACCGCTTCCACAGTGCCAGCACAGCCGGGGTGCAGAACCCTCAGTTAGGGAAACATTCACTCTAAAAAATCTGCTGGGGTTGGGGATTTCATGTCCCATCGCCCACCACCCACTGTCCTGGAGCACAGTGACATATAGGATCCGGGGTCGGGTTTACAGTCAGGCCCCACGGATAGGACCTGCATCACCTTCATACGGGACAGGACACTTCACACGGACAGCAGAGACCACAAGTTGCTTCAGGCCACGGGGAGCCGCGAGTCAGAGCAAGGAGGAAAGTCTCACACATTTCCACAGACACCGGTGATTGGCTCTGATTAACCCGGGAGTGGCTGAAGTCCATCCATGGTAGCGGAAAGCGGCACCTTCAGGGAGCTTTAAGAGCTGTGAGTAGAGTTGAGCGCGGTTCGTGGTTCGAGGTTCTCCAGTTCGCGGCTCGAGTGATTTTGGGGGCTGTTCTAGATCGAACTAGAACTCGAGCTTTTTGCTAAAGCTCGATAGTTCTAGATACGTTCGAGAACGGTTCTAGCAGCAAAAAAACAGCTAATTCCTAGCTGGCTTTCCGCTGTAATAGTGTAAGTCACTCTGTGACTCACACTATTATGACATTTCAGTGTATAGTGTGCGGGAACAGCGCATTCAGATCACTGCTGTATGTATAATTAATTTTTTTTTTTTTTCCTTGTCTGCCTTCCCTAAGCGCGCGCGTCTTGTGGGGCGGGCCAGCATGTCAGCCAATCCCAGACACACACACAGCTAAGTGGACTTTTAGCCAGAGAAGCAACGGCATGTGTGATAGGATGTCCATGTCACATGTCCCTGCATTATAAAACCGGACATTTTCCTCCAGCACGCCATTATCTGCCTTCTGCGTCCTTGGTGTCAGGCATCACTGGCGCAGCTCCTATCGCCGATACTGCTGTATACGCTCCATACACAGCGCTGGACAGCTTAGGGATAGCACTTTCTATCAGTACTTTTAAGGGCTCGTACCGGCAGGGTCAGAGCCATAGGTGACAGGTCCATGAAAACAGAGTTTAACAGCTACACAAGATAACAGCGTCTGTGTAGCTAAGGTCAGGGATTTCCTCGCTGCATTTCCCCATTAGGAGGGATAGAAAGGCAGGCTTCCTTTCCTCTACCCAGAGACCCACAACCCTGCCACTGTACCCTCCTGCCCTTTGCACACTCCAACTCATTGTTACTAAGCCATTATACTAGCACACACTGAGTGAACTTAGTGGCATCCTAAACGTGGCTGTTGGACTTCTGTATTGTCCCACTAGTGCAAAGATATTTGCAGCACGTCTGCCTGCATTGCACACTCAAACTCATTATAACTAAGCCATTATACTAGCAAACACTGAGTGAACTTAGTGGCATCCTAAACGTGGATATTGGACTTCTGTTTAGTCCCACTACTGCAAAGATATTTGCAGCACGTCTGCCTGCATTGCACACTCAAACTCATTGTTACTAAGCCATTATACTAGCAAACACTGAGTGAATTTAGTGGCATCCTAAACGTGGCTGTTGGACTTCTGTATAGTCCCACTAGTGCACAGATATTTGCAGCACATCTGCCTGCATTGCACACTCAAACTCATTGTTACTAAGCCATTATACTAGCAAACACTGAGTGAACTTAGTGGCATCCTAAACGTGGCTATTGGACTTCTGTATCGTCCCACTAGTGCAAAGATATTTGCAGCACATCTGCCTGCATTGCACACTCAAACTCATTGTTACTAAGCCATTATGCTAGCAAACACTGAGTGAACTTAGTGGCATCCTAAACGTGGCTATTGGACTTCTGTATAGTCCCACTACTGCAAAGATATTTGCAGCACCTCTGCCTGCATTGCACACTCAAACTCATTGTTACTAAGCCATTATACTAGCAAACACTGAGTGAACTTAGTGGCATCCTAAACGTGGCTATTGGACTTCTGTATCGTCCCACTAGTGCAAAGATATTTGCAGCACGTCTGCCTGCATTGCACACTCAAACTCATTATTACTAAGCCATTATACTAGCAAACACTGAGTGAACCTAGTGGCATCCTAAACGTGGCTATTGGACTTCTGTATAGTCCCACTACTGCAAAGATATTTGCAGCACGTCTGCCTGCATTGCACACTCAAACTCATTGTTACTAAGCCATTATACTAGCAAACACTGAGTGAACTTAGTGGCATCCTAAACGTGGCTGTTGGACTTCTGTATAGTCCCACTAGTGCAAAGATATTTGCAGCACCTCTGCCTGCATTGCACACTCAAACTCATTGTTACTAAGCCATTATACTAGCAAACACTGAGTGAACTTAGTGGCATCCTAAACGTGGCTATTGGACTTCTGTATAGTCCCACTACTGCAAAGATATTTGCAGCACCTCTGCCTGCATTGCACACTCAAACTCATTGTTACTAAGCCATTATACTAGCAAACACTGAGTGAACTTAGTGGCATCCTAAACGTGGCTATTGGACTTCTGTATCGTCCCACTAGTGCAAAGATATTTGCAGCACGTCTGCCTGCATTGCACACTCAAACTCATTATAACTAAGCCATTATACTAGCAAACACTGAGTGAACTTAGTGGCATCCTAAACGTGGCTGTTGGACTTCTGTATAGTCCCACTACTGCAAAGATATTTGCAGCACCTCTGCCTGCATTGCACACTCCAACTCATTATATCTAAGCCATTATACTAGCAAACACTGAGTGAACTTAGTGGCATCCTAAACGTGGCTATTAGACTTCTGTATAGTCCCACTAGTGCAAAGATATTTGCAGCACGGCTGCCTGCATTGCACACTCAAACTCATTGTTACTTACTAAGACATTATAATACCAAAAATTGAGTAAACTTAGTGGCATACAAGAAGTGGCTGTTGTACTCCATTAGTGCCCCACTGGTGCAAATCTATGTGCAGCACCTGTGCAGGACACCCACCTGCCCTGTTTTTAATAAGCTATAATGATAGCAAAAAATACTGCCATTTAGTGGCATCATAGAACTGGCTGTTGTATTTCATTAGTGTCCCACTGGTGCCAAGCTATTTCTAGCACCTCTGCAGGACAACATCATGCACATTTTGCTACGCTAATGTTATAGCAAACTCAGGGAATTCATTGCTGCATTTGATAATTCGGAGGGATAGAAAGTGAGGCTTCCTTTAGCTTTTCCTTCTGTTCATAGACAGCATCTCCAAGTCCACACCCGAAGAGCAATTTCTCCTCCACGTGTAAGTGTGGAGAGGTAGCTAGTGCGCATGCGTGTGCCGATTTACCCCAGCTGCAGCCTAACTACAGTGTTTCGCCTAGTGAGTATGCTCAGCCTGACTATGCCGTTCCTGAGGCTAAGTCTTCATTTCGGGATACAGCGCATGCTCCCACACTTAGTGTGAAAAGCCTCTTTGCACAGGTACTTGCATTCCGTGCCGGGTCTAAGTCCTGTTTTGTGCCGAGACACCATGCTAAAGCTGATAGTCTTTTTTCAGAGACTCTATTTCATGCAACTGACCATGCTCAGGCACTTACTGCATCAGAAACTAGGTCCGGTAATGAACTCTTTGGCCCTGCCCCTGATGTGGGGGGGCCCATATAGACCACAGGGCATCAGGTGTCCTGACGATGTGTCCAGGCCACTCCCAAATGGCTTGCAGAGGCCCGCCCCTATGACTTGTCACCTCATTATTGATGGTCAGACGATGGCTGGTGAGGTGTTTGTGTCGTGGCAGCCATGAGGTCATTATTGAAGTTGGGGTTCCAAATAGGACGCTAGTTATGCCACTCATGACGTGTCAGTCTGCTTTTGTCTCCAGGAGGTGCATTGTGGTCCACCCTGGTTTGGGGCGGACCCAGGTTATAAAACGGGCTGGAGCCAACAAGGAGGTGCGCAGTCTTCTATTATGCTCCGAAAGAGCACACCTCCATGTGTTGAACCCATTGCGGCTTTAGGCCAGAGGTAGGCAGGGATAGGGCGTCGATGCAGGCCGCCACCACAGTTGGTAACGCAGAACGGTTAAGACCAGCTCCTGTCCTACAAGTCCTGCTTGTGCAGCCCAGTGGCATTAACAGGCCTGCTGCTGCTGATGCACCTGCTGTCCACAGGTGTGGCCCCAAAGCACACGGTCAGCGTACTGAATGGCCCCTGTGATGTTAACAGGGAGTTCCTGGGCTGGGTGGGCATGTGGACCCTGTGACGCTAACAGGGCTCCCAGTCTCAAGATCCGAATGGCGTCTAACTCGGTTCAGGCAACTATTAGTTTCATAGCCACTCAGCTCTGTATCCTCCACCAAACCTTCCATTTGCCAACCTCTCCTTTTACATCTGGGAGCACGGTGGACATTGACTGCTGATGGGGATGTATACCTTTCTCTTTCTTTTCTTATTAATTTTCGTTATATACCGGTAACATAGTATATACCACCTTATCCAAATCTGCCAGTCCCACCGTAACAGATGGTGTTTCTTCATCAAATGTTACTTTTACCACCAAACCCACGGACAAAAACTTTTTTCCCCTTTCCAACACACCTGTTCCCCTTTCCACCAGCATCTGTCCTTTTTCAACTCATTTGGTATATGACCAAAAGTGCAACTGTGCAGGGACACCGTACTCAATGCCATCTCAGCACAGCAGCCAGCCCTCAGTCCCTCAGATGTGGACAAGTAAAAGCCCATTTCCTCCTATCCATGACAAAGCGTTGAGATTCACTCTGTGCAGCACTGGTGTTTACTGGAAAAGCAGATCTAAGAATCCGTACCACCTTCTGCAGATACTCCTGTATACGTGCGTCCCTTTCTATGGCTGGAATTATTTCGCCAAATTTTGTCTTGTACCGGGGATCTAACAGTGTGGCAACCCAGTAGATAGCATTACTTCTAATTCGTACAATCCGAGGGTCATGTTGTAGGTAGTGCAGCAAGAAGGCGCTCATGTGTCTTGTGCATCCAGGAGGACCAAGTCCTTGGTGTGTTGGTGGCAGAGAGGTGAGAATCGTGCCTCCTTCCTCTGCCCTCTCCCCACAACCTCGCACAACCGAAATGTGAGCAAGCTCTCACTCATCTGCTGAGTCTTCCATGCCCATCGCCAGTTCGTCCTCCATTTCTTCATGGGCTCCTGCACCTTCCTCAACACTTTTTGCTGATACTATGCGCCCTTTTTAATCCCTCTCCCCCACCGTCCTTTGACTTCCGCCTAGGTGCCGCTCACCGTCTGGACCTTGTAGATCTTATTATCCCTTCTGCATATGACTCCTCCTGTACTTCCTCCCCTTCCTCTTGGACCAACACCTGACTCCGAATAATGCATACAGTGTGCTCCATCTTGTAGATGACCAGAATTGTCATGCTGAGAATGGCATCGCCAGTGCTAAAGATCTTCGTCGATATTTGTAAACTGTGTAGAAGGGTGCATAGGTCCTTGATCTGACACCACTCCAGCAGCGTGATCTGCACCACCTCTGGATCAAGTTAGCCCAGGGTATTCGTCAGACCGTATTGCAGCAGGGCTCTGCGGTGCTGCCACAGACACTGAAACATGTGCAAATTCAAATTCCTGCATGTCGGAACATCGCATTTCCGGCGTTTAACCGCCAGACCCTAAGACTTCAGGAGCGATGAAAGTTGTTGAGCTGCTGGGTGCGAAGGATGAAAGTGAGCACATAGCAGCGTGCCCGCTGCACAAGGCCATGTAGTCCGGGATGGTATTTTAAAAATTGCTGGAGAATCAGATTCAACACGTGAGCCGTACAAGGCACATGTGTCACATTGCCCTGACGAAGGGCCGCAGACAGGTTTGCATCATTGCCGCACACGGCTGTTAAGTCACCAATGTAGTCCATTCAATCAATTTGTACTCCGGTCGCCATGTGACAACGTGTTCCTTTCGTGCATAATGCTGATGATGGGAAAGGAGTCGATGCCTGCGGCGCAGGTGGACGCAGGTTATGGTCACCCACTGGGTTGCGTTACCTTTACAGATACAGAACCACAGGCTGAATGTAGGTGGTGGGTATCTCACAGATGAAGTACCATCATTCAGCTACAACCAATGGGAAGACACCACATCCTTTTTTAGGCCCCTCCTGTCTGCAGACCACTGCCAGACAAAGCTATGAACCTCTTGTTACTGTTACCCCCAGTTCAGTTTTAGGAGTTTGTGTGCTTGTTACCTGACTACTTTTCCTGCTTGCTGTTTATGTACCTCGTTGGCCGATCCGCATTTCACCTCTGCTTGTTTTCTGATTAAGTCCTGGCCATCCCATTCTGTTCCTCTTCCTCAATTAATGTTTTTGACCCTGCATGACTACTATTCTCTGGAACTGCAGCCTTCCACAGGTATTGATCAACTTGGGCCCTGTGTAATTCCAAATCACTGTATAGGGGTTAAAGGGTTTCAGGGTTCTGGGTGTCCAGCTTGGTGAGTGGCTTGCCTCTAGCCTATCCTTTACAGCCCATCTGAGTGTGTCGATCCAGGCAGGCGTTACACCGTGCCCTCTGCAGAAGGCCATGTAGGCCGGGATAGTGTTTTAAAAATTGCTGGACAACCAGGTTCAACACGTGAGCCATACAAGGCACGTGTGCCACATTGCCCTGAAGAAGGGTCGCAGACTGGTTTGCATCATTGTCGCACCCGACCTTCCCTGGCTGTTGGTTGAGTGGAGACAACCATTGCTGAAACTCGGTCTCACTCTCCAGAGCTAACTGTCCACAATTCCTCAGCGGTGTCTCACATTTCCCCTACATTTCAAAGTAAACATTTGACCGCCTGATGGCCTTGAGCTCTGCTGCCAGCATAGTAAGGAGGTGTGTGGGATTCCTTGGGCGCAGTTACAAGGAAGGGTGGCCTGACCACACAGGGTTTGGGCCGAGGTGGAGGACCCACACGAGGTTAAGGAGGCAGAAGGCGTGGAGGAACTTGTACATACAGAGGAAGGATTGACACACAAGTCGTGGGGACGGCAAGACTTGTACAGCAAACCGTTCTCCATCTCTCACCATAGTTACCCAGTGCCCAGTCACCAACATGTAACTCTCCTGTCCATGCTTACTGGTCCAAGTATCTGTGGTGAAATGCACCCTGTCACACACAGAGTTTCTCAAGGAATCAGTGAGGTTGTGTGCGACCTGCTGTGGTAGCGCGGGCACACCTTTCTTGGAGAAGGAGTGACGACTGGCCATCGGCTCTTGGGGCACTGCAATGGGCATAAGGTCTCGAAAATCCTCGGTCTCAAAAGGGTGTAAAGGCAGCCTTTCTGTTGCCAACAAGTTGCAGATGATGAAACTCAATCTCTTAGGCATGTCATGCCCTTCGAAAATCATGTAAAACACAGCGAGGGGACTCCAACCACAGTCTCCCTCATTTCCACTAATTGGGCCACACGCACCCCACTTGACTGGCATCACTTGATCCCCCTTTTCAAAATGAAACAGATGCTTTGCATGAAGCACTCTCAAAAATACGCGTGCCTTTCCCGTCCCCTGGATGACCCAGGGGAAGAAAAGTCCTCTGAGAGCCATGACTTGTTCATCTTGGTTCTTTTTCAAAAGCGAGAGGACTCCAACCACAGTCTCCCTCGTTTCCACTAATTGGGCCACACACACCCCACTTGACTGGCATCACTTGATCCCCCTTTTCAAAATGAAACAGATGCATTGCATGAAGCACTCTCAAAAATATGCGTGCCTTTCCCGTCCAATGGATGACCCGGGGGAAGAAAAGTCCTCTGAGAGCCATGACTTGTTCATCTTGGTTCCTTTTTCAAAAGCGAGGGGACTCCAACCACAGTCTCCCTCATTTCCACTAATTGGGCCACACACACCCCCACTTGACTGGCATCACTTGATCCCCTTTTCAAAATGAAACAGATGCTTTGCATGAAGCACTCTCAAAAATACGCGTGCCTTTCCCGTCCCCTGGCTGACCCAGGGGAAGAAAAGTCCTCTGAAAGCCATGACTTGTTCATCTTGGTTCTTTTAGAAACACAGCGAGGGGACTCCAACCACAGTCTCCCTCGTTTCCACTAACTGGGCCACACACACCCCACTTGACTGGCATCGGTTGAGCCCCCTTTTGAAAAAGAAAAAGATGCTTTGCATGAAGCACTCTCAAAAATACGCGTGCCTTTCCCGTCCCCTGGCTGACCCAGGGGAAGAAAAGTCCTCTGAAAGCCATGACTTGTTCATCTTGGTTCTTTTAGAAACACAGCGAGGGGACTCCAACCACAGTCTCCCTCGTTTCCACTAACTGGGCCACACACACCCCACTTGACTGGAATCGGTTGAGCCCCCTTTTGAAAAAGAAAAAGATGCTTTGCATGAAGCACTCTCAAAAATACGCGTGCCTTTCCCGTCCCCTAGCTGACCCAGGGGAAGAAAAGTCCTCTGAGAGCCATGACTTGTTCATCTTGGTTCCTTTTTCAAAAGCGAGGGGACTCCAACCACAGTCTCCCTCATTTCCACTAATTGGGCCACACACACCCCCACTTGACTGGCATCACTTGATCCCCTTTTCAAAATGAAACAGATGCTTTGCATGAAGCACTCTCAAAAATACGCGTGCCTTTCCCGTCCCCTGGCTGACCCAGGGGAAGAAAAGTCCTCTGAAAGCCATGACTTGTTCATCTTGGTTCTTTTAGAAACACAGCGAGGGGACTCCAACCACAGTCTCCCTCGTTTCCACTAACTGGGCCACACACACCCCACTTGACTGGCATCGGTTGAGCCCCCTTTTGAAAAAGAAAAAGATGCTTTGCATGAAGCACTCTCAAAAATACGCGTGCCTTTCCCGTCCCCTGGCTGACCCAGGGGAAGAAAAGTCCTCTGAAAGCCATGACTTGTTCATCTTGGTTCTTTTAGAAACACAGCGAGGGGACTCCAACCACAGTCTCCCTCGTTTCCACTAACTGGGCCACACACACCCCACTTGACTGGAATCGGTTGAGCCCCCTTTTGAAAAAGAAAAAGATGCTTTGCATGAAGCACTCTCAAAAATACGCGTGCCTTTCCCGTCCCCTAGCTGACCCAGGGGAAGAAAAGTCCTCTGAGAGCCATGACTTGTTCATCTTGGTTCCTTTTTCAAAAGCGAGGGGACTCCAACCACAGTCTCCCTCATTTCCACTAATTGGGCCACACACACCCCCACTTGACTGGCATCACTTGATCCCCTTTTCAAAATGAAACAGATGCTTTGCATGAAGCACTCTCAAAAATACGCGTGCCTTTCCCGTCCCCTGGCTGACCCAGGGGAAGAAAAGTCCTCTGAGAGCCATGTCCACATTGTCAGTGGACAGACACGTGTGCTTATCTGCCAGCAGACCCCCAGCAGCACTGAAGACAGGTTCCGAGAGAAGGCTGGCTGCAGGACACGACAAGATCCCCAAGGCGTACGTGGCAAGCTCAGTCAATTTATCCAGATTGGAAGCCTAAAATGAGCAGGGCTCAAGTTGCACAGTAATGGCATCGATGTTTCCTTGCATATACTCATATATCTGTGTCTCCTCCTCTTTTTCCTTGTCCAGCTCTTTTGTTTTCGCATGAGTATATGTCCTTGTCACTTTCCCATGTGTTTGTGTTGTGTTGTGAGTTGTTTGTCACCTTTTGGACACCTTTGAGGGTGTTTTCTAGGTGTTTTTCTGTGTTTGTGATTGCCTGCCATTGTTTCCTATGCGGTTCAAGTTCGGTTCGTCGAACGTTCGACGAACCGAACTCGAACGGGACCTCCGTTCGGCGAACCGACCTCGAGCCGAACCGCGACCGGTTCGCTCATCTCTAGCTGTGAGTAAAAAGAACTTTGAACCACAGCCCCTGTATTGTCCTTGTCATTGCCAGCGCCTCTGCCCTGCGCTTCGGCGCCATCAGCCGTCCCTATCGTCCTCATCCTCCCTGGGGCTCACTCCACCTGTGGGGAGCTGGACTATCTGGGCTGCATTAACATCAGCCCCGGAGGAGAGCAACAACTCGCAGCGGCGGCCGATTACCGGCCGCGCACCACAGGTGGCACTGCAAAGCACTCCCCATTCCCATCCAACACCGCTCCTGGGAGAGGAAAAGTCACAGGAAGGGTCCACGGTGGAGGAGGCCGGGACCCCCATCACCACTGCAACCGGTGACACTCTTCCCAGGGACCCTTCACCCTTCTTCTATCCCCCTTTACACCGGACACCCGCTTGTTTGTCTCTAACATGTAGCCGACAATGCCATGGAGCCAGGTCAGGCCAGTAACAGCAACCCCACAAAACCACTGGCCCGGTGACGAGTAACCCCTGAGGCCCCGTGGGGCGCTACATAAACTCTTATGGTCAGCTGGGTCCACTCTCTGCCTCCTCTTTTTCCTTCTCTCTCTCTTTTTTTCTATCTGTCTCTGTTACTCACGTGCCTTTACATTATAAGCTTTTATGGTCAGTGAGGTTCTCTTCTCCCCAACATGCATTTTAGGAGCAGTTACAAGCTTTCCAGTAATGAAATTAACACAAATATTTTCTTTTAAAATAAAATTTTGGTTTATTATTTAACAAGTTTGGTTAATTTGAAATTCAAAATAATCGCTCATCTCTATTGCTTAGGTTACCAGTCACTGCTGCAGTCCATCAGTAGTGGCTGATTACCTAGTAAAGGAGCTCAGCAGTCAGCACTTACAAACGCTTTTCCATAGAAATCAGATCAACTTTTGTAGCACTACACTCCTCTGATGGCGCAGAAGTGAAGCTGCTCTTCTTGCAGCATCAAAGAGTACACAGTATGGGCCGGTGATGCAAGCGTGCAACTGATCCGAACTGTCAATCAAGAGGAGCTCCTCGTTACAGAACATTGTACAAACTATTTCATAATTTTGGTTTTGGTTTATTAATTTTCCGCAGATCAATTTGTAGAAAAAGCTACACTTGATGGACATCGGACGTAGCAGGATCATCCTTTCTGTACTGTCTGTAAGGTAATTGTGGCAATTCAAGTCTGTAAATACCTAAATTTGTATATTCAATATAGAATTTCTATATTGTAAATGATAACGCTATTGCATATATACAAAATCTTGATCTTCAACTTTGATTTTTATCCTTTTGATCTTTTTCAATCACTGTATATTGTCTGGTGTTTATTTTTATATGATGGTAAGGTATACATTCATACGATTAAATAAATAAATTTATATTCAATAAAAAAATATTTAAGAAATACCTAGATATGAGCATACATTTGTAACATAGTTAACCTGTAATAAAAACCTGCTAATAAACAATCCTGGACTGCTACTTTTTTACCTTTATACATACTCTGTTGGTCCTAGGTTGACATTTGTTCAGAGGTATTTGTCAGCTCACCAACATAGGCATCTCCTCCGCCTCGCTCGGAAGTCCCATTTTGATATGACAACGGCAATCCAGAGAATAGAAAGAATGGCTCCAGCTCCAGTGATTTAAGAAAAAAATTTTTCTTTATTTATAAATATATAGATACCAAACATGGGGGGCAATAGTGAGAAACCGGTGACGCGTTTCGAACGCAACTACATTCTTTCTCAAAGCCTTCTTGAAGGCTTTGAGAAACAACGAAGTTGCGTTTGAAAAGCGTCTCTGGTTTCTCTCTATTCCAACTCCCCATATTTTGGTATCTATATATTTTTACACATGAAATTTGAATAAAAAAAAGTTTTTTACTTACCTCTCTGGAGATGGAGCCATTTTTTATATTTCCTAGGGATTGATACAATAATAGGCTCCAAAGGTAGGGCAAAATGTCTAATTTGGAGCTGATTTTGTAACCAACTATACAAACCAAATGTTGAGCTAGGCAATGGGCTGGCATTTATGATGCCGACTATGTCAAGTTCTATGCACGAGGCAACAATGGATTTATTTCACCAAGAATGTTATGGACAGCGATCTCGTTGGGGTCACGGATTTTGTGACGCACATCCGGCCGCTGTAGCGATGTCGTAGCGTGTGACTACCAGGAGCAAAAACGTCCAAAATCGCTCCTCGTTGACATGGGGGTCCGCTGCCAGTTATCGCTGCTGTCGCTGGGGCAAAGTTGATCCTCGTCCCTGCGGCAGCACACATCGCTACGTGTGACGCCACAGGAACGAGGATCATCTCCTTACCTGCCTCCGGCCACAATGCGGAAGGAAGGAGATGGGCGGGATGTTACATCCCGCTCATCTCCGCCCCTCCGCTTACATTGGGCGGCCGCTTAGTGACGTCACTGTGACGCCGAACGAACCGCCCCCTTAAAAAGGAGGCAGTTCGCCGGTCACAGTGACGTCGAAGGACAGGTAAGTATATGTGACGGGCGTGCGCGATTTTGTGTGCGACGGGCAGCGATATGCCCGTCGCGCACAAACGATGGGGGCGGGTCTCATGCTCATGCTAGCGATATCGGGCCGGATATCGCAGCATGTAAAGCCACCCTTACTCTCACATAGACCATATGTAAGGTTAACAAACTAATGAATTTCATGGCTGGATTCTTAAGGAGACATCAGACGGGTGCTCTGGGATGAGTGGAGACTACTCTGAATCTGAAGCTGACAGTCGTTGTCCATCACCGTGGAATGAAGATGACACTATATAGGAAATATATGGTGACTGCTGTCTTTTTTGATTCTTGGGATTCGTAGGAGACACAATGCAGTCATTAGGCTATTACTAGCGATCAGGAAAACTATGTAACAAATGGACAGTGAGGTTAATGTGAATGTAATAATGCTGACAGAAGCCCAAATATTCTGTTTAATGTAATCTCATTAGGAAACCCCATTGTAAGCAGCTTTCTCGAAACACTTTGAGAATGTGTGTGCCAGGCCTAGTGGGAGGGATGGTACACCAGCTGCCAAGCATGACATTTCTGCACAGACTGCTGATCTCTCTGTGGGTGACTTGCATGTAGTGGTGTTTTATCTTCCTGTCTCACAATGGCTGGATACCTGCATGGTGCTCGAATCCCAGAGCGGCCTCTTTGAATGCAGACTGTCTTATCCTCCCAGCTGGGCTCCCATACCCACCAGTTGAGATTCCCTAAATTCTAGTTTTCAGTGCTAACATCTGTTCTTTCAAACACTTCTGTCCATCCCTCTCATTATGTTCTGACAGTTCAAGACAGCCATAGCAAAGTACAAGCCTTCATCAGAAACTCCAATGTTCAAATTGTTCACAGCTTTGGTTATTGACATTGCCACGCGAAAACACAATGATCTCTGAATAGTTCAGGAAATTCATTACATCTCATAGCATCTTGTGTGAATCATTCTATAGCGTAAGAAAATTATTTCAAATCATTCTATGTCGATGATTCAATAAACAAAAGAAAAATATTTCAAATGTTTAATATATTTCAATATATCTTGAGGCTGCAATGTATGAGAAGGTAACTTATTTTAGGCACATGTTGAATACTAATCGTACTAAGCAATAATACATATGAGCACAGTAGAGAGAAATTATCAATATTGTTCAGGAAATTAAAGATTTTTACTGGATGGCATAAATGTATCCTCTCATTCACATGGACTGTATTTCTTTTTGCCTCATTACAAAAAAAAGACTCTGTCCTCGTACCCTTTGTTCCAAAGACTGTGCCATGCATTCCTTCACCCACTCAAATTAACTGTATTTTTCCACCATGTGCCTTAACCCTTTCACGACATCCGCTGCAGAAGGTGAGTAGCCACCGACATGTATGGTTCTGTGATCGTGTCGGCTCACATGCAGAGCCAGCAAAATTATCAATCTGTGTCAGCTATGTACCAAAGCTTACACCCTACTGTAATGCCCATGATTGGTGCTAGCACCAATTGTAGTAGATTAACTCCCTTGAGACCACGGTCAATAGCAACAGGGGCATCAATCTACGTACCATTGGGAGGGGGCTGTCTCTTTCCATCCAGCAGCACAACCCAACTGCGATTACGTTGTGCCAATGGTCTCCATTAGACTCCGGGCCGAATAATGATGGGGGGGTTACCCGGGTAAAGAGATGAAACATCTGCTGCCTGTGTCTGATTCAGGGATCCAGAGCATTACAAAGCAAAAGCAGTGCAGAGTATTACAGTAGATCAGCGATCATACCAAAGACAGATAATGCCCATCCTGGGACTCGGTAAAAAAGTATACAGAGTGTGGAACCACTCACCGTTACAAGGTTTGCCAGGATAAACCTTCTCATGTGCATCCAGGATCCAAGCAGGGACTCACGGTAGCCGACCGCACAGAAATGTCCAAGTGAAAAGGGAAAATAGTCCAGCAGGAAATCCACAGGATATATATGGCCTGAGGAAGGCGACAAGAGCGCCGAAACACATTGTCTTTGTAACCTGCCACCCATATAACTTGAACAAAGGACCGGCACGCCAAATCTTCTGGAATTTGTGACAATTTATTCCATATAAGCATACAGGCATAAATTACGCGTTTTGTCTAATAGTGAAAACATTTGAAAAAGGCTCACTATCAACTGAAATGCGTAATTTACGCCTGTATGCTTATATGGAATAAATTCTCATAAATTACAGAAGATTTGGAGTGCTGGTCCTTTGTTCAAGTTATATTGTGGATGCCTTCCTCGGACATGTGCACCTTGGATTGAGTGCCGCCTGGAACACTTGTTTCTGCCACCCATATAGTCAGCATGGAATTGCCTGTGCAAAATCTTAATTTTTAATGTTGAAATAAGTTATTTTTTATTTTATCTTGTGGATACCCAGCTGGACAATTTAATAAAATGGGACCAAATGAGGAGATGCGCAGATCGAGATTTCAACTCAATGATAGCTTGATTAAGCCATAATCTCAATCTGCGCCTGCATTACGTACGGCGTCATTTTATTGAAGACAGTCTGTAGAATCACACTTAGCACAGTCTTCAAAAAAATGGCACCTCAAACTGTGCATCCCAAAAAAATACAATATACCCAATTTGCCTCTTTATTTTTGAATGGCACTGAGCCATTCAAGTCAATGGGTCCGTGAAAAAATTCAACTGAACTCGGATGACATCAGAGCGTGGTCTGATTTTTATGGCCTGATAGAATGGAGAAAGTGGATAACATTTTTTTATCTCTTCAACTCCCAAAAAATAGACCTCACTCTGATCCGGCTCTGAATAGCATAATAGGACCATTTTTCTAGGATGGAATAAAAATATGAACTTGGAATAAAAATATGGTCACAAATGAGGTGTCTGCTTTTCCATCAAAACAGTGGCTTGTCATCCTCTAGGTTTTTTCTGGTATTGCAGCTTATCTCCATTCGAGTGAACATGATTGAATTGCAATATCAGATACAGCTCGAGAACATAAACAATGCTGTTGTTGAAAACAAATCAGACTTGCTTTTCTCATCTCTTAAGCTATACAATTACTTCTGTAACACCTCATTTACATGTCAGTGAATCATGTACATGTTCTAGCCGCAATTTTCAGGGATAGAACATGGGCTTATTGTAGCCTATGGGGCCGATCATAGGTCTGTGTTTCCACACAAAAAATCAAAAAGATATGTCTTTATTATAGATCGAAATCACTGATACAAGACAACGGATCCATGACAACCAAGGACATGGATGCCATCCTTGTGCAATTTTCTCAGCATGGTGTCTCACTGGTAAGCACTGCTTCTTTGTGCTGGGGTCCTGGGTTCAAATCCCACTGAGGACATCTTTAAGGAGTTTCTACAGTCATGGCCAAAAGTTTTGAGAATGCTACAAATATTAATTTTTACAAAGTCTACTGCTTACGTTTTTCTAATGGCAATTTGCATATACTCCAGAATGTCATAAAGAGTGATCAGCTTAACAGCAATTACTTGCAAAGTCAATATTGGCTAAGAAAGTGAACTTTAACTCCCAAAACACATTTCAACATCATTGCATTCCTGCCTTAAAAGGAGCAGCTAACATTGTTTTAGTGATTGTTCCATTAACACAGGTGTGGGTGTTGATGAGGACAGGGCTGGCGATCAATCAGTCATGATTAAGTAAGAATGACACCACTGGACACTTTAAAAGGAGGCTGGTGCTTGGTATCATTGTTTCTCTTCAGTTAACCATGGTTATCTCTAAAGAAACACGTGCAGCCATCATTCCTCTGCACAAAAATGGCCTAACAGGGAAGAGTATCACAGCTACAAAGATTGCACCTCAGTCAACAATCTATCGCATCATCAAGAACTTCAAGGAGAGAGCTTCCATTGTTGCCAAAAAGGCTCCAGTGCGCCCAAGAAGGACCAGCAAACGCCAGGACCGTATCTTAAAACTGTTTCTGCTGCGAGATCGGACTACCAGCAGTGCCGAGCTAGCTCAGCAATGGCAGCAGGCTGCTGTGAGTGCTTCTGCACGCACTGTGAGGCGGAGACTCTTTGAGCAAGGCCTGGTTTCAAGGAGGGCAGCAAAGAAACCACTTCTCTCCAGAAAAAACATCAGGGACCGACTGATATGCTGCAAAAGGTACAGGGAGTGGACTGCTGAGGAATGGGGTAAAGTCATTTTCTCAGATGAATCCCCTTTTCGATTGTTTGGGACATCTGAAAAACAGCTTATTAGGAGAAGAAGAGGTGAGCGCTACCACCAGTCTTCTCTCATGCCAACTGTTAAGCATCCTGAAACGATTCATGTGTGGAGTTACTTCTCAGCCAAGGGAATCGGCTCACTCACAGTCTTGCCTAAAAACACAGCCATGAATAAAGAATGGTACCAGAATGTCCTCCAAGAGCAACTTCTCCCAACTGTCTAAGAGCATTTTGACGCCCAACAATGCCTTTTCCAGCATGATGGAGCACCTTGCCATAAAGCAAAGGTGATCACTAAATGGCTCATGGAACAAAACATAGAGATTTTGGGTCCATGGCCTGGAAACGCCCCAGATCTTAATCCCATTGAGAACTTGCGGGCAATCATCAAGAGACGGGTGGACAAACAAAAACCAACAAATTCCTGCAAAATGCAAGCATTGCTTATGCAAGAATGGACAGCTATCAGTCTGGATTTGATCCAGAAGTTGATTGAGAGCATGCCAGGGAGAATTGCAGAGGTCCTGAAGAAGAAGGGTCAACACTGCAAATATTGACTTGCTGCATTAACTCATTCTGTCAATATAACCTTTTGGTACTCATAATATGATTGCAATTATATTTCTGTATGTGATGTAAACATCAGACAAACACAATTAAAAACCAGAGGGCAACAGATCATGTGAAAATATAATTTTGGTGTCATTCTCAAAACTTTTGGCCATGACTGTATGTTTTCCTTGTGTTTGCAGGAGTTTCCTTTGGCTTTCTACCATACTCCAAAGACATACTGATAGAGAATTTAGACTGTGAGCTCCAATGGGGACAGTGATGACTATGTCTGTAAAGCGCTTTGAAATTAATGATGCTATATAATCGAGCAAATAAAGACTGTGTCTGTCTCTCTGTCTCTATCCATGTCTGTCTCTGTCTTTATCCATGTCTGTCTCTGTCTGTCTATGTCTATCTCTCTGTCTGTCTCTGTATCAGTCTCTCTGTCTCTATCTCTGTGTCTGTCTCTCTCTATCTCTGTGGCTGTCTGTGTCTGTCTGTCTCTATCTCTTTGTCTGTCTGTCTCTTTCCCCATTTGTCTCTTTCCCTGTCTCTTTCCTTGTCTCTGTCTCTTTCCCTTTCTCTGTCTGTCTGTCTCTTTCTCTCTCTCTTTCCCTGTCTGTCTCTATCTCTGTCTCTCTCCCTGTCTGTCTGTCTCTGTCTGTCTCGTTCCTTGTCTGTCTCTTTCCCTGTCTGTCTCTTTCCCTGACTGCCTTTGTCTGTCTCTCTGTCTGTCTCTTTCCCTGTCTGCCTGTCGCTTTCTCTGTCTGTCTGTGTCTGTCTCTCTCTCTCTGTCTCTTTCCCTGTCTGTCTCTCTCTATCCGTCTCTCCACCGACATCATATTAAGTCACACATAAGCTTCTTACACTAAGAATGTCCTTCATTGCCTATAGCAACAAATCACAGCTCCTATTAATGACCTGTAGCTCCCAGCTCCATTGACTTTAGTGGAGGCATGCTTTTTGGAGAGTAACTGTAAAGTGCAAGGTTAAATTTTCCAGTCAAAACATAGTCTATGACATTCCGTGACTCACATGGGGTGTCTGTGCAAAATTTTGTGATTGTAAATGTGACGGTGCAGATTCCTTTAGCGGACATTCTCACATACATACACTCAGCTTTTATATATATATATATATATATATATAAATACCAGCTGTAATACCCGGGCGTTGTGTAGGATAGTAACTGTCTCTCTGTCTCTCTCCGTGTTTCTGTCTCTGTCTGTCTGTCTCTGTCTGTCTGTATCAGTCTATCTGTCTCTGTATCAGTCTCTGTCTGTTTTTGTATCAGGCTCTCTGTCTGTCTCTCTCTATGTCTCTATCTCTGTGTCTATATGTGTCTGTCAGTCTCTTTCCCCATCTGTCTCTTTCCCTGTCTGTCTCTTTCCCCGTCTGCCTCTTTCCCCGTCTGCCTCTTTCCCCGTCTGCCTCTTTCCCCGTCTGCCTCTTTCCCTGTCTGCCTCTTTCCCCGTCTGCCTCTTTCCCCGTCTATCTCTTTCCACGTCTGTCTCTTTCCCCGTCTGTCTCTTTCCCTGTCTGTCTCGTTCTCCATCTGTCTCATTCCCCGTTTGTCTCCTCCATCGTCTGTCTCGTTCCCCTTCTGTCTCGTTCCCAGTCTGTCTTGTTCCAGGTCTGTCTCTTTCGTCGCTGTCTCTTTCCTCATCTGTGTCTTTCCTCTTCTGTCTCTTTCCTCGTCTGTCTTTCCTCGTCTGTCTCTTTCCTCGTCTGTCTCTTTCCTCGTCTGTCTCTTTCCTCATCTGTCTCTTTCCTCGTCTGTCTCTTTCCCCGTCTGTCTCTTTCCCCGTCTGTCTCTTTCCCCATCTGTCTCTTTTCCTGTCTGTCTCTTTCTCCGTCTGTCTCTTTCTCCATCTGTCTCTTTCCAGGTCTGTCTCTTTCCACATCTGTCTTTTTCCACGTCTGTCTCTTCCCCCATTTGTCTCTGTCTCTTTCCTCATCTGTCTCTTTCCCCGTCTGTCTCTTTCCCCACCTGTCTCTTTCTCTGTCTGTCTCTTTCCAGGTTTGTCTCTTTCCAGTGCTGTCTCTTTCCCCGTCTGTCTCTTTCCACATCTGTCTCTTTCCCCATTTGTCTCTGTCTCTTTCCCTGTCTCTTTACTTGTCTCTGTCTCTTTCCTTGTCTCTTTACTTGTCTGTCTCTTTCCCTGTCTCTTTCTTTGTCTCTGTCTCTTTCCCCATCTCTCTGTTTCCCAGTCTGTCTTTTTCCCTGTCTGTCTGTTTCCCTGTCTATCTCTGTCTCTTTCCCTGTCTCCTTACTTGTCTCTGTCTCTTTCCCTGTCTCTTTCCTTGTCTCTGTCTCTTTCCCTGTCTCGTTCCCTGTCTGGCTGTCTCTTTCCTTGGCTGTCTCTGTCTGTCTCTCTGGCTGTCTCTTTGCCTGTCTGTCTCTGTCTGTCTCTCTGTCTGTCTCTTTCCCTGTCTATCTGTGTCTGTTTGCCTCTGTCTGTCTTTGACTGTCTGTCTCTCTTTTTGTCTCTTTCTATCCGTCTCCCCACCGACATCTTATTACCTCACACATAAGCTTCTTATACTAACAATTAATTTTGTTCCTATAGCAACCACTCACAGCTCCTATTAATAACCTAATAGCTCGCAGCTCCAATGACGGAGGCAGGATTTTTGGAGAGTAACTGTAAAGTGCGGGGTTAAATTTTGCCGTCCAAGCATAGTCTATGATGTTCCTTGAGTCACATGGAGTGTCTGAGCAAAAGTTCGTGATTGTAAATGCGACAGTGCAGATTCCTTTAGTGGACATACATACATACATATAGACATCCATTCACACACAAATACATACATACACACATACACTCAGCTTTATATATTTTATATATATATAAAAAACTGTGTTGTCTGTTTATAACGTTGCAATGGATAATAGAGGCTTTGCAATAATTTTTATGCATGCAAGAAAATCACTGATGAGACTGTGATGGTAAAATTTGAGATGCTGACCCAACGCTGCTGAAAATCTGATCCAAAGCAATAAAATAAATCTGTCCATTATTACAAGTGTGAAAAAAGCTTGACATCTGAATTAGGTCTAAGGATAATTCAGTGCATTACAGTTCAAAGATTAGCTTTTATTAAGGGTAAAATAGCCTAAAATATAAGATAATTCCCAAAGACGTTGCTTAATAAGCCAATGTTTTTATACACAGACATGATAGCAACTATTAGCAGATATGCGTGTTGTTTAGAAATTACCCACATTAACAATAATTTACTAATTAAGCGTATTATAATTAATTAAATTACTGATGTTAATTTTGCATAAAATTAGCTCAGTGAATCAGGAGTCAGCTCAGAGAAATAATGCCTGGATTGATTGAGGTTGCATTTCTACTAATTAAAACCAACTTTGTGATTCTTTTTTAAATGACTTGTAAAGAAGATTTAGCACAAAAAAAAATCCATATTTGCAAGGAATCTCTGATATATTGTTGTGTTAAAGCACCTCTCTAGAATTTTGTTTTTATTTCACCGCTGGAGTGGTGTTTCTAATCTGTCTCCTGGCCTCTGTATTATAGTCACCCTCCAACGGCTTCATCTTCTAACAGTGTTGCTCAGGTTGGTCTTCTGCAGTTTGCTTCCAAATATTATGTAACACGCTGACATAAATATGACCTAAATATGCAGCTTGCAACACTCAGGAGCATTGCAAACCCGGAGAGGAGTTTAGAGTTCAGTGAATGGCTCCAGCTTGGGCAGGTGACACGGAGGAAGGTGGAGGTGGGGAAGGTCAGGACCCAGAAGTAGGTAGCTGGGTAACAGAAAACGAGGTAGGGGAAAAACTGTCTGGGAGCCTATTCCTGATATGGCACAACCTAGTAATATATGCCTGTTTGGCTGATATTAGAGATGCAGGCCCAAGACTAAGATCATAACAACAGAACGTTGCTCCTACCAACCATGAAGATGACTACTGTAGATAGGAGGAAAATAGGAGTGCAGCAAAGGCCAGACAGATGTTGGTGGTAGGGCTCTTTATAATTAGGTGGACACACAGGGTCATGTGCTGCCGTGATCGTGAATGCTGAACAGTGTGTTGTGCACGGTTTAACCCTTTCCTTCTATTCCACGTATACCGATTAAGAACAGTTCGACACATACTGCCACATGAGCCTTCAGATGTTTGGCTTTCTGTTGGAGCAACTTTGACCTGGACCACCATAGCCGCATCTTCAACCACAGGCTTTGCTGTAGTTGTGTATATTGTGCTCCCTTACAAAAATTATAAATGAAAGTGAACAAATCACGAGGATTTTTGTATATAACCTAAATCCAGTGCTATACTGGCACTATTAGGCTGATTCTATACATACCGTACCTCTAGTGGTCAGCTCGGATGTTTAGGTTTTAAAATCCAAGAAAGTAAAGTTTAGAAAATCACCATCTTCTTGAGTGACAGCAGCTGAGGAACAGATAATATCTGGGGGGTATTCATAGTGATCCCTTCCCCCTGTTAGAATTAGCACAAGTATTATACAGTCGGTGTAACTTTTCTTTTACAGGACCTGTGGTGAGGTGATACCCATGTGACCGGAAGGGGTATAGAATCAGCCTGATAGTGCCAGTATAGGATTGGCTTTAGTTTATATATGAAAATCCTGGTGATTAGTTCCCTTAAAAATTAACATCAAATGTGTGCAGTGTTATATATGTAGGTACTTCACAGGTAACCCAATTTTTTTAAATAAATTAAACATATTTATTCTAAATCAAAATCCTAGATGGTGCACTCAGCCATATTATTAGCATAAAGTACCATTGTTTTCAAAGATACATTGCCCACTCCTGGCATACAAACAAAAACTACAAATTATAATAGGTTGTAGGGGAACCGAACAGGTCAAATGAAATCTAAAACAAATGGGGATTTTTATCTTGCATCAAGACTTTAAAAAGATTTTTTAGTGTAAAGTGAAACGTTAACGCTAGGCGAGATGTTGGTAACAGGTCATCAGCACTCCTCTTTGGCTGCAGCCAAAATTGGTTTGCACCTCAGGCCAGATATGACGGGTGTCCTGAGACACACCATTATTGAATGTTGATTTTTAGATTTCCAGGTTGCTCATTTTTAGATTCAGTTAGTAAAGGAAGAAGTGGCTCTCAACCATACACCGCGACAAATAGATTTCCCATAAGACTCTGAAACTGAATTGTTGTGGGCAAATTCAGCAAACTAAATCAAATCCAGCAAATTATCTTGATGAGGAGTGGAGAAAATTTGTAGGTATTACAGATGATAAAATCTTTTGAAATACTTTCAAAATTCAAAATGGCTGGCTTCTAAAAATAAAAAAAAAATATTTGCAGGGAACAAATTTGTCACAAATCGTAATACTACAAAGCCACTAAAATCCATTGATAAAAATTTTTTACACTGAGATTTCATAGGACTATATCTGTCACAGGTGTGTCATGGGTGACAGATAGTCATGTGGTTTCTGGCAATACAAGGGGCAGCTGATAAGTTTTTGACTTTGTGATCTTTTTTTGTTTCTATGGTAACGAATGTTACATCACATGAAAGCCTTATGTGTCTAATATATGTTTTCAAAATTTTGTGTTTGTTGCTTATGGCAACAGTGTTATACGCACACGGGAAAACAAAATGGCGGAGCCTAATGTGATATTTACAGCAACTGAGAGCAAAGTAGTGATAAAATTCTTGTTTCTGCAAGGAAAGTCCACGAAGGATATTCATGGTGATCTGTCGCAGACATTGGGGGATCAATACCCTTCATATTTCACAGTTAAGAACTGGGTTGCCAAAGTTAAAATGGGCCACTTCAGCACCAATGATGAGGAACGTCCTGGACAACCGAGAGTGGTTGTTGTTCCGGAGATCATCGATGCTGTGCACAACTTTATACTGGAGAATCCACGAATTTCAACTAAAGCAATAGCAGACATCATGGGGATTTCCCGTGAACGTGTTTGTGTCATTATCCATTAACATTTGGACATGAGGAAGCTATTTGCAAAGTGGGTCCCCAAATGTTTGACAACAGATCAGAGAAGCATGTGAGGGCAAATGTCCCGGCCGATTTGTCAGCATTTCCGGACTGATAAGAACTTCCTGGATCGAGTGGTTACTATGGATGAGATGTGGATTTATTTGTATGACCCTAAAAACAAGGCGCAGTCAAAAGAGTGGAGGCACAGTAGTTCTCCTCATCCAAAGAAGTTCAGGGTGTAAAAATCAGCGACTAAGGTGTTGGCTTCTGTGTTCTGGGATAAGAGGGGTGTTCTGCTAGTGGACTACCTTCAAAAGGGTTCCACCATCAATGCAAAGTATTACATTGAACTTCTGGAACAATTGAAGGCAGCTCTGAAGGCCAAAAGGCTTTGCAAACTATCCAAAGGCATCTTGTTCCTGCAAGACAATGCCTCCACTCACACTGCACAGGTGACCATGACAAAAGTGGCAGAGCTGGGCTTACAGCTGGTTGACAACCCACCTTATTCCCCAGAACTAGCTCCCTCCGACTATCATCTGTTTCCAAACCTGAAGAAACACCTCAAGGGTACGATATTTCACATCATTTCTGATGCCATGGCTGCTACGGATGCCTGGTTTGAGGCACAACCAAAATCCTTGTTTTTGCTAGGCTTACAGAACTTGTAATACTGATTTAAGAAGTGCGTTGACATCAGTGGAGAGTATGTGGAATAAATGTAAAGTTTAATCATCCTATCTCGTTTCTTTCTGGGTAATGCCAAAGACTTATCAGCAGCTCCTCATAGAAGGTCACAAGGTTTGGCTTCAGAAAATGCTCCCTGACTTTCTGTTCCTGGCATTAGTATTCATTGTACTAGGTAGCTTTCCTGCTGGATTTTCATCTCTTCCACTTTTGGACCCAGCAAGAGCTTGCCTTCCACCCAGCTGCTGATCATTCATCAGTATTCTTTGGTGCCTAAATACTCTTTTCTTCCCTGGACTGATGCTGGTGATATTATTCAGCTCATTCAAGCTCTGGTTGCAAGCAGGTGGCTTGCTCTCATCTGTATTATCGTTGCTGAAGCTTTGCTGAACTTCCACCTGTGTCATCTGTGGAAAAGTAGTTCAAGCTTTTTCCCCTGTGTGGTCCTTGTGTTTTCCTTTAGCATGTAGTGGGGTTGACGAAGAGCTCATCCCACTGGTTCCCTATTTAGGGTCCAGTACTATGGGTTACTAGGGTCAGGTAACCGGCTTAACACATAGGTGCGGAAGTTATCTAAAGTGGTGAGGGACACCAAGGCCCAGCAGTAGGTTTGGTCAAGGGTTACCCTCTCCCCATTCCCTGGATTCAGGGTTCCCTTTCCTTTATCTTTTGATGCTCGCTTGGTATATCCTGTACCTAGCATGACATTATCACCAGCCTTACAAAAAAAAAAAAAAGACTGACGCGTTTTCTTTTTCTTCTTCTTCATAAATTCTGTTGCTGTTTTGTCTCAGCGGCAGAAGTTAAAATGGCAGGAGCAATTTCTGTTTGGTTTGGCACACATTTTTTAGACCACTGCATGCACCAGCAGAGCAGATTAGAAGTCTCACACAACAACTGGAGAGGATAGTGCAGGAGTATCTAGAGCTCAATATCAATACCATATGCGGGGCTTGGACCCTTTTGCACTTTGGTGTTAGAAAATGGAAGAGTGGCCTGAGCTCACCAGTCACACCTTAGACGTTTTGGCCTGCCCAACTTCCAGCGTTCTCTCTGAGCGTGTCTTCAGTGCTGCTGGCAGTGTATTGACGGAAAAGCACATCCAACTGTCCCCTGAAAGCGTAGACCACCTAACTTTTATAAAGATGAACAAGTCGTGGATGTCCATTGACTTTGCCACCCCAGTCCTAGACTCTACATACTAAGTGGTGGTGTAGTGCCAGGGTTCTGGGAGCAAGAGGCCTATGCCTGTCTGTCGAGGGCCCTGCTCGTAAGCTTACAGTCTATGAGGAAATAGGGGAGGCACAAAAGGTGAATGGGGGGGAGAAAAGCTTGTTATATATGGTCCAGCCATTGATTTAATGGGGGATTCAAAACCAGCTGCATGAACCCGTCATTGGCCAGAATTTATACAGGTACAGGGGACAAGAATTGGAAGTAAATTTTTGGGAAGGGCAGAAAGGGACTAGATTGGATCAAAGAGGTGAGGTGATAGGCTAGTCTAAAGAAATGCGTTTTTACGGCCCGCTTAAAGGTGTGGATGTTGGGAATTAATCGGATTGCTCTTGGTAGTGTGTTCCAGAGCATAGGCGCAGCTCGTGAGAAATCTTGAAGACGGGAGTGGGAGGTTCCAATTGTTGAAGATGTCAGTCTTAGGTCATTAGCAGAGCGGAGGGCACGGGTGGGGTGATAGACAGAGATGAGGGAGGAGATGTAGGGTGGTGCGGAACCGTGGAGAGCTTTGTGAGTGAGAGTGATAAGTTTATGTTGGATTCTGTAGCGGATAGGCAACCAGTGCAATGACTGGCAAAGAGCAGAGGCATCAGTGAAGCGGTTGCAGAGAAAAATGATCCTGGCTGCCGCATTCAGAATGGATTGGAGAGGGGAGAGTTTAGTAACAGGGAGACCAATTACCTAATTAGTAAAGAATTACAATAATCCAGGTGAGAATGAATGAGAGCGACAGTAAGAGTTTTTACAGAGTCAACGGTAAGAAAAGGTCGAATTCTCAAGATGTTTTTGAGGTGGAATTGACAAGAACGAGCAAGTGAACGAATGTGGGGAGTGAAGGAGAGATCGGAGTGCGGGCGTGCTGCTGGGGAGTAATGGTAGAGAACACACAGAAATGGTAATATTGGATTTCGGAAGGTTAGGAGAGGGAGGAAACAGAGCGCAGATAAAGATTACAGCTATAAGATGCCGCCCCCAGCTGTGTGTGATAGCTTGGTTGAGTATCAAAATGAGAGGGACCCCATGTGGCTTTTTTTAATTATTTAAATAAATAATTTTAAAAACCGGTTTGCAGTCCCTCCAATTTTCATACCTAGCCAAGATAAAGCCAACAGCTTGAAGTTGGTACTCTCAACCTGGATAAACCCATGGCTATTTTGCCCTCCCCAGCCTAAAAATAGCAGCCCACAGCCGTGAAGAATTGTTGCAAAGTGAAAACCGCAGTTTTGTGCAATTTTCTGCCATGAGAGATGCAGATTTGGTGCTGAATTTTATATACCAAATATCTGCACCACAGTTTTGACACTGTTTTGGTTCAATTTTTTGCCAGAAGATGCAAATTTGGTGCAGAAATCTAGTGCAGACATTTCAGTACCAAGTTTGCATCTCCTGGCAGAAAACCTCACCAAATCAGAATCAAAATCATTTGTGTGTCTTCTTTTTCCAAGAAATACACACAAATTTGGAGCAGGAATTTGATGTATCTCCAAGCGAAATAAAACGCTTCAATACTATATCACTTTTAGATGCATTTTTTTGCTAGAAAATGCAGATTTGTTGCAGGAATTTGGTGTATAAATTCCAGCATCAAATCAGCATCTCTTGGCAAAAGAAATGTAGTTTTCTGGCAGGAGATGCAAGTCTCATTGAAGTCAATGAGTTCACCTGAGGTGAGGTCATTGAGTTCAGTGAAGTCATCTGAGGTGAGTTTACCTGCGGTCATGGATGGGGGACCATGGAAACCTCTAGCTTTGACCGCAGGTAAACTTAGAGACATCACCACTCGCAGCTGCGGATTAGTCAGTGTCTGCTTGAAGCCTCAGCGGGTGGTCACATTTTCTTATGCGTCCACACACTGCGACTTTTGTATGTAGCAGTACCATGATATTCATAGGACTTTGTATGGATTATGTAAGATCTACAAGGTTGTTTTTGTGGTTAATAAAGTGGTGAAAGAGGGTGTGTGTATTTTATTTCACATAAAGGTTTTTTTCGGTGTTTGTATTTTATTTCTTTTCCCTTACAGGATTAGTAATGGGGTGGTCTCATAGACACCTTCCATTACTAATCTAGGACTTGATGGCAGCTGTTATTTTTTGACAAATGACAGCTGTCATTAACCCTTTAAATTACCGATTGCCACCACACCGGGGCAATCAGGATGAACACTCCATTGTCGCTTCTACTGGATGCTACAATTCTAGGCAGGTGTGGGCTGGTATTTTTAGGCTGGTAGGGGCCAATAACCATGGCTCCTCCCATCCTGATAATACCAGCACCCACAAGTCTGCTTTACCGTGGCTGAAATGTGTGCACCCTACGTCTTTTTCCCCCATCTATTTTGATTATCCAGCCATGGTAAAGCACACAGGTGGGGGCTGCAGCCTGATGACCGCTGTTGGTTTACCCAAACTGGCTATCAAAATATGGATGGAGTCTACATCATTTTTTAAAAACTATTTATTTATTTATTTTTACACTACTATGCAGCAAACTGACTGCAGTCAATCACAGACACGGACACAGGGTAGGGGGCATGTATAGCAATTTGCAACCAATCAGAGACACTGGCACAGATGATGGGTGGCGGAAGCAGTGAATATTGGTGAACCTTAATTAGCAGGCCTAGAAGAGAGTATGACTGCAGTTTAATCCTCCAGGAGACAGCAGGAAACAGTATGTATAACTATCCTGCTCTTACTGCCATTTAACTTCCATTTGCAGCCCCCAACGCTTTACAGCCTTGAATGACTTGTATGGAATTCGTTGTTTAGGGTCAAGTTTGTCATCAAGTTTGCTCACCGAACTCAATTTTTTTTTCTCCCTTGCTGGTTTGGCAACCCGAATATCCACGGCTTCGCTTATCTCTACCCATGACCATACTTCAAGCTATTTCTGTATTTTCAATCCTTTATTTTTTAGCATAGCATTTTGGGTTACGATGCATTTTTGTTAATAGGGGATAACTTTATAAAAATATATATAAAAAAAACAAAAACTCAAAAAGCATAAAGTTTTACAACTGTTTCATTAGTTGAAATATATGTAAGAATTATATTGTGGGCTGATAAATTATAAAGATCTTTTTATTCCCTATGGTATGTGTTTTAACTAGTGATGAGCGAGCATGCTTGTAACTACTCGGTACTCGCACGAGTATCGCTGTACTCGGGCTGCTCGGCGGGGACCGAGTAATCTCGCGATACTCGTGCTGTACTCGTGGTCTTCATTTCTGCATGTTGGCGCTCTTTTGAGAGCCAGCCCTCATGCAGGGATTGGCTGGCAGACCACTGCAATGCCACAGCCCTGTTAGTTGTGGAATTGCAGTGATTGGCCGGCCTGCACAGCGTGACCGAGCCTTTATACCGGCCGGCGCGCTGTGCTCTGCTCACAGCTATCCAGACAGTCAGTGCAGGGAGAGTGTCGCTGATTCAGGGAAAGCTTTGCGGCCCTTTATAGCTTTTTCAGTTGCAGGGCTGCAAACAGTGTGACCAAAAGTCCTTCTCAGGACTATTCTAGTTGTATACAGGCAGGCAGGGTATAGCCAGGTCGGAGTACAGTAGAAGAGTCCTTCTCAGGACTATTGTTGCTATATACAGGCAGGGTATAGCCAGGTCGGAATACAGGCTAGTGACCAGAAGAGCCCTTGTCAGGACTATTGTAGCAGTATACAGGCAGGCAGGCAGGCAGGCAGGGTATATAGCCATTCCTAGTGGTGACCGTATACCAGCCTTCATCATATCTGGGGCTGGTGTACACAGTGTAAAACAGTCCAGATAGTGTCAGACTTCTCAGTAATTGTCGCTCCTAAAAACCAGTTAGGTTCTTATTGCGTCCGTGCTTGCATTTAAAAACAGCACGTGTGTGTCTGTCGGTGGCAGCGTACAGGTGCGCGTTTTGCACAAACAATTATATAACGCACAAGTCTAGTGTATAATACACGTCAGTCAGCAGTGTCTGATAGTGTCAGACTTCTCAGTAATTGTCGCTCCTAAAAACCAGTTAGGTTCTTATTGCGTCCGTGCTTGCATTTAAAAACAGCACGTGTGTGTCTGTCGGTGGCAGCGTACAGGTGCGCGTTTTGCACAAACAATTATATAACGCACAAGTCTAGTGTATAATACACGTCAGTCAGCAGTGTCTGATAGTGTCAGACTTCTCAGTAATTGTCGCTCCTAAAAACCAGTTAGGTTCTTATTGCGTCCGTGCTTGCATTTAAAAACAGCACGTGTGTGTCTGTCGGTGGCAGCGTACAGGTGCGCGTTTTGCACAAACTATTATATAACGCACAAGTCTAGTGTATAATACACGTCAGTCAGCAGTGTCTGATAGTGTCAGACTTCTCAGTAATTGTCGCTCCTAAAAACCAGTTAGGTTCTTATTGCGTCCGTGCTTGCATTTAAAAACAGCACGTGTGTGTCTGTCGGTGGCAGCGTACAGGTGCGCGTTTTGCACAAACAATTATATAACGCACAAGTCTAGTGTATAATACACGTCAGTCAGCAGTGTCTGATAGTGTCAGACTTCTCAGTAATTGTCGCTCCTAAAAACCAGTTAGGTTCTTATTGCGTCCGTGCTTGCATTTAAAAACAGCATGTGTGTGGCAGTCGGTGGCAGTGTCAGGCTCCATATTGTCCCTGGATAGAGACGTGCATGATGGCCTGTAAACATGAAGTGCCCATTGTAAGGAAGTGGGTCTATTGTAGTATAGCCCTTAGGCAGGGCAGCCAAAAATTGGGAGGCTCCACATTGTCCCTGGATAGAGATGTGCATGAGGGCCTCAAAACATTGTTCCCATTGCAAAGGAGCGGGTCTCCTGTCGTTGTAATGCCCATTCAGAAAGAATGGGCGAAAAAATTTACCACTGGGGGTATACCTGAAACAACGGCTTAACTATTGTAACGGTCACCATGATGGCGCATGAGGAGAAGGAGGAGCAGTCCAGCGATTAGCCAAAGTCCAGAAGTGTGTTACCATGGGTGAGTGGAGGTACATGGCAAATTCCCGTTACAAACTTTAAATTCCGCTGTAATTTGCTGTTGGTGTGTGTGGTGAAGTCTGGCCAAATCCAACCCTTGTTCATCTTGATCAGAGTCAGCCTGTCAGCATTTACAGTTGACAGGCGGGTGCGTTTATCTGTAATGATTCCACCTGCGGCACTAAAAACACGCTCTGACAAAACGCTAGCGGCAGGGCAGGCCAGGACTTCCAAGGCGTAGAGAGCCAATTCATGCCACGTGTCCAGCTTGGATACACATTAATTGTAAGGCACAGAGGAATGTCGGAGTACAGTTGTTTGATCTGCAAGGTACTCCTTGAGCATCTGGCCAAACTTAGGATTTCTTGTGTCACTACCCCTCACCTCAGGGGCTGTGGTATGTGAGGGGCTGAGAAAACTGTCCCACATCTTAAAGACTGTTCCCCTACCTCTGGCGGATTGGACTTGTGCCCCTCTCGGCTGTACGCCTTGGTTGTCCAGTGATTCATGACCTATGCCGCTAGCGTTTTGTGAGGGGAATGCTTTGCCTACTTCCGTGACTATGGCCTTCTGGAACTGCTGCATTTTGCCTGACCTCTCCGCCTCGGGAATAAGAGACATAAAGTTCTCCTTTTAGCGTGGGTCTAACAGTGTTACCAACCAGTAATGATTGTCGGCCAAGATGTTCTTAACGCGAGGGTCACGAGACAGGCAGCTTACCATAAAGTCAGCCATGTGTGCCAGACTCTTAACAGCCATCACTTCAGTATCCTGACCAACACGATGACTGAACATGCTGTCCTCCTCCTCCTCCTCATCATCATCTACCCTGTCCTCTGGCCAGCCTTGCTGAACCGAGGATATGACTGCATGTCATATCCTCAATTTGGCCAGAGAGTTGCTCCATGTCTTCATCCTCCTCCTCGTCATAGTCCTCCACTGCACGTTGTGATGAGACGAGGCTGGGCTGTGTGTTATCATCACCCACACCCACTACTGTTTCTTGCTCAAACTCATCGCGCTCCGCCTGCAATGCATCATGGTTGTTTTTTGAGCAGAGACCATTTTAGAAGGCAGAGAAGCGGTATGGTGACGCTAATAATGTCGTCATCGCCGCTCACCATCTTGGTGGAGTCCTCAAAGTTTTGGCGGATGGTGCATAGGTCGGACATCCATCTCCACTCCTCAGGTGTTATGTGTGGAGTTTGACCCATTTCCCGACGGCTTAGGTGATGCAGGTACTCAACAACTGCCCTCTTCTGCTCACATATCCTGACCAACTTGTGCAGAGTTGAATTCCAACGCGTGGGGACATCACACACCAGTCTGTGTGCCGGAAGATGCAAACGGCGTCTTAAGCCGGCAAGGCCGGCTGAAGCAGTAGGTGACTTTCGAAAATGTGCAGACAGGCGGCGAACTTTTACCAGCAGATCAGACAGCTCTGAGTATGACTTTAGAAACCGCTGAACCACGAGGTTGAGCACATGGGCCACGCATGGAACATGTGTCAGCTGGCCTCGCCTCAAAGCCGCCACCAGGTTCCGGCCATTGTCACACACGACCTTTCCTGGCTTTAGGTTCAGAGTTGTGAGCCAGTGATCCGCCTGCTGTTTCAGAGCTGTCCACACCTCTTCTGCATTGTGGGGTTTGTCACCTATGCAGATTAGCTTCAGCACTGCCTGTTGCCGCTTCGCCGAGGCAGTGCTGCAGTGCTTCTGTGTCGCCCTGGACAAGCCAGGGGCCACAGAGCACAACACTTAAACACCCCACACTCCCTGCAGGCATATCATAGTCAAAACACAAAATCCTTGTTGCCTTCCCCAGGGGCTGTTGTCCACACCAGGGTGTGGAGCCAGGCGGTTGGTCTCCACCCACCGAGGAGGAGGGAAAACACAGGCAGTGAGAGTTAAGCTAAGGAAGTGGAAGGAGGAAAGTAGTAGAGAGGAGAAAAGTGACAGCAAAGAGCCTGAAGTTGGTCCGGGTGTGTGGCCCGGACAGGACAGCAAGGTTGGCAGGATGTGGTGACCGTCTGCAGTGGAGGCCGATTGGAGTCTGCCGTAAGGACCGTGGACGGGTGGTGACCCGGCCGTACCGGACCGGTATACAAAGAGAAGCCAGCACCATTGGCAGAGGACTTTCGGATCCCGGCAAGGCTTGGTGTCGCCGTGAATTTGCCAAATCCGTTAGTGAAGGGAACCTCAGGGTTTCCAAACAGCCAAGTCCAGATAGAAGGCAACCGTACAACCGTGAAGGGGAGACACCGCCACCGCTAAGGGCAACCGTCTCCCAGGGCCAGCGCCTGTGGGCAAAAGGGGCTCCTCCGGCCCATATCCAGGTCGGGGAGCGGGTTACCGTTGGGAAACCATCACTACCAACACTTAACTTAGGTGCAGGGAGAGACAGTCATCACTAACCTGCAGGGAGGAACAACCGCAGCCGTCCGAGTGACCCATCCATCCAGCCACTTGTTTTACCGTGAACTGTGTCATCATCATTGGGCTGAGTGAGTACCTCCGTGCCGTGCGGCACAGCGCTGCCCCTGCGACCCTGCACCTCATCAGGCCCCGCAACCCGCCTGTCATCCATCTCTACCCCATCACCAGGCCCCGGGACAACCAACCCCCCTACCCACGGAGGGGAGAAATAACAACAAAGCTGCTCCCTGTCACAGGCTCCCGGGATCCCCGTCCAGAGCAGCGGTGGTGTCCACACAATCACCACAACCGTGGGTGGCGTCACGGACAATATCCCCAAAACCCAAACCACCCCTTTTCACTCACGGGCGAGTAGCGCCGCTCGAGTCCCCGGGATCCGGCCATCGCTCGAGCCAACGAGCAGCAGCAGCCGTAGAGCAGCGTCAGCCGGACCCGAGCAGTGGGAGAGCGCACCGTCCCCTCCTCCGCCCGCGACACTTCCAGCTTGGGACTGGTGTGGAGGGTAAAGTGGATCAGGATGCGCAGGAGGAGGAGGAGGCTGAGGAGCATGACATTCCGGAGCTGTAGAGTGTGTGTGAAACCCTGACTGAGGTAGGGCCTGCAAAACTTGGTGTGTGAAGGACGTGTTCCGTCCCTCGCTCAGACTGGGTCCCAGCTTGCACAATATTAACCCAGTGTGACGTCAACGAGATGTAGCGGCCTTGCCCACATGCACTTGTCCACGTGTCTGTGGTTAGGTGGACTTTGGCTGAAACAGCGTTGTTCAGGGCACGTGTGATGTTTTGTGACACGTGGTTATGCAATGCGGGGACGGCACACCGGGAGAAATAGTGGCGGCTGTGGACCGAGTAACGTGGGACAGCTGCCACCATCATGTCGCGGAATGCTTCTGTCTCCACCAGCCTAAAAGGCAACATTTCCAGCGCAAGCAGTCGCGAAATGTTAGCATTTAGAACTGTGGCATGTGGGGTGTTGGCAGTGTATTTGCGCCTGCGTTCAAAGGTTTGCTGAATGGATAACTGAACGCTGCGCTGGGACAAGGACGTGCTTGATGATGGTGTTCTTTCTGCGTAGTCAACTGCAGGTGCAGGAGTGGAGGAGGCTTGTTCGCAGGCAGCATGGACAGGGGATTGGCTCGCATGCACAACCAGCGAAGACGTAGCAGTGACATCAGCAAGCACTGCTCCTCGACTCTGTTGTACTTCCCACAAAGTCGGGTGCTTGGCTGACATGTGCCTGATCATGCTGGTGGTGGTCAGGCTGCTAGTTTTGGTACCCCTGCTGATGCTGGCATGGCAGGTGTTGCAAATGGCCTTTTTAGAATCATCTGGAGCCAACTTAAAAAACTGCCAGTGTCAGAGTTCCGGGTTTTCCAGTTTTCTTTTGAAAGAGCTTGCCCTTTGTTAACATGGAGTTTTCTGTTCTGTTGCCCTACTTCCTGTTCATCTGTTTAAAAGCCGCCCCTAAAGCTTAGTCCAGTGCCTGAGTATACTGCTTCCTGTGTGCTCCTGCCCTGCTGCTTTTGGTTCCTGATTGTTATTCGGATCCTCTTGGAAAACAACCGACACCGACTCTGGACTTCATCTGGTATCATCTAGCTGTGCCCGGACTCCGTTTGCCGTTTTTGGTCGGCACTTCTGCCCGGTTCCTTCCGTTTAATACCACTCTGGACTCACATCACGTACGGACATTTTTGGACTTACCTATTGCCCTTTTGTGTCCCGGCTGCTGCGCATTTAGGGCTTCTGGGGTGATTGCCAGACAGTCCCTGTATAGGGGTTCGCTCTTGGTGGTCTCCCTGGGGGAGTCCGGTGCGCGGTCCCGGGAATTCCCTTTCGCTCCGTCCCTGGAAGGTATTTCCTGTATTTATGTTCTACTGTGTTTTTGTTCCGTTTATGTACATATTTGCTGGTTGCATATTATAAACGTCTTGCACCAAGAATTCGTCTCTGGTTGTCATTGCCCTAACGCAATCGAAATCCTCAATACATACAATAGTATTACAGCCAGACTCGGGAAGACCTAACATTTGTACAGGCACCTTGTGTCGTGTTGTTCCGGGGAACAGTTGCCTGACGTCTGCCTGGGGCCACCACTCTGCTTCTTACTGCCTGTTGGGATGCTACGCCTCCCTCCCCCTGTGCACTGCTGTCCTCGCTCTGCATATCCTCCTGCCAGGTTGGGTCAGTTACTGGATCATCCACCACGTCGTCTTCCTCTTCCGCACCCTGCTCCTCCTCCTGACTTCCTGACAATTGTGTCTCATCATCGTCCACCCCTTGTTGAGACACGTTGCCAACTTCGTGAGAACGTGGCTGCTCAAATATTTGGGCATCTGTACATACAATCTCGTCATGGCCCACTTCAACAGGAGCTGGCGAGAGGCCAGAATTTGTGAATGGAAACGTGAACGAACAGCTCTTCCGAGTGTCCAAGTGTGGGATCAGTAATGTCCGTGGACGTGTACTCGGCCTGGTGGTAGGAAGGAGGATCAGGTTCTGAAATGTGCGGTGCAGTATCACGGCTACTGACACTTGACCGTGTGGAAGACAGAGTGTTTGTGGTGGTGCCAATCTGACTGGAAGCATTATCCGCTATCCAACTAACAACCTGTTGACACTGGTCTTGGTTCAAGAGCGGTGTACTGCTGCGGTCCCCAAGAATTTGGGACAGGACGTGCGAGCGACTAGATGTGGCCCTTTGTTGTGGCGAAATTAGAGCTTGCACACAACCTCGGTCTCTGCCTGCACCACCATCACGTCCACTTCCTTGTTCGTTGACAACGCCCTTGCGCATTTTGGAATGCTGTGCTGATGTGTATTCACTAGACTTGTGCGTTATATCCAAGTTTTTGCAAAACTCACACAAATGCAGCGGAAAGCTGCCACCAACAGGCACACACGTGCGGTTTTTAAATGCAAGCACGGAGGCACTAAGAACCTAACAGGTCTCTATCCAGGGACAACGTGGAGCCTCCCAATTTTTGGCTGCCCTGCCTAAGGGCTATACTACAATAGACCCACTTCCTTCCAATGGGCACTTCAGGTTTACAGGCCCTCATGCACGTCTCTGTCCAGGGACAACGTGGAGCCTCCCAATTTTTGGCTGCCCTGCCTAAGGTCTATACTACAATAGACCCACTTCCTTCCAATGGGCACTTCAGGTTTACAGGCCATCATGCACGTCTCTATCCAGGGACAACGTGGAGCCTCCCAATTTTTGGCTGCCCTGCCTAAGGGCTATACTACAATAGACCCACTTCCTTACAATGGGCACTTCAGGTTTACAGGCCATCATGCACGTCTCTATCCAGGGACAACGTGGAGCCTCCCAATTTTTGGCTGCCCTGCCTAAGGGCTATACTACAATAGACCCACTTCCTTCCAATGGGCACTTCAGGTTTACAGGCCCTCATGCACGTCTCTATCCAGGGACAACGTGGAGCCTCCCAATTTTTGGCTGCCCTGCCTAAGGGCTATACTACAATAGACCCACTTCCTTCCAATGGGCACTTCAGGTTTACAGGCCCTCATGCACGTCTCTATCCAGGGACAACGTGGAGCCTCCCAATTTTTGGCTGCCCTGCCTAAGGGCTATACTACAATAGACCCACTTCCTTCCAATGGGCACTTCAGGTTTACAGGCCATCATGCACGTCTCTATCCAGGGACAACGTGGAGCCTCCCAATTTTTGGCTGCCCTGCCTAAGGGCTATACTACAATAGACCCACTTCCTTCCAATGGGCACTTCAGGTTTACAGGCCATCATGCACGTCTCTATCCAGGGACAATGTGGAGCCTCCCAATTTTTGGCTGCCCTGCCTAAGGGCTATACTACAATAGACCCACTTCCTTACAATGGGCACTTCAGGTTTACAGGCCATCATGCACGTCTGTATGCAGGGGCATTGGTGAACCTCACAATTTTGGACTGCCCTGGCAAAGGAAAATACTACAAAGACTCACTTCCTCAAAATGGGCACATTAGACTCAAGAGGCCTTCATGTACGGCTCTTCTCAGGGACATCGGAGTGCCACACAATGTTTTCACGTAAAATCTTTCATGTATTAATCTCAAAAAGTAACATACACCAGCTCTATCTCACTATTGGGTATGTGCCCTTAACATTTCCGCCATGAAAAATCATTTTGGGGTCATTTTGGAAGGTTTTCTGGTGAGTCCGTAAAAATGGCGTAAAACGCGGACAAAATTGTTCACAGCTGTGACTTTTTTGAGTGATAAATGCTTCAAGGGGTCTTCCCCATGCTGTTGCCATGTCATTTGAGCACTCTTCTGAGACTTTTGTGACATTTTTAGGGTTTCTCCATGCTGCCGGGGGGTCATTTCACAAAAATACTCGGGTCTCCCATAGGATAACATTGGGCTCGTTGCTCGGGCCGAGTACATGAGTATCTTGGGAGGCTCGGCCCGAGCTTCGAGCACCCGAGCTTTTTAGTACTCGCTCATCACTAGTTTTAACATGTTTCATTCTGGGCAGGGGTAACTTATTTACTTTAACCAAATATTTAAATAAAATTGTTATAGCAAATTGAGTTATATATTTCTGTCCAAAATGTGGCACTGCAATTAATGTGTTACCATGACAGAAAAAAACACACAGGTACCATGGCAGAAAATGTGGGAACCATCTGCACTTTTTACATAATCTGTCCTGCCAGTAGTTGTAACACAGGTCACATTTGGTCCACTTTGCTTCTGGCAGGCATATCAGTGAGGGAAAAGGAAGCCGAAAGCATACAAAAATTATACAGAGCTCAGCAATGCATGAATGAGTGCACCCCCTTTGAAAACTAAGATTTTAATCAATATCTCACTAACACAAAAAACTATTTCCATAATTATGACACTTTCTATACTACCCTCCCTTGAGAAAGTCCAACGTAGGACGAAACGCGCGTCGGGCAGCAGGCAGGCAAATTCCACGGACTCTACACATAGGTAATGCACATCTAAATCCATTCTTTATACCATATCAATTGCAGCACTCACACTTTAGAGCACTATTCACTTTATATTTTTTTGATGGCTGTGTATAAGGAATATTTATGAGAAACATTTTGTATTATATTAAGGCTCATTAGGCTATACATTTATTGAGACTTGAAATTACTTTATTTTCTGTATATTTTTTCTACCTATTTATTGCAGCCCTGCTGGTATTTATATTTGCATATACTGCCTCTTGAATTTCCCCATCTATTATTGAATATTTTTGCTCCTCTACTGTTTTTAATTGTGTTAGTCTAATTTTAATATTTATACAAATAAAAAATATATATATTTTATTTCATGGTGTTTTGACTCTTAAGGGGGATTTACACGCAGCGACATCGCTAGCTATGTCGCTGGTGAAAGCACCCGCCCCTGTCGGTTGTGCATCACGGGCAAATCGCTGCACGTGGCGCACAACATCACTAGGACCCGTCACATGTACTCACCTACCTGGCGACGTCGCTGTGGCCGGCGTACTGCCTCCTTTCTAAGGGGGCGGTTCGTGTGGCGTCACAGCGACATCACACAGCAGCCGTCCAATAGAAGCGGAGGGGTGGACAGCAGCTGAAAGAAAGTGACGACCACCTCATTGCCGGAGGACTCAGGTACGGTGTTGTTCCTGATTCTTGGGGTGTCATACAAAGTGATGTGTGCTGCCTCAGGAACGACGAACAACCTGCGTCCTGCAACAGCAACGATATTTGGGCTTAGAACAACGTGTCAACGATCAACGATTAGGTGAGTAATTTCGATAGTTAGCGGTCGCTCGCACGTTTCACATGCAACGACGTCGCTAACAAGGCCGAATGTGCATCACAAATTCCGTGACCCCAACGACATCTCGTTAGCGATGTCGTTGCATATATAGCCCCCTTTAGGGGCAGGTGTATACCATTTATCTGTTCATTGGGTCTTTTTGAGATGAACACTGTATTTGTTAAGCACCTATGAGGGGTTTTTTGAATTACAACATAATTATGACAAGACTGATTTCCATAGAACAGGTTTTTAACCTATAACATGAACATAAAGTACAAAAAAAAAGTTTAGCATGATATTAAAGTATGATTAATATTCTAACTTTCATTATAAAATCTTCAGTTTTACTCAAATTAGTTGATACAAATATAAATACACCTCACATCAAAAACAACTACATCGAACATGTTGTATGCCCTCCACGATTTTTAACTTCTTCACCCCTGGGCGATTTTCAATTTTTAATTTTCGTTTTTTCATCTACTTCTTCCAAGAGCCATAACTTTTATATTTTTTCGTCAATATTGCCATATGAAGGCTTATTTTTTGCAAGACGAGATGCACTTTTGAATGAAACTATTAGTTTTACCATATGGAGTACTGAAAAATGTACTGAAAAATGGGAACAAAAATTCCAGGTGCGGTAAAGTTGCAAAAAAAGTGCAATTGCACGATTGTTTTTGGGGTGTTTAATTTACCACATTCACTATGTGGTATATGGTAAAACTGATGTGAAATTATGATGTCTAACAGATCGTAGATTCGTAGATTCCAAACATGAATACGTTTACTTTTATGTAAGAGGTGAAAAAATATTCAGTTTTGTTGTCATTTTCTGAGACCCGCAACGTTCTCATCTTTTGGGATCTGGGGCTCATTGGTGGCTTATTTTTTGTATCTTTAGCTGAGGTTTTCAATTATACCCTTTTTGTGCCTGTCATTGCATTTTAAAGAATTGTTGTGGTGACCAAAAAACATAACTTTGGCGTTTGGAATTTTTTCTCGCCACGTCATGTACTGAACAAATTAATTCATTTTATATTTTGATAGATCGGGCATTTCTGAATGTGGCAATACCAAATATTGTATTTTTTAACTTTTATTTTTAAAGGGGCGAAAAAGTGGGAGATTTGAACTTTTATTTTTTTTTTTTATTTTTTATATTTTCTAAAATGTTTTCTTTACATTTTTTTTTTACTTGGCTAGTCCTCCTATGGCACTGTATTTACTTCACAGTCTGATCGCCTGTGCATTTCTGTTGATCAGAGCAGCATCACTCTAATCAGCAGAAATGCTCATCTCCTGTGAGTGTTGGCGTTTTGTTGGCTCTCACAGAAAGTGAGTCATCAGGTATTAGAAACTGTGATAAGAAGGGCACATAGGGTTTTACCAGAGAAACACAAAGATAAGAGATAAGGGCACACTCACCTGTAGGAGTTGTGAAAGAGTCACAACACCGGAAAACGCTTAGTCACAGAAGGAGAAAGCTGGAGCCCCGCAGGAATCGAGATTAACTTTTCACAGGGAAAAAAAGCGGATATCACCCCGCGCTTGTCACCAATACCAATAGTCAATATTATTATTCCAAGTCGTTTATTAAAAGCACATATACAGGTCTATGCGTTTAAGGGGTCTCTGCCCCCTTCCTCAGGACAGTATATTAAAGACAAGGAAGTCTGAACCTGTGCTACCATGGCAACACATTGGCTTCCGGTGATCACATCACAGACCCGCCAATGGCGGCAGGGAAGGTTGCAATCCATGCCGCGGCCATTTAAATCATGCTATTAGTGTTTGAGAGCATAATCTAAAAAGTCAATGGATGCAGGTGAATCTCTAATGCACCTGTGCTGTTAGCCACACATGTCTGCTGATTAGATCAGTGAACATGTGTGGGGATTAAAGCAGAATTTCTGCCAGAGTCCACGGTAACTGGAAGGAGGTGACAAAGGACGTACCAATGCGTACCAGAACATCCGTGGTAATGAAAGGGGTTAAGGACATCACCAAGTCTCAAGGTTTGGAATTAATACATTGATGACATATTGCTACATATATCTTTTTTCATTGCTCAAGATAAACATCTTTTTTAACATGGGTGCTGGATGGAGAGTGATGTTCAACTTGTCTTTTTAGAGCTCCTTATAAGTTTTGATTGGGTTCAAATTTAAATATATACTTTGGCTCTAAATCACTTTCACCCATTTTTTCTTCAGAAATGTAACAGTAGACTTAGTTTTGTGTTTTGGATCATTGTCATGTTGGAAAAGTGCACATCTTCCAAGGTCATGGAGTGATGGTTGCATCATCTCTTTTGATATAGAGCAATACATCTGGGAATTCATGATGTCATCAATGAAATATAGCTCTTTGACACCAGCCGCATTCATGCAGACCCACTTAACAAAACTGAGGCCCCAGGAGAGATGAGTTTGACAACTCAGCATCAGTCTGGACACTTGTGCAAGGGTGAACTGTTCTTAAATATGTCAGATGTACTGTTCCTTTGTTCGGTAAATCAAGAGACATTAGCCATTGTTTCATGTGACACTGTCCGAAGCCCTTTTGTCTGCTAACTTGTGGACTGCCTGCTGATTTCAGATTGCCTCTCTGATTTCTGATAGCCCCTTAGATGACATCATTCAGAGGACAATTATGCTGTCGGATTGAACTAGTGACCAATGAGGGAACAGCCATCTCCCAAGAATCCTGTAAGACATAATACTCTGAAATGGGAACTGAGGGATATAAAAGGGGCTGCTTCATTTAGTGTGTGTGAATCTACAGAACTTCAATCTATGGTTTATGGATCCAGCTGGAGAATTACAGGACTGTTCCAGTGAACAAACACAGAGCCTACAAATTTGCTTGGAGAACCCAGGTTAGGACAATCTGGTCACCTGGCTATATACCTTGCTGAGCTTGGTCATCTTTCTAAGCTTGAGGAGCAACTGGAAAGACCAAGGAGCACAAAATAGGGTCTTACCTGGGATACACAGTGGAATTGTGTAAGTTGTGAGGCTCACCTGGCGTAGTTGTGAAAGTTACAACCACGATTGAAGTGTTTACATAACTGCTGCAGCACCTCAGGCAGAGATGATAAGGAACAGAGCCAGAACGGGGAAACACCATGCTGCCATGGAAGAAACACTGTTCCACAGATGGTAGAATTGGTGATTTTTTTTTACTGTGAATGCGTTTGAGACTTAATTCTCCTTCATCAGGATAAAAATCACTTATCAAATATATGTGATTTTTTTTTTTGTCCTGATGAACAAGAATTAAGTCTCAGAAACGCATTGACAATAAAAAAATCACATATTCTACCATCTATGGATGGCAGTTATTTTTCTCTGTAGTTTGTGTTTATTTCTTAACTTACGAATAGTAATGGTGGGTCTCTTTGACCCCTCCCTATTACTAACCTTGGGGGTGGATGTCAGCTGGGATTTTTTGACAAATCACAGCTGTCATTAACCCATTATAATACCTCGATTGCCACCGCACCATGGCAATCGAGATGAGCTGGGTGAAGTGCCAGGATTGGCGGATCTAATGGAGGCAACAATTGTGGGGTGGCTGTGGCTGCTATTTTTAGGCTGAGCAGAAAAAACAATTGAGATAAAGAATCGGGTTTGATGCTGCGCTAAAAACCACATGTCCAAGGTTGTAAAAAAACTTTTTCTTTATTTCCAAAGGTCTACGCGTTTCAAAGGCATGTCCGCCTTCTTCATCAGGACAAGGAAAAATAAAAGAACAGCGCAGCATCAAACCCGATTCTTTATCTCAATTGTTTTTTCTCCACGGCTTTATCGGGGCTGCAGCTGACCGCTTTCTTTACATTCAATTGTTTTGGCTTTCCCAGGAGTTGTGCCTGTCACAACCACAGCAGGTGAGTACCTGTCCTGTTTGTTATATCTCCATTTATCATCGGATAAGACCCTATGTGCGCTTTTTTCCACAGTTCTTTCTGATTTTTAGGCTGAGGAGAGCCCAATAACCATGGCCTCCCCTGCCTGAGAATACCAGCCCCCGAGCTGTCTGCCTTATTTTGGCTGGGTATTAAAATTGGGGGTATCACATGCCATTTTTTTAAAAAAAATATTTATTTAAATAACTTTAAAAAAGCCATATGGGGTACCTCATATTTTGATACACAGCCAAGTTAACTTCAGCTGTCTGCTTTATCTGCACTGGGTATCAAAATATGGGGGACCCAATACCATTTTTTACAATTATTTTTTTCATTTTTACACTCAGACAAATAGCTAGAGGGAAACCATTCACAGATGCCGTCACACTGGCAGTCTCACTGCAACCAGTCACAGACGCTGTCAGAGAGGGTGGGCAGGGGAAGCAGTAAATATTCTTGAGATCTAATGAGTGGACCCAGGGAAAGTGTGACAGCTGCACAAAAGCTGGGTAAGTATAATTATCCTGATTTAATCCCCATTGTACTTCCTTTTTTTTATTTTTATCCGGGTGGCCGAGCCCAAACAGTAACATGAGCTTCCCTGAGAAGTCAATGTTCGAGGTCCGTGAATGGACACTGGGAGTCTAGCACAGACCCCAAACTTTACAGTTCTGGTTCGCTCATCACTACATGCAGTACTTAAGTGCCTTCAGCATTCACATTCTGAACAATGGGCATCACATTTCAGTGATGTTAATATGTTTTACTCATAACCATTGCTGGGGAAGCCTTCAGAATATCTACCCTTGGTTGGTTGGAAACTGAAGAGGTAAGTGCTAATTTTTTTTTTTAATTTCTTACTTTGTAACATGACTCTTTTTTTTCTAACAAACACTCAGACACTTCCTTTAAGTAGTAAACTTAAATAGTAATATTACTTTCTGTCACAGAATTACATTTTTCTGTATGTTCACATTTTGTAAAATATTGGTGCTTCAGGCAACACGTCCTTTTACTGCGTCATCTTCACTAGCTTTATTGTTATCAGGATAATCACCTTTGCAATCTAATTGTCTATTGATTTGATTTTCCTTTAGAGGCTTTTCATAATCATTAACTTTATGACTTGACTTGGATTTATTCCAGGAAAGAATACTCCCCAGAGGTGCAATCATTTATGCCTCCATTCAACTTTTTATGCTTCGTAATCATTTTAATCTTCTTGTGATGATCACTTTAACTAGAGTTTACAATAACCGCTCCAGCATTGTTGTCTCTATAAAAGCTCCATTATGTATGACATCTGTAAATTTTATTGCAGATTGTCTCCATTCACTGGCCTTGTGAAACAATTAACTAAAATGTTGGATGAGATAATTGTGTTCAAAGACTTGTTGGAACCTATATGTAATATAAATATGTATGTATAAGTATGTACTTGTTATGGAGAATTGTAAATGAATCCAGAATATCAAAATGCACATGTCATGGTTCTCTCTCTGCTTTAAGTATTTAGTGACAGTTTTATGGATCGGAGTTCTCACTTTTCCTCTGAGAGAATCTGCTGTTTAAACGGGTTTTATCTTCCTTTGGTAGTTGTAGGGTTAATAGCAGTATTCCTTGCCAGCAAGCAGGCCTAGTTCCAGCTCAGGTGTTTCCTGTTTGGGGCCACTCCCTGTCCCTTTTTATACCTTTTGCTACCTGCAGAGGGTGTCGGTTAATCTTCATTCATTTGGATTCTGGTCTTGGAGCTGGAAGGAGCTGTTTGTCACCCTCTGAAGTTGCTGTGGTGGCTTTAGTCTCGGTGCTGACTGCAGCAGTCTGTTGTTGTGTTCCCCCTATCTGTCTTCCTTTCCTGGTGTGTTGTTTCAGTGCAGTGGTGAGGCTAGTGTCCATCACCTGCCCACTCCTAGCCAGGGACTATTATAGAGTCGTCTTAGGGCTTCAGGTTCCGGTACGGCGACCAGTGAGGAACCTGTATAGGGACTGACTAGCAGTGCAGGTACAGTCAGGGCCGCCACTAGGAATTTCAGGGCCCCATACTGGCAAAATTATGGGGCCCCCCTGAGACTCCACCCAGGCTTCACCCCGGCTCCGCTTCCACCTCGCAAACCTTCCACAGTCAGCCACCACTCTTGGAAAAACACATTTATACATATTTTATATATATATATATATATATATATATATATATATTACACACACACAAACAGTCATGGCCAAAAGTCTTAGCACTCTTTAAGTTGGTCTAGAAAATGAAGTATTTCTCTCAGAAAAGTAATAATACCCCTGTCTACATCGCCTGCCCCTCTCCATAATGCACCTTCTACATCGCCCCGCTCCATAACACATCACCTACACCGCCTCTCTCCATAATACACCCTCTACACCGCCCCACTCCATAACGCCCCTCCACCACCCCCGGCGATCGTCCCACTCCTGTCTTCGGCTCACAGAGCGATTAGCTGTCTCCTTAGGATAGATCACCAATATCTGATTGGTCGGGTCTGGCACCCCAGCCAATTGCCTGTTCTAAGTGCCGTGCCAGTGGTGGCCAGAAGTGCTCAGTTCCGGATCTGCTCTGTCTTCTGATAGTGGCAGCAGCCTACTATTAAAATCAATGAGGCGGATGTGCAGTACCCGGCCGCGGACACCATCAGAGGACGGAGCAGATCCAGAAATAAGCATTTCCAAGAGCAGCTGATCAGTTACTATTGCGCTCTCATAAGAAGCAATGCACAAGTGGGACCAAGGCCTAATGATGACACACAGTCAGTAACACAAATAAATATTTACATTCAGGTACCTTATAGATGATGTTGTCTCTAGTCATTTCTTTCTATTCTTCATCTTGTCCTGATGCCTTTATGACTTTTCACATTCACATCTCGTCTCTGTAGATGTCCATCTTCTCCGGTCTTCTGCAGCACATCCTGACACGATGCCCCTAAAAATAGCACAATGATTATAATACACCTATTTAAAAATATCTGCCCTACTCTGTGCCCCAGAATAAATAATGGCACCTCTTATTGTGTTCTCTGCACAAAATATGACCCACACTGTCCCTCTTATGGTACATGCCCTCCACGCTGCCTCTCTTTCTATACTGAGCCTACTCTTCACACTGTCCTTTACACTGTGTTCGCTTATACTGCCCAGTCTTTATACTGTGCCCTCATCACACTCCCGCTCCTTGCTATAACCTCACACTGTCCTCCCATTCTGCCCCTTCTCCATACCACACCCCTCCACTACCCAGTCTCTATTCTGTGCCCCCTCACATTCTTCTCATCCCTTACTGTCTCCGCACTACCTCCTGCGTGTCCATATACTTTTCCCCTCACTCCCCATCCTGCCCACTTGCTCCTCATACTATGTCACTCTTTATTCTGTGTCCTCAAAATGTATTTCCAGTTCGCTCCACATCCTCTCTCTCTCCCATACATCACCCCTCATCCTCTGTCCACCCATGCATCATCCCTCATCCTCTGTCCCCCCATGCATCACCCTTCATCCTCTGTCCCCCCATGCATCACCCTTCATCCTCTGTCCCCCCATGCATCACCCCTCATCCTCTCCCCCCACGCACCACCCCTCACCCTCTCTCCCCATGCATGACCCCTTATCCTCTCTCTCCCCATACTGTGTCCAAAGAAATTTCTCCCTCCCCATCCTCTCTTCCGACCATACTCTGTCCACAGATAGTATGGTGGAGAGAGGGTGGGGGAGGGACCTGTTTCCATAGATACCCCCTTCTCACCCTATACTGTTTCTCTTCCGTGTCTTCAGCTCCACTGGAGCACTTTTTAGTGTCCTCTGCCGCCTCCACACTGCGGCCCTGACTTCCGGGTCAGCAGTGTGATCAGCTGACCTGTTCACATGACAGCCGTCGCTCTGACCCGGAAGTCAAGGCCAGCGTTAATCAGCTGTCAGCGCACACATAGAAACTGCAGCAGCCACGCTCAGAGAATAACCGGCTCCCACTACAGGGCGGCAAACGCAGCCCCCGGGGACACTTTACACTGCCACATTAGGCAGCGCGAAAGTGCCCCCCTCACAGTTGCGTCCGGGATAGATGCAGCGCCAGCACCCCCCTTAGATACAGGGTATGCAGCGGCATACCCGGTATCTCCAGCACACGTGGCTAATTTGCATGTGATGCAGATTAGCCACGTGTATAGTGGCAAAAGAACACTGCCGGTTCCTCTGCTGCGGCTGTGACTAGGGGGGGACCGGTGAAGAGGGGGGAGGGCCCGGCTGGCCCGGGGCTTAATAAAGCAAAGTAATTGTCCCTGGCTCAGCCGGGCCCCCTCTCTTCACCGGGCTCCCTACACCAGTCTCACTAGTAATACCCTGATGCCGGCCCTGGGTACAGCAGCAGGTAAGTGAGGAGATGACCATCTTCCCTCACACTAGCGTTAGGGCCCTCCATTGTTAATGTGTCCCCGGTGTACCCGTTTGTCTTGGTGTTACCGCTGATTTGTTGTGTATTTGGCCTCACGCTGGACCTCCCCTAGTCCGTGCATGATAGTACAACCTTAGGCTCCATTTAGAAATAATACATTTTTCACATATGGAAAAATACATTTCAAAGCTTGCCTACCTACTGTAATCTTAAAATGGACAGCACAGCACATGATCACTTTTTGTGACCTGTTCCTAATTTTCATGGACGTGTAGACTTGTTTAAGTGATTTTGGTCTGTGACTGTTGACAAAACCAGACATGTCTCCATTAAATCTGCACAAGCACCTTAATAACCTGGAATATTTTTGTGAAACTCAAAAATATTGTGACTTTTTGCCATTTCAATGCCAGTTCTGGTCAGCTACATCAATATGAGCGTAGTGTAGCGTAGTTGTGGACAAGGGATTGACTCCAGACGCCCCAGCACACCCTATGAAGTACATAGCATTGACTGGGTGTCTGGACTTGTGTTGTGTGGGCTGTAAGCGCCTGTAGGCCACATATTATCATTGGCTTTGGCTGGCCAGGATGAGATGATGACTCTCTTCCCCAAGGTGACCACCAGTACAGTTTTAACAACAACTCTTTACTTAACGGTTCTTCCATAACAACGTTATACATGAGATAGCGGCAGATAGTTTCCAGGTCAGTCCACTTTTAGAACACATCATCAGTTACATTCTCTGCTCCCTTTTAGTTGTTCCCAATATTACTAGTCCTGTAAGTCCCAGCACAACCCAGCCTAGCACAACAGTCCAATTCATGACAGTCACTTTCCCTTTTCATGGCTTCATTTCTATTCTCCTTGTAGAAGAGGGGTTTGAGAGTTTAGATCACTAAGGCCAGAGTAGAGCCTTAGGCTTCCAGATGATGCTGTATCCATGTCTCTCTTCCTCATAGAGAAGAGGGGCTGCCAGTAGTATCAGAGAAGTATCTTGTTCTTTCAGACACTTGGGGAGACTTTGCCTGGGAAAGTCATTCTCGTCCAAGTACCAGCTCCCCTTGACCCATTATCTTTTAGGCTCGGGGCCGTGTTGCCAAAGTCTCGTTGTATGGACCCTTCTGCCTGAGGCCACTCCGTTAGAAGGCCTGTCTTCAACCTCAGGGTTGTCTTGACAACTAAACCCCTTAACTAAAGACTCTCATTAAAATATAACTTAATGATATCAAACAATAATAACAATATAAACGCACTGTTCAAGTATTTAAAATTACTTAGTGCAGTAATAGATGTATTAATTGTTGATGTTGATCAACTTCTTAGCCGAATAGCACAGACAGCCCTGATTAGTTATATATATTGCAAGGGGATTTTACAAGGTAAGTCTACAAATTATCATTTCGAGGCTTTATAGGGTTACATTGTAAAATGCACTTCCAGCTCATCTACCAAGTGAGACAGATAGTCTGAATAATGGTGACATCACTAAGAAGAGGAGTGGAGCGACGCTGGTTCCCATAGAAGGATACAGTAGGTGAATATATTAACATACTCACACTAAACCACATAAAGTTTAGGCAAAAAAACGTTCATAGGAGGGTCTCTATAACCAACATTTGTCGTCTAATAAATCAGGCACATCTGAGACCCGGAGTGCGTTGTTGCCATAAGTGTACACCAGCCGGGGACCAGTGTGCATTTCTAGAGTAGTTACGCCTTTTCTGTGACATAATTTGCAACGAACTTGATGGTTGTGCATGACCTGCGCTCATCATACTGTTTCTGCACCCATCCCCCTTGCCCCCCCAATACTGTATCCGCATACATTCAGCCCTCGCTCCCAATACTGTGTCCGCACTCTTACCTCAATTGCTCCCCATACTGTCAGCACTAATCCCCCATTCGCTTTCCATACCGTGTCTGCACCCATCCTCCCTTACTCCCCATACTGTCTATACCCATCCCCCCTCGCTCACCATATTGAGTCCTCACCCATTCTCCTTCACTCCCCATATGATGTCCTCATACATCCTCCCTCGCTCCCCATACTGTGTTCTCATACATCTCCCCTCACTTCCTATACTGAACAGAAGAGAGAGACCACAACTCCTCGAACCCTGATCGTGGGCCCGGGCAGCTGCAGTCAACTGCGGTCTCCTGCAGAGGAGAATTGCAGCCCTGCGGCAGGTCCTGATCGAGGGCCCGGGCAGCTGCAGTCAACTGTGGTCTCCTGCAGAGGAGAATTGCAGCCCTGCAGTGGGTCCTGATCGTGGGCGCATACCCTTACAGATACTGAGGTAAAAACTCACCAAATACTCAATGTGTGCAAATTGTGGTTAAATTAATAAACAGTGGAATAAGAAACCAAGCCTTCTACTAATAATAATTATTGATGAACAAATGCTAAATATTCGGGTTCAAGTTATTCATACCAATGGGGAATCCAAGCAAAAAAATGTCAAGAAAAACGCTTTGGTTCTTCATTCACTTGCTTTGTTACTCGTGATAAATGCTGCAATACTACTATTTATGCAGTAGGAATAACCCGAACCCGAATATTTAGTCTTCGCTCACCACTAATAATAATGTTTAATTTATCATGTAAATTTAATAGCAGATCTTTAGCTAAAGTTCTAATGATTACTGAAGTTATCCTATATTCTACCAAATGATCCAGAAAGCTCTGGGTTTTCCTGCTTGGATGGTCATTACCTCATCAAACTGACATAATCGGGAATTTAATTAGATTAGTTAGGAAAAACTGTTTGTTTCCACTGTGCTTTCATCAGCTGTTAATTAGACAAATGACTGTATAAAAAGCTGGAAATAGCTGTTGTTGCCACGGACGTACCATATGTTATTGAGATGAGGCTCCGTAGCACAATTACCGTACACACTCCATCACGGTAACTTATTGTCACTCGATAAGTGGAAGAGTTTAGGACTTACTATTTATATAAGCACATTTTACTCTGCGCCTCCGAATGTGTAGAACATTAATGTTTAGCGACTTTATCAGTCTGCTTAAACAAAAAATAGAGGTAAAATGAAGAACCGTGCATATATCCTACATCCCTGTATCAGGCTCTAATGGGTTTTCACGATCTCTGTTAGGATCTGTCCCCATGTCCAATTGTCATCCGTTTGTAGAGGATGTAGTATTAAAAAAAAAAAAACTAGATCCTTTGTAAACGGAGAGAAAAAAAACGAATGTAAAATGTAAATTAAACTTTGCGTTTTGCAAAGGATAAGTCTTTAAAAAAATCATATACTATACAAAGGATAAGGCTGCACATCAAACATAGATAATGGTATAATGCCTCAAGCATATGGAAAAATATTGGAATATACAATGAAAAATGCTACTTGCTAATTTGAACATGTGAATAATGAATTGCATACCTGCCATGAATATTAGGAAAAAGGAGATATTTAGCAATCGCATTGATCAATGTAACTGAGCCCCAAGGCCTCGTCAAGGCATATCTCTATATTGGGGTCCCTAGCTCTGTGACCCTAACTGTGTGTCATCTCATTGCATTGCAGTTTTTAATTGCAATGAGATGACACACAGTTAGGGTCATAGAGCTAGGGACCCCAATATAGAGATATACCTTGACAAGGTCTTGGGGCTCAGTTACATTGATCAATGCGATTGCTAAATATCTCCTTTTTCCTAATATTCATGGCAAGTATGCAATTCATTATTCACATGTTCAAATTAGCAAGTAGCATTTTTCATTGTATATTCCAATATTTTTCCATATGCTTGAGGCATTATACCATTATCTATGTTTGATGTGCAGCCTTATCCTTTGTATAGTATGTATTTTTTGGCTTGCACTCATAATATATATATTAGTGCTCACTTCAGTTATCCTATTCATTTAAAAAAAATCAAACTGAGGTTTAAAAATGGACACCTTGTTTCCCGTTTTTCCATCAGTTTTTGATACTTTTTTTAACAGATGTGTTTTTACTAGAGATGTCTGTGTATACCTCTAGAGTTCTGTGTGTGTGTGTGTGTGTGTGTGTGTGTGTGTAAACTTCAGCCAGATATACAACATGCAAAAAAGGCAACTCATTGTGACTTTACAAACTGTATATTTCTTGTACAGGAACAGGGGGAGTAATAAGAGATAGGTGGATGGAAATCAAACTATATACTCAGACTGTACAAATCAGGTTACAGTTGGCAAGCTTCGCAGTTACAGTTGACTGATCGATGGCATGCAATCACTGTACAATTATAACAAGAAAATTCCCTTTATGTTATCTTAACCTCTTCATGATTAATGACGTACTATTACGTCAATGGTTGTGTTTTCCAGGTTCCCCACAGGCTCTAGCAGTGAGCCCGCAGTAATCCCTGCACATGTCTGCTGATTTTATCAGCAGACATGTGCAGCTAACAGCGAGGGTGTATCAGAGATCCCGCCGTGTTTGTTCACTACTTAGATCATGCTATAAAAAATTGACTGCCTGTTTTAAAGCACCACAGCAGGGATCACATTGTTCCCTGTAGCCATCGGCGGTCCAGTGACGCGATCATGGGGAGCCAAATTGTTACCATGACATCAAAGGGTCAAGTGATGACTTCTGATGCTGTCATGAGTCACTTCCTGTGAGAGCCGGCAAAGCAAGCGCTGGCACTCACAGGAGATCAGCATTTTTCCTGATCAGAGTGATGCTGAAGCTAAAGCATCACTGTGATTAGGAGAAGCGAAGGCTGTGTGCAGTGATAAAATTCCCTAGGGGGACTAGTAAAATGAAAAAAAATTTAAAAAAAATATAAAAAAAATAAAAAAAAACAAAGTTTAAATTGCCCCCTTTTGTCCATTTGAAAAAAATAAAAATAAAAAATACACATATTAGATGTCTCTACTTTCAGAAATGCCCGATCTAGGAAAATATAAAATAACTAGGGCTGAGCGGATCCGATCTGTAAAAGTCCGGATCCGCGCGGTTTCAAAGATTTCTGGGTGCCGGATCTGGATCCGGTATTCTGGGTGAACGATACGGGTCCGGCACTTTGGAAAATAATTGAAAAATAAAAAAAACAGAAGTAAAACAGCATTTCATACTTATCGAGACTTGGTGTCATGGCGGCTCACTGCTTCCGGGTTGCGCATTGACTTCCTGTTCATCGTATACACACAGCTTTCCGTGTTTTCCCCACCCACCAGCCGTCTTCTCGTCTGTGATTTGTTGCAAGCAGACGCGCCCCTAGCCTGTGACAGTCTCTGCCTACCGTGCAATCATTGCCGCTCAGTTATTGTCTGCACAGCCAGTGGTCGTGCTCTATGGCCACTGGCTGTATATAGCAGAGCTGAAGTGGCGTGGGACCTCATGGGGATTACGCCGGGGCTGCAGGGTGTTGGGGGTTAATAAAGAGGTGAAGGAGGGTGTGTGTTTTGTACTTTATTCCAAATAAAGTAGTTTTCTATGTGTCTGTTTATTTACTTTCATTTACAGGTTAGTGTATGCAGGTATATCAGACGCCTGTGCCATCACTAACCCAGGGCTTAGTAGCAGCTGTGCGTTGCTATTAATCCCTTATTACCCTGATTGCCACCACACCAGGGCAATCAAGAAGAGCCAGTATTGCACCGGGATTGTCACATATAATAGATGCGGCAATACCGGGCAGCTGTGGGCTGAGAATACCAGCCTCCAGCCGGCTTTATCTTGGCTGGGGATGCAAATTAGGGAGACCGCACGTTGTTTTTTTTAATTATTTATTTGAATAATAAAAAAAAAAGCCGCATCACCGGCACAGCCGCTCACACTTCTGACAGGAGCGTGCATGTGTTTCTAGGTACATGTACGCTCATGTTCAGAGCGTGGCAGGCTGTGCCGGCTGATATCATGTCAGACTTGTACGAGTCTGACAGTGCATTATCGGCACAGGCGCATACTTCTGATAGGAATGTGCATGTGTTTCTGAAAGACATGCATGTTCACCATACTGACTCAAGGACACTTGAACTGCTTTCCCCGCCTACCGGCCGTCCTGCTGCCTGTGATTGGTTGCAGTCAGCTGATACACTGCCACTCAGGGTGGGGGCGCGTCTAGCTGCAACCAATTACACGCGCCAATAGGCGGGCAAAACAATGAATATTTAAATTGTTGGCTCCGGAAGGGAAAAGCGTGACCCGGAAGGAGTTTCCTGCCATGACACAGCCTTGGGAGAGTATACCTTGCGTGCTCCAACCCCCGTACCCCTTCCACAAACATTTTTAATCTCCAGATTCTGGTCCCATAGATTTATATGGGCACTGGAATCCGGAGTGGATCCGGATTTTTTTTTCAATATAGCAGGGATCTGCCGGTCCTGGGTTTTGGCTGATTCGATCAATTCTAAAAATAACTTAATCTGCTTGGTATACAGTGTAACAAAAGAAATGTTCCAAACAACAAAATTACTTTTTTTGATCACTGCAACATTGCATTAAAATGCAATAACAAGCAAGCAAAACATCACAACTACACAAAAATTGTATAATTAAAAATGTCAGCTTAGGAAGCAAAAAATAACCCATCACTGCGCCCCAGATCCCCAAAAGTTAGAATGCTATGGATCTTAGAAAATGGCAACAAAAGCGCTATTCTTTTTTTGGTCAACCTTCTGAATTTTTTTCACCACTTAAATAAAAGTAAAAATATACATCATTGATATCGAAAAACTCGTACCAACTTGAGACATGTCATTTTCACCATAAAGTGAACATGATGATGGAAAAAAACACAAAAAAAAATGTGGAATTTCACTTTTTTCACAATTTGTCCACATTTGGATTTTTTTTCTCATTTCCCGTACATTATATGTTAAAATGAATGGTGTTATTCAAATGTAAAACTCATCCTGCAAAAAATAAGCCCTCATCTGGCAATATTGATTGAAAAATAAAAAGTTATCGCTCCTGGAAGTAGGACAGGAAATATGAAAATGAAAAATGGAAAATCACCCTGGAGTGAAGGGGTTAAAGGGAACCAACCAGCAGGTTGAAAACACTTTCTTCCGAGCTGAAACGTCTGTCTTATGTTTGTTTTTGTGCATGTTGCAATAAAAAAATCACTTGCAGATTTTACAAAGTGCAATCCTTATCTTACCTTTTTTTGTGTACCGAAGTTTTCTTTACTATGCTGACTTATTTTACTTCTGAGCACCACCAGTTAGTGAGCCAGGCTAAGGCGGGCTTTGCACACTACAACATCGCAGGTGCGATGTCGGTGGGGTCAAATCGAAAGTGATGCACATCCGGTGTCGCAGTCGATTTCGTAGTGTGCAAATCCTTTTTGATTCGATTAACGAGCGGAAAAGCGTTGTTATCGTATCATCGGTGTAGGGTCCGACATTTCCATAATGCCGGTGCAGTGACAGGTACAATGTAGTTCCTCGTTCCTGCGGCAGCACACATCGCTGTGTGTGAAACCGCAGGAGCGAGAAACTTCTCCTTACCTGCGTCCTGGCTGCTATGCGGAAGGGCAGAGGTGGGCGGGATGTTTACATCCTGCTCATCTCCACCCCTCCGCTGCTATTGGCCGCCTGCCATGTAGCGTCGCTGTGACACCGCACGACCCGCCCCCTTAGGAAGGAGGCGGGTCGCCGGCCAGAGCGACGTCGCAGGTCAGGTGAGTGCATGTGAAGCCGGCATAGCGATAATTTTCGCTACGCCAGCTATCACTAGATATCGCTGTTGTGACGGGGGAGGAGACTATCGCGCTCAACATCGCAGCATTGGCTTGCGATGTCACAGCGTGCAAAGCCCGCCTTACTCCAATTGTCAAATTGTTGTTAAAGTCCTGAACAACCCCTTTAATATATCAATGATGGGCCTATTCTAGTATGGTCGCATTCCATTTTGATATTAGGTAAACACCTACAAGGCTATGATCACACATTGCATCTTTTCTTAACCATAAAACACAGTGGAAAAAACCCTTAAGGCTATGTGCCCATGGGAACTTGCTTCTGCGGATTTTGCCGCGGAAAACCTGCGGATTTATCTGGATTTTCCAGATAAATCCGCAGGTTTTAGCATGTACAGACACTCCCCATGTTATCCTATGGGACATGGGGAGTGTTTGTGTCCATGCTGCGGAATGTGCGGCTGCGGAACATGCTGCAGATGTCTGGAAGCCGCACGTAATTGCATGTCAATTATTCCTGCGGAATTACCTGCAGAAATCCCGGCCCTCCACTATGGAGATAGAGGCCGGGACGTCCGCAGGTAAATCGCATGAAAGTCCGCAGGTTTACCGCAGCTATATCGCTAAAAGTAGCTTCGGATGCCGACGGGCAGCTGCGGGAAACCTGCGGCCGTACCTGCGGATACATCCGCAGGTGCGATCTCCCGTGGGCACATGGCCTAAAGGGGTGGTTCACCCATTTATTTTATTTTCTAGATCAATATTATATTGAGAAACAATGTTTCTCTCAAATACCTTATGTTAGCAATAGTGCCTGTGAGAAGCGCTATTGCAGACCGCTTGTTCCCTGCTCTGTGACCCCCCTGGCTCCATGAACTCGGGGATTAGGCAATGATTAGCAATATGTACCCAGAACTGCTAGTGCTTTTGGATGCATATTGCACCTGACAGGTTGCCTTTAAGGATTTTTTCCTTATGTTTTTTTACATTATATATATATATATATATATATAACGCACCCGCGGCAAAAATACATCAAAAAACTTGTGTTTTGCTGCGTTTTTGCTGCGTTTTTACCGCATTTTGCTTAATGCGTTTTTGAAGTCAACTCTATTGACTGGAAGGGCTCAACAACGCTGGCAAAAACGCAAAATGAATTGACATGCTGTATTTTTCAAAAATGCAGCCAAGATGCAGCCAAAAAAAGATGCCCAGTGTGGACAGCAAAATAGAGATCTCATAGACTTTGTTGGGAGAAACAAAATGCATGCATTTAGGTGCTCTTTGTGACCTCAAAAACGCACCAAAAATGCAGTAAAAGATGCAGTGTGTGAACATAGCCTAAAGAGATGTAGTTTCCATATGAATTCCAGTGCTTAGCACCAAGAAAATAAGAAATAATCTGAGTTGTGGATATAGGATAGTTAAACCAGATAGCGTGGTTAGAAGTGTGGTTGAAATGTGGACTTTTCATCATGATCACAATAAACCTCCTATTACTCCCCGCTAGAAAAAAAAAATAATGTGGCCTTAATGGGACATTTGCAGTAGTATCGATATGGTTAGTAATTTTGTAATAGCCTTAAGGCGGCGTCACACGGTACGCTATATCGTGCGATCGCACCCGCCCCCGTCGTTTGTGCGTCACGGGCAATTAGTTGCCTGTGGCGCACAATGTCGTTAATCCCCGTCACACGTACTTACCTCTCTAACGACATCGCTGTGGGCGGCGAACATCCTCTTCCTGAACGGGGAGGGCTGTTCGGCATCACAGCGACATCACACAGCGGCCGGCCAATAGAAGCGAAGGGGTGGAGATGAGCTGGACGTAACGTCCCGCCCAACTCCTTCCTTCCGCATTGCCGGCAGCCGCAGGTGAGCTGTGTTCGTCGTTTCCAGGGTGTCACACGTAGCGATGTGTGCTGCCTCAGGAACGACGAACAACCGTCATGTAGAAGGAAAAACGACAATATGAAAATGAACGACGTGTCAACGAGCAACGATAAGGTGAGTATTTTTGCTCGTTAACAGTCGTTTGGAGGTGCCACACGCTACGACATCTCTAACAATGCTAGATGTGCGTCACAAATTCCGTGACCCCGCCAACATATCCTTAGATATATCGTAGCGTGTGACGGGGCCTTTAGGCTGTATGCGCACGTTGCGTCATGTCCCTGCAGAAATTTCTGCAGGGATTTGACAGCACATGTGCGCGTCAAATCGCTGCAGAAACACTGCATAATGAATGCAGTGTTTCTGCAGAAAAAAAATTTCATACGCTCTGGATGCAGGTTCTCCCATAGACAGAGCAGGAGCTGCGTCCAAAGCGCACGGAATTAGTGACATGTTGCTTCTTAGAACGCAGCGATTTGGAACAACATTTTGGCATCCAAATCGCTGCGCTCTCAAACGTAACATGCACATGGATTATGCACAATCTACATCGATTGTGCAGGGGACACAGGTTGCATGCATTTACGCTGCGGTACAATATGCAGTGTAAATGCAAGAAATTCGGCAACCTGCGCATGAGCCTTTAGGCTAGTTTCACACATCCAGCTTTTCGCTGGTTTGCCGGATTCGGCGCACGCCAGTACAGTTTATACAGTACAATGGCAGCACCACAACTTCCGGGTCACATGCTCCGGTCACATGACAGTATGTGATCGGCGCTTGTCGAGCTGCCATTGTACTGTATACACTGTACTGGCATGCGCCAAATCCGGCAAACCGGCGAAAAGTCGGATGTGTGAAACTAGCCTTAAGGGCACTTTACATGCAGCAATATCGCTATCGATATCGCTAGTGAGCATACCCACCCCATCGGTTGTGCGTCACAGGCAAATTGCTGCCCGTGGCGCACAGCATCGCTTACACCCGTCACACATACTTACCTGCCTAGCGACGTCGCTGTGGCCGGCGAACCGCCTCCTTTCTAAGGGGGCGGTTCGTGCGGCGTCACTAAGCGGCCGCCCAATAGAAGTGGAGGGGCGGAGATGAGCGGGACGAACATCCTGCCCACCTCCTTCCTTCCTCATTGCGGGCAGCTGCAGGTAAGGTGATGTTCCTCGTTTCTGCAGTGTCACACGTAGTAATGTGTGCTGCCACAGGAACGACGAACAACCTGCGTCCAGCAACAGCAACGATAATCAGGAAAGGAACGACGCGTCAACGATCAACGATTAGGTAAGTAATTTTGATTGTTAACGGTCGTTCGTGCGTTTCACACGCAACGACGTCGCTAACGAGGCCGGATGTGCGTCACGAATTTCGTGACCCCCAACGACATCTCGTTAGCGACGTCGTTGCGTGTAAAGCAGCCTTTAGTGTTGTAAGATTATTCAGAATGCGAAGATAAGTAAAGAACGTGAAGTAGATATAATTGAGATAAAAACATTGTGAAAAAATATTTACAAATGTTTGAAAAAGTTTCATGTGTTATTTTTGTGCCATTTTTTTCCATTATCTACAGTCATATGAAAAAGTTTGGGCACCCCTATTAATGTTAACCTTTTTTCTTTATAACAATTTGGGTTTTTGCAACAGCTATTTCAGTTTCATATATCTAATAACTGATGGACTGAGTAATATTTCTGGATTGAAATGAGGTTTATTGTACTAACAGAAAATGTGCAATTCGCATTTAAACAAAATTTGACCGGTGCAAAAGTATGGGCACCTCAACATAAAAGTGACATTAATATTTTGTAGATCCTCCTTTTGCAAAAATAACAGCTTCTAGTCCCTTCCTGTAGCTTTTAATGAGTTCCTGGATCCTGGATGAAGGTATATTTGACCATTCCTGTTTACAAAACAATTCCAGTTCAGATAAGTTTGATGGTCGCCGAGCATGGACAGCACGCTTCAAATCATCCCACAGATTTTCAATGATATTCAGGTCTGGGGACTGGGATGGCCATTCCAGAATATTGTAATTGTTCCTCTGCATGAATGCCTGAGTAGATTTGGAGCGGTGTTTTGGATCATTGTCTTGCTGAAAAATCCATCCCCTGCGTAACTTCAACTTCGTCACTGATTCTTGCACATTATTGCCAAGAATCTGCTGATACTGAGTTGAATCCATGCGACCCTCAACTTTAACAAGATTCCCGGTGCCGGCATTGGCCACACAGCCCCAAAGCATGATGGAACCTCCACCAAATTTTACTGTGGGTAGCAAGTGCTTTTCTTGGAATGCCGTGTTTTTTTGGCTCCATGCATAACGCCTTTTTGTATGACCAAACAACTCAATCTTTGTTTCATCAGTCCACAGGACCTTCTTCCAAAATGTAACTGGCTTGTCCAAATGTGCTTTTGCATACCTCAGGCGACTCTGTTTGTGGCGTGCTTGCAGAAACGGCTTATTTCGCATCACTCTCCCATACAGCTTCTCCTTGTGCAATGTGCGCTGTATTGTTGACCGATGCACATTGACATCTGCAGCAAGATGATGCTGCAAGTCTTTGGAGGTGGTCTGTGGATTGTCCTTGACTGTTCTCACCATTCTTCTTCTCTGCCTTTCTGATATTTTTCTTGGCCTGCCACTTCTGGGCTTAACAAGAGCTGTACCTGTGTTCTTCCATTTCATTACTATGTTCCTCACAGTGGAAACTGACAGTTTAAATCTCTGAGACAACTTTTTGTATCCTTCCCCTGAACAACTATGTTGAATAATCTTTGTTTTCAGATCATTTGAGAGTTGTTTTGAGGAGCCCATGATGCCACTCTTCATAGGAGATTCAAATAGGAGAACAACTTGCAAATGGCCACCTTAAATACCTTTTCTCATGATTGGATATATCTGCCTATGAAGTTCAAAGCTCAATGAGGCTATAAAACCAATTTAGTGCTTTAGTAAGTCAGTAAAAAGTAGTTAGGAGTGTTCAAATCAAGAAATTGATAAGGGTGCCCATATTTTTGCACCGGTCAAATTTTGTTTAAATGCGGATTGCATATTTTCTGTTAGTGCAATAAACCTCATTTCAATCCAAAAACCCAATTTGTTGTAAAGAAAAAAGGTTAACATTAATAGGGGTGCCCAAACTTTTGCATATGACTGTATAAAGATATGAGTCACCAGGATTTCCCGTACTTCACTTTTTAAATGTAGTTTCCTTTGTAAAGTTGCCTTTTGTCATTAACACTTCTAGGCTTTTTGTGCTGCTTGTATTGAGCAGTACTTATGTATTCACTGCATGTTTGAGTAATCACATAGACAATGTGGCTATTTATATGAGACAGACATATAGCATACCTTACCCTTCATTCCATGAAAACAAGATCACACTGTGTTTGTTTACCGACGACTGTCTATAGCACTTCGTATTTACTTCTATAGTCTCTGAATGCTGCTGGTGTGATCGCAAAATTCCATTTATACCAATAGCTGCGCATGATAGAAGAGTATAAAAATACAGTAAAAAGCCCTATTTCCAAATTAAAAATGCCCATAATAATCATAAAATACATTTCATTCCAGACTTTATAAAATATCATAAAAACTGTTGAATCCTCTGTAGGACAGCAAGGCAAATGTACAGCGCTGGAACAGTTACTGAGCATTTACGTGTACATTTTAATTCAGGTCATTTTTCAGAAAAGAAAAGAAAGGGCTGGAGCGGGGCACAGCTATAGTGGAAGCCCGGACATGACAGGGGATTGTAAGGACAAGGCACAGATAGGGCTAATAGGGAGTTTGAGCAGGAAAGGGGTAACACAAGTTTGGCAAAAGGAAATGGGGGGGGCGTTATAGGATTTGAGTGGGTCACATGGATTGGAGGACTGTTATAGGCCTCCATCACACATCCGTGCCACCGGTACGTGTTTGCCATTTTTTACACGTACCGGAGACACGTACACACGGGGACCTAGTTAATCCTAATGGTCAGTCGTACTTACGTGTGTCCATGAATTCCATACGCTGACATGTCAGTTTTTCTCCGGCAGCACGGGTGCCACACAGCCCGCACACGTACCACATGGATGTAGTGTGGATGCGGGCCCGTGTGACACGCGCCGGAGAAACACACGTGTCAGGTTAAAAATAAAAAAAACACACACTCACCTCCACGAGCCCTGCAGTCTCTGCCGCGGCTGTCACCTGCATCCGACACCCAGTGAATTTGAACAACGCATCTTCTTCACTGGGGGCCGGAAGCAGCATCCGCGGGTCGTGGCCTGTGCCGGACATTGGGATTCATCACCGCAGACAGCCCCGGAAGAAGCAGGTAAGGCGGAGCTTTCAGTTCTCCGTGTGTTATTACGTATAACACACGGAGAACACGTACGTGCCACAAACATGGCACATGGGGAAACCACCCCTTTAACACGTACGTGAAAAAACGTTACGTTTTTTTCACGTGAGTGTGGCAGAGGCCATAGGATTAGTGGGATGTTTGTCGGAAGGAGTGTGGAAAAGGAAGGAGGAGTAGCTGTTATAAGAAGAGGAAGAGCCGTTGGGGCATCTTGTCTCATGGATCCAGGACCGGTGAATGACCCTCCCACCCGCTTTTACTAATGTTGTTAAAATTATTATAAAAAAATAGATATATCTAACTTAATATGGGGATAGGCGGGTGGTTAATGATATGTTGTATTAATGTCATGGCAGCTGAGGTGAGGAGGTCAGGGTTGGCCTTGGTTAATGGAGTAAGGGTCACCACGGAGGTATGCTGACCCTTAATAGTTGGATATGGTTAAATTCCTACTGGGACGGTTCCCAGGGAACAGTTTAAAATTTGGAGATGAAACAACACTGTGACATTTGTCAGCCTGTGCGACTGGGGATGGTATTCTGGTGCTGTTCAGGGGTTCAGGCTACTAGGCCTCTTTCACACATCACTGATTCTGGTATGTATGTGCTAGTTTTTATACGCACCAGAATCACTGACATACGCAGACCCATTAAAATTAATGGGTCTGCGCACACATCAGATACAGTTAGGTCCAGAAATATTTGGACAGTGACACAATTTTCGCGAGTTGGGCTCTGCATGCCACCACATTGGATTTGAAATGAAACCTCTACAACAGAATTCAAGTGCAGATTGTAACGTTTAATTTGAAGGTTTGAACAAAAATATCTGATAGAAATTGTAGGAATTGTACATATTTCTTTACAAACACTCCACATTTAAGGAGGTCAAAAGTAATTGGACAAATAAACCAAACCCAAACAAAATATTTTTATTTTCAATATTTTGTTGCGAATCCTTTGGAGGCATTCACTGCCTTAAGTCTGGAACCCATGGACATCACCAAACGCTGGGTTTCCTCCTTCTTAATGCTTTGCCAGGCCTTTACAGCCGCAGCCTTCAGGTCTTGCTTGTTTGTGGGTCTTTCCGTCTTAAGTCTGGATTTGAGCAAGTGAAATGCATGCTCAATTGGGTTAAGATCTGGTGATTGACTTGGCCATTGCAGAATGTTCCACTTTTTTGCACTCATGAACTCCTGGGTAGCTTTGGCTGTATGCTTGGGGTCATTGTCCATCTGTACTATGAAGCACCGTCCGATCAACTTTGCGGCATTTGGCTGAATCCGGGCTGAAAGTATATCCTGGTACACTTCAGAATTCATCCGGCTACTCTTGTCTGCTGTTATGTCATCAATAAACACAAGTGACCCAGTGCCATTGAAAGCCATGCATGCCCATGCCATCACGTTGCCTCCACCATGTTTTACAGAGGATGTGGTGTGCCTTGGATCATGTGCCTTTCCCTTTCTTCTCCAAACTTTTTTCTTCTCATCATTCTGGTACAGGTTGATCTTTGTCTCATCTGTCCATAGAATACTTTTCCAGAACTGAGCTGGCTTCATGAGGTGTATTTCCGGCAAATTTAACTCTGGCCTGTCTATTTTTGGAATTGATGAATGGTTTGCATCTAGATGTGAACCCTTTGTATTTACTTTCATGGAGTCTTCTCTTTACTGTTGACTTAGAGACAGATACACCTACTTCACTGAGAGTGTTCTGGACTTCAGTTGATGTTGTGAATGGGTTCTTCTTCACCAAAGTATGCGGCGATCATCCACCACTGTTGTCATCCGTGGACGCCCAGGCCTTTTTGAGTTCCCAAGCTCACCAGTCAATTCCTTTTTTCTCAGAATGTACCCGACTGTTGATTTTGCTACTCCAAGCATGTCTGCTATCTCTCTGATGGATTTTTTCTTTTTTTTCAGCCTCAGGATGTTCTGCTTCACCTCAATTGAGAGTTCCTTAGACCGCATGTTGTCTGGTCACAGCAACAACTTCCAAATGCAAAACCACACACCTGTAATCAACCCTAGACCTTTTAACTACTTCATTGATTACAGGTTAACGAGGGAGACGCCTTCAGGGTTAATTGCAGCCCTTGGAGTCCCTTGTCCAATTACTTTTGGTCCCTTGAAAAAGAGGAGGCTATGCATTACAGAGCTATGATTCCTAAACCCTTTCTCCGATTTGGATGTGAAAACTCTCATATTGCAGCTGGGAGTGTGCACTTTCAGCCCATATTATATATATAATTGTATTTCTGAACATGTTTTTGTAAACAGCTAAAATAACAAAACTTGTGTCACTGTCCAAATATTTCTGGCCCTGACTGTAGTTTTATTGACCTTGTCTCCGTGCGGCGTACACATGTGTCCGTGTGCTTCACACGGAGACATGTCCATTTTTTTCTGGCATCACTGATATCCCACTGACCACACAGTTTTGTGATCCGTGAAATACGTACCAGAAAAACACGGACATTGAAAATAATAAGCTTTTTATACTCACCTTCTCCAACGACGCTGTGTTCTGCCTCTGCTCTCTGCAGCTTCCTGCCCAGCCAATTATTGGCATGCATATTGATTTATGCAGGCACAGTCGACCTGGAAGCAGCTGCAGAGGTCAGACAGCAGCAGCTGGATGCTGCATTGCGGGACTCTTCAGCACCACGGACAGCAGGAGCGGGGACAGGTGAGTTTGGCTATGTGCGCACAGTGTGTTTTACGCTGCATTTTTCTGGTGTGTTTTTGTGCTCCAAACTGCATGACTTTGTTTCCCCAGCAAAGTCTATGAGTTTTCATTTTTGCTGTCCACACACAACTATTTTTTTAACTGCGTTTTTGAGCTGACAAAACAAATGGTCCTGTTAATTCTTTTCTGCGTTTTACTGTGTTTTCCACCCATGCAATGCATTGGAAAAACACAGCAAAATGCAATGATCAAAAATGCAGCCAAAAACGCACCGAAACGCGGTAAAAACGCATGCGTTTTTATTTTGCGGCGGGTGCGTTTTTGTACATTTTTAGCGGCAAAAACCGCACAAAAACGCAGCGTCTAAAAAAAGCAATGTGCGCACATAGCCTTTATCTCCATGTGCAATCACGGATCACGAATTGCACATAGACAACCCACGTGTGCCGTGAATCACGAAACATGGACGAGCACATGCGTTTTTAACACGTCGGTGAAAAACGTCTGTTTTTCACTGACATGTAAAACAGGAGAGCCTTAAGGAGAGCAATAGACAATCCTGATCAAATACTAATTAACCTTGAAACATAGGTAATTGTGGGAGATGACCAATGAAATGTATTATTTCACCTTACATAAACGGCTATCCTTAAGCTTTAATTATGATGCAAACATCTCCAAACATCAGTGCTTTATATATCAAAATCCATAAGTGAATAATTCTCAAGTGCAAATAGCCCTCCTCGGTTCATCGGAATGCTCTTCCTCTAATTAGAAAATCCCATCAGGTGTTTGTGGGCGAAATCTTTTTTGTGTTCTCTTCATATGAGATCTAAACAAGTTTCATCCCAGAAAGCACAAATCCGACAACAGCGGAGCATTGATTTTACCTTATTTACTAAAATGTGGACTTTTGCACTTGATGTAATTAGAGGATCATTATCTATTTAAAGCTCCTACATTCAGCGCTAATGATCACAGTATAATGCAAAGTTTAAACTCATTTTTAATCATTTAACCTTTCTAAAGCTGGTGTCACACATAACGACGACGACAACGACGTCGCTGCTACGTCACCATTTTCTGTGACGTTGCAGCGACGTCCCGTCGCTGTCGCTGTGTGTGACATCCAGCAACGACCTGGCCCCTGCTGTGAGGTCGCCGGTCGTTGCTGAATGTCCAGCTTCATTTTTTGGTCGTCACTCTCCCGCTGTGACACACACATCGCTGTGTGTGACAGCGAGAGAGCGACGAAATGAAGCGATCAGGAGCCGGCACTGGCAGCTGCGGTAAGCTGTAACCAGCGTAAACATCGGGTAACTAAGGGAAGACCTTTCCCTGGTTACCCGATGTTTACGCTAGTTACCAGCCTCCGCTCTTGCTGCCAGTGCCGGCTCCTGCACTGTGACATGTGGCTGCAGTACGCATCGGGTAATTAACCCGATGTATACTGTAGCAAGGAGAGCAAGGAGCCAGCGCTAAGCAGTGCGCGCGGCTCCCTGCTCTCTGCACTGTGACATGTAGCTGCAGCACACATCGGGTTAATTAACCCGATGTGTGCTGCAGGAGAGCAAGGAGCCAGCGCTAAGCGCGGCTCCCTGCTCTCTGAACTGTGACATGTAGCTGCAGCACACATCGGGTTAATTAACCCGATGTGTGCTGCAGGAGAGCAAGGAGCCAGCGCTAAGCGCGGCTCCCTGCTCTCTGAACATGTAGCACAGCGACCTTATGATCGCTGCTTCTGCTGTGTTTGACAGCTAAGCAGCGATCATAACAGCGACTTACAAGGTCGCTGTTACGTCACCGAAAATGGTGACGTAACAGCGACGTCGTTGTCGCTGTCGTTTAGTGTGACACCAGCTTAAGTACAATATGCAAAGATGACACCAAGACCAATTAATTTAATTTACTGGAAAATGAATAGCGTGAATATTTGTGTACAATTTTATATTTCTTGCAATATAATACGGAGAATCTATCACCATATCTTTTTTAACTAATTAAAATATATCATTTTTTGAATCATCTGTTTTCATCTTTTGTGTTTTTGATTCTCTTCTCTTTTCTTTGTATCTGCTGTGCTGTGATACCTTCCTTTTTCTGAAACGTATGATATGTAATGTATTTCCCCTATAACTTTAGAATTTTGGCAAATGTAAAATTTGTGAAATTTAATTCATGTGAATCCAAAAAATGGCGACCATTTTAATGTCTTCTTTTGAGGGTTGGGTAAAGGTTAAAATAAAAAAATATTTTATACTTGCCTTTCCAGGGTTTACCGTGTTTTTACTCATCCACCCTTGCCCAGCAGTCCTCCATGCCCTTCTTCAGTTCTTCTGACACTTTCTGATACCACTACCATTTGGAAGGAGGAATGGCAAATGCATTTTAAATTAATCAGCTATAATCTCCCAACTCCCAGATAGTTTGAAAGGTTTTATGACATGACATGGCTCTACAATATGGGCATTACTGTCTGTGACGATATGAGAGTGCTGAAAAGTGTTCAGGAACTGTGTCACAGGGTATGTAATGACAGGACAGGGGCCCCTAGGCAGGCCCTCAGTCTGGAGACCCTGCTCTGAGCCTTCTCTCAGAAATAGACTTGATGGTAGCCAGGTCCAAGCCCGCCCCCAGTGTGAACCTGACTCCTGTCCGAGCCCTGGTGTTACTCCCCTTCTCCCCCACCCTTGGGGCGGGCTGGAAAAAACAATAACAAAACCCCACAAAATGACATGGATAAGGGAGAATGAAAACTCATACACACTGTACTCAAAACACACAGGAGAGACAATATATGTACCAGGCACCAACGAAAAAGAGAAAAAAGTAACACACAACAGGGGAACGTTCACATCACTCAAAATCACAACACAGATCACCATAAACAGGAAAATCACCAAGACCAGGATTGCTGGAGCTTATGCTGAAGCCATCATCAGTGCATAGTGGAAGAAACCTGTGCCTTAAATAGGAATGAAAAAACACCGTGGAGCCTCTGTTAGGAGTCTCAACACAGAAACCACCCAGATATCCCTCCGGGAAGGACCCAGCCAAGGGGTGGCTCTTTTTAGGAGACCACCATAACCACCATATTAAGTGGCCCTTTTAGTCAATATCCAACTTTTTGACAAGTTTAAAGATATGACAAGGGAAATACCAAGGCCAGGTATCCATCCACAGACAGCTGTTTTGGGGTATTGCCCCTCATCAGTGTGGAGTAGGATTCTTGCCAGGTGGGAGCAATGCCTAGTAGACCAACAAGACAAAACAATCACTGATCTCGGGGAGACCACCCAGAGAAAACACTGCCGGCAGCCAGTGAGGGCGCTCAAGACAGGGACATCCTAGGTACATTGCCCCTGGGAAATATGCAAATCAAAAAAGTCCGTGGAGCCTCTGTTAGGAGTCTCAACACAGAAACCAGCCAGATATCCCTCCGGGAAGGACCCAGCCAAGGGGTGGCTCTTTTTAGGAGACCACCATAACCACCATATAAATGGCACTTTTAGTCAATATCCAACTTTTTGACAAGTTTAAAGATATGACAAGGGATCTGTGTTGAGACTCCTAACAGAGGCTCCACGGACTTTTTTGATTTGCATATTTCCCAAGGGCAATGTACCTAGGATTTCACTGTCTTGAGCGCCCTCGCTGGCTGCCGGCAGTGTTTTCTCTGGCTGGTCTCCCCGAGATCAGTGATTGTTTTGTTTTAAATAGGAATGAGACAGCTGCATGTGGCAATTAACAACCTGAGCTCTTAGTTCCTGCTCACGCTCATCAGTCTGCAGGAATTAAAGGGAACCAATCACCAGGATTTTTGTATATAACGTAAAGTCAGTGCTATACTGGCACTATCAGGCTGATTCTATACATATGTACCACCCCAGCACCAGCAGTCGGGCCGTCGCTCAAGGGTTCTCCGGCCCCGAGAGGGGTCGCGCGGACACTTGAACTAAAAGGGGGGGGGGGTATTTACAGGGGATTTTGTGGTTAGAGTTTGTGACGCCACCCACGGTATGTGTTAAAGTGGGATACCACCGCTGCCGCTGGGAGCGCCCGGTGGCGGTGGAATGGCAGGCAGATGTTTAACCCCTCCGTAAGTAGGGGGGAGATGCCCTGGGGCTTGGTGATGGTGAGAAGAGAGCACCGTCGGGGAGGAAAGAGTCACTGCCTTCTCACTCAGTCCAATAACGCTGACATTGACAACTTGTAAACCAGAATTCTTAGCACCGCTGCAGCATGGAGGGAGCACGCCGGGATCCCGTGCCCGATGGTGTTGTCTGTTAGCCTGTGACCTTGGCACCTGTCTGTAGTTGGTCCCTCTCAGCTTGAAACTGAATGGGTCCCGCTCACCCATATGGCTAACGGAGTGAGCTTGCTATCAGGGTTCATGCTTGGGATTTTCTGGACTATATTTTGGGAAAGTCCTATTCCCCTCTTTGCGCTAGTACCCCGATTTTGGAGCGGGTGGAGGACGAATCGTGAAGTCTTCGCCCTCGTCGGGTAAATTACCAGGACGCGTGAAGCTACTTCCCGGCCTAGGGTCCACGTACCCCATCGTGCCCTGGCCCCTGCACGGAGATGGCTCAAGGCCGCCGGCTGCCCTGCTTGGCAGTTCGGTGCCCCTTGACGCGATCCCCTGCCAATGGGGTTCCAGCTCCTACCAGGCTCAGACCAATGTCTGCCACCTAGTAACTGAGGAGCCCAGCTCCCTGACCTCTCCACTCGAGAGTCACCACTCAACACTTCACTACTCCAACTGTCTCCTAACACTCTTGACCTTCCCTACCGACACCCCCAAGTGTCCAGCCCTATTCCCTTCAGGCTGTCAACTGGTGTGTCTGGTGTGTGTGGTGTAGAGTGTTTCTAGGATTTTGATTAGCTTGTTCTTAGCAACACCACAGGCCAGGGATCCGTAACCAAGGAGGATTGGATATCATGCATAAGGGCAGATTGCACAATACCCTGCGATGACCTAATAGGCCAGGGCGTCACTCATACCTGTAGTGGTCAGCTCGGATGTCTAGGTTTTGAAAGCCAAGAAAGTAAAGTTTATAAAATTAGCTGCTTGTTGAGTGACAGCAGCTGAGGATCAGATAATATCTGGGGGGTATTCATAGTTATCCCCTTATCCTGTTAGATTTAGCATAAGTATGATGCAATCGACCTAGCAGGACCTGTGTGAGGTAATACACATGTGACCTGGTATCCAGCTTTGTTGGCTGAGACCCCACCCCTTCTGGTCACATGGGTATGAGCTCACACAGGTCCTGCTAGGTTGATTGTATCATACTTATGCTAATTCTAACAGGGGGAGGGGTTAACTCTGCATACACCCTCCAGATATTATCTGATCCTCAGCTGTTCACTGAAGAAGCTGATGATTTTATAAACTTTACTTTCTGGGATTTCAAAAGCTAAACATCCGAGCTGCCCACTACAGATATGTATAGAATCAGCATGATAGTGCCAGTATACAGTAGCACTGGCTTTAGGTTATATATGAAAATCCTGGTGATTGGTGACTCCTGCAGGGCTGAAGGCCAGTGAACCTGGCCAGATGCCCAGCTCTGGTTGAACAATTCAGAAGCCTCAGGTGCATGCAGAGCCGAACATCGCATGACACTGTGAATCTAGAATGAACGCTCTCTACTGCATTCTACTGGTGGTGGACGCCGCAGCATCACACAAGCGCTGAGCTCCTAAGTGTCTCAACATTGCAATCTGTGTACTGATGAAGTTCTATATTGACTGAAACATTTCTTGCCATTCTCGATTGCTTGTTATAATAAACCTCACCATTTCACTTATCTGGAGTGCCAAATTTATGTCTATCTATGGGACAGGACCCTATTTGTATACCCACAGAAGTGCAGTGGCTGCCTTCTATACACCATTGCGTGGAAATATACACAAACATGTGAGAAGCATGAGCAGGATGAGACATGGATATGCCCGCCTGCCACATTTATCATACGTTTCGTCACCTTAGTAGCCTAAATTACTATGTGGAATGTACTCCAGTTTCTGTACTCATGTCTGGTGAGGTGTATGCCAGGTAACAGATGCTCCTAATTCGTTTAGCCATTTGCATTGCTTACAGTGAATCTGTCACCATGTGTTTGATATGAAATCTGAGAGCCACATGATGTAGGGGCAGAGATCCCGATTCCAGTACTGGGCTGCTTGCTGTAATTTTTTATAAAATCACTGTTTTCTCTGCTACAGCTCTACTCTCAATGCTGAGCTTTATACAGCCACATCCACACCACTGATTGTCAGATTTCTGTGTATAATGTGCATAGGCAAAAATCTGTTTATAACTGTTTGGAGTGGGGTTACACAGTGCAGTATGACTAGGAGGAATTGAACAACTAGTCCCATAGTGATAATCTGCTGCTGGTGAACCACTGATTTTAGTGAAACAACACACAGCCCAATAAGTGACACATCACTACAATCAGGCTCTCGGCTCCTGCATCATGCTGCTCTCAGATTACACAGCAAAAACCTGTTGACAGATTCCCTTTAATGAATTAAGTGCAATGTACTCCATTGAGCTTCTTTATTAAGACTGGAGTATGTAATGGAAATACTAGTGAACTGACTCTTTCATCTGTAATAGTACGAGGTAAAGCGGCACATACATATAAAATGTGAATTACAGTTCAAAACAACAAAATAATAAATCTTTGCTCCCTTGAATGATATATCTACAACAGAAAATATCCATATATTTCATCATTTGTCATTTCCCTAAAACTGTCTGATAAATAATATCACTCATAAATATGATAAGTTATCATCAGGCATTAGCAAATTAGTGATTGCCATCTGTGTAGGATTGTAGGGGGTAAAACTTCAAGAATTAATGTTCTATTTTAAGTCTAGAGTCTGCTACGAGAAAAAGAACATTTACAAATGACCATTTGTTATGAAGATGTATATGGCCTTGTCATCCCTCATGTTCTGTCCACCCAGGGCACTGCATCTCTGAAAGAATAATATTTAAATGACATGGGCCTTGCCCGAGATTTTATTACTACAAAAAATAGCAAAGCTTCTTGAAGCATAATATTTTTCTTGCATTCATGTATTCCCAAAGTCAAGGCAGAAACTGTCGTCATCAAGACCAAAGACCATGGCCGCAGTCTATAAAAGCAGTGCAGGAGAAGAAGGTCTCATATTCATACGTCAAGTTCAGAAAACTGACTATGAAGAGGAACATACATTAAATGGAATATGTTATGGTTTATAATGCTTTTTACCTGCAGATATGGGGTTAATTTGCAGGTTAATATCATTATGGAGGTGCCAGGCTATAGTACTGAAAGTTCGGTATCCAGGAGAAAAATAACTATTTCTCTCTGGAGCCGCTGGCTTTCAAGGCAGGTCTAGGACAAATCAGTTTTTTAAGCTCTTCCTTAACACTAGAAGTCCCAGAGAGGGGTCATTTAACATTTCTACCATTGGAACCCTATGGAGCTCGAAATTTTTGGGACTTCTAGTGTTAAAGCGGTGGTTCACTACTGTGCAATAGTGGCCACATCCCTGTAAAACTGATAGGGAAGACTTTTTCTAAATACCTTGTTCAGTCGATATTGCCTCTGAGTGCTGCTACTGCGGTCCACTCATCCCCATGAAGTGACCTTCCCCCCCGGGCTCCATGACCTCTGAGATCTGATGATGTTAGGTCAACTTCCAGTTGACCCAACATCACCGAGCCGACCCCAATCTTCCTGAGTGACTGGGCTGTTGGCGGTGTTTCACTGCTCATCACAGCCCAGCATGTCGCGCACTCTCTCCTTTGCTGCAGAGTGCCACAAGCAGGAGCAATGCTGGGCTCTGACGAGCGGCAAACATTGCCCACAGCCCAGCCACTCAGAAAGACTGGGTCTGGGATCGCCGATGTTGAGTCATCTGGAAGTTGACATGACATCACCGGATCTCAGAAGTCACGGAGCCCGGGGAGTCACTTCATGGGGATGAGCAGACCAAATAGCGCCGCTCAGAGGCAGAATTGGCTGAACAAGGTATATGAGAAAAGCCTTCCCTATCAATTTTTCAGGGCTGTGGCCACTATTGCAGAGTAGTGAATCACCCCTTTAAAGGGGTTTTCCCACAAAGTAATAATAATATTTATTCATGTATATAGCGCTATTAATTCCACAGCACTTTACATACACTGGCAGCACTGTCCCCATTGGGGCTCCCAATCTAAAGTCCCTATCTGTATATCTTTGGAGTGTGGAAGGAAACCGGAGTACCCAGAGGAAAACCATGCAAACATGGGGATAACATACAGACTCCGTGCACATATTGTCCTGGGTGGGATTTGAACACAGGGCCCCAGCGCTGCAAGACTGCAGTGCTAACCACTGAGCCACTATATATTTAAATCAATAGATGTTGGAATAATAATATTTCCCACAATTGGATGTTTTAAAATAAAAATGTTCCTAGGCTGAGATAATCTTATATACAATTGAAACCAGATGTTTACATACACTATCTATAAAGACATCTGCATGTTTTTCTCATTATCTGACATGAAATCAGAATAAACCTTTCCCGTTTTAGGAAAAAGAGAGAGAAAAAGAGAGAGAAAAAGAGAGAGAGAGAGAAAGAGAGAAATAGAGAGAAAGAGATATGTTTTAAGACATTTTTATTAGTTTTTCCAAAGTCAAAAGTTTACATTCACTAATGAGTAGTATGCCTTTAAACAATATGGGACAGCCCATATGATGATGTCATGTCTTTGGAGGCTTCTGATAGGTTTATTGGCAACATCTGTTTTCATTAGAGACACACCAGTGGATATATTTTAATGCACATTTAAACATACTGCGTCATTGTGTAGCATAATGGGAAAGTCAAAAGAAATTGCCAAGATCTCAGGAAGAGAATTCTGGACTTGTACAAGTCTGGTTCATCATAGTATCATAGTATCATAGTATCATAGTATCATAGTTTTTAAGGTTGAAGGGAGACTCTAAGTCCATCTAGTTCAACCCATAGCCTAACATGTTGATCCAGGGGAAGGCAAAAAAACCCCAATGTGGCAAACAAGTTCCAATGGGGAAAAAATGTCCTTCCTGACTCCACATCCGGCAATCAGACTAGTTCCCTGGATCAATACCCTGTCATAAAATCTAATATACATAACTGGTAATATTAATATTTTTCAAGAAAGGCATCCAGGCTCTGCTTAAATGTTAGTAGTGAATCACTCATTACAACATCATGCGGCAGAGAGTTCCATAGTCTCACTGCTCGTACAGTAAAGAATCCTCGTCTGTGATTATGATTAAACCTTCTTTCCTCAAGACGTAGCGGATGCCCCCGTGTTCCAGTCGCAGGCCTAGGTGTAAACAGATCTTTGGAAAGGTCTCTGTACTGTCCCCTCATATATTTATACAGTGTGATTAGATCCCCCCTAAGCCTTCGTTTTTCCAGACTAAATAACCCCAAGTTTAATAACCTGTCTTGGTATTGCAGCCCACCCATTCCTCTAATAATCTTGGTGTCTCTTCTCTGCACCCTCTCCAGTTCAGCTATGTCCTTCTTATATATCGGTGACCAGAATTGTACACAGTATTCTAAGTGCGGTCGCACTAGTGACTTGTACAGAGGTAGAACTATATTATTTCATGAACACTTATACCTCTTTTAATAAATCCCATTATTTTATTAGCCCTGGCAGCAGCTGCCTGACACTGTCCACTAAAGTGAAGTTTACCATCCACCCATACACCCAAGTCTTTTTCTGTGCCTGTTTTACCCAGTGTTCTACAATTAAGTACATAATCATAAATGTTATTTCCTCTACCCAAGTGCATGACCTTACATTTATCTACATTAAACTTCAATTGCCACTTCTCAGCCCAATCCTCCAATTTACATAAATCTCCCTGTAATATAAAATTATCCTCCTCTGTATTGATTACCCTGCAGAGTTTAGTATCATCTGCAAATATTGAAATTCTACTCCGCATGCCCCCAACAAGGTCATTAATAAATATGTTGAAAAGAAGCGGGCCCAATACTGACCCCTGTGGTACCCCACTATGAACTGAGACCCAGTCCGAGTACGTACCATTAATAACCACCCTTTGTTTCCTATCACTGAGCCAGTTTTTAACCCAGTTACACATATTTTCCCCTATCCCCATTATTCTCATTTTATGTACCAACCTTTTGTGTGGCACCGTATCAAAAGCTTTTGAAAAGTCCATATACACAACATCCACTGCATTTCCCTGGTCCAGGCTTGAACTTACCTCTTCATAGAAGCTGATCAAATTAGTTTGACAGGATCGATCCCTCATAAACCCATGTTGATACTCTGTCATAAGGTTATTTTTCTTGAGATACTCCAGTATAGCATCTCTCAAGAACCCCTCAAGGATTTTACCAACCGTAGAGGTTAAACTTACCGGCCTATAATTTCCCGGCTCAGTTTTTGTCCCCTTTTTGAATATTGGCACCACATTTGCAATGCGCCAGTCCTGCGGTACCGACCCTGTTATTAAGGAATCTGTGAAGATTAAAAATAGTGGTCTATCTATCACACAACTCAATTCCTGTAGTACTATGGGGTGTATGCCATCCGGGCCCGGAGATTTGTCAACCTTAGTGATTTCGAGGCGGCGGCGTACTTCCTGCTGGGTTAAGCAGGTAATATTCAAGGGTGAATTTATGGCATCACTGGTCATGTCATCTGCCATGGCATTTTCTTGTATAAAAACCGTAGAAAAAAATTCATTCAGCAGGTTGGCTTTACCCTCATCCCCTTCCACCATTTCACCAAGACTATTTTTAAGGGGGCCAACACTATCGCTTTTCAGTTTTTTACTGTTTATGTAGTTAAAGAATATTTTAGGATTATTTTTACTTTCTCTTGCAATGAGTCTCTCTGTCTCAAACTTAGCTAACTTAATTTGCTTTTTACATATTTTATTTAATTTTCTATAATTATATAATGCCTCATCACTACCTACCCTCTTTAATTCTTTTAAGGCTTTCTGTTTTTCTTTTATTGCTTCCCTTACAGCTCTATTTAGCCATAGGGGTTTCTTCCTATTTCTAGCATGTTTGTTCCCATAGGGTATATTTTCTGCACAAGCCCTATTCAGGATGCTCATAAAAGTCTCCCATTTGCTTTGTGTACTTTTATTACTTAGTACATCATCCCAGTTTATTGCACTAAGATCATCTCTCAACCGTTTAAAATTTGCTTTCCTGAAGTTTAGTGTCCTTGTAGCCCCTCTACTATACATCTTACTAAAGAATACATGAAAACTTATTATTTTGTGATCACTATTCCCCAAGTAACCCCCAACTTGTATATTTGATATGCGGTCTGGCCTATTGGTTAGTACAAGGTCTAGTAGTGCTCCCCCTCTTGTGGGGTCATGTACCATTTGTGAAAGGTAATTATTTTTCATTGTTATCAAAAATCTATTTCCTTTGCTGGAACTGCAAGTTTCTGTTCCCCAATTTATATCAGGATAGTTAAAGTCCCCCATAATAATTACCTCTCCGAGACTCGCTGCTTTATCAATTTGCTTTATGAGGAGATTCTCAACCTCTTCCATAATATTCGGCATCTTATAACACACCCCTATCCGTATTTTATTATTCATTCTCCCCCCCCTTATCTCCACCCATAGGGACTCTACATTCTCAGTACCCTCACATATTTTGTCACGCAGGATGGGTTTTAAGGATGATTTTACATATAGACACACACCTCCCCCTCGCTTATTTGTACGGTCATTCCTGAATAGGCTATAACCCTGTAAATTAACAGCCCAGTCATAGCTCTCATCCAGCCATGTCTCTGATATCCCCACTATATCATAATTTTCATCTTTGGGTGCAATTTCCAGATACCTGAAGGTGCCTCAATCATGTGTTCAAACAATTATACATCATTACAAACAAGATGGTAATGTCCAGTTATCATACCCCTCAGAAAGGAGATGCATTCTGTGCACCAGAAATGAATGTGCTTTGGTAACACATGTGCATATCAAACTAAGGGCAAAAGCAAAAGACCTTGTGAAAATGCTGGCGGAAGCTGGTGAGATTGTGTCATTTTCCACACTGAAACGAGTATTGTATCAACATGAGCTAAAAGGCCACTCTGTCAGGAAGAAGCCATTACTGAAAAAAAAAAAAAACATAAAAAAGTCCAGATCAATGTTTGCAAATGAACAAAGGAACAAAGACCTTAATTTTTGGAGACATGTTGGATGGTCTGACAAAACTAAAATTAAACTGTTTGGCCATAATGATCATCGTTACGTTTGGAGGAAAAATGGAGACACTTTGAAGCGTAAGAGCACCATCCCAGATGTGAAACACGGGGGTGGCAGCATCATGTTGTGAGGTTGTTTTGCTGCAGGAGGGACTGGTGTACTTCACAAAATAAATGCAATAATAAGGAAAGAAGATTACGTGGCAATACTGAAGCAACATCTCAAGACATCAGCTAGGAACTTAAAGCTTGGGCGGATATGGAACTTCAAAATGGACAATGACCCAAAGCATACTGCCAAACTGGTTACAAGGGGGCTTAAGGATAACAAAGTCAATGTTTTGGAGTGACCATCACAAAGCCCTGATCTCAAACCTTTTGAAAATTTATGGGCAAAGCTGAAAAGCCAGGTGTGAGCAAAGCGATCTACAAACATGGCTCAGTTACACCATTTCTGTCAGGAGGAATGGGCCCAAATTCCTACCAACTGTTATGAGAAGCTTGTGGAAGGAGATCCAAGTCATACAGCTTAAAGGTAGGATGTTGCATTTTTTTATTTTTGTATTAATAATATTGATTATGAAATCAAGTATTTTTAATACAAAAATAAATTCACTGTTTTTATTTAATCCTAGTTTTACTGAAGCACTGGGCGATGCCATCTTGGATTTGCTGTGAGTAACAGTTACTCACCTCCTTTATGGCAGCCCCCTGTGCATAGAAGACTGTTGTCAGACTGCGACCCTATACTTAACACAGAAACAATGTCTGCTGTCATCTGGACACGCTTCCTGGACTGTCCAAATCACAGAGGGAGGAGGTCAGCGCCATCTTTGTGCAGCCCATGTCACGGGCGGGGGCCAGTCCCCCGTCGCGGGGGCTGCCTGGGGAGATCACGCTCGGGTCCGGTACCTTCTCCTTGGTGGCTCGAGTGGGCCGGACCCGGGGCTCGGGCAGCGCTGCTTGCCCATGAGTGAAAATGGGGATTGGGTTGGTGATCGGGTGGGTGCGTGGCCGGGGCCGCTATGGAGATTGTTCGTGACGCCACCCACGGGTCGTGGTGATTGTTGGCACCACCGCTGCTGATGATGGTGGGGGCTCCCGGGTGGTGGTGTTGTGGCGCAGCTAGGTGTTGACCCCTCCATGTGTAGGGGGTGTGAGTCCAGGGGCCCGCTGGGGTGATGACGACGGAGCTGCTGGAGGGGTGCAGGGCAGGGCGGCGTAGCACGGCGCTGTGCCTGAGGGTACTGGTGTACTCACTATTCAGATTAAAGTCACACAGAGTCCTTATAGTGAACCAAGGCCGGATGCCGGTAGCCTCTGCAGGGGTGTCCTCGGGTCCCACACACGGATGCACAGCAAGGGCCCTTGCTCTCATGGTAACGGAGTGACTCATGAACACGTGAAGACTGCAAAGGAGGAGTACTTTCTGCTAGCAAAAAAATATACAGTACATAAGAGCTTTCTAAATAAATTAATAATAATTAATAATAATATTTAGAAAGCGCTTATGTACTGTATGTTTTTTTGCTAGCAGAAAGTACTCCTCCTTTTCAGTCTTCACGTGTTCATGAGTCACTCCGTTACCATGAGAGCATTGACATCATAGATGTCAACGTGGCGGTATGGACTCCTTTATAAGTAACCGGTCTGCATACTGTGTGTATATTTTCTCTTTTCCCTGAAGAAGGAGACGGCTTATGTCTCTGAAACGCGTTGGAATGCTGTAATAAAAGAGATTTTTAATTAGTACCCTGCCAACAGTGTTTTTTTAGCGCGGCTAAAACCCGTCTCTCATATATGTATGCACACATATATATATATATATAATCTTTCATTATTCTGGCATTTGGCAAATATAAATAATTTTGGTTCCTAATTGACCTAAAACGGGAAACGTTTATTCTGCTTTTATGCATATGTATCGTTTTAGATAGTGTATGTAAACTTCTGGTTTCAACTGTATGTTTGGGGTAATTGTCCCTCTGGAAGACCCATGACCTAGGATGAAACATGGCTTTTTGACACTGGGCACTACATTGTCACACAAAATCCATAATCTTCAGATTTAACGATGCTTTACACACAGTTAAAGCACTCAGTGCTGCAAAACAACCCCAAAACATCTTTGAACTGCCACCATATTTGACTATAGGTACTGTGTTCTTTTCTTTGTGGGCCGCTTTTTGTCCTGGGTAAACAGTAGAATGATGTGCTTTACCAAAAAGCTCTATGTTGGTCTCATCTGTTCCCAATATGCATTCTCAGAAGGATTTTGGCTTACTCGTGTACATTTTGGCAAACTGCAGTCTAGCTTTTTTAAGTCTCTGTGTCAGCAGTGGGGTCCTCCTGGTTCTCCTGCCATAGCGTTTCATTTATCTCAAATAATGATGGATAGTTCACTCTGACACCGATGCACCATGAGCCTGCAGGACAGCTTGAATTTCTTTGGAATTTGATTGGGCCTATTTACCCACTATCAGGACTATCCTGCATTGCAAGCTCTCATCACTTTTTCTCTGCTGTCAACCTCAAGGGAGATTAGCTATAGTGCCATGGGTTGTACACTGCATGATTATGTGGTGCAACATGGAAAAAGGAACATCAAGATTAGTGATAGGCGAACCCAAACTGTAAAGTTTTGGGTCCGTACTAGAGATGAGCGGTGTTCGAATTGAACTGTTCGCCAATCTCAAATTTGACCTGTTTTAGGCGATGTTCGAGTCGTTCGACGAACGCGAACAATTAGCTTCAAGTTCGACAGTTCGAGTTTATGTTTGATAATGGTTCGATCACCAAAAGCATAACTGGCTTTTCACAGCAATACTGTCATTCAATGTTAATACAGTGGAAGCTTGGTTAACGAGAACAATCCGCTCTGGGACTGTGCTTGTTAACCAAGTTACTCGTCTAGTAAAGCAAGATTTCCCATAGGAAATCATTGCAATGCAGACAATTCCTTCCACAACTTGTTAAATGTCCCATCCTGGTCCCTTATTGTGCCATTGCACACACAAACACACAAACTATGCTCACCTTACCTTCGCCTTACCTTCCATCGCCGGCCTACTGGAACTTGCAGTTCGCCAGTACAGGATGTGTATCGGGTAACCATCGCGACCAATGCCAGAACTTCTGCTGCCAGAGCGCTGACGTCAAAGGCAGGAGCCGCTTGACTCGGATTGGCCAGCGCGCTGCCATTGAGTAACGTCTGACAGAGGAAGTTTCTCCCTCCCTGCGGGAGCCCACGCATTTTTTTTTTAAATAATTAAAAAAAAAATTAATGGGCTTCCTGTATTTTGATTGTCAGCCAAAGTAAAGCCAGGCAGATGGGGTGGCAGCCCGTAGCCGTCCGCTTTATCTGTGCTGAGAATCAAAAATACTGCGGAGCGCTATGTCATTTTTTTTAAATTATTTATTTTTACACTACTATATATGTGAGGGACCCAACAGCCAATCTCAGACGCTGTCACGCAGAATGGGCGTCTGTGAATAGCTGTTGGAGTAAACATGAATCTGCCCATAAATTTTAGATGCTAGAATGTATGGGCTGGTTCCAGGTTACTGCAGCATCCATTCACAGACGCCCACTCTGTGACAGCATCTGTGATTGGCTGTTATTTGAACAGTAAAATAAAACAACACAGAGAAAAATTTTTTTTATTAGAAATAAAATAGAAACCATTTAGGATTCCATCTTTATTACTCAAAAAAAAAAACTCCGACGTAGTCCAAAGGCGGACAAGCATCTTTAGCTCTGTTATATCTATGCGAAGAGACAAACACAGGTCTACTCACTCAGACTCAGGTGAGAGCAGTCAGAGTCTTCACCCGAGTGTCCCCAGGTAACCACCACTGACTAAAGGACCTTCCATGATGTCATAGCCATGGGACCAGTCTGTAATCCACAAGGTAATACAACATTCACACCAGACTGGTCACATGGCTATGAAGTCATGGAAGGTCTTGTAGTCAGTGGTGGTTATCCGAGGGCACAGCAATGATGGGACCCGGAAGCAGAAGCAGCTGGGAGACAGAGTCTGCAGGACACGTCGCGGGACCTGGAAGTATAATGACAATGTTTATTAACTATATTCTTTATTTTACAGCCCACCCTGCCCCATCACATAATTGTAAAGTCCAGTTTCGGCCCCAAGTTCACGTTATCTCCGACCCCCAAACACAAACTTTACAAAATGTTCGGGAGACGCTCCCGATCCCGAACATCGGGTGGGTTCTCCCATCACTAATCAAGATTTCTGGAGATGGACTTGTAACCTTGAGATTTTTGATATTTTTCAACAGTTTTGGTTCTCAAGTCCTCAGACAGTTTTGCTGTCCTGTTTCTGTTCTCTGTGATGCTATGTATGGCACAAACAAACACACATTGCAAAGAGTAAGTCAACTTCTCCCCTTTTATCTGGTTTCAGGTGGGATTTTCATATTGCTCGCATCTGTTACTTGCCACAGGTGAGTTTGAATGAGCATCACACGCTGGGAAGGAAGTTGTTTACTCATAACAATTTTGTCCAGCCCATTTTTGGGATTTTCTGCAAAAGTATGTCCAATTTGCCTTTTATTCTCTATGTATATATTAACCTATGTATAACAAAATATGTGTAATTGCAATAATTTACTGTGAGAAATACTTCATTTTCTGGAACAATTTCAAGGGTGCCATCAGATTCAGCCATGACTGTATACATATAATATAGCCAATCACTCACTTGGAATTTATACAGAATCCACGATTATGTCATCTAATCTAATATGTGATTGATATTAATACATGTAATGAAATTACTGTCTCCATTAAATGCTTCAAATAGATAATGAAACTGTGGAAAAAAATAGGATTTACTCACAAGAAATGAGACCTGACAGTTTGCTAAACACTATAACTGATTCTGAAGGAGACTGATAACATTCATTATATGCCTTTTAACAATAAGTGGCATTGTCATATATTTCTTATGCTGTGTTACTGACCGCAACTTAACACATCTTGTCAAGAACGTGTCCACTAGTGATGAGCGAGCACTGAAATGTTCTAGTGCTCGTTACTCAAGTCAACCACGTTGGACGCTTGGATGGGCTTGATTCAAGTATAATGGAAGTCAATTTGGAAGACCCTAACAAGAGGGATGCGGGGGCTGGAAAATAACTGAAATGGATGGAAACACCATGAGGAAGACTCCTGGACTTCCAAGTTGGAAATGTTTTTGATAATTAGCCAAGGTAAAGCAGACAGCTGAGAGCTAGTATTATCTGGCTGGGAAGGTCCATGTATATTGGCCCTTTCCCAGCCTAAAAGTACCAGAGATGCGGTTTTGATGTGGTTTTTTTTTTGCCAGGAGATGCATGCAGATTTGGTGCAGGAATTTGCTATATAAATTCCAGCACCATATCTGCATCTCCTGCCAGAGAACTGCAGAAAAAAACCCCACGATTTTGACCCTGTTTCGGTGCGGTTTCCTGCCAAGAGATGCAAATTTGATGCAAAAATCAGGTGCAGACATTTCAGCACCAAATTTGCATCTCGTGGAAGAAAACCGCACTTGCATTTTTCTGCCAAGAGATAAAGATTTTGTGCTGAAATTTATACTCCAAATTCCTGCACCAAACCTACATCTTTTGTCAAAAATGCATCAAAATGTGATGCGGTTTTGATGAGGTTTTTTTTTTCAGGAGATGCAGATTTGGTGCAGGTATTTGGTGTATAAATTCCAACACCAAATCTACATCTCCTGGCAGACAAGACCAAAACAATACTTAAGCAAGCATTGTTGACCTTAGGGAGATCAACATATCCACTGCGGAGACACCATCACGTGTTTCTCAACGCAGTGATTCTAGAGCATTGCCCCCTGGGAAGTATGCAAATAAGAAAGCCGCGGAGACACCATCACGTGTTTCTCAACGCTGGCAGGAAACTAGCCAGGTCTTTCACCGGGAAGGAACAACCACGGGAAGGGCAGTCTCCAGTCAAGGAGACCACCTATACCAAACATGGTATCCATCCACAGACAGCCGTTTCGGGGTATTTGCCCCTCATCAGTGTGGAGTAGGAATCTGGCTAGTGGGGGCAATGCCTAGTAAAAGACTACTTAAGCAAGCATTGTTGACCTTAGGGAGATCAACATATCCACTGCGGAGACACCATCACGTGTTTCTCAACGCAGTGATTCTAGAGCATTGCCCCCTGGGAAGTATGCAAATAAGAAAGCCGCGGAGACACCATCACGTGTTTCTCAACGCTGGCAGGAAACTAGCCAGGTCTTTCACCGGGAAGGAACAACCACGGGAAGGGCAGTCTCCAGTCAAGGAGACCACCTATACCAAACATGGTATCCATCCACAGACAGCCGTTTCGGGGTATTTGCCCCTCATCAGTGTGGAGTAGGAATCTGGCTAGTGGGGGCAATGCCTAGTAAAAGACTACTTAAGCAAGCATTGTTGACCTTAGGGAGATCAACATATCCACTGCGGAGACACCATCACGTGTTTCTCAACGCAGTGATTCTAGAGCATTGCCCCCTGGGAAGTATGGGAAGTAGCACGATCAGCTGAGCTGTCACTGAGGTTACCCGCGGCCACTGCTGCATCCACCACTGGATCCAGATAACCTCAGTGACAGCTCAGCCGATCACACGGCTCTCTTCATTAGCTGCGTGCAGGTGACAGGAGCGGCTGTGTCTTCTGCTGCTCCTGTCACCTGCATGCAGCAGAGCTGGAAGCGACGCTGGAGGACCGTGGATTACGCCGGACAAGGAGGGCTTTGTTGTGGGTAATAAATTGGTAATGAGGGAATTTGTTAGTGTTTTTTATTTCTAATAAAGGATTTTTCGTGTGTGTGTGTTTTTTAACTGTAATTTACAGATTAATCATGGAAGGTATCTCGGAGAGAAGCCTGATATGATTAATCTAGGACTTATTGGCAGCTATGGGCTGCCAATAACTCCTTATTACCCCGATTTGCCAACGCACCAGGGCAAATCGGGAAGAGCCGGGTACAGTCCCAGAACTGTCGCGTCTAATGTATGCGGCAATTCTGGGCGGCTGCTGGCTGATATTGTTAGGCTGGGGGGCTCCCCATAACGTGGAGCTCCCCATCCTGAGAATACCAGCCTTTAGCCGTATGGCTTTATCTGGCTGGTATTAAAATTGGGGGGGACCTTATGCCGGATTTTTTAATTATTTATTTATTTATTTTACTGCACAGTATAGACACGCCCACCGGCTGCTGTGATTGGGTGCAGTGACACAGCTGTCACTCAGCGTGTGGGCGTGTCTCACTGCAACTAATCATATTTGCCGGTGGGCGGGGAAAAGCAGGGAATACGAGATTGTTTAATGAGCGGCCGGCTTTTTCAAAAAAGGAAAAGCCGCTGGAGCAGAGTGAACGCCGTGCAGCGCCGGTGATCGGGGATCAGTGAGTATGAGAGAGGGGGAGACACTTCAGTCACTCGGGGGATTAGCGGTCACCAGTGAATCCTTCACCGGTGACCGCTAATCAGGACGCTACACAGACAGAGCCGCGGAGTCGCTGTAAAGTCCCCTTTACACACTGAAACTTGCTAGCGATGCATGCTGCACAGCGGGAAACAAAGGACCTAGGAATGGTCCTGAACGATTTGTAGCGATCACAACTTCACAGCAGGGGCCAGGTCGTTGATAGGTTTCACACACTGCAATGTCGCTGGGGAGGTCGCTGTAACGTCACAAAACCGGTGACGTTACAGCGATGTCGTTTGCGATGTTGCAGTGTGTAAACCCAGCTTATGAGAACCTCCACCTGTGACCACAGGTAAACTCAGTGATGTCACTGCTCACAGGTGCAGGCCAGTCAGTCTCTGCCTGAAGCCGCAGAGCACGGTCATGTTCTCTAATGTGCCCCACCCTGCAACTTCAGTATGTAGCATCGTGGGATGTTGTGGTGTGGATTACATGGTACCTGGGCGTTTACGGGTTAATAAATTGGAGAAAGAGGGTGATTTATATATTTATAAAATCTGGATGAGCTGGGTAAAACGCCAAAATTGTCGCATCTAATCTGGGCTACTGCGGTCTGCTATTTTTAGGCTTGGGAGGGTCCAATCACCATAGGCCTCCCGAGGCTAATAATTCCAACCCCCAGCTGTCGCTTTATCTTAGCTGGGTATCAAAATTGGGGGACCACACATATTTTTTTTTAAAGAGAAGAAGTCCATGTAAAGAGGGTCTATGCACACTTCACAGTTCGGGTTTGCTCATCCGTAGGTGTTAGGAGTTTACCCTTGCTTGCTTTTATTATTTCTCTTTTTTCCACTTGTACACGTTTTATGTTTCCATATTTTGGGGCCTTGTCTTTGCATGATTATTCTATCTTGATTTGTAGAGGTCGTAATCTTCTCTCTGATTCCTCAGGGGTATGAGAAACAACTCAACAACATTTCAGGCAGACAAATCCTGGTTGTGGGCTTTTAGTTGTGTGGATAGAGAAGTTCCTGTAAGGTGTTAAGTGTTTGTATAGAGTGTATTGCAAGGGTACAAGGGGAAACACAGGGACACAGGTTTGCTAAAGAGTTCTTGTATTACTTCATACAAGTAAGTGCACAAAACATAAACAGGATTCAGAAGCACTGGTCCATCAGCTGAGGCGGCTTAAGCAGGTAATTGTCAGGGAACAGGGCAGGAACATAGAAGCTGAGGAATCCATATTGACTGAGGGGAAGGTGAGGGCAGCAGAACAGGAAGCAAGATGGCCAATGAAAAATAAACAGATTAAAAGCAAAATTTCAGAAAACAAGGCAAAAAGTCTGAAAACCTCACAGTTCCAGTCTGTGCAATAACCACTAGGGTGTTGTGCAGCTAAGGATACTAGTCTGTACAGAAACCAGTAGGGTACAGGTGTAGCTGCTGTGAGATAAGCTATATCACCTTTTAACACTAGAAGTCCCAGAGAGGGGTCATTTAACATTTCTACCTTTGGAACCCAGAGAAGAGTTTAATGACCTGAAGGATTTTAGCTAACATCCTATAATCACTGTCTTTTGTTCTGTAATTAAGGCCATTACTGTCGCACCACAGGAGGTTGTTGTTTTCCATTGAGTTTAGCCATTTAGTTTCTAGTTAGTTCTATTCAGTTTGGACTAAGGGTCATTTGACCCTCTTTCGGGACTTCAGGGGGGAGCTCAAAATTTCTGGGACTTCTAGTGTTAATCCTTGTTGGAATACTTATATACATTACGCTAGGGTCGTATTTCTATCCAGCCTCTACACTGATGCCCCCACCTTTTGGCAGTCAATGCACTGAGTACTCAGCCACTACAGAATGAAGTATACACTTTATTCTTTCACCCACAAAACTCTCCACAGTTCTGCACTACCATACAACTTGTCCCTCATCTCTGTCTATCAATTTACCTGTGCACTCTGTTGGAGAATTGATCTAAAATATCCTGCAGAATCCAAACCTTGGATCTCAGTCTCCAAGACTTCTCTCATGCTGCTCCAATTTTCTGGAATGCACTACCCTGGACAATCTGATTAATAGCTTGCCCAACCTTTTTAAGCTTGTTCTAAAAACACGTATCTTTAGACAGGCATATTACCTCATTTTTTAATATAAATCTTTGCTAGTCCTCCTTCCTAATTTTTCGTCAGAATCTGCTCCTTTCTATTCTCCAAATTCTCCATGCACCTAATAGGACTTTGTAACTTCACTTAGACAGATAATGGCTGATGACGTCTCATGCATTTGTAAGGGGTGGGCAGACCCCTTATAATGAGGTACAGTTTCCCCGGAATGTTGATGTTATTTAATAAAAATGTTTTATTGTTATTACACTGTTTTAGTGGGATCCCCTGGTGGCCGGGTGGGATGGCTGTCCCCATAGGAACAGGGTAGAGGAAAGGAGGAGCCGGCAGCAGAAAGGGGAGGGAGAAGGAGAGTGGTTAGAAAAAAGTTTAGAACCAGGAGGAGTCGAGTCCGGGACGGGAGAGAAGAAGCAGAAGGGGCAGAGTGTGGGAGCTGGGTGAATAGGAAAGCCGGAGAGAAGAGGAGAAGGTGTAGCCTCAAGTGTGAAGCAGTACTGGTGTGGGTCCGGTCTGTGGTAGCCGTAGTGGGAGCCAGGTGAAGTGGATTAGCCGGGCACATCCCCACTGGAGGAGACGTCAGGAACAGGTTTTTCCACCCAGCGAAGAAGTGTGAAGTCATCTGCCGTGTTTTGCCTTTGTGATGGAGAAGTGCTCAATAAATAAGCCTGTTGGTTCAATTGATCCACGTCTACAGAGTCTTTGTGCAACTGACAGCGACATATGCACCACCACACTCTGCCCCACCAAGACATCTCCTGTCCCAAAAGTGACGGCGGAGCCAGGGGTAAGCCTGCTAGAAAAAGGGGCCACGACTACAACCCCCGAGGCACCCCTGGCACCCCGGTACACATTTATATGAAAACCCCTATTTATTATAATGATGGATGGACCATACATGACAACCATGTCTCCCTATTTCTTTTTAGATTGTAAGCTTGTGAGCAGAAACCTCACTACCGTAACTGTTTGTGTTAATCTGTAATGTCTTTATTGTCAGTAGATGTCCCTGCTTAATTGTAAAGTGCTGCGGAATATATTGGCACTATATACTGTATATCTAATATATAAAGCTGAGTCTATGTATGTATGTATGTGTGTGTGTGTGTGTTTGTATGTCCGCTAAAGGAATCCGCACCGTCGCATTTACAATCACGAAATTTTGCACAGACACCTCATGTGACCAAGGGAGCGTCGTAGACTATGTTTTGACAGAAAAATGTAACCCTGTGTTTTACAGTTAGTCTCTAAAATCCTGCCGCCATTAAACTGAATGGAGGTGGGAGCTATAGGTTATTAATAGCAACTGTCAGTGGTTGCTTTAGGAAAAGAATAAACTGTTAGTTGAAGCTTATGCGTGAGATTATATGATGTCGGTGGAGAGATGGATAGAGAGACAAAAAAAGACAGACAGACAGGCAGGGAAAGAGACAGACGGGGACAGAGACAGCCCTGGAAAGAGACAACCCTGGAAAGAAACAGCCCGGCAAAGAGACAGCCGGGCAAAGAGACAGCCGGGCAAAGAGACAGACGGGCAAAGAGACAGAACTGGAAAGAGACAGACCAAGACAGATGGGCAAAGAGACAGACGGACAAAGAGACAGACGGGCAAAGAGACAGAACTGGAAAGAGACAGACCAAGACAGACGGACAAAGAGACAGACGGGCAAGGAGGCAGACGGGCAAAGAGACAGACCTGGAAAGAGACAGACGGGGAAAGAAACAGACGGGGAAAGAAACAGACGGGGAAAGAAACAGACGGGCAAAGAGACAGACCAAGACAGACGGAAAAGAGACAGCCGGGCAAAGAGACAGACCTGGAAAGAGACAGACCAAGACAGATGGGCAAAGAGACAGACGGGCAAAGAGACAGACGGGCAAAGAGACAGATGGGCAAAGAAACAGACCTGGAAAGAGACAGACCTGGAATGAGACAGACCTGGAAAGAGACAGACGGGGAAAGAAACAGACGGGGAAAGAAACAGACGGGCAAAGAGACAGATGGGCAAAGAGACAGACCAAGACAGACGGAAAAGAGACAGCCGGGCAAAGAGACAGACCTGGAAAGAGACAGACCAAGACAGATGGGCAAAGAGACAGACGGACAAAGAGACAGACGGGCAAAGAGACAGACGGGCAAAGAGACAGATGGGCAAAGAAACAGACCTGGAAAGAGACAGACCTGGAATGAGACAGACCTGGAAAGAGACAGACGGGGAAAGAAACAGACGGGGAAAGAAACAGACGGGCAAAGAGACAGATGGGCAAAGAGACAGACGGGCAAAGAGACAGACCAAGACAGACGGAAAAGAGACAGACGGGCAAAGAGACAGACCTGGAAAGAGACAGACCTGGAAAGAGACAGACCTGGAAAGAGACAGACCTGGAAAGAGACAGACCTGGAAAGAGACAGATCTGGAAAGAGACAGACCTGGAAAGAGACAGACCAGACAGATGGAAAAGAGACAGACGGAGAAAGAGACAGACAGACACACACACAGAGACAGAGACAGAGATGGAGAAAGATAGACTGATACAAATACAAACAGAGATAGAAATAGTCAGACAGAGACATAGACTAAGACAGACAAGGAAAGAGACAGACAGAGACACAGACAGACAGCGACACACAGACAGAGACTGGGAGAGAGAGACAGAGAGACAGTTACTATACATGGAAACTGGTTAGACTGGTAACGGTAACACACTGACAGATCTATTGTTCCTATTATGTACCTCAGTGCCTGGCTGTAGTGTTATTGGTTTGTGAAGCCCTTACTTTAATTCTCTATGCAGTTGTCACGGGCGGAGGAAGGGACGCAGTGCTCTCCCTACTGCTCGGGTCCGGCCGCCGCTGCTGCTGAGGCCTGCAGCTGCTCGGTGGCTCGAGCGATGGGCCGGATCCCGGGGACTCGAGCGGCGCTCCTCGCCCTTGAGTGAAAAGGGGTTTTGGATTTGGGGATTTATTGTCCGTGACGCCACCCACGGTTGTGGTGATTGTGTGGACACCACCGCTGCTCTGTATGGGGATCCCGGGAGCGGTGACAGGGAGCAGCTTTGTTGTTATTCCTCCCCTCCGTGGGTAGGGGGTGGTTGTCCCGGGGCCCAGTGATGAGATGGGGGATGAGGGATGGCGGGGCCGGTGCAGGGCTTGGTGAGGTGCAGGGTCGCGGGGGCAGCGCTGTGCCTCACGGCACGGTGGTACTCACTCAGCCTGAGACGGTGACACACTTCTCGGTAAAATACACGGCTGGAAAAGACGGTTCCCACGGACGGCTGCTGTTGCTTTTCCCCGGTAGTTAGCGGTGACTGTCCCTTTTCCTGCACCTAAGTCAATGTTGGTAGCGATGGATTCCCACCGGTAACCCGCTCCCCGACTTGGATATGTGCCGGAGGAGCCCCTCTTTGCCCGCAGGCGCTGGCCCTGAGAAACTGGTGCCTTGGCGGTGGCGGTGTCTCTCTCCTACGGTTGGACTGTTGCCTTCAATCGGGACTTAGTTGTTTGGAGACCCAGGAGGTCCCCTTCACTGACGGATTTGGCAAATTCACGGCGACTCCTAGCCTTGCCGGGATCCGAAAGGCCCCCGCCACTAGTGCTGGCTTCTCCTTGTGTACCGGTCCGGTACCGCCGGGCCACCACCCGTCCGCGGTCCTTACGGCAACTCCGATCAGCCTCCACTGCAGACGGTCACCACCGTCTGCTAACCTTGCTGACTCGGTCCGGGGCACACACCCGGACCAAGTTCAGGCTTTCAAACTGTCACTTTCCTCTTCACTTCAACTCCTCTCACTTGCTCCTCTACCACTTCCCTCTCAAACTAATCTGCCTGGTTTTCCCGCCTCCAGGACAGTGAGCTCCTTGGTGGGTGGAGCCAACCGCCTGGCCCACCCCCTGGTGTTGACATCAGCCCCTGGAAGAAGGCAACAAGGATTTTAGGTCTAGCTCTGGTGTACCTATCCGGGGTGTAGGATGTGGTGATGTCATTACCTGTGACCCCTGGCTTGCCCAGGGCGTCACACAATCATTAGATATTCTAGTATTATTCAGACTATGGTCATGTGCTACTGAGCATCAAGTATTCATTTGTAAATTAGCCCAACTAATCTGCAAATTTGCATATTACTAAGGTAAAGTAAAAATAAAGACATATTAGGATCTGTCAACAGCATGTAGCAGACTAGTTGACAGCTTTTGGATTCTCTCCATAAAGTACATAGAAATTGCAAAAATAAGCCAAGAAATGAATAAGCATACATGATTACTGTTAGGCTCTGTTCACATGTCCAGTAGTTACTTCTGGTTTTGGATCCATTTTGGGGATTTTATAAAATGGAAATAAAGTGATCCATGGAACAAGGAGCATACATAGAAATCATGGGGCCCCATACCAGAAGTTCTAATGGCCTTCCCATTACCTCAAAAATTAATAAGTAAAAAAAATAATATTAGTCTGGGTCACATAAGAACATATCTCACAACTTTACAGCCCTTCCAAAGCTATTTTCTTTCTATTGAAGCCCTTTGATTCCCCTTTCATTGCACCCATAAAGTATGATGACAGCAATCGCACCCCCCAAGCACTGTATGAAAGCTCCACAGTGAATTCCTCCACATGCACAGTATGATGAGCCTACAATACCCCCATCAACTACCCTGGCAAATTATGGTGAACCCAACAGACTATGATATTTAACTGTAACCCTCACACAGCCCCCCATAAAGGTCCTATATTCAGTATATTGGCCCCCACACCTCTTCACAATGTATAATGCCCCTACTAGCCCTCGAAACAGTATAATGACCCCAACACATCCCTCCGCACAGTATGATGGACTCCACACAATCTTTCACACTTTATAATTGCTTGCATACAGTATAATGGCCCACAAATTGACCTCCATAAAGTATAAAGGCTCCCACATAACCCTCCAAATAGCGTATTGGCTTACACATAATTCTTCAAATACTAAAATGCCCCACATAGCCTTCCATATAATATAATTGGTCCGACATATTCCTCCATATAATATTATGCACCCCATGGTATTCCATATAGTTTAATTAGTCATACATAGTCCTCCATATATTATAATGCACCCCCATAATCTTCCATAATTATAATAGTTCCCGATATATTAAAATGATCCCGATAGTCTTACAAATATTATAATGCACCCTAATAGTCCTCCAACTAGTATAATGCACCCCATAGTCTTCCTTATATCATAATGTACTCCTCATATTCATCCATATATTATAATGCACCCATTCTTCATATATTATAATACACCCCCATACTATCCCATATATTATAATGAACCCCATAGTCCTGCATAAAATATAATACATCCCCATATTCCTCCACATATTAAAATACACCCCCCATAGTGCTTAATTTATTAGAATGAACCCCCATACTCCTACATATATTATGATGCACCCCCAAAGTCCTCCATATATTATAATTTATATATTATACTGTATATATAATGCACATGCTCAAATCACAAGGGCTGTATGGAGACACAATCTAGAAAAAACAGATTCATTATACGCAACACAAAATCTGATGCAAAACGAAAACAAAAGCATCCATTTTGTTCAGCAGATGAACCAATCAAAAACAAAAACATTGGTTTACATTTTGCACCTGTTTTTGCTCAACGTCTAACAGATCCATGTATATATATATATATATATATATAAATATATACACATATATATATATATATATATCCGCCCACCGAGGAGGTCACAGCTCTGGAGGCGGGAGAAACCAGGCAGATTAGCTCAGGGGGAGCTTGAGTGAGGAGCTAAGTGGAGGAGTTAAGGAAGTGAAAGTAGAAAGAAGTAAAGTGGTAAAGGAGGAAAGCAAGAGTGGTGACAGAAAGAAAGCCTGAAGTAGTCCAGCTGTGTGCAGGACAGGTCAGCAAGGTCAGCAACGGCGGTGACTGTCTGGAGGGGGACCGTTTGGAAGTTCCTGGAAGGACCGCGGACGGGTAGTGGCCCGGCGGTCTGGAGCAGTGTTCCGAAGGACAGTCAGCACCAGGGCAGGGGCCTCTCGGACCCCGACAAGGCTAGGAGTCGCCATAATTTGCCAAATCCGTCAGTGAAGGGGACGTAGATCCCCCAACAACCAAGTCCCGATTGAAGGCAACAGCTCAACCATTACAGGGGAGACACCGCCACCGCCAAGGCACCAGTCTCTCAGGGCCAGCGCCTGCGGGCAAAGAGTAGAGCTCCTCCGGTCCAGCTTGAAGCCGGGGAGCGGGTTACCGGTGGGAATCCATCGCTACCAACACAGAAACATAGGTGCAAGGAAAAGGGACAGCACCGTCACCTACTGGGAGAGCAAGTGCAGCCGTCCGTGGGAACCGTTTTTCCAGCCGTGTGGTTTACCGTAAAACTGTGTCAACGTCTCAGGCTGAGTGAGTACCACAGTGCCGCAAGGCACAGCGCTGCCCCCACGTCCCTGCGCCCACCAGGCCCTGCACCTCCCTCACCATCACCGGGCCCCGGGATCACCAACCCCTACCCACGGAGGGGCAACACAACACCTGGCTGCTCCGCATCACCATCCCCGGGATCCCCGTATTGAGCAGCGGTGGTGTAATCACCACAACTGTGGGTGGCGTCACGGACAATAAACTATTCCCACACCCAACAACCCCCTTTCACTCACGGGCGAGGAGTGCCGCTCGAGAACCCCCGGGATCCGGCCCACCGCTCGAGCCACCACTGAGCAGCAGCCGCCGGACCCGAGCAGAAGGGGTGAGCGTAGTGTGCTGACACCCTCCTCCCCGCCCGCGACAACTTGGCGTCACGAACAGGATCTTACCGCTCTGCCGTTTGGTAGAGGTGCGCCTTGTTATCGCCGGAGATATCCGGCAGGAAAATTTCAGAAGCCGCCATCTTTGGCACGAAAAGTTCCCGCTCGAGCGTCTTCTCGAGTAGCAGAGGCACGAAGGCCGAAACCCCGCCCCGAGAGAGGAGGGGCCGGAAAGAGCTAAGGGGGACGCGATGGCGGCTGGACGCATGTGAGTGTGGCAGTGCAGCAACACACTGGGACCCCCCCCGGTCCACCGACCCTAACGGGAAATGTCCGCCCCAACTAGTTCTGCAGAGACTACCGAGCTGGTGTCTGGAACAGCGGCATGGCTGAGGGCCCGGGCGGCGGAGATCTGCCGTCACTATCGGAGTCAGATCGGCGGGCTGATGGAGCAGTGGGCCGCGGAGGTGGAGGCGCTAGTTGCTGTGGCACGGGTGTATGGAGTGGAGGCCGTGATGGAGGAGCTGGAGAGTGACCCACGCCCCTGTGTCCCCGAGGGACCGGCCGCTGCGGCTGAGGGACCCGGTCTGCCCCTGGCTCCTGTGTTACCTCTGTCCTACTCACTCGCGTGCTGCACCACACCTGGCCCGTTGGGTGTGCCTCCCTCTGTGACTGCGGCGGGGGCAGAAGATAGCGACTCCGGGCCTGACACTGAGCCTGTGTCAGAAGAAGAGGAGGGGGTCGTTGCCCTGCCTCCATCATGGCCTCCATTCCATACACTCGTGCAACTGCAGCTGCATCCTCCACCTCCGCGGTCCACTGTTCCATCAGCCGGCAGATCTGGTCCCGGTAGTGTCGGCAGATCCCTGCCGTCCGGGCTCTCAGCCATGCCGCCGTCCCGGGCACTGGTTCGGTAGCCTCCGCATAGCTAGGGGGAGTGGACATTCTTTATAGGGGTCGGCGGATCGTGAGGCCCCAGCGTCCTTATCTGTATAGCCGCGGCTACATGCAGCTAGCCGCCATTCCGTCTCCCTCAGCCTCTTTCCGGCCCCTCCTCTCTCGGGGCAGGGTTTTGGCCTTCGCGCCTCTACTACTCGAGAAGACGCTTGAGCGGGAACTTTTCGCGCCAAAGATGGCGACTTCCGAAAATTTTCGGCCAGATACCTCCGGCGGTCACAAGGCGCACCTCTACCCAACGGCAGAGCGGTAAGATCCTGTTCGTGATGCCAAGTTGTCGCGGGCGGAGGAGGGGACGCCGCGCTCTCCCACTGCTCGGGTCCGGCTGCCGCTGCGGCTGCTGCGGCCTGCTGCTGCTGCTCGGTGGCTCGAGCGATGGGCCGGATCCCGGGGACTCGAGCGGCGCTCCTCGCCCGTGAGTGAAAGGGGATTGGGTTTTGGGATAGTTTATTGTCCGTGACGCCACCCACGGTTGTGGTGATTAAGTGGACACTACCGCTGCTCTTTCTGGGGAGCCCAGGAGTGATGGTATGGAGCAGCCAGTTGTTGGTTTGCCCCTCCGTGGGTAGGGGTTTTGGTGCTCCCGGGGCCCAGTGATGGGGTTGGTATGGTGGACAGGCGGGTATGGGGCCTGCGGAGGTGCAGGGGCGCAGGGGCAGCGCTGGGCCGCAGGGCACGGAGGTACTCACTCAGCCAGTAAACACGACACAGTTCTCTGTAAACAAACGGCTGGTTGGACGGGTCCCTCGGACGATTACGGTGCTGATGTTCCCTGCAGTTAGCGGTGACGGTCTCTTCCCTGCACCTATGTAAAGTCTTTTTTGGTAGCGATGGGTTCCCACCGGTTACCCGCTCCCCGGCCTGGACATGAGCCGGAGGAGCCCCTCTCTTGCCCGCAGGCGCTGGCCCTGGGAAACTGGTGCCTTGGCGGTGGCGGTGTCTCCCCTTAATGGTCGGACTGTTGCCTTCAATCGGGACTTGGTTGTTAGGAGACAGAGGTCCCCTTCACTGACGGATTTGGCAAATTATGGCGACTCCTAGCCTTGCCGGGATCCGAAAGGCCCCTGCCCTGGTGCTGACTGTTCTTCGTATACTGCTCCGGTACCGCCGGGTCACCACCCGTCCGCAGTCCTTCCAGCAACCTCCAAGCAGTCCCCCTGCAGACTATCACCGCCGTCTGCTGACCTTGCTGTCTCAGTCCGGGGCACACACCCGGACCAACTTCAGGCTTTCTTAACTGTTCCTTTTTACTTCTTCACTCAAGCTCCTCTCCTTTGCTCCTCTACCACTTCACCTCCCTCACTTGACTTCCTGGTTCTCCCGCCTCCAGGGCTGTGAACTCCTCGGTGGGCGGAGCCAACCGCCTGGCCCACCCCCTGGTGTGGACATCAGCCCCTGGAGGAAGGCAACAAGGATTTTAGGTTAGCCTAGGTGTACCTGCCGGGAATGTGGGGTGCATGTGATGTTGTGACCTGTGACCCCTGGCTTGCCCAGGGCGTCACAGAAATGCCTCAAGACAAGGACATAATGCTCAGTATTGTGTGTGGCCTCCACGTGCCTTTATGACCTCCCTACAATGCCTTGGCATGCTCCTGATGAGGCAGTGGATGTTCTCCTGAGTGATCTCCTCCCAGACCTGTATTAAAGCATCAGTCAACTCCTGGATAGTCTGATACAACGTGGCGTTGGTGGATATATCAAGACATGATGTGACAGATGTGCTCAATTGTATTCAGGTCTGAGAAACAGTCCATAGCATCAGTGCCTTCATCATGCAGGAACTGCTGACACACTTTACGCACATGAAGCCTAGCATTGTCAAACATTTGAAGGAACCCAGAGTCCACTACATCTGCAAGTGGTCTCATTATGGTAACTAGTAGCAGTCAGGCTACCTCTGGCGAGCACATGGAGGGCTGTGCGGCCCACCAAAGAAATGCCTCTCCATACCATTACTTACCCATTGCCAAACCATTGGAGGATGTTAATGGAATATGTTGCAGACAGCAGAATATTCTCCCCGGTGTCTCCAGACTCTTTCATGTGCTTAGTGTGAACCTGCTCTCATCTGTGAAAAACAGGGCGCTGATGTCGAATCTGCCAATCTTGGGGTTCTCTGGCAAATGCCAATAGACTTGCATGGTATTGGGCTATAAGCACAACATCCACTTGTAGATGTCGGGACCTCATACCACCCTCATGGAGTCTGTTTCTGACATTTTGAGCAGATACATGGATATTAGAGGCCTACTGGAGGTCATTTTGCAGTGCTTTGGCACTGCTCCTCCTGTTCCTTGTTGCACAAAGGAGGAGGTAGCGGTCCTGCTGCTGGGTTGTTGCCCTCCCATGGTCCCCTCCAAGTCTCCTGGTGTACTGGCCTGTCTCCTGGTACTTGGTACCATGCTCTGGACACTGAGCTGACAGACACGGCTACCCTTTTTGCCACAGCTCGCATTGATGTGCCATCCCAGATGAGTTGCTCTACCTTGAAACCTCTGTGGGTTGTAGACACCGCCTCATACTACCTTTAGGGATGAGAGCAATGACAAACTGCAAAAGTGACCAAAACAACAGCCAAAAAGGATGAGCCACTTGCAGAAACACTCCTTTATAGCAGTTGTAATGATAATTGCCTAACATTTCTACCTGTTGTCTGTTCATTTTGCACAACAGTTGGAGAAATTGATTCACAATTGGAGTTGCTTTATAACTGGAGAGATTAATTTCACAGAAGTCAATAGTAGGATATGACTGGCTCACAGGTCAGTAATGTGGTGCTCAGAAGCCAAAAACATCAGTAATAGAATGAAAATGCTTCAGCACTCAAAGGCCAAAAAAGAAAAAAATAATTCCTTTTCTGTAGTTGTTGCGGGCGGAGGAGGGGACGCCGCGCTCTCCCTCTGCTCGGGTCCGGCTGGCACTGCGGCTGCTGCGGCCTGCCGCTGCTCGGTGGCTCGAGCGATGGGCCGGATCCCGGGGACTCGAGCGGCGCTCCTCGCCCGTGAGTGAAAGGGGATTGGTTTTGGGGATTGTTTATTGTCCGTGACGCCACCCACGGTTGTGGTGATTGCGTGGACACCACCGCTGCTCTGTATGGGGATCCCACTGGTAACCCGCTCCCCGGCTTGGATATGGGCCGGAGGAGCCCTACTTTGCCCGCAGGCGCTGGCCCTGAGAAACTGGTGCCCTGGCGGTGGCGGTGTCTCTCTCCAACGGTTGGACTGTTGCCTTCAATCGGGACTTGGTTGTTGGGAGACCCAGAGGTCCCCTTCACTAACGGATTTGGCAAATTCACGGTGACTCCTAGCCTTGCCGGGATCCGAAAGGCCCCTGCCACTGGTGCTGGCTTCACTTTGTATACCGCTCCGGTACCGCCGGGCCACCACCCGTCCACGGTCCTTTCGGCAACCTCCGGTCAGCCGCTCCTGCAGACAGTCACCGCCGTCTGCTGACCTTGCTGTCTCTGTGACGCCCTGGGCAAGCCAGGGGTCACAGGTCATCACACCACCACACCCTACACCCCAGTTAGGAACATCAAAGCTAACCCAAAATCCTTGTTGCTTTCCTCCAGGGGCTGATGTTCACACCAGGGGGTGGGCCAGGCGGTGGGCTCCGCCCACCGAGGAGTTCACAGCCCTGGAGGCGGGAAGAACCAGGCAGTGAGCTCAGGGAAGAGCTTGAGAGTAGTTAGGGAAGTGGAAGGAGTAAACAGCTAAGATGAGTTAAGGAAGTGAAAGTAGTGAAGTGAAGGAAGTAAAGTGGAAAAGGAGGAAAGTAAGAGCGGTGACAGTAAGAAAGCCTGAAGTGGGTCCAGCTGTGTGCAGGACAGAGTCAGCAAGGTCAGCAACGGCGGTGATCGTCCGGAGGTGTGACCGTTTGGAAGTTCCTTTAAGAACCGCGGACGGGTGGTGGCCCGGCGGTCTGCAGCAGTGTACAAAGGACAATCAGCACCAGGGCAGGGGCCTCTTGGACCCCGGCAAGGCTAGGAGTCGCCATAATTTGCCAAATCCGTCAGTGAAGGGGACGTAGATCCCCCAACAACCAAGTCCCGATTGAAGGCAACAGCCCAACCATTACAGTAGAGACACCGCCACCGTCAGGGCACCAGTTTCTAAGGGCCAGCGCCTGCGGGCAAAGAGTAGAGCTCCTCCGGTCCAGCTTGAAGCCGGGGAGCGGGTTACCGGTGGGAACCCATCGAGACCATCAACAACATTAGGTGCAGGAAAAGGGACATCACCCTCACCTACTGGGGAAAGCAAGTGCAGCCGTCCGTGGGAACCGTCTTTCCAGCCGTGTGTTTTACCGAGAACTGTGTCAACGTCTCAGGCTGAGTGAGTACCACAGTGCCGCAAGGCACAGCGCTGCCCCCGCGTCCCTGCGCCCACCAAGCCCTGCATCTCCCACCTCATCACTGGGCCCCGGGATCACCAACCCCTACCCACGGAGGGGCAACACAACAACTGGCTGCTCCATACCATCCTTCCCGGGATCCCCACACAGAGCAGCGGTGGTGTCAACAAATCACCACAACCGTGGGTGGCGTCACGGACAATAAACAATCCCCACACCCAAATTCCCCTTTCACTCACGGGCGAGGAGCGCCGCTCGAGAATCCCCGGGATCCGGCCCACCGCTCGAGCCACAACTGAGCAGCAGCAGCCGGACCCGAGCAGAGGGGTGAGCGCAGTGCTGACACCCTCCTCCCCGCCCGCGACAACTTGGCGTCACGAACAGGATCTTACCGCTCTGCCATCTGGTAGAGGTGCGCCTTGTTACCGCCGGAGGTATCCGGCAGAAAAATTTCAGAAGCCGCCATCTTTGGCGCGAAAAGTTCCCGCTCGAGTGTCTTCTCGAGTAGCAGAGGCGCGAAGGCCAAAACCACGCCCCGAGAGAGGAGGGGCCGGAAAGAGCTAAGGGGGACGCGATGGCGGCTGGCTGCATGTGAACGCAGCTATAAAAGCAGGGACGCCAGGACTCTGCAGCGATACTGGGTTCCTGGAAGGCACAATTGCCAAGATGTACAACCCAACTCCCAACGAGGAAGCCCCGGCGTCCGGCACGGCGACGTGGTTGAGGGACCGGACCGTCCCCCTGAGTAATCGTCTGCAGGCCCATACGCAACTCCTCCTGGAGGAGTGGGAGACCGTCATGGCGGACGTGGTGGCTGCTATGTGGAGACGCAAGGTTGAAGAGGAGTTGGAGGAGCGGGTAAGTGACCCACGCCCCTGTATTCCTAAGGGATCGGCCGTTGGAGCTGAGGGGCCCGGCCGGCTTCCGCTCACCCTGCCTCTCTCCCCGCTACCCGTGATAGCTGCTGCCGCCCCGCCATTAGGCCCGCTACCTGCCCAACCGGTAGCGATACCCTGCCCAGCCGCTCCGGCGGACCAGCCGGCTGCAGACGTCCAGGACGGCCCTGAAGTGCACCAGGGGGAACCGCGAGGACCGCGGCCCCTTAACAGCATGGTGCCAGAAGTCCCAGTAGAGACTGTGCCAGACCCTGAGCCCGAGACCATGGCCTGGATGAAGGCCCGGGTGATGCAATTCCACCAGCGTCAGCAGGATCAGATCTTCCGGATGATGGAGCAATGGACCAATGAGGTGGAGGAGCTGCTTACAACTGCCCCGATGTACGGAGGGGAAATGGATGTAGCAGAACCGACTGGTGACCCACGTCCCTATGTCCTACCAGGACCGGCCGCTGCGGCTGAGGGGCCCGGCCTAGTCTCGGCCTATGCATCACCCTTGCCGTTACTTATGGGGCACCTCAGTATAAGCTCGCCTAATCTGCTGCTCCGGGCTACCGCAGAAGGGTCTGAAATGCTGGATGCTGGAGGCCAGGAGGCTGCGACAGCTGGCGGCAACCCGCCTGACGCAGGAACAAGAGATGACGACTCCTGCCCCAGCCCCGGGTCCGCTGTTGAGTTTGCAGAGGCAAGTGAGCATTCCCGCTATGTAGGAGATCCTGTGGTTGCCCATACCCCGCGTACCGGTGGAAATGGGTACCGGGTACCCCTGTCACAGCAGGCATGTCAGTGCATGTTTGATATGCTGGTGGCAGAGGATGGGTCCGCCTCAGCAGAAGAATCGGAGTAAGGGCAGCGGAGCACCGTTGTCCAGTCGCTGTCGGGACCACCACTGAATTCATGTTTAAAAGTGTTTAAAAGTTTGTGTGAAAGTTTTGAAAATGATGAAAATGATTACCGAAGTTTAACCAGATTGTCTAACAGTGATTGAACCGGCCGGAGCCGGCACCGTAGTCCCCGTGGGGACCGTTTAAAAAGTTGTTTTGCATGAGGAACTGCTCATGGACAAGCCCGTGAACTTGCAGGGCAACCACAAACGTTAAGTGGCTTGTAAATAAGTTGTTTACCGTTACCGTTTCCTCAATGCCGCCTCCGGAGAGGCAGGTTGGAGGGAGGGCCCTCAGCAGAGCAGGCTGGGGCCCAGCCACCAAAGGAACCGGTGGCTACCCTCTGGAGGGGAAGGACAGATCCCGCTCGGGTAACTTGTGCTGGACTGTGGGTCAAGGGGTGCTGCCTGGGTTTTAGGGGCAGCATCAGGGCCAGGTTGCTTGGGTGGGAGAGAGCGGAAACCGTACCCGTAAACCGTTTGCAACGTTTAAGAAATGTGCCTCCCGTCATGGGAAGAATTATTAAAAATGTAAATATGTTACCGTTTACTTTTATGCATTTTCAGAAAAATAAAACCGGTGTTGGACGGGCAGCCCGCGGACGGTCTGCATTTTGCTAAGGGGGAATGTGACGCCCTGGGCAAGCCAGGGGTCACAGGTCATCACACCACCACACCCTACACCCCAGTTAGGAACATCAAAGCTAACCCAAAATCCTTGTTGCCTTCCTCCAGGGGCTGATGTTCACACCAGGGGGTGGGCCAGGCGGTTGGCTCCACCCACCGAAGAGTTCACAGCCCTGGAGGCGGGAAGAACCAGGCAGTGAGCTCAGGGAAGAGCTTGAGAGTAGTTAGGGAAGTGGAAGGAGTAAACAGCTAAGATGAGTTAAGGAAGTGAAAGTAGTGAAGTGAAGGAAGTAAAGTGGAAAAGGAGGAAAGTAAGAGCGGTGACAGTAAGAAAGCCTGAAGTGGGTCCAGCTGTGTGCAGGACAGAGTCAGCAAGGTCAGCAACGGCGGTGATCGTCCGGAGGTGTGACCGTTTGGAAGTTCCTGGAAGGACCGCGGACGGGTGGTGGCCCGGCGGTCTGGAGCAGTATACAAAGGACAGTCAGCACCAGGGCAGGGGCCTCTCGGACCCCGGCAAGGCTAGGAGTCGCCATAATTTGCCAAATCCGTCAGTGAAGGGGACGTAGATCCCCCAACAACCAAGTCCCGATTGAAGGCAACAGCCCAACCATTACAGTAGAGACACCGCCACCGCCAGGGCACCAGTTTCTAAGGGCCAGCGCCTGCGGGCAAAGAGTAGAGCTCCTCCGGTCCAGCTTGAAGCCGGGGAGCGGGTTACCGGTGGGAACCCATCGAGACCATCAACAACATTAGGTGCAGGAAAAGGGACATCACCGTCACCTACTGGGGAAAGCAAGTGCAGCCGTCCGTGGGAACCGTCTTTCCAGCCGTGTGTTTTACCGAGAACTGTGTCAACGTCTCAGGCTGAGTGAGTACCACAATGCCGCAAGGCACAGCGCTGCCCCCGCGTCCCTGCGCCCACCAAGCCCTGCATCTCCCACCTCATCACTGGGCCCCGGGATCACCAACCCCTACCCACGGAGGGGCAACACAACAACTGGCTGCTCCATACCATCCTTCCCGGGATCCCCACACAGAGCAGCGGTGGTGTCAACAAATCACCACAACCGTGGGTGGCGTCACGGACAATAAACAATCCCCACACCCAAATTCCTCTTTCACTCACGGGCGAGGAGCGCCGCTCGAGAACCCCCGGGATCCGGCCCACCGCTCGAGCCACCACTGAGCAGCAGCAGCCGAACCCGAGCAGAGGGGTGAGCGCAGTGCTGACACCCTCCTCCCCGCCCGCGACATCTCAGTCCGGGGCACACACCCGGACCAGCTTCAGGCTTTACAAACTGTCACTTTTTTGTCACTACTCTCACTGTCCTCCTTTACCACTTCCTTCTACTTCACACTCTAGACTGTTCTGCTTGGTTTTCCCGCCTCCAGGGCTGTGAACTCCTCGGTGGGCGGAGCCAACCGCCTGGCCCACCCCCTGGTGTGGACATCAGTCCCTGGAGGAAGGCAACAAGGATTTTAGGTTAGCTTTGGTGTTCCTATCTGGGGTGTAGGGTGTGGTGGTGTTATGACCTGTGACCCCTGGCTTGCCCAGGGCGTCACATAATGCTTTTATATAGTGTTCAGAAAGTTTTCTGAAAAGCATTACAGAAAAGGAATTATTTTTTTTCTTTTTTTCTTTTTTGTCCTTTGAGTGCTGAAGCATTTTTTTGTGAAACATGTCGTACATCCGGTCTGACGTTTCAGCTGTGTCATCCTTTTTCAAGGATAAAATGTCAGGAGGATTAATCTGGAAGGGGAAGGGAAAGGAACCGTAGATGGGAGGATACATGGTGATGGCCTTTTCTTGGACCTATAAGTAGTCCTCTATGGGTTTGAGAGTATCTTAATGAAAAAGTGGTGGCTATGCATCATGGGGTTGCTGACGTTGTGGTGGGGCTCACAGCTCCTGAAGTCACTATATGTACATAACAGCACCTATATCCACATGGGTAGTATGGAATTCCGTCTGAGACCTTAGTAGGAGGAGAATAAAGAAAATTTGTGAAATAACGCTTACATGATAGGAATCTGCATTGCATATACTGTGCCACCTGGACTTCCTTAGGTGGGTAATGCAGTAGAAAAATACAACTGTTGAACAAGTGCTAACCCCTCTTTTGGATATAATGGGGAATATAGCAATGCCCTTGTAATGGGAATAATGCCCAGGGGGAAAGGGCAAATCTTTGGGTCCAACCCTGTTAGGAAAGCAGAGTCCTGTATCGCAGTGGTGGCAGGACCCTGCTTTCCTAACAGGCCTGGACTCAAACATTTGCCCCTTCCCCCTTCACTAAGGTATCAGACGGAATTCCCATACTACCCATGTGGATATAGTTCCTTTTATGTAGATATAGTGACTTTAGGTGCTGTGAGTGTAGCACCCACGGGGCAGGTGTTTTCATTGCCGGGCTGGGGATGCAGATCCTCTGTGTCGTCACAGGGTGGTCTGGCCCGATTCCATTACCCCGTCACCTCGAGGCATACAGGAAGGAGGGTTGGAGGGTGGCAGGGAGGATTGAGGTAGAAGTTGGAGGTTAGAAAAGTCTATTAGGATCATGACGCCACCTGTGATACTCGGCCAGAGATGGGGCCGCCGCTTCAGGGTCTCTCACCGGGGCAGATGTTGGGTGCAGCCGGGATGGTGTCGCTCCCCACAGCCGGAGCAGGATTACCCTGGGGAGGATGGCAGGGGTGGTGGTAGTCCTCGTTGGCTCCACAGCACTGGGCGACAGTGCCGGTAAAGGAGAGACAGAAACAGGGGCTGCGGTTCCAGGTCTTTTTACTCACAAGTCTTTCCGGCGCTGCCCCAGAGTACCGTTCTCTGCCACGATGGGCTCCAGCCGATCCCAGACCCGTCGTCAGTCACCTCCAGTGCCCATGAAAGTCTGTTAGTGAAGTGTCCCTCGGTTGCTATCCAGAACCTGGGCCGAGCCTCCTGCTTCAAGCCACAGGCCCACGAAGAGAGAAAAACACTAACTCCAATTGTCAGTGCTAGATGTTGTCTCAAGTTGTGCCCAGGAAGGTTCTGCCTAAAGTGTGATGCTTTTGCCTACTTCTACCCCATGTGGTGCCCGCCCCCAGTGGTTGTCCTAGTGATGGGGAAGTCCCATGCTTCGTGATGGCTGGCTCCCCGGTCTGCCCTAGTGTGACGCCCAGGCCGGGCCAGGTAGTCACAAATAGGGCCCCGCATTACACCTGTCCCTCGCAGGTGACAACAGCCAAACATTTAAACCCTAGTCACCCCCCTCAGGGCTTGATGGACACACCAGGGGGCGGACCCAGGCCATTGGAAGACGCCCACCAAGGAGTTTAGACAGCCTGGGGTGGGAAAGTAGCCAGATAAGGTTGAGAGTTCAAATTGGAGAGGTGTGTGGGCTGGAGCTGTGTGCAGCTCCAGCAGAGGAGGAAACCCAATTTGAGCAGGTGCCAGGGTAGGAGCACTGGTACCTTTGGCTAGGAGGCAGATGGCGGTCTCTGTCTGCAGGAGCCCGGAAGACGGCTCGGTGGAACTGAGGTGTACCGGGACAGCATTGTAGCCCGCTGGTACCGACCCGGGGAACCGACTCGGAAACCGGAGCACAAAGGGGGGTACTCAGACCCTGAAGCTAGGTCCAGAAGCTACTGGGGGCTAGCTAATTAACTGATTGCGGCCAGGACTAGAGGTCCTGTCCCACCCAAAGTCCCGACTGAAGACAACAGCCCAACGAGGGGGATAAGCAGCCACGCCACGGCTCAGAGATCCCACGGGCCAGTTTCTGTGGGCAAAGGGCTCCTTAGGCAACCACAAGCCGGGAGCGGACTGCTGAAGTTGCAAGCACAGGCAGTCCACCATCCAACACAGGTGCGGGAGAAAGACAGAGACCACCAGGCAGGTGGGGGACCAGACTGTAGCCAGCTGCGGGCACCGACCACCATCACCTTGGTTTACCAGAGACTCGTGTGTTGACTAACAGTGAGCACAACAGCACCCTCTGGTCGCCCATCTCCCTGCACCGCCAAACACCCCCAACGGGTCCCGGGGCCACCATCCCTGCCCATGAAGGGGTTAACAACTTGCTGCCAAACATCTCCCCTGGGTGCCCCGTAACTGCAGCGGTGGTGTCCACCTTCACCACATCCCATGGGTGGCGTCACGAACTTAACACGGCTTCGGCTGTACATCTACATCCCCAAACCACAACCCCCCTTTCAGTTGAAGTGACCACGAGACCCCCGGGTCCGGAGACCCTCGAGCCACCCACTGAAGGTCCGGATCCGAGCGGCTCGGCTATGTGTGCGTGTGCAGAGCCATGTGTGTGCGTGTGCAGAGCCATATGTGTGCGTGTGCAGAGCCATATGTGTGCGTGTGCGGTGCAGAGCCATATGTGTGCGTGTGCGGTGCAGAGTCATATGTGTGCGGTGCAGAGCCATGTGTGTGCGGTGCAGAGCCATATGTGTGCGTGTGCGGTGCAGAGCCATATGTGTACGTGTGCGGTACAGAGCCATATGTGTGCGGTGCAGAGCCATATGTGTGCGTGTGCAGATGACTCGCCCACCCCAGGGCTATGGGACACCCGGTGCCGGGCCGGACTAGTCCGGTGGTAGTCAGTGGTGGCTGGGCCCGGCTCCGTGGCCCTGGTGGGTGTCAGTAGAGTATGGCTTGATGAGTAAAGTTGGTGTTCGTGACGCCACCTGTGGTATGCGGCTATTAAGCCGCCGCTGCTGTGTGAGGCCTCCACAGGTGGAGCGGAGCCCCGGGGACACTGTTAGTGCTCGTGAAAGTCTATGGTGTTGTGTGGTTAACACGGTGCAGGGCCGACAGGCAATGAAAGAACCAGGCACAAACAACAGTCTATTTACCTTTTCCTCTTTTACTTTGGGAACAGTCCAGTCCTGGGAGACCGTTACAGGTGGTGATGGGGATCCGGTCGGCCTGGAAGTATTTGGGGTGATCTTTCTGACCAGCTGAGTATGAGGCCTACTCCTGTGCTTTTCTTTGTTATGATAGGACCCTGCTTCTCTGAATCCAGCAATGGCCCTCTTTGCTGCTGGGACCGATGGTACGTCCCTCTCCCTCTGTAGCAGGCTGCGCAGGCCCTCTCTGGTGCTTCTCTGCTGGAGTCCACACCGGGCCCTGATGCTGCAGCTGTATGTTCGGGATGTATATGGGCCAGGTGCTTGCAGCTCTCCTGCCCTTCGGATTCGGCTACCAGGGGTATTTTAAGCCCTGGTGGCCACAGACTCCGATGTCCAAGTCTCTTCTGTGCCTCTCTGCTGCTCCTGCTTCCCTGGGCCAAGCTACTCTAGCTCTAGGCCCCAGATCCACAGGACAACTCACTCTGCGTCTGCTCACTAGCACCTCTCTCTACAGACTGACCACTACTTCCTCCCTCTGGTCAGACTTGAGGAAGGCTCCCTGGAATTCCAGGTTCAGAGCTCCCCCTGCTGGCCGAAGGGAGAACTGCGTTGGATGTTAAACTTGCTGGCCAATGGACCTCCCAATTACCTCCAGGCTCAGCATTAACCCTTTTGGGAGGGCAATGCTGTTGTGGCGACCAGGTCCTGGGGCGCCACACTCCCCCTTAGTTAAATTCAGTACTCCCGGACTGTAGAGACAAAACAAAACAGGTTACAACATTTCATCCCATTATGGGAGGCGCATTACTTAAACGTTACCAACTTAAACACTATTATAAGAGTCCAGTGTGGCTCCCTGCCGGGTGTCCATTACACTGCTCCATGGGGGACCCGCCGCGATCAAACCCCCAACGTAGGCTCTGGGCGTGCGTCAGAGCATTGATAACCCCACTCTATGCACGCCGGACGGGTTTTTCTTCAGGGGTATTGAGCACACAGGTGCTAACTATGAACAATTTAGGTGTTGGCCACCCATAGTCCAGTGGCCCAGTTGTCCATTTACTTAATCACCTAAGACAAAAAGCATTTTATACACAACAATACAGACATTTCACATAACTATTTACATTCTGTTAGGTATTTTATTTTCTATGTTCTATACCTTGGAGGAGGCTGTCCCCGAGTGCTACGTTGGGACCGGCGTAACTCTGGGGTTTGTCCCTGACTGCTTGGAGTGTCTGCCCCCCCCGTGTTATTGGTAGGCCTAACCCTGACAGGGATGCACGTTGGTTGCCTACGGGATCTTAGATTCGCCAAGGGTACGGCAGGTTCGCCACTGGCAGGGTGTTGAACCTCCGGTTCCACTGCTGGCGTGTCATCTTGTGTTGGAGCGGACGGTTCTTTAGGTGGATCTGGAACCTCTTCTGTTTCTGGCTCGACCAACTGCGGGAACGTCAAAACTGGTACCACTATGGCATTGTTTATTCGGGTCCAAGTTTTGGGGAATTTTCCAAGGATTGTTTGGATCATCTCCTCCTCTTTTTCTTGACTTTGGGGACTTTCCTGTACTTCTTCCACTTCCCTTTGGATCCTGCACCGTTCAGGGCACGCTTTCAGGCGGTCTCGAGAAACTGCTTGATAGGTCTTGCCTTCATCCTTGCTTATGAGGCATACCTTACTGTTATCAAAGTTGGAGGGGATAATGGTGTAGGGTTCCTTCTCCCACTGATCATCCAATTTATGCGCCCTCCGCTTCCTCTTGAGGACTTGTTCTCCAGGTGCTAAGGGAGTTTCTGGGGCTGTTTGATTGTAATGCTGCTCTTGTCTCGTTCTTGCTTGAGACAGGCTCCTTTCTACGCATTCCTGGATCTTACGATACTGCTGCCGCCGTTCGGTATCCCAATCCTCTATTTCCTGAACCGCCTCAGGTGACACAGTCCCCATCTCAAAGTCTACAGGTAACTTGCCAGGTCTGGCTCGCATCAGGTAAGCAGGGCTGCAGTTGGTCGAATTTACCGGGATATGGTTGTACAAGTCTACCAGATCTGGTAACTTCTCTGGCCATTGGTTCCTTTCTTCCAAAGGTAGAGTCTTGAGCATATCAATAACCACATGGTTCATCTTCTCGCACAATCCATTGGTTTGAGGGTGGTACGGTGTGGTTCTGATTTTCTTACAACCGTACATGTTACAGAACTCTTGGAACACTTCTGCCTCGAATGCAGGACCCTGATCAGTCAGTACCCTTTCAGGGTAACCGTGAGGTCGGCAAAAGTATGCCTGAAATGCTCTAGCTGCTGTTCTGGCTGTCTGGTCCTTCACAGGCACTACTACCAGGAAACGAGAGTAATGGTCCACAATGGTGAGGGCGTACACATAGCCTGACCGGCTTGGTGTTAACTTCACGTGGTCCAGGGCCACCAACTCCAGGGGCTGCTTCGTGACAATTGGCTGTAGGGGAGACCTCTGGCCGGCATCATCCTTCCACCTCAGGTTACACGGACCACAGTCTCGGCACCACTTCTCGACTGTCTTTCTCATGTGCACCCAGTAGAACCGATCACGGAGTAGGGTCTCCAACTTCTTCCACCCGAAGTGTCCTGCGTTATCATGATAAGCTGCTAGGACCATTGGAGCATCCCTCTGCGGGACCACTATCTGCCAGACGAGTTCATTCGTTCGCCAGTTGACATATCTCTTGCAGAGCTTGCCTTGGTAGGTGAACAGTCGTCCCCTCTCCTTCCACAGCTGCTGGGCTTCTTCTGGAGCATCTGGGCCAAGATGGGTCTCAGCTTGTGCTAGCTTTTCTTTGACCAATCGCACGGCCGGGTCACCGTTCTGTGTCTCTTCCCAATTATGGTGGAGTAATGGGTTGACCGAGACCTCGTGCTGGCTCGAGCGCTTCACTCCCACAGCATGCTCACACTGGGAAACACCCTGATGATGGAAAGCCGGTAACTCTATCTGTTCGAGTTCATCCAGGTCTTCTCCAGACTCGGGTAAGTGAGGCATTCTGGACAGCGCATCAGCATTGTTATTCTTCTTGCCAGCCCGGTACTTGATGGTAAAGTCAAAGTTAGACAGCCGGGCCATCCATCGCTGTTCCAACGCACCTAACTTGGCTGTTGCCAGATGTGTTAACGGATTGTTGTCAGTGAAGATGGTAAACTTGGCCGATGCCAGAAAGTGCTTGAAGCGTTCAGTCACTGCCCAAACAATAGCGAGGAACTCCAGCTTGAAGGAACTGTAGTTTTCTGGATTCCTTTCTGTGGGCCGAAGCTTCCTACTGGCGTAAGCTATCACCTTCTCTCTGCCTCCCTGCACCTGGGACAGAACTGCTCCCAGTCCTACGTTGCTGGCATCTGTATACAGTACAAACGGCTGGCTGTAGTCAGGGTAGGCCAGAATTTCTTCTCCCGTGAGAGCCCCTTTCAGCCGGACAAAGGATGTTTCTATTTGGCTGCTCCATTCAAACGGAGGGCTCTGCTTCTTAGCCTGCTTTGGCTGGCCCACCAGGAGATCTTGAAGGGGCGCTGCTATCTTTGTGAAACCATCAATGAACCTTCGGTAGTAGCCCACCAGCCCAAGGAACTGCCGCACCTCCTTTACCGTGGTGGGTCTTGGCCAGTCCTTGATTACGGTGACTTTCTCCGGATCAGGTGCCACACCTTCTGCGCTGACCACATGACCAAGGTACTGTACCTTTGGCTTCAAGAGGTGACATTTGGACGGCTTTATCTTCAGGCCATATTTCGACAAGGACTCAAACACTTCTGCTAAGTGCCTCAGGTGGTCTTCATAAGTCTTGGAGTAGACTATGACGTCATCCAGGTACAACAGCACGGTTTCGAAGTTGTGGTGGCCCAAGCAGCACTCCATCAACCTTTGGAATGTCCCTGGGGCGTTGCAGAGCCCGAATGGCATACAGTTGAACTCGCAGAGGCCCATTGGTGTCGTGAATGCAGTCTTCTCCTTGTCCACCTCTGCCACGGGAACCTGCCAATACCCACTGGTGAGATCCAAGGTGGAGAAATAGTTAGCTGACTTGAAGGCTGTTAGTGACTCCTCTATTCTGGGTAGTGGATAAGCATCTTTATGTGTAATGCGGTTAATTTGCCTGTAATCTACGCACATTCTCATTGTACCATCTTTTTTCTTTACGAGCACTAGTGGAGCTGCCCAGGGGCTACAACTATCTCTGATAACCCCAGCCTCCTTCATTTCCCGTAACATCTCTTTGGCACGCTGATACTGTGCGGGGGGTACAGGGCGGTATCTCTCTTTAATGGGATGATGATCACCCGTGGGGATTTGATGTTTAACCCCTTTCACCTGCCCAAAATCTAGGGGGTGTTTGCTAAAGACCCGCTCGTACTCCTGTACCACCCGGTAAACCCCATGCTTTTGGTGTGAGGGGGTGGAGTCGGTGCCCACATGTAATTTTTGGCACCAGTCTTCTAGCCGTCCCTTGGAGCTATTGTCTTCCGCCTGGTCAGACGGGATCAAGGGTTCCACTGCTTTGATGGTATTGTTGCTGGCAGTGTACAGTTTTGCTACAGTGGCGTACCGGGGCAATTTGGCCTCCTCCTCCCCACAATTCAGGACACGGACGGGCACTCTCCCCTTGCGGACGTCTGCTACCCCTCTGGCTACCAGGACTCCAGGCCTACTGTCTGAATACACCGGTTCCACCAAGGCATGGTAATCCTGACCCTTGAGGCCTATTGCTGCCCGACACCATATCAACATTTCACTTCTTGGGGGTATTGCAATGGGAAGGGGGTCACTTACCCTCACACTGCCAATTTCTCCTCCGGCCAGCTCTACCTGCTGCCTCCTCACCAGGGCTCTGATCTCCCTCTGTAGGGCATGCTGCTGCCCGGAGCTGGCAGTTTCAGACGCCTGTTGCAACAAAATTATCACTTCGGCAATACAATTTTCTATCACATTTGTACCAATGGTTAGCAGTGGGTCAGATTCTTTGCTATCAATATCTACAATTATCATCCCCTGACATGGCAATTCTGCCCGCCCCACTTTAATGGTTACTTCTTTGTACCCAATTTGAGGTAAGGGCTGACCATTACTGGCCACAATTGTTAAATCATCATCTGGGCCATGGTCAATGTCTGAATCAGCCCAATATCTTTTGTACAGTTTATAAGGGATGGTTGTTACCTGGGACCCCGTATCCAGGAGGGCATTCAAAGGGATCCCATCCAGCACAATAGGAAGGACCGGTCGCCCTCCCACATACTTGCTGCGACTGGGGGTTGAGCCGGGCTTCCTTACACCTGGGGGTCGGCTCCTGGCCCCAGGCTCGGCCCATTTAAAGGACAGTGTCGTGCAATGTGGCCCGCTTGGCTGCAGCGGCGGCAGATCGGTTGTCCTGTTGAATCATACCGGTCTGTATCTTTTCCTCGGGTCGGCGGAATCCTCCTCTGTCGCATCCATGGGACGTCATCTGGGCTGGAGGCCAACTCGATTCTTGCAGGCGATGGGGTCGCTTGTAGAGACTGCACGGTCTTGGTGTCGCGGGCGGGGAGGAGGGTGTCAGCACACCGCGCTCACCCCTTCTGCTCGGGTCCGGCAGCTGCTCAGTGGTGGCTCGAGCGGTGGGCCGGATCCCGGGGTTTCTCGAGCGACACTCCTCGCCCGTGAGTGAAAGGGGGTGTTTGTTGGGTGTGGGGATTGTTATAGTTCGTGACGCCACCCACGGTTGTGGTGATTTCACCACCGCTGCTCAATGTGGGGATCCCGGGGATGGTGATGTGGAGCAGCCAGTTGTTGTGTTGCCCCTCCGTGGGTAGGGGTTGGTGATCCCGGGGCCCAGTGGGGTGCAGGGGCGCAGGGGCAGCGCTGTGCCTTGCGGCACTGAGGTACTCACTCAGCCAGTAAACACGACACAGTTCTCGGTAAACAAACGGCTGGTTGGACGGGTCCCTCGGACGGTTCACGGTGCTGCGGTTCCCTGCAGTTAGCGGTGACGATCTCTTCCCTGCACCTTTGAAATGTCTGTTTGGTAGCGGTGGATTCCCACCGGTTACCCGCTCCCCGACTGCAATCTGTGCCGGAGGAGCTCCACACTTTGCCCGCAGGCGCCGGCCCTGGGAAACTGGTGCCTTGGCGGTGGCGGTGTTTCCCCGTTGTGGTTGGACCTTTGCCGTCAATCAGGACTTGCTTGTTGGGGGGATCTACGTCCCCTTCACTAACGGATTTAGCAATTTACAGCGACTCCAAGCCTTGCTGGGATCCGAGAAGCCCCTGCTCTGGTGCTGACTGCCCTTTGTATACTGCTTCAGACCCCCGGATACACACAGCCTCCGTGGTCCTTCCAGCAACCTCCAGACAGTCCCACTGCAGATCTTCACCACTGTCTGCTGACCTTGCTGACTCTGTCTGGGCACACAGCCACAGACCAACTTCAGGCTTTCTGTCACTTTCACTGCTGTTTCACTCTAGCTCCCTCCTGAGCTACTCTCTGTTCACCTCCTACTCCTTTCTCCTCCCTGGCTGAACTCTGTTGTTTACTCAAGCTCGTCCCTGAGCTATCTGCCTGGTTACTTCCTGCCTCCAGAGTTGTGAGCTCCTCGGTGGGCGGAGCCAACCGCCTGGCCCACCCCCTGGTGTGCATCATCAGACTCCTGGAGGAAGGCAACAAGGATTTGTGGGTTAGCTGGTGTACCTACAGGGAATGTGGGGTGCGTGTGTGTTGTTATCTGTGTCCCCTGGCTTGCCCAGGGCGACACATTCCCCCTTAGCAAAACACAGACCGTCCTCGGGCTGCCCGTCCAACACCGGTTTTATTTTCCTTTTTGTTTTCTGAAAATGTAAAACGGTATAACATTATAAACGGTAAATTATATACATTTTTAATAACAACTCTTCCGAAGACGGGAGGCACATTTACTTAAACGTTGCAACGGTATACGGTCACGGTTTCCGCTCTCTCCCACCCAAGCAACCTGGCCCTGATGCTGCCTCTAAAACCCAGGCAGCACCCCTTGACCCACAGTCCAGCACAAGTTACCCGAGCGGGATCTGTCCTTCCCCTCCAGAGGGTGGCCACCGGTTCCTTTGGTGGCTGGGCCCTAGCCTGCTCTGCTCAGGGCCCTCCCTCCAACCTGCCTCTCCGGAGACGGTATAGCGGAAACGGTAACGGTAACCAACATATTTACAAGCCACTTAACGTTTGTGGTGCCCTGCAAGTTCACGGGCTTGTCCATGGATAGTTCCCATGCAAATAAACTTTAAACGGTCCCCACGGGGACAACGGTGCCGGCTCCTGCCGGTTCAATCACAAGGCAAATCAGGTGAAAAACTCGGTAATTTTCATTTTCCTTATCATTCTTTTGCAAACTTTCAAACAAACAACAACACTCTTTTATATTTGCGGACCCCTTCTACTCATAGAACGGTCTCCCTGTACCTAAGTGGGAGTCTACCTAGGTTGGAACGGGTGGACCTTCGGGGCCCGGTGTCAGTGGTGCTAGACAGTGGGGTAGAGGGAACAATCGGTTCCTCCTCCCTGCTATAGTGTGGAGCAGGCGGAGGTGCAGGGGGGCTGGGTACAGGTTCATCCCTGGGCACTGGCACTGGTTCTGGCTCACGGTTAACCGCTTCCACTACTTCTTCATCCACGGGTTGTGGGAACAGTATCACTGGAAGAATCACCCCGCCGTTCTGTGTAGGCCAGTTTGCTGGGAAGTCACCCATTACAGTGTGGATTACCTCTGCTGCCTTCTCCACTGGTGGAGGAACCGGTACTTCAGCCTCTGCCTTCAGCGCTGGGGGGCATTTTTTTAGATGGTCCCGGGAAACTGTGGCTAGGGTGCCCCCTTGGTCACGACTGATCTGGTAGGTTTTCCCATCTCCCCATTCTGTGGGTTGTATGACATAAGGGACTTGCTCCCACTGATCATCCAGCTTGTGGGCTTTTCTCTTCCGTTTCAGCACCACATCTCCTGGCTGGAAAGGACCTGCGGGCGCCTTCTGGTTGAACCGGTGCTCTTGCTGCTCTCGACTTCGACTGAGGTTTTTCTCCACATACTCCTGGATTTGCCGGTACTGTGCCCTCCTCTGACTTTCCCACTCCGCCGTTGAAGGGAGTGCTTCCGGAGCTTCCAACCCCATCTCCAGATCCACCGGCAGGCGGCCAGGCCGAGCCCTCATCAAATACGCTGGGGTGCATTTCGTCGAGCTGGACGGGATATTATTGTACATGTCGAACAAGTCAGGTAGCTTTTCCGGCCACATGTTCCGTTCTTCCAGCGGTAACGTCTTGAGGAGCCCCAGGACCAAGTGGTTCATTTTCTCGCACATGCCGTTGGTTTGAGCGTGGTACGGAGTGGTCCGGATCTTCTTGCAGCCGTACAACTGGCAGAATTCGTGAAACACTTCTGCTTCAAAAGCCGGGCCTTGGTCAGTCAGCACCTTCTCGGGGTACCCATGGGGTCGGCAGAAATAAGCCTGGAACGCTCGAGCAGCGGTTCGACCAGTTAGGTCCTTAACGGGGACTACCACCATAAATCTTGAGTAGTGGTCTACCATGGTCAATGCGTAGGTGTACCCACTTCAGCTAGGGGTGAGCTTGACATGGTCCAGGGCGACCAGTTCCAGCGGCTGATGGGTAACGATGGGATGTAACGGTGCCCTCTGGCTAGTCTCGTCCTTTCTCCTCAGTGTACAAGGACCGCACTCTCGGCACCAGGCTTCCACCGATTCACGCATCCCACTCCAATAGAACCGCTCCCTCAAGAGCATCTCCAGCTTTTTCCACCCGAAGTGGCCAGCACCATCATGGTATGCCCGCAGGACAGTAGCAACGTCAGCTTGAGGAACGATCAACTGGCATATTTTCTCATGGGTCTTTGGGTTGATCAGCTCACGGTACAGCCTCCCTTGGTGTAGGTAGAGCCGTTTTCGTTCTTTCCACAAGCGTTGGGCTTCGGCTGGAGCGCCAGGGTCTATTCCCATGGCGCCTTGTTCCACCAGAGTCTTGACAAGGCGGACAGCCGGCGCTTGGTCCTGGGCGTCCTGCCACTCTTGACTGGGCCGCGGGTCCAGATCTACCCTCTGCTGGCATACTTGTACCCTCTCAGTAGGCGGCTGGTGAAACGCAGGCAACTCGATCTCCTCGAGGTCGTCATCCTCGCACCCCTCTTCCGACAAATGGGGCATCCGGGAGAGGGCATCAGCATTTATGTTGACACGACCAGCTCGGTACTTTATGGTGAAATCGTAGTTGGCTAGCCGAGCTACCCACCGCTGCTCCAGCGCGCCCAACTTGGCCGTGTTCAGGTGGGTCAGCGGATTGTTGTCCGTAAACGCAGTGAAGGTTGCTGCCGCCAAGTAGTGGCGGAACCGCTCCGTGATAGCCCATACCAACGCTAATAGCTCAAGCTTGAAGGAGCTATAATTCTCGGGGTTCCTTTCGGTCGGCCGGAGTTTTCGGCTAGCATAGGCAATCACCTTCTCCTTTCCATCTTGGACCTGGGATAGGACCGCTCCTAGTCCCACGTTACTGGCGTCCGTGTGGAGGATAAACGGGCGCCCATAGTCAGGGTACGCCAGGACCTCTTCTCCGGTCAAGGCCGCCTTCAACTGGCAAAAGGACTCCTCATGCTTGTCCTCCCACGACAGTGGGGCTCCAATGGGTCTACCACCTTTGGTCTGTCCCACGAGGAGATCTTGCATGGGGGCAGCCATCTTCGTGTACCCTTTTATAAAGCGCCGATAGTACCCTACCAGACCCAGAAACTGCCTTACTTCCCTCACTGTAGTTGGTCTCGGCCAGCTCTGGATGGCAGTAATCTTCTCAGGGTCGGGGGCGACACCATCCGCACTCACCACATGCCCTAGATATTGCACCCTGGGTTTCAGCAGGTGGCATTTTGAGGGCTTCAACTTCATCCCGTACTTGGCAAGGGACGCGAACACCTCGGCCAGGTGCTCCAGATGGGCTTCATACGTCTGGGAATAAACAATCACATCATCCAAATACAGCAGGACGGTCTCGAAGTTTAAATGTCCCAGACAGCACTCCATCAACCTTTGGAAGGTCCCGGGGGCATTGCACAGCCCAAACGGCATGCTATTGAATTCGCAGAGCCCCATCGGGGTGGTGAAGGCGGTCTTCTCCCGGTCCTCTGGGGCCACGGCCACTTGCCAGTATCCGCTGGTGAGGTCAAGGGTCGAGAAGTAGTTTGCAGTTCTTAGTGCAGCCAAAGACTCTTCAATACGAGGTAATGGATAGGCATCTTTATGGGTTATCTGGTTGATCTTCCGGTAGTCCACACACATCCGCATGGTACCATCCTTCTTCTTGACCAGTACCAACGGAGCGGCCCAGGGACTACAGCTGTCCCGAATAACCCCTGCCTCCTTCATATTCCTCAACATATCTTTGGCACACTGGTAATGTGCAGGGGGAATAGGTCTATACCTCTCTTTGATAGGGGGATGTTCACCCGTGGGAATGTGGTGTTGGACCCCCTTGATCTGCCCAAAGTCTAGGGGGTGCTTACTGAAAACCTGCTCGTACTCCTGCACCACCCTGTGTACCCCTGCCTTGTGATGTGTAGGGGTATCATCAGTGCCTACATGTAGCTGTTGGTGCCACTCCTTTGCGTCCCCCTGGGGTGGGGGAGTGCTGACGGTAGGTGGGAGTGTGGATGGACTGGCTTCCTGGATAGTGTGAGGGTCCAGGGTGAGCAGCTTGGCAATGGTGGCATACCGGGGGAGCCTGACTTCTTCCTCCCCACAGTTCAACACTCTCACGGGCACTCTCCCTTTCTTCACATCTACCAGCCCTCGGGCGGCTACTACAGTGGGCCAGTGCTCGGAAGGCATGGGCTCCATCATCGCAGGGTAGTCACGCCCCTGAGGCCCTACTGCTGCCCTACACCAAATCATCATCTCACTCCTAGGGGGCACAGTCAATGGAGCAACATCCATCACTCTCACTCCACCAATCTCCCCTCCGGTTGAACTTACATGCTGGCTGTACATCAGGGCGCGGATCTCCCGCTGCACAGCCCTCTGCCGGCTCCCCGCCGCTGTGGCGGCTAGCTGTTGCAATAGGTTCAACACATCAACCATGCAGTGTTCCATCACATTGGTTCCCAGCACTATTTTCGGGTTATGATCACTGGGTTCATTCATGATCACAATCATACCCTGGTGTTGCAGTTCAGCTTGCCCCACTGTCATAGCCACTTGTTTATACCCCACCTGGGTCAATGGAAGTCCATTAGCGGCAATCAAATTTATACTATTGTCTGGAGGCGCCAGCTCGTCTGTGGCCCAATACTGCTGATACAACGTGTACGGTATGGTAGTTACCTGTGATCCAGTGTCCAAGAGAGTCATCACTGGTATGCCGTCCACAGCCACGGGGATGATAGGGCGGGCCCCGATATATCGGTCTCGCCAGTCCGGGGGGCCACGGTGTTCTACTCCTGAGGATTGGCCCGGGGCCCCAGGGGTTGCTCGTTTAACGGGCACTGTCGGTAATAATGGCCCGGCTTACGGCACTTGTAGCAGATTGGGGGTCTGCTCCGTGGGTTGTTAGCGCTTCTCCGCTGCATCCAGGGAACATCTTCGGGACTGTCAGCAAGCTGTATCTGTGCTGGAGGCTGAGATCTGGTCAGAGGTTGTAGCGCAGCGAGGATATTGGCAAGGTCTCCGTCCATGCGACGGACCTGGGCTGCCAGTTCTTCCACTGTGCTGCTCGGGGCTGCAGGTATTAAGGAGGTTGGTTTGGCTGGGGCCGCCACAACGGGAGCTGTCTCGACGGGCCACAGGACGGGTTCCAGAACTTCAGCAGCTGGGGGCTGTAGTGCCTTGATAGCCCGCTCCTTTAACACAGCGAAGTCCACATCAGGGTGTTCCAGGGCCCACAGCCGGCGTTGTTTACGATCCTCAGGGGACCTCATCCCCTGCGCAAATTGCTCCACTAACATCTTGTTGCTATCCGCCTCATTAATAGAGTTCACCCGCTTCAGCGTGCGGAGGGCAGTCTGCAGACGTAGAGCATAGTCCCGAATGCTATCCCCAGCTCGTTGCCGGCACTGGTAAAACTGCATCCTCAGCTCAGCTTCAGTCCGGGTCTCGAAGGCAGTCCGTAGCTTCTCGAAGATGGTGGCTACAGAGAGCCGGTCCCCCTCGGCCCAGGTCTCCGCTTCCTGCTCCGCCGCACCGGTTAACTGGCCTAGCACTATCGCTGCACGTTGCTTATCAGTCAGGGGGTACAGCTCTAGCAACGGGTTAAGCTTTTTCCGGAAGGCCTGTAGGGCATCCGGTTTCCCGTCATACCGCGGTAGCCAGGCAGCTCCAGGCGCATAGGGCAAGGAAAATGGCATGACCTGAGCAAGCGCGGGGGCCGCGGCACCTCCCGCCGGTACGGCCGGGACCTGGGCAGGCCCATTCCCATCCGCGGGTGCCGCTGCGGCTGCGACCACCGCTCCTCCAGCGGCTCCGTCGGGCGCAGACATCTTGTTTCTGTCTCCCTTAGCTCTTTCCGGCCCCTCCTCTCTCAGGGCGGGGTTTTGGCCTTCACGCCTCTACTGCTCGAGAAGACGCTCGAGCGGGAACTTTTCGCGCCAAAGATGGCGGCTTCTGAAATTTTCCTGCCGGATACCTCCGGCGGTAACAAGGCGCACCTCTACCAGACGGCAGAGCGGTAAGATCCTGTTCGTGACGCCAAGTTGTCACGGGCGGGGAGGAGGGTGTCAGCACACCGCGCTCACCCCTTCTGCTCGGGTCCGGCAGCTGCTCAGTGGTGGCTCGAGCGGTGGGCCGGATCCCGGGGTTTCTCGAGCGACACTCCTCGCCCGTGAGTGAAAGGGGGTGTTTGTTGGGTGTGGGGATTGTTATAGTTCGTGACGCCACCCACGGTTGTGGTGATTTCACCACCGCTGCTCAATGTGGGGATCCCGGGGATGGTGATGTGGAGCAGCCAGTTGTTGTGTTGCCCCTCCGTGGGTAGGGGTTGGTGATCCCGGGGCCCAGTGGGGTGCAGGGGCGCAGGGGCAGCGCTGTGCCTTGCGGCACTGAGGTACTCACTCAGCCAGTAAACACGACACAGTTCTCGGTAAACAAACGGCTGGTTGGACGGGTCCCTCGGACGGTTCACGGTGCTGCGGTTCCCTGCAGTTAGCGGTGACGATCTCTTCCCTGCACCTTTGAAATGTCTGTTTGGTAGCGGTGGATTCCCACCGGTTACCCGCTCCCCGACTGCAATCTGTGCCGGAGGAGCTCCACACTTTGCCCGCAGGCGCCGGCCCTGGGAAACTGGTGCCTTGGCGGTGGCGGTGTTTCCCCGTTGTGGTTGGACCTTTGCCGTCAATCAGGACTTGCTTGTTGGGGGATCTACGTCCCCTTCACTAACGGATTTAGCAATTTACAGCGACTCCAAGCCTTGCTGGGATCCGAGAAGCCCCTGCTCTGGTGCTGACTGCCCTTTGTATACTGCTCCAGACCCCCGGATACACACAGCCTCCGTGGTCCTTCCAGCAACCTCCAGACAGTCCCACTGCAGATCTTCACCACTGTCTGCTGACCTTGCTGACTCCATCTGGGCACACAGCCACAGACCAACTTCAGGCTTTCTGTCACTTTCACTGCTGTTTCACTCTAGCTCCCTCCTGAGCTACTCTCTGTTCACCTCCTACTCCTTTCTCCTCCCTGGCTGAACTCTGTTGTTTACTCAAGCTCGTCCCTGAGCTATCTGCCTGGTTACTTCCTGCCTCCAGAGTTGTGAGCTCCTCGGTGGGCGGAGCCAACCGCCTGGCCCACCCCCTGGTGTGCATCATCAGACTCCTGGAGGAAGGCAACAAGGATTTGTGGGTTAGCTGGTGTACCTACAGGGAATGTGGGGTGCGTGTGTGTTGTTATCTGTGTCCCCTGGCTTGCCCAGGGCGACACATTGGCAAGGGCGGCTACAGTCTTGGTCAGCTCCTGGACCTGCTGTCTGAGCTCTGCAGTGGGATCCTTATCCAGGGACTGCGCCTCGGCCCCTGCAGCAGCTCGTGTTGCAGGCACCACCCCGGGGTACGTGATAGCAAGAGGCCGCAGGGGTACTGGGTCATTCGGTGTAGATTATCTCAGTACCCGGATGGCCTGGTCCTTAAACTTTGTAAAGTCCAGAGCAGGGTTCTGCAGGACCATGATACGCAGCTGGGTCCTGTGGGCGTCTGACAGGAGCCCTTCTATGAACTGCTCAGTTAGGAGTTTGTCTTCTTCACGTACACTCTCTGGGTCCACCTGTTTAACTGCTTTCAGGGCCTCCTGCAAGTTTAAGGCATAGTCCCGTATGCTGTCTGTGGCCCGCTGCTTACACCCAAAGAATCTCATCTTTATTTCTGCTGCGGTGCGGGTGTCAAAAGTACTCTTCAGCTTGGCCAGTATCTGGGTTACTGTCCCTTTATCTGTATCAGGCCAGGACTTCACTTCACGCTGGGCTGCGCCGGCTAGCTGCCCCATTAATATGCCCACCTTCTGGCTCTCAGTCAGCGGATACACCCGGAACAAGCTGTGCAGGCTTTCTCTGAAGTCGCTCAAGGTATGGGACTCCCCGGAGTACTGCGGCAGCCATTCTGCTCCCGGGATGTACGGCATTGTGATCGGCATTACCGGCGCTACAGCGGGGGCTGGGGCGGCGGCGACTGGGATTGCTTCGGCAGGTGCTGCGGCGCCTCGGGCTATGGCAGCCACCTGCTCTCCCTCTGAGTCAGACATCTTCCTCCCCCTTAGTGAACCTTACCAGGCTCTGTTCACTTTTCTAATTCCCTTCCGGGTCGCGCAGGGTTAACAGCGCTCTGCTCTGATGGCGCGCTCCCTTCGTGCTCTTTGTCAGGCACGCCCCCCTTCTTCCTGCGCTCGGCGAGGCTAATGGCGGCGGCAGTTTGCAAACAGTAACACAGTCTTTTAAGCACAGTTTCTGCAGGCGCACAGTACCCGGTGAAACCGGGCACGAAATCCTGTTCGTGACGCCAAAAGTTGACTCGCCCACCCCAGGGCTATGGGACACCCGGTGCCGGGCCGGACTAGTCCGGTGGTAGTCAGTGGTGGCTGGGCCCAGCTCCGTGGCCCTGGTGGGTGTCAGTAGAGTATGTGGCTTGATGAGTAAAGTTGGTGTTCGTGACGCCACCTGTGGTATGCGGCTATTAAGCCGCCGCTGCTGTGTGAGGCCTCCGTGGTGATGATATAGCAGCAATGGTGGTACTGCTCCCCACAGGTGGAGCGGAGCCCCGGGGACACTGTTAGTGCTCGTGAAAGTCTATGGTGTTGTGTAGTTAACACGGTGCAGGGCCGACAGGCAATGAAAGAACCAGGCACAAACAACAGTCTCTTTACCTTCTCCTCTTTTACTTTGGGAACAGTCCAGTCCTGGGAGACCGTTACAGGTGGTGATGGGGATCCGGTCGGCCTGGAAGTATTTGGGGTGATCTTTCTGACCAGCTGAGTATGAGGCCTACTCCTGTGCTTTTCTTTGTTATGATAGGACCCTGCTTCTCTGAATCCAGCAATGGCCCTCTTTGCTGCTGGGACCGATGGTACGTCCCTCTCCCTCTGTAGCAGGCTGCGCAGGCCCTCTCTGGTGCTTCTCTGCTGGAGTCCACACCGGGCCCTGATGCTGCAGCTGTATGTTCGGGATGTATATGGGCCAGGTGCTTGCAGCTCTCCTGCCCTTCGAATTCGGCTACCAGGGGTATTTTAAGCCCTGGTGGCCACAGACTCCGATGTCCAAGTCTCTTCTGTGCCTCTCTGCTGCTCCTGCTTCCCTGGGCCAAGCTACTCTAGCTCTAGGCCCCAGATCCACAGGACAACTCACTCTGCGTCTGCTCACTAGCACCTCTCTCTACAGACTGACCACTACTTCCTCCCTCTGGTCAGACTTGAGGAAGGCTCCCTGGAATTCCAGGTTCAGAGCTCCCCCTGCTGGCCGGAGGGAGAACTGCGTTGGATGTTAAACTTGCTGGCCAATGGACCTCCCAATTACCTCCAGGCTCAGCATTACCCCTTTTTGGAGGGCAATGCTGTTGTGGCGACCAAGTCCTGGGGCGCCACACAGAGCCATATGTGTGCATGTGCGGTACAGAGCCATATGTGTGCGTGTTCGGTGCAGAGCCATATGTGTACGTGTGCGGTACAGAGCCATGTGTGTGGTGCAGAGCCATATGTGTGCGTGTGCAGAGCCATATGTTTGCGGTACAGAGCCATATGTGTGCGTGTGCGGTACAGAGCCATGCGTGTGCGGTGCAGAGCCATATGTGTGCATGTGCGGTGCAGAGCCATATGTGTGCGGTGCAGAGCTATATGTGTGCGTGTGCGGTGCAGAGCCATATGTGTGTGGTGCAGAGCCATATATGTGCATGTGCGGTGCAGAGCCATATGTGTGCGTGTGCGGTACAGAGCCATATGTGTGCATGTGCGGTGCAGAGCCATATGTGTGCGTGTGCGGTACAGAGCCATATGTGTGCGTGTGCTGTACAGAGCTAGATGTGTGCGGTACAGAGCCATATGTGTGCGGTGCAGAGCATATGTGTGCGTGTGCAGAGCCATATGTGTGCGTGTGCAGAGCCATATGTGTGCATGTGCGGTGCAGTGCCATATGTGTGCGCGTGCGTTGCAGAGCCATATGTGTGCGTGTGCAGAGCCATATGTGTGCGTGTGCAGAGCCATATGTGTGCGTGTGCGGTACAGAGCCATATGTGTGCATGTGCGGTACAGAGCCATGCGTATGCGGTGCAGAGCCATATGTGTGCGGTGCAGAGCCATATGTGTGCGTGTGCGGTGCAGAGCCATATGTGTGTGGTGCAGAGCCATGTATGTGCATGTGTGTTGCAGAGCCATATGTGTGCGTGTGCGGTACAGAGCCATATGTGTGCGTGTGCGGTGCAGAGCCATATGTGTGCGTGTGCGGTACAGAGCTATATGTGTGCGGTACAGTGCCATATGTGTGCGGTACAAAGCTATATGTGTGCGGTACAGAGCCATATGTGTGCGGTGCAGAGCATACGTGTGCGGTGCAGAGCCATATGTGTGCGTGTGCGGTGCAGAGCCATATGTGTGCGCGTGCGGTACAGAGCCATATGTTTGCGGTGCAGAGCATACGTGTGCGGTGCAGAGCCATATGTGTGCGTGTGCGGTGCAGAGCCATATGTGTGCGTGTGCGGTACAGAGCTATATGTGTGCGGTACAGAGCCATATGTGTGCGGTGCAGAGCATACGTGTGCGGTGCAGAGCCATATGTGTGCGTGTGCGGTGCAGAGCCATATGTGTGCGTGTGCAGTGCAGAGCCATATGTGTGCGTGTGCGGTACAGAGCCATATGTGTGCGTGTGCGGTACAGAGCTATATGTGTGCGGTACAGAGCCATATGTGTGCGGTACAGAGCTATATGTGTGCGGTACAGAGCCATATGTGTGCGGTGCAGAGCATACGTGTGCAGTGCAGAGCCATATGTGTGCGTGTGCGGTGCAGAGCCATATGTGTGCGCGTGCGGTACATAGCCATATGTGTGCGGTGCAGAGCATACGTGTGCGGTGCAGAGCCATATGTGTGCGTGTGCGGTGCAGAGCTATATGTGTCCGTGTGCGGTACAGAGCTATATGTGTGCGGTACAGAGCCATATGTGTGCGGTGCAGAGCATACGTGTGTGGTGCAGAGCCATATGTGTGCGTGTGCGGTGCAGAGCCATATGTGTGCGCGTGCGGTACATAGCCATATGTGTGCGGTGCAGAGCATACGTGTGCGGTGCAGAGCCATATGTGTGCGTGTGCGGTGCAGAGCCATATGTGTGCGTCTGCGGTACAGAGCTATATGTGTGCGGTACAGAGCCATATGTGTGCGGTGCAGAGCATACGTGTGCGGTGCAGAGCCATATGTGTGCGTTTGCGGTGCAGGGCCATATGTGTGCGTGTGCGGTGCAGAGCCATATGTGTGCGTGTGCGGTACAGAGCCATATGTGTGCGTGTGCGGTGCAGAGCCCGATGTCGGGCTGTTATTTGCAATGCTGTAGTGATACCAGGTTAGGTGCTGGGGAAGAATACTGACAGGGAATGTATGTAAAGGGGCCGGGCAGAGGGCGAGGCTGGACACTGAGGCCGGGCGGTGACAGCTGTGACTGTGAGGTTCAGCACAGGAAGTGGTCAGTTTGCTGGAGCTGAATGTAAACAAGAAGCTGCAGAGAATAAAGGGTGAATTCAAGAGGAACAAAAGTTAGAAAACAAAAAATAACAATGTAGGTGTGATTTATGACAATACAGCACAGATAAACTCAAAAATGTTTGTGTGTCGCCCTGGGCAAGCCAGGGGACACAGGTAACAACACACACACACCCCACATTCCCTGCAGGTACACCAGCTAACCTACAAATCCTTGTTGCCTTCCTCCAGGAGTCTGATGATGCACACCAGGGGGTGGGCCAGGCGGTTGGCTCCGCCCACCGAGGAGCTCACAACTCTGGAGGCAGGAAGTAACCAGGCAGAGTAGCCCAGGCAGGGCAAGAGTGAAGTGGAGTTAAGTAGAGGAGTTAAGAAAGTGAAAGTGAAAGTAGAAAAGTGGAAAAAGGAGAAAAGCAAGTGAAGTGACAGAAGAGAAAGAAAGCCTGAAGGGTCCAGCTTTGTGTAGGGCCAGATCAGCAAGGTCAGCGACGGCGGTGACTGTCTGGAGGGGGACCGTTTGGAAGTTCCTGGAAGGACCCCATTGGCTGGGTGCCTGGTGGTCTGGAGCAGTGGACCGAAGGACAGTCAGCACCAGGGCAGGGGCCTCTCGGACCCCGGCAAGGCTAGGAGTCGCCAGATTTGCCAAATCCGTCAGTGAAGGGGACGCAGATCCCCCAGCAACCTAGTCCCGATTGAAGGCAACAGCCCAACCTGTACCGGAGAGACACCGCCACCGCCACGGCACCAGTTTCTCAGGGCCAGCGCCTGCGGGCAAAGTGTAGAGCTCCTCCGGCCCAGATTGCAGTCGGGGAGCGGGTAACCGGAGGGAATCCACCGCTACCACAAGTCAAACATAGGTGCAAGGAAGAGGGACATCACCGTCACCTACCGGGAGTGCAGGTGCAGCCGTCTGTGGGACCGTCCTACCAGCCGTTTGGTTTACCGTACAAACTGTGTCCACATCTCAGGCTGAGTGAGTACCACAGTGCCGCAAGGCCCGCGTCCCTGCGCCCACCAGGCCCTACACTTTACATCTCATCACTGGGCCCCGGGATCACCGGCCCCTACCCACGGAGGGGCAACACAACACCTGGCTGCTCCGCATCACCATCCCCGGGACCCCCATACTGAGCAGCGGTGGTGCAATCACCACAACCGTGGGTGGCGTCACGAACTATAACAATCCCCACACCCAACCACAAACCCCCTTTTCACTCACGGGCGAGGAGTGTCGCTCGAGAAACCCCGGGATCCGGCCCACAGCTCGAGCCACCACTGAGCAGCTGCCGGACCCGAGCAGAAGGGGTGAGCGCGGTGTGCTGACACCCTCCTCCCCGCCCGCGACATTTGTTAAGCTAATGTCGGACAACTCCTTTAAGTGAGACTGTGCTCATCTAGTCGGATTCTGGCCTGGAGTGCATATTGAATCTCGCGACCACTGTTCCCGGCTCTGACACTGGAGAATCATCACAGCGCACATCGCGTGTAATGTGAGGATTCACAAGTCTGCAGTCACATAGGGTGATGGATTTAGATCGGACAACCCCTTTAAACCTACTCATTCTGTGCATAGATAGAAAGCAGGTCAGTGATGTAAATTAAAACTTTAGGCGCTAATGTAAAATCTCCAACAGGGTCTTTGATAGTATTGGTGCTCTCGTATAGGCCAAAAGGACCTTCTAAGGCCCCTAAGTTCCAGAACCTCAATGCATTCGTAACCCATGTAGTTACTTTACTTGTGCCTCTTGGGCGGACCCTTAAAATATGTCCAAAGGTGGGCCCAATAAACCATTTATGCTACAGCCACAAGATTAAAATTGATTTAACTCACTGTAATCAGTAGATTGGTCCTAATATAATTGGGGGTCCTCTGACTCACCGCAGAATGATGAAGTCAGGGGAGAAAAAGGTCAGCAAATTTTGTATTTTAACGTCCAAACCACTGATTCTTCAGGAAACAAGATGGAGCTAGAGGATTTTTGGTAGCAGCTTTCTCATAACAAAATACATAAACATTCAATCGAACCAAGCGCTCATGTGTATGGGGCAGTCAAAAGAGATACAGCAGTTGTCGGCTCAATGGTCGAGCTGACAGATATCCAATGAGTAAGTTTAGGGAGTTTTTTCAAATAATTTTTCTAGTATATAATGTCATAATGGAGAATGTCATACTGCAATATTAAAGGGTTTTTTACCATGACAACCTCTTCTAATCTTTTAATTCCATATATCCCCCAGGTAAAATAAAAAAAGCTTATACTCACCTACTGTCATGGGGATTAGGGAGAAAGCAGGGGACCAGGGCTCCTAGATTGACCCTAGGCGATCTTATGTATCCCTGATCTCAAAGTTACCTCTGAAGGTGATGATGTCTGAGCCACCTTCCTTGTCCTGAGGAGGGGAGGGACAGGAGTGTGATTAACCCACAGAAATAGACAAACAATGGAAATCAATACTCTATCTCTCAGCGCGCTCACATAGAGATATTAGACAATAAGAACTAAGGAGGAAAATAAGAGCAGGGAGGAAACAACAAGACGACAGGATGACATTACAACAACACCAAGCACAAAGCAATACAATCATCAACAGGACTGGGACACAATGCACACAGACCAAAACAGCAATAAACTATAGTTGGCATGAGAGGACAGATTCAACCATCTTAAATAGGAAGGGAGGCAATGTTATAGGCTTCCAATAATATGTGATCCCAGAAGTAACAAACAGGCTAGCAGAGGTTTTCTAGTCTCAGAGTGAATGAACCCACAGCTGGTTGATGCCTGACCCTGCCTGTGTAGCTCAGAAGCACCAGAGAAACCATAGGGTAGAGTGTCAGGATCTGTAATGTGAACACTGTCTGATGCTGTCATGACAATTGGTTACTTTTGTGCAAAACTCCTAGTGACATCTCCGGTGCCAGTGCAGTTCCAGCAGTTTTGGCACACTTTCTCCTGGGACTCATGTAAGGTTGTGTGATGCCATCCAAGCCCTGTGTCCAATCACCGGGCTTCGGACAAATGAGTTAATTAACAGGTGAGAGCTGCGTCTGCCACTCACTTCTTGATTCTTACTCCTGTGTTCAAAGATGGGGACAAAGAAGCAGGTGGCAATTGGGCGCATGGCTCTCATGATACCACAACCTCACGAGAGCCCCAGGAGAACGAGTGCCGACATTGCTGCAACTGCTCCGGCACGAGAGGCGAGTACAGGCTTTTTTATTGTACCGGTGGGAAACATTTGATATCAGAAGGGGTTGTTCTAGTAGTGGACAAACCCTTTAAGATTGCAGCATTACATTCCCCATTATGACATTAAAGACTACAAAGATTATTTTGGAAAAAAAAAACTTAAGGAAAAGTAGTAAAATACAGACCGAGCCCTACATGGTGGACTCACGACAAGCATAATAGTTCCTTATAAGAAAACCTTGTTGTGCCAAATATCCATTATATTCCCAAGTTTAATGGAAAATCCAGATTTCACCACAGGTACAGTCTGTAAAGAAGAATAACAGTAAAAGTATAATGATCCGTGTTGCTTTGAGAGTTGGTGGAATCTAAGGCTACATGTGCTACGCACTTGTATTTATATTATATGCATGGTTGCCTCCAAAGCTTTTTCATCTGAGTAGATGTAAGCTATGTATATCGGCCATTGTGTGGTTAGAAAAAGAACATATTATTACTAATTTGAAATTTATTGTTGTTTGACTCTGGACGTCTCCATAATTATTATTTGTATCGAGCTATGCTTCTGGATTGTGTGATGCCTCCTCAAGTTACACTACCACTTATCTTCCCAAAAAGACTGCATTAAAAAGGGCCAATAAAAACTGCAGCACATGCCAAAACCGAGATCTGTTTGATATACAACTTTTATTCTTTGCCTGCAGAAAAATGATGGTAGAACACATGCTTTCCCTAATCATTTAACCCTGGAGTATCATCTTTGGCAAGAAGAATTATAATGTCAAACAGTGAGCATGGAAGCGTTTCTGCATATATTGTGCTCCGACTCTTTTTGGATTTGCACACGTTACGATAGAATTGCTTGGCTTCATATCTTTTGTCATTTTCGTGCCATCAGTAACAGATTAGATGTTAAAGTGGAAGAGAAAAATAAGTATATACTAGGAGCAAGACTGTATTACCTCAATACAAGCCATTCATTTTGTGTGTGGTAACTTAAAGGTGGGAATTTTCCCCCCAAAATGTATATGCCAGAATTTTTGTGTACTTTGGATGCTGGTTATCATTTTGCTAGATTCTCTCTTGGGCTATGAATGAGTTAAAAAAAAATATGTACATTATACTCAATTTTTCCAAAAGCTGTCCTGCCGTTTCAGCTTCCCACAAAGTCCTCGGATGGATTTTTACTTCTAGCTCTATACTCTTCGGTATCTCTGTGTGACCTGCTGACGATATGAAGTGCGTCGTCCCACAATGTTATGATATTGCACAAGTCCTAGTCAGCATCAGAGGCATTAAATAGTATAGAAATTGGGCCAGGACCTGTGGTAGGAGAGATGGGTGTCACAGGATATATGGAGACAGGACAGGGGGCCCCTAGGCTGGCCCTAAGACTTGTGACCCTACGCTATCCCTTATCTCGAAGATAGGTTTAATGGTAACCAGGTTCGAGCCCCCAAAATGACCCTCGCTCCTGTCCGGACCCTGATCTTATCCCCCCTCCCCCACACCCTCGGGAGAGGAAAACATAAAGACAAAAGCCCACAAAATGACACGGAATAGGGAGAACAGAAACTCGCACACACAGCACTCAAAACACACAAGAGAGACAATATGTGTACAGAGGAGTAACAAAAAAGGGGCGAAGTAACGCACAACAGGGGAATGCTCACACCAGTCAGAAGCACAGCACGAATCACCATAAACAGGAGTAACAACAAGTCCAGGTTCACATAAGCTATCATCGGCACAAAAAGGAAGAAAGGCCTGCTTAATATAGGAAGGAGACAGTTGCAGCTGGCAATCAGCAACCTCAGCAGTTAGGTCCTGTTCACCAGTCTGCAGGGATTAACTCTTGCAGAGATGAAGATCAGTGAACCTGAACCAGCCGACGCCCGGCTCTGGCTGAACAACTCCACAAGCATCAGGTTGCTTGCCAGACTCTGGTGTGAACAGGTAGTTACCGAAACATCATAGCAGAACCGCTATCAGGTGTTTCGTTAGCTTGACTTCCCACGATTAGCGCCTGAACAGAACTATTTCTATCTCAGTGACAAAATCAATGTTTTGCTAATGGCTGAGCACTTTGTCGCTTTCACCTGAGTAGATGGAATACTGTGTTCAGACATTCCTCTATTTACTTGGATGAAGCAAACTTTGGACTCCGCTTGACTTCCGTAATGACGGTGCCTTTCTAAAAGGCGATTATTTCTGGTTTAAAAGGTGGACACCACCAGTAAAAGAGATTATTATTATTATAATTTATTATTATAGCGCCATTCATTCCATGGTGCTTTACAAGTGAAAAGGGTATACATAAAAAACAAGTACAGTAATCATTAACAATACGTAACAGACTGGTACAGGAGGAGAGAGGACCCTGCCCGTAAGGGCTCACAGTCTATAAGGGATGGGTGGGGGTACAATAGGTGAGGACAGAGCTGGTTGCACAGTGGTGTACTGGACTGAGAGTTATTGTAGGTTGTAGGCTTCTTGGAAGAGGTGGGTCTTCAGGTTCCTCTTGAAGCTTTTCACTGTAGGAAAGGGTCTGATATGCTGGGGTAAAGCATTTCAGGGTATGGGGGAGGCACGGGAGAAATCTTGTACGCAATTGTGGGAAGAGGAGATAAGAGAGGAGTAGAGAAGGAGATCTTGTGAGGATCTGAGGTTGTGTGCAGGTAGGTACCGGGAGACTAGGTCACAGATGTAGGGAGGAGACAGGCTGTGGATGGCTTTGTAGGTCATGGTTAATATTTTGAACTGGAGTCTTTGGGCAATGGGAAGCCAGTGAAGGGATCAAACAAAGTTCCATATTTTAGACTCTACTTTGCTCCATGAAGTGTATAACTGTCAGGGAACATTTGAAAATCGTTTTTGTCTTTTTAGGCCACATCCAGACAGTTTTCATCCAAAAATTATTGACTTTTCTTCACCTGTATTGTTTTCCATGTAGCATTTGATTGTCATCCATTTTATACATCAACAGTTATAAAAATTCTCCAAGACCAAAAACAGCTTCCTATGTTAAATAATTGCAATGTGCCCATAAAAACTGGATGCTATAAAGTAAATCTGTCCAGGATCCGATGTCTTTTGTGTACCCATAGGTTTAAATAGATGAGTCTCATCTCAAATACATAAATCATCTGAATAGCAATATTGAATACATTTCTCTGAGTGTTGTCAGTATATAGACAGCACTCAGAAAGAAAATACAATCATGAGAACGTAGCCTTAGCCCAGTGTCGCGGGCGGGAAGGGGGGGGGTGTGCGCTGCTCGACCGCGCTTGCGGCTCAGGTCCGGCTGCTGCTGCTGCTCCTCGGTGGCTCGAGCGGTGGGCCGGATCCGGGGACTCGAGCGGCGCTCCTCGCCCGTGAGTGAAAAGGGGATGGTTTGGTTTGGGGATGTAGACCGTGACGCCACCCACGGTTTGTGGTGATAATGGGACACTACCGCTGCTCTGGACGGGGATCCCGGGAGAGATGACAGGGAGCAGCTGAGATGTTTCTCTCCCCTTCGTGGGTAGGGGGGTTTGGTGGTCCAGGGGCCCGGAGTTGTTGACTGTAAGGTGGATTGCGGGACTTGGCCGGGTGCAGGGTTGCGGGGGCAGCGCAGTGCCAGACGGCACGGTGGTACTTACTCAGCCAGTAACGTACACGGAGTCTCTGGTAAAACAAACGGCTGGATGGACGAGTCCCACAGACGGCTGCGGCAGTCACTCCCGGTAGGTTGGCGGTAACTGTCTCTCCCTGCACCGGTGTTGTGTTCTTGGCCCCGATGGCTTCCCACCGGTAACCCGCTCCCCAGCGGTATATTTGCTGGAGGAGCCCCTTTTGCCCGCAGGCGCTGGCCCTGGGAACTCTAGCTGTGGTGGTAGCTGTATTTCCCTTCACGGTTGAGCGGTTGCCTTCAGTCGGGTCTTTGCTGCTGGGAAACCCCGGAGGTTCCCGTCGCTGACAGAATTGACTGGTTTAACGACGACTCCAAGCCTGGTCGGAGTCCGTAGGCCCTGCCGAGTGGTGCTGGCTTCTCTTTGCTCCCCGATCCGGTACCGGTGGGCCACCGCCCGTCCCCGGTCCTTACGGTTGTGCGTCAATCGGCCTCGCCTGCAGACGGTCACCACCGTCTGCCAACCTTGCTGTTTCTGTGCCCGGGCCACGTACCCGGACACGGCCAGTCAGCTCCTCCACTACCACTTACTCAACTCCCTAACTCAACTCTCTTCCTTTTCCCGCCTCCAGGACTGTGAACTCCTCGGTGGGTAGAGCCACAAGTTTAAGTTGACAGGGCAGAGTAGTTTTGACAGTGAAAGAGAGAGGTTGAGTCCAAGGGCAGACCTGCGCCCAGGCCTGCCATAGACTACCAGGAGGGGTACTCAGACCCAGACAAAGCCCCGAACCTACAGGGCCGAGTCAAATCAACTGATTGCGGACTGGACTTAAGGACCTATCCCACACAAGTCCCGTTAGAAGACAACATCCCAACCATACAGGGTAGAAGCCACCGCTAAGGCATAGAGACCCAAAGGGCCAGCGTCTGAGGGCAAACGGGCTCCTACGGCATATACAAGTCGGGGAGCGGACTATCGGTGTCTAGGCATAGGAGTCAAACATTTACACACAGAGGTGCAGGAAAAAGGTGGAAACCACCAATTTATTCTGGGAGAAGCTGCAGTCGGCTGCAGGCCCCGTTCATCACTCCGTTTGGTTTACCAGAGACTCCGGTGTCTTGTGTCATAGTGAGTACACCAGTGCCTTCAGGCCGCGCACCGCACCGCACCGCAACACTTCACCCTGCACCCGGGCCCTCGCCAACTGGGCCCCGGGACCAACACCCCCTACCCACGGAGGGGTCAACACCTAGCTGCGCCATTACACCGCTTCCGGGAGCCCCCATACCTTCACCGCAGCGGTGGTGTTTACAATCACCACAACCCGTGGGTGACGTCACGAACTTAAATCCCAAATCAAATCACCGCGGCCCCGGCCGTGGAACTCCTCACCCAAGATCCCGCGTGTAGCGCCAACTCCCTTGCAGAGCGACGTGACCCCCGGATCCGTGAGAGGCTCGAGCCACCACCTGCAGTACGAGCATGGATCCGAGTGGCTCGGCGGTCGCAGCCAAGCCCGCGGGGTGGTACACATCATCCACATAAAGACCGCCATTGCACTCCAGTGCATATGTGGCACCCCTGAGGCTTCAGTCGCTGCAGAGGTACTGCTGAGGTGTGGTATCTCATTCCAGGTTAAAGAGGAGGTCACAGCTCGTTGCACACAAACACATACTTTATTTAGCAACACCCCATCAGGCCATAGTTCTTACACAGCTAGCTTGGAGGTGGGGTTAGCTAGTGGGTGGATACTCAGAGCTGTGTGGAGAAAGTGAAACTAGAGCAGAACACCTTAGGAGGCGAATGAAGTAGGATGTGCAGGAGACAAGTCCTGGGGGACTTCAGCTGAGGAGCTCCCCCTGGGACCAAGAAGAAGAGAAAGGGTCCCAGGGACCACGGGTAGTGCGCCATACTCCCATGGCCCCGTTCCACATACAGCAGCAGAGTTGAGGGGCCTGGTCGCAGATTGAGGACTGGTCCCTAGGCTAGAGTAGAAGAACCTATGTACTCCGCTAGTAAAACCAAAGGCTGAGGTCACTTCAAGGGCCGAAGCCAAACCCACACACGAATCCGCTGAAAGGTGACCACATAGGGCCAAGGGATAGAGCTTCATACCACCCAAAAGGGTCCGCGGACACCGTCTCAGGGCACTGTGTGCGAAGGCAAAAAGCAGGGGGGAGAAGCAAGTGCAGGGAGACGACCAGGGAAGGTACATACATAAGAAAGGTGTACCAGACTTGACCTTCAAACTATCTGGGATCGGCTGGGGTCCCATCACAGTGGGTCTCAATGCTCCAAAGGCAGCATCTCAGTGAGTAAAGAACTTGTGACTGCATCCCTGTGTCGTTCTGTTATTCACCTGCGCCCGAGCTCTGCATCCCCGCCAGCGCCTACTACTACTCCCTCCACCCTGGGGCACAGCTCTGCCTGTGTTGAGCTGCACCATCTCAGCTGAGTCACCACCTGCCCTAGAAGTCCCCATCCCGCAGCCGCGGCACCTAACTTGCCGCATACCACAGGTGGCGTCATTAATAAACTGTCATCATCCCCCATTTATCCACCACCGCCATGGTCACAGAATCGGGCTCTGATGTCGTGACATCCGCAAAGAGTAAGGAACTGCGGCCCGGTAACAAACAACCCACCACGGCCCCGGTGGGCGCGTCACATGCACACTTTTCCCTATACCAGCAACACACATCTGAGCCGACTACCCTGCAGGTGAGTAAAATATGTTTTTTTTTACAGTAGACAGAGCGGCCTGGGCTCTAATATACAGTATTCTAGAGTGCTGCATATAAGGGTTCACTGGTGGTGGTCGCAGCGACAAATCTGGTGACAGGTTCTCTTTAAGAAAGCAGATTTGGCCTTTATCCTGTGTCCATTACCTGTTCCTAGTAGTAACCCATACCTCTGTTCTAGTACCTGCCATAAAAAATATACCTGCCATACCTATTGTACTTGTTAAACCTGCCGTATCTCCTGTACTCTCTCCAACAACCTGAACCAGCCGTCCTGTCGGCACCTGAACCCCTCCCTGCATCCTCGACCCCTGGGATCAGCTGCCACAGTGCCGAGATATTCCCTGGGGTAGCAATTGGTGGCTACCTTCCAGCACAAGTGTATCCTCACCATCAGAGGTTCTCGTGAAGACAAAGGTAGTTGCTTAGTTATGTCCCCCCAGGTTGAGCTGGTGCTGTGGTACAGTGGGTCCACACTCACCAGCGAAACACAGTCTTTGCCAACCCAATGGTAACAATAACAGCTCCTCAGTGTCCCTACTCCCTATAAGATCTCACACTGCTCAGTACAAACTGTAGTTGCTAGACGAGTAGGATGGGCAGAGACTAAATAAAAGTAGACTCATCAGCTCCCATTATAACTGGACTGAATGTTCATTTTAATGTCAGAATTACAAAGCCATTCTGACATAGGTTTTCAAAGTAAGTTCACCATCATCATCATCAACAGTTTGATCAGGTCTAAGAATTTTTCTAAAATTATGTTTCCATTTTCAAATCTGGTGCAAGATTCCCTTTTATCTATTTTTTTTAGCTTAATGATTGGCTTCAAGGCTGTTGACATAGTGTCAGCCTGTACAAAATCACTGGAGCAGTGGAGAAAGGCAGCACTATGCCCCAGGAGAGTGAATTACAGATCAGTTTTTATTTTTTCTGCCTACCTGAACCTATGGAGTACTGTGTATACTTGAGTTTAAGCCAACCCGAGTATAAGCCGATGCCCCTAATTTTACCACAAAAACTGGGAAAACTTACTACCAGACACGATAATGGAGGGGTCTATGTCCGGAGGTAAGAGGACACCGCAGGAACGGAAGACATGGGAGAATAATTTTTTGTGGAAACCTCACTCGAGTATAAGTCGAGGGGGCCATTTTCAACATGAAAAAATGGGCTGAAAAACTTGGCATATAATCGAGTATATACAGTAATAATCTTTTAATGTGGAACAATCCTTGTGAGCCATTAAAATCAAAGTGTAAAAAAAAACCCAACACATTGAATTTTTAAAAATTCATTAAACATTTGTTATGAGTCTTGTAAAAAATGAAGGTGTATCTCCTGCACATCAGATGCAAAATCTGCAATGATATTGCATTTACAAAGGGCCATTGGTGGCTCTTATGTGGCAATGGGTCCCCAAGGACTGTCTAAAGCGGGCTTTACACGCTGCGACATCGCTAATGCGGAGTCGTTGGGGTCACGGAATTCGTGACGCACATCCGGCCGCATTAGCGATGCCGTTGCGTGTGACACCGATAAGCGATTTTGCATCGTTGCAAAAACGTGCAAAATCGCTAATCGGCGACATGGGGGTCCATTCTCAAATCTCGTTACTGCAGCAGTAACGAGGTTGTTCCTCGTTCCTGCGGCAGCACACATCGCTGCGTGTGACACCGCGGGAACGAGGAAGCTCCCCTTACCTGCCTCCCGGCCGCTATGAGGAAGGAAGGAGGTGGGCGGGATGTTACGTCCCGCTCAGCTCCGCCCCTCCGCTGCTATTGGGCGGCGGTTCAGTGACGTCGCTGTGACGCCGCACGGACCGCCCCCTTAGAAAGGAGGCGGTTCGCCCGTCACAGCGACGTCGCCGGACAGGTATGTATGTGTGACGGCTGTTGTGCGACACGGGCAGCGATTTGCCCGTGTCGCGCAACAGATGGGGGCGGGTACCCACACTAGCGATATCGGGACCGATATCGCAGTGTGTAAAGTAGCCTTAAGGCTATGTGCGCACATTGCGTAATTTCATGCATTTACGCTGCATATTGCACTGCAATGTAAACACATGCGTCCTGCGTTCCCAGCACAATCTATGAAGATTGTGCAGAATCCATCTGCGCATTGCGTTTGAGAGCGCAGCGATTTGCATGCTGAAATTTTGATCCAAATCGCTGCACCCAATAAAGCAAGATGCCACTTATTTGGTGTGCTTTGGATGCTGCTCCCACTCTGTCTATGGCCGAAAACACACATCCGTTAAAACCACGTCCGTGTAAAACGGGCCGTTTTTTGGGTCCGTTTTCCGTTTTTTAGGTCCGTTTTTATGGTATGTGTGGCCTGCGTGTGTATCCCGTATGCTAGCCGTATGTGCGTGTTAAATATCCGTGTGTACGTGAGTGAAATAACTGACATGTGTGTGTGTGTTGTCCGTGTGAAATGTTCCGTGTGTGTGTGTGATGCACAATGTCGTTGATACATGTCAGCAGACAGCAGACAGAGTTGCGCGATGAGAATGAACTCGGGTGAACTTCACCCGACTTCATTGTCATGCTGCGGCTCTGTCTGTGAGCCGCGTACTGATTAACGGTCATCCGTGAAGGACTCACCGGTGACCGCTAAACTCCTGAGTGATTGAAGTGAGCAGCCCTCTCTCATACTCACCGTTCCCCGATCCCCGGTGCGGCGCTGCACTGCTATTATAAAAGCTCCGGCAGCTTTTACTATTTTGAAAAAGCCGGCCGCTCATTAATCAATCTCATATTCCCTGCTTTACCCGCACACAGGCGTCTGTGATTGGTTGCATTCACACATGCCCACCATGCTGAGTGACAGTTGTGTCACTGCACCCAATCACAATCACCCTGGTGCGTTGGCAAATCGGGGTAGCACCAGGGCAAATCGGGAAGAGCCGGGTAGAGTCCCAGAACTGTCGCATATAATGTATGCGTCAATTCTGGGCGGCTGCTGACTGATATTGTTAGGCTGGTGGGCTCCCGATAACGTGGGGCTCCCCATCCTGAGAATACTAGCCTTCAGCCGTATGGCTTTATCTGGCTGGTATTAAAATAGGGGGGGGACCGCATGCCGTTTTTTTAAATTATTTATTTATTTATTTTACTGCACAGTATAGACACGCCCACCGGCTTCTGTGATTGGGTGCAGTGACACAGCTGTCACTCAGCGTGGGGGGCGTGTCTGACTGCAACCAATCATAGGCGTCTGTGGCTGGGGAAAGCAGGGAATACGAGATTGATTAATGAGCGGCCGGCTTTTTCAAAATAGTAAAAGCCGCCGGAGCTTTTATAACAGCAGTGCAGTGCCGCGCTGGAGATCGGGGAACGGTAAGTATGCGAGAGGGGGGGAAACTGACCGACAGACAGCGAGAGGGACAGATAAGACAGAGAGACCGACCGACCGACGGAGTGAGGGAGAGAACGAAACAGAAAAAGAAAAAAGACCGACATCACATGAAAAAAACACAAAACGTACAGGGAACAAACAGAGATGCGTCCGTGTCACTCAGACGTGCACAAAGACCCATTGACTTTCATTGGGTCCGTGCTGCGTGTTGCGTGCTGAAAACGGACATGCTTACGTGCAAAACGGAGACACAAACGTAGCACGCACACGGACCCACGGACCTTAATGAAAAACGCACATGTGTCCTCAAACAGTAAATAACATTGGTGCACGTTTGGCTGTGTCTCCGGTATATACGGAAACGGACCAAACACTCACGTTTTCTACGGATGTGTGTTGCAGGCCTATGGGAGAGGCAGCATCCTGAGCGCATGAAATCAGCATCTATTCTGCAGACACAATGCATCCATTACACAGTGTTTCTGCAGCGATTTGAAGCGCACATTCACTGCCAAATCGCTGCAGATTTTTCAGCATGGACACTACGCAACGTGCGCACATAGCCTAATATTGAAAACATACCAGCAACTATAATCCTGAATCATTCTCCCTCCAGCCCACATATAAGATGTGCACACTCATTTTTGGAATTCTTGAGACACACTGAGCTATGTATCAACCCCATTTCTGTAGAAATGGGATGTATCACTTCAGTCACTTCAGCAATTTTGTAGGTCACAAGTGTTAGAGCTCAGCGTGCGTGTAAGTTCTCACAGTCCATCATTTCTGAAATGCTTTCCCATGTCCCCGCAGACTATTTTCCCACTTACATTTGTGTACATTACAAACCCATTCATTTCTAGCAATCAGCGATAGTGTATGATTCCAGCCTGAATTAATGACATGTGTGCTATCAGCTTTGATGTGCTGCTGCTGCTGCAACTTGTATTTATAAGGGGCCATATTATGTTTGTGTGCGCCTGTGTGCCAGAAGTCCCATACGTACCAAATCCAACTGATACTTTTGGGATTTTCGGCTGGAGAGAGGAGGAGGAGGCATTTTCATTGGTGGGTTTCCAGAATGAAGGCATGTAATGGGCTCAGCATGCCTGACAGCTGAAACAGATGATGCGGCATACCACCTATATAAACAGAAAAAGGCACTTGGGTTGATGTAGCGCAGAGATATGACCCTGCCCATAGAGCCGCTCAGTCTAGACTCCAGATGTGTTCTCACTGTTTCTAGGCCTATTTTGATCCAAATGGTAAATATTTCTACCAGATGACAGTGTACTTAGTGCGAAATATAAAAACCAAGGACATAAATGGCTATAAAAACACGCTGCTGCGGCATACAAGTCGCTGGCCTTACCCTCCGCCGCTCCAGACCGTGCGCCGCGGCTGAGCGGAGGGAATTGCAGTTTTTTGTAAGCGACTTGCTATGAAGTTTTGACATCTGATGAAGCCGAACAAACAGAAAATAGAAGCGTTCTGTAAACTTGGCAGATGCACCGGCCCATGAAATCATTTCATTTCTACAATGTTAATATTTATTTCCAAAAATGCAAAACGGAATAAGAATCCTATTAAAAATACAAATAAAAAAAAGTTAATATCTGCAAATGTTTCGCACACCAAATGTTTGACGCTTTTTTTAATTTTCCCTGGTCCTTTCTATGTCAGGAAAAGTCAAGTCACAGATCGAAACCCAGCAGCAGTTCTGGCGCCATGATGTCACCTCACATATGCCGAAGTCGAGTCTGCCATGTGACATCTGCCTGTGCGAACGTGATAAATTATTTCAGTCTTCATCTAAAAGTGCAAAGAGCATGAGAATTATTAAAAGGGATCTTTGTAAGAAAGTCAAATATTCTTCGCTATTTTTTATGGAAATGTATATATAAATTGACTACTTTCTCTTTTCAATGAGGTATGTATACTTGTTAGGCCGGTTTCACACATCCGGCTTTTCGCCGGTTTACCGGATCCGGCGCTCTCCCATACAGTGACTACAGTACAGTGACAGCGCAACAAGCGCCGGTCACATGCTGTCATGTGACCGGCGCATGTGACCCGGAAGTTACAGTGCTGTCACTGTACTGTATTGTCTGTACGGGAGAGCGCCGGATCCGGTAAACCGGCGAAAAGCCGGATGTGTGAAACCGGCCTTAATGGGGAAAATCCATAGACCATCGTCGGCCATGAACACACGTTGAGTAATTGATGAGCTTTTTATCCCAGTATCTGTAAGACCACGTGCACACGTTGAGTATTTGGTGAGGTTTTTTTTTACCTCAGTATCTGTAGGGCCACGTGCACACACTGAGTATTTGGTAAGTTTTTACCTTAGTATCTGTAATACCTCGTGCCCACATTGAGTATTTGGTGAGTTTTTACCTCAGTATCTGTAAGGTCACGTGCACACATTGAGTATTTGGTAAGTTTTTACTTCAGTATCTGTAAGCTCACATGCCCACATTGAGTATTTGGTGAATTTTTACCTCAGTATCTGTAAGGCCACGTGCACACATTGAGTATTTGGTAAGTTTTTACTTCAGTATCTGTAAGCTCACATGCACACATTGAGTATTTGGTGAATTTTTACCTCAGTATCTGTAAGCTCACTTGCACACGTTGAGTATTTGGTGAGGTTTTTTTACCTCCGTATCTGTAAGGCCACGTGCACACGTTGAGTATTTGGTGAGGTTTTTACCTCAGTATTTGTAACCGAAAACCAGGAGTGGGTAAGAAATACAGAAATGGTGATGTGTTTCCATTAGGCTATTTGCACACATTGAGTATATGGTGAGTTTTTTACCTCAGTGTCTGTAAACCAAAACCAGGAGTGGAACAATCAGAGGAAAAGTATAATAGAAATGTCGCGGGCAGAGGAGGGGACGCCGCGCTCTCCCACTGCTCGGGTCCGGCTGCCGCTGCGGCTGCTGCGGCCTGCTGCTGCCGCTGCTCGGTGGCTCGAGCGATGGGCCGGATCCCGGGGACTCGAGCAGCGCTCCTCGCCCGTGAGTGAAAGGGGATTGGGATTTGGGATAGTTTATTGTCCGTGACGCCACCCACGGTTGTGGTGATTTGTTGACACCACCGCTGCTCTGTATGGGGATCCCGGAGTGATGGTATGGAGCAGCTAGATGTTAGTCCTGCCCTCCGTGGGTAGGGGGTTGGTTGTCCTGGGGCCCAGTGATGAGGTGGGTGATGCAGGGCTTGGTGGGGTGCAGGGACGCGGGGGCAGCGCTGTGCCTTGCGGCACTGTGGTACTCACTCAGCCTGAGACGATGACACAGTTCTCGGTAAAACACGCGGCTGGAAAGACGGTTCCCACGGATGGCTGGACTTGCTTTCCCCAGTAGGTGACGGTGACGGTCCCTTTTTCCTGCACCTAAGACGATGATGGTTGCGATGGGTTCCCACCGGTAACCCGCTCCCCGGCTTGGATATTGGCCGGAGGAGCCCTACTTTGCCCGCAGGCGCTCTCCCTGAGAAACTGGTGCCCTGGTGGTGGCGGTGTCTCTATGTTACGGTTGGACTGTTGCCTTCAATCGGGACTTGGTTGTTGGGAGACAGTCGTTCCCTTCACTGACGGATTTGGCAAATTATGGCGACTCCTAGCCTTGCCGGGATCCGAAAGGCCCCTGCCCTGGTGCTGACTGTTCTTCGTATACTGCTCCAGACCGCCGGGTCACCACCCGTCCGCGGTCCTTCCAGCAACCTCCGAGCAGTCACCCCTGTGGACAATCACCGCCGTCTGCTGACCTTGCTATCTCTCAGTCCGGGGCACACACCCGGACCAGCTTCAGGCTTCCTTACTGTCACTTTTACTCCTTTACTCAAGTTCCTCTCCTTGGCTCCTCTACCACTTCACTTCCTTCTACTTTCACTTCCCTCACTTAACTGCCTGGTTCTTCCCGCCTCCAGGGCTGTGAACTCCTCGGTGGGCGGAGCCAACCGCCTGGCCCACCCGCTGGTGTGAACACCAGGCCCTGGAGGAAGGCAACAAGGATTTTAGGTTAGCCTTGGTGTTCCTAACTGGGGTGTAGGGTGTGGTGGTGTTATGACCTGTGACCCCTGGCTTGCCCAGGGCATCACATTCCCCCTTAGCAAAATGCAGACCGTCCGCGGGCTGCCCGTCCAACACCGGTTTTATTTTCTGAAAAATATATAAAAAGGTAAAACGGTAAACATAGTACAAATTATAACATCATCCCACATCGGGAGGTTCAGTCCTTAAACGTTGCAAACGGTTTACGGTTACGGTCTCCGCTCTCTCCCACCCAAGCAACCTGGCCCTGATGCTGCCCCTAAAACCCAGGCAGCACCCCTTGACCCCAGTCCTGCACCAAGTCACCCGAGCGGGATCTGTCCTTCCCCTCCAGAGGGTAGCCGCCGGTTCCTGTGGTGGCTGGGCCCCAGCCTGCTCTGCTGTGGGCCCTCCCTCCAACCTGCCTCTCCGGAGGCGGCAACTGCGGAAACGGTAACGGTAAAACAACTTATTTACATGCCACTAACGTTTGTGGTTGCCCTGCAAGTTCACGGGCTTGTCCATGGAAAGTTCTCCATGCAAAACTTTTTAAACGGTCCCCACAGGGACAACGGTGCCGGCAACGACCGGTTTTCTCAATCACAGTTAATCAGATGAAGCTTCGGTAATCATTTTTGCTTATCATTTTCATTTTCAACGTTCAAACACAACTCAGACAAGCACAGTGGTGGTCCCAACGGGGACTGGACAACGGTGCTCCGCTGCCCTACTCATATTCTTCTACCGAGGCGGCCCCATCCTCCGCCACCAGCATATCAAACATGCACTGACATGCCTGCTGTGACAGGGGTACCCGGTACCCATTTCCACCGGTACGCGGGGTATGGACAACCACGGGGTCTCCTACATAGCGGGAACGCTCACTTGCCTCTTCAAACTCAACAGCGGACCCGGGGCTGGGGCAGGAGTCGTCATCTCTTGTTCCTGCGTCAGGCGGGTTGCCGCCAGCTGTCGCAGCCTCCTGGCCTCCAGCATCCAGCATTTCAGACCCTTCTGTGGTAGCACGGAGCAGCAGATTAGGCGAGCTTACACTGAGGCGCCCCATAAGTAACGGCAAGGGTGATGCATAGGCCGAGACTAGGCCGGGCCCCTCAGCCGCAGCGGCCGGTCCTGGTAGGACATAGGGACGTGGGTCACCAGTCGACTCTGCTACATCCATTTCCCCTCCGTACATCGGGGTAGTTTTAATTAGCTCCTCCACCTCGTTGGTCCACTGCTCCATCATCCGGAAGATCTGATCCTGCTGACGGTGGTGGAATTGCATCACCCGGGCCTTCATCCAGGCCACGGTTCCAGGCTCAGGGTCTGGCACGGTCACTGCCGGGACTTCTGGCACCATGCTGTTAAGGGGCCGCTGTCCTAGCGGTTCCCCTTGATGCACTTCAGGGCCGTCCTGGACGTCTGCAGCCGGCTGGTCCGCCAGGGCGGCTGGGCAGGGTATCGCTACCGGTTGGGCAGGTAGCGGGCCTAATGGTGGAGCGGCAGCAGCTATCACGGGTAGCGGGGAGAGAGGCAGGGTGAGCGGAAGCCGGCCAGGCCCCTCAGCTCCAATGGCCGATCCCTCAGGAATACAGGGGCGTGGGTCGCTTACCTGCTCCTCCAAAGCCTCTTCTGCCTCGCGTCTCCACATAGCAGCCACCACATCCGCCATGTCGGTCTCCCACTCCTCCAGGAGGAGTTGCATATGGGCCTGCAGACGATTACTCAGCGGGACGGTCCGGTCCCTCAACCACGTCGCCGTGCCGGGCGCGGGGGTCTCGCTGTTATTAGCTGGAGCGGACATCTCGACAGTCGTGCTTTCCAGGAACTAGCAACAAGATGGCCACAGGGTCCTGGTGTCCCTGCTTTTATAGCCACCTCACATGCGTCCAGCCGCCATCACATCCCCCTTAGCTTCTTTCCGGCCCCTCCTCTATTGGGGCGGGGTTTTGGCCTTCGCGCCTCTACTACTCGAGAAGACGCTCGAGCGGGAACTTTTCGCGCCAAAGATGGCGACTTCTGAAATTTTTCAGCCGGATACCTCCGGCGGTCACAAGGCGCACCTCTACCCAACGGCAGAGCAGTAAGTTCCTGTTCGTGACGCCAAGTTGTCGCGGGCGGAGGAGGGGACGCCGCGCTCTCCCACTGCTCGGGTTTGGCTGTCGCTGCGGCTGCTGCGGCCTGCTGCTGCCGCTGCTCGGTGGCTCGAGCGATGGGCCGGATCCCGGGGACTCGAGCGGCGCTCCTCGCCCGTGAGTGAAAGGAGATTGGGATTTGGGATAGTTTATTGTCTGTGACGCCACCCACGGTTGTGGTGATTTGTTGACACCACCGCTGCTCTGTATGGGGATCCCGGGAGTGATGGTATGGAGCAGCTAGATGTTAGTCCTCCCCTCCGTGGGTAGGGGGTTGGTTGTCCCGGGGCCCAGTGATGAGGTGGGTGATGCAGGGCTTGGTGGGGTGCAGGGACGCGAGGGCAGCGCTGTGCCTTGCGGCACTGTGGTACTCACTCAGCCTGAGACGATGACACAGTTCTCGGTAAAACACACGGCTGGAAAGACGGTTCCCACGGATGGCTGCACTTGCTTTCCCCAGTAGGTGACGGTCCCTTTTTCCTGCACCTAAGACGATGATGGTTGCGATGGGTTCCCACCGGTAACCCGCTCCCCGGCTTGGATATGGGCCGGAGGAGCCCTACTTTGCCCGCAGGCGCTGGCCCTGGGAAACTGGTGCCCTGGTGGTGGCGGTGTCTCTATGTTACAGTTGGACTGTTGCCTTCAATCGGGACTTGGTTGTTGGGAGACAGTCGTCCCCTTCACTGACGGATTTGGCAAATTATGGCGACTCCTAGCCTTGCCGGGATCCGAAAGGCCCCTGCCCTGGTGCTGACTGTTCTTCGTATACTGCTCCAGACCGCCGGGTCACCACCCGTCCGCGGTCCTTCCAGCAACCTCCGAGCAGTCACCCCTGCGGACAATCACCGCCGTCTGCTGACCTTGCTGTCTCTCAGTCCGGGGCACACACCCGGACCAGCTTCAGGCTTCCTTACTGTCACTTTTACTCCTTTACTCAAGTTCCTCTCCTTGGCTCCTCTACCACTTCACTTCCTTCTACTTTCACTTCCCTCACTTAACTGCCTGGTTCTTCCCGCCTCCAGGGCTGTGAACTCCTCGGTGGGCGGAGCCAACCGCCTGGCCCACCCCCTGGTGTGAACACCAGCCCCTGGAGGAAGGCAACAAGGATTTTAGGTTAGCCTTGGTGTTCCTAACTGGGGTGTAGGGTGTGGTGGTGTTATGACCTGTGACCCCTGGCTTGCCCAGGGCGTCACAGAAACACGTCACCACTTCTACATTTTTTACCCATTCCTGGTTTTGGTTACAAATACTGAGGTAAAAAACTCACCAAATTGTCAACGCGTGCACGTGGCCTTATATTTTTCCCCTCATTGTTCCACTCCTGATTTTGGCTTAGCAACACTGATGTAAAATACTAAACATGTGGCCTTCCATTATACAGTGCAGTAGAGACACACCTTGCTGACAAATAGAATTGTAAAGCCGAGTTGTCGATGTATCTGTAAATTTCCAAGAGGAATAACAGAAGAACAAAACAGTGCACTACAAAAAGATGTTCTTATGTATTAATTGTATTAAAAATGAAGGCATTTACTCAACAGACATGCAAGGAATTATTACATGTAGGCCACAATTCATTAAGACTGGTGTTTGTTTTAATGAAGGTTGGAATACGATGGCCCAGATTTATTAAGATGCTTATGCATCTCAAGGAGTTTAGTGCATCTTGCAACCGTCACGCGTCTCCACTGTAAATTTTTCAAGCACACTCCAGGTGTAATTTTTGCCATTTTTGTGATGTAAATTATGATCAATTTGTTGGCGGCCTTGGCTACGACCCAACTCAGACCAGTTTTCAAAGGGTTGATAGGACTGAAGTGAACAGGTGTGAAAATGCCAAAAGTCTAAGAAATGTTGTACACAAAAATTTTGCAACTTTTCAAAAAGTTTTATGCCAAAATTCTGGAGCCAGCTGCTTTGATAGATCAGCACTGTAATCTTAACTATACAGAGAAAACACAGTTGTGTAATTCTAGAAGGAAACTGACTTGTGGGATATTCCACGAGTCTTGGAGAACTTGCCACAGACTTGTGGATGTCTTGCAGGTAATATTAAACAGATGCTGTGATATCTGCACTGAATTCCTTGTTCATTTTGTAGACGATAATCCCTTATAACCTTGACCGTGAACTTAAGGTCATTGTCCTCCTGCAGAATGTTACGACGTATCAGACTCTTTCGTCTTGGAATTTGCAGATATCAAGGTCCAAACCAGCTGGAATCTCAGCATCGAGACATAATTGGCTACAGACTATTATTCTTTTAGGGTTTCTCCATCTTTTATATGGTAAACACTTCCAGGTTGAGGAATAGATTTAGAATTTTTCTTTCTTGTGTTTCAGAGCAAACTTTTCAATAGGGACACCCCACAAAGACTTTTGGATTTTTCAACATCTGTAGACTTATTAAAGGGGGTTCTCTAATTAGAACAGTTCCTGTTTGTTAAGTGGGGTCACTTAATTGTCTGATGATCACAAGGTGTCCTTCTTGGTGGAACCTTTCATGATCAGTTGTAAAATGTAGGAAAACTTGGCTGTAACTATTTAATTTAGGAGAAGTTAAAACTAGAAGTCCCAGAGAGGGGTCATTTAACATTTCTACCTTTGGAACCCAGGGAGCTCGAAATTTCTGGGACTTCTAGTGTTAAAAGAGTTGTCCACTACTAGGACAACCACCTCTGATTCCAATTATTTCCCCTAGTTAAAGTAAAAGACCATGTACTCACCTCCCGTTACGGTGCTATGTTGGTAAACAGGGCTTCGGGTCTCACGTGACATTGTGGTGTCACAGGAGCCCCAAGTCCTATCACTGCCAGCTTCTGTCTCCCAACCTTTCACTCATATGAGTCAACAGAAAGTGACGCTGCGGCTGCCACTCACTTCCATTGATTGGTCCAAAGCCATGGAGAGAGAAGCTGGCGGTGATTAGACACAGAGCTCCCATTACATCACAATGTCACAGGAGCCCCAAACCGTGATTACCGACAACACTAAAATGACATCAGAATGGGAGGTGAATACAGGGTCTTTTATTTTAACAGGGGGAGCAAGTGGAATCAGAAGAGGTTGTCCTAGTAGTGGACAACTCCTTTAAAGGGAATCTGTCACCAAGGTTTTTGCTACCCCATCTGAGAGCAGCATAATGTAGAGAAAGAGACCCTGATTCCAGCGATGCATCACTTACTGAGCTGTTTGCTGTCATTTTGATAAAATCAATGTTTTTTCTACTGCAGATCTAGCAGTTATACAGAGCTCAGGAATATGCTGGACTATGCCATGTAGTCCTTTAATGATAATCTACTGCTTACTAAACTGATTTTATCAAAACTACAATAAGCAGCCCAGTAAGTGACACATCGCTGGAATCAGGATCTCTGCCCATACGTTATGTTTCTCTCTTATTAGGTGGTAAAAACCTGGCAACAGATTCTCTTTAAGCATTACACAGTGCTCATGTAAATCATGATGGATGATGTCAAAAACCTTCAACAAGCTTAGCCATAGTGCAAACAATACTTGCAGTGTAAGTAAGCTTTTGGTAATTGTTAGTGATGAGCGAGCATGCTTGTTACTACTCGGTACTCGCACGAGTATCACTGTACTCGGGCTACTCGGCGGGGACTGAGTAATCTCGCAATACTCGTGCTGTACTCGTGGTCTTCATCCCTGCATGTTGGCGCTCTTTTGAGAGCCAGCCCTCATGCAGGGATTGGCTGGCAGACCACTGCAATGCCACAGCCCTGTTAGTTGTGCAATTGCAGTGATTGGCCGGCCCGCACAGCGTGACCGAGCCTTTATACCGGCGGGCGCGCTGTGCTCTGCTCACAGCCATCCAGACAGTCAATGCAGGGAGAGTGTTGCTGCTTCAGGGAAAGGTTTGCGGCCCTTTATAGCTAGTTCCGGAGCAGGGCTGCAAACAGTGTGACCAGAAGTCCTTCTCAGGACTATTCTAGTTGTATACAGGCAGGCAGGGTATAGCCAGGTCGGAGTACAGTAGAAGAGTCCTTCTCAGGACTATTGTTGCTATATACAGGCAGGGTATAGCCAGGTCGGAATACAGGCTAGTGACCAGAAGAGTCCTTGTCAGGACTATTGTAGCAGTATACAGGCAGGCAGGGTATATAGCCATTCCTAGTGGTGACCGTATACCAGCCTTCATCATATCTGGGGCTGGTGTACACAGTCTAAAACAGTCCAGATAGTGTCAGACTTCTCAGTAATTGTCGCTCCTAAAAACCTGTTAGGTTCTTAGTGCGTCCGTGCTTGCATTTAAAAACCGCACGTGTGTGCCTGTCGGTGGCAGCGTACAGGTGCACTTGTGTGCGTTTTTCACAAACTATTATATAACGCACAAGTCTAGTGTATAATACACGTCAGTCAGCAGTGTCTGATAGTGTCAGACTTCTCATTAATTTTTGCTCCTAAAAACCTGTTAGGTTCTTAGTGTGTCCGTGCTTGCATTTAAAAACCGCACGTGTGTGCCTGTCGGTGGCAGCGTACAGGTGCACTTGTGTGCGGTTTTCACAAACTATTATATAACGCACAAGTGTAGTGTATAATACACGTCAGTCAGCAGTGTCTGATAGTGTCAGACTTCTCAGTAATTTTTGCTCCTAAAAACCTGTTAGGTTCTTAGTGCGTCCGTGCTTGCATTTAAAAACCGCACGTGTGTGCCTGTCGGTGGCAGCGTACAGGTGCACGATTTGCACAAACTTGGATATAACGCACAAGTCTAGTGAATACACGTCAGCACAGCATTGCAAAATGCGCAAGGGCGTTGGCAAGGAACAAGGAAGTGGACGTGATGGTGGTGCAGGCAGAGGCCGAGGTCGTGGGCAAGCTCTAATTTCGCCACAACAAAGGGCCACATCTAGTCGCTCGCACGTCCTGTCCCAAATTCTTGGGGACCGCAGCAGTACACCGCTCTTGAACCAAGACCAGTGTCAACAGGTTGTTAGTTGGATAGCGGATAATGCTTCCAGTCAGATTGGCACCACCACAAACACTCTGTCTTCCACACGGTCAAGTGTCAGTAGCCGTGATACTGCACCGCACATTTCAGAACCTGATCCTCCTTCCTACCACAAGGCTGAGTACACGTCCTCGGACATTAATGATCCCACACTTGGACACTCGGAAGAGCTGTTCACGTTTCAATTCGCACATTCTGGCCTCTCGCCAGCTCATGTTGAAGTGGGTCATGAGGAGATCGTATGTACAGATGCCCAAATATTTGAGCAGCCACGTTCTCACGAAGTTGGCAACGTGTCTCAACAAGGGGTGGACGATGATGAGACACAATTGTCAGGAAGTCAGGAGGAGGAGCAGGGTGCGGAAGAGGAAGACGACGTGGTGGATGATCCAGTAACTGACCCAACCTGGCAGGAGGATATGCAGAGCGAGGACAGCAGTGCACAGGGGGAGGGAGGCATAGCATCCCAACAGGCAGTAAGAAGCAGGGTGGTGGCTCCAGGCAGAAGTCAGGCAACCGTTCCCCGGAACAACAACACGACACAAGGTGCCTGTACAAATGTTAGGTCTTCCCGAGTCTGGCAGTTTTTTAAGTTGGCTCCAGATGATTCTAAAAAGGCCATTTGCAACACCTGCCGTGCCAGCATCAGCAGGGGTACCAAAACTAGCAGCCTGACCACCACCAGCATGATCAGGCACATGTCAGCCAAGCACCCGACTTTGTGGGAAGTACAACAGAGTCGAGGAGCAGTGCTTGCTGATGTCACTGCTACGTCTTCGCTGGTTGTGCATGCGAGCCAATCCCCTGTCCATGCTGCCTGCGAACAAGCCTCCTCCAGTCCTGCACGTGCAGTTGCCTACGCAGAAATAACACCATCATCAAGCACGTCCTTGTCCCAGCGCAGCGTTCAGTTATCCATTCAGCAAACCTTTGAACGCAGGCGCAAATACACTGCCAATGCCCCACATGCCACAGTTCTAAATGCTAACATTTCGCGACTGCTTGCGCTGGAAATGTTGCCTTTTAGGCTCGTGGAGACAGAAGCATTCCGCGACCTGATGGCGGCAGCTGGCCCACGTTACTCGGTCCCCAGCCGCCACTATTTCTCCCGGTGTGCCGTCCCCGCGTTGCATAACCACGTGTCACAAAACATCACACGTGCCCTGAACAACGCTGTTTCACCCAAAGTCCACCTAACCACAGACACGTGAACAAGTGCTTGTGGGCAAGGCCGCTACATCTCGTTGACGGCACACTGGGTTAATATTGTGGAAGCTGGGACCCAGTCTGAGCGAGGGACGGAACACGTCCTTCCCACACCAAGGTTTGCAGGCCCTACCTCAGTCAGGGTTTCACCCACACTCTACAGCTCCGGAATGTCATGCTCTTCAGCCTCCTCCTCCTCTTGCGCATCCTCATCCACTTTACCCTCCACACCAGTCCCAAGCTGGAAGTACTGCAGCACTGCCTCGGCGAAGCAGCAACATGCTGTGCTGAAGCTAATCTGCATAGGTGACAAACCCCACAATGCAGAAGAGGTGTGGACAGCTCTGAAACAGCAGGTAGATCACTGGCTCACACCTCTGAACCTAAAGCCAGGAAAGGTCATGTGTGACAATGGCCGGAACCTGGTGGCGGCTTTGAGGCGAGGCCAGCTGACACATGTTCCATGCGTGGCCCATGTGCTCAACCTCGTGGTTCAGCGGTTTCTAAAGTCATACCCAGAGCTGTCTGATCTGCTGGTAAAAGTTCGCCGCCTGTCTGCACACTTTCGAAAGTCACCTACTGCTTCAGCCGGCCTTGCCGGCTTTCAGCGCCGTTTGCATCTTCCGGCTCACAGACTGGTGTGTGATGTCCCCACGCGTTGGAATTCAACTCTGCACATGTTGGTCAGGATATGTGAGCAGAAGAGGGCAGTTGTTGAGTACCTGCATCACCTAAGCCGTCGGGAAATGGGTCAAACTCCACACATAACACCTGAGGAGTGGAGATGGATGTCCGACCTATGTACCATCCTCCAAAACTTTGAGGACTCCACCAAGATGGTGAGTGGTGATGACGATATTATTAGCGTCACCATACCGCTACTCTGCCTTCTAAAACGGTCTCTGCTCAAAAACAAACATGATGCATTGCAGGCGGAGCGCGATGAGTTGCAGCAAGAAACAGTAGTGGGTGTGGGTGATAACACACAGCCCAGCCTCGTCTCATCACAACGTGCAGTGGAGGACTATGACGAGGAGGAGGATGAAGACATGGAGCAACTCTCCGGCCAAATTGAGGATATGACATGCACACCAGTCATATCCTCGGTTCAGCGTGGCTGGCCAGAGGACAGGGTAGATGAGGAGGAGGAGGAGGAGGAGGAGGAGGAGGACAGCATGTTCAGTCATCGTGTTGGTCAGGCTACTGAAGTCCTGGCTGTTAAGAGTCTGGCGCACATAGCTGACTTTATGGTAAGCTGCCTGTCTCGTGACCCTCGCGTTAAGAACATCTTGGCCGACAATCATTACTGGTTGGTAACACTGTTAGACCCACGCTACAAGGAGAACTTTATGTCTCTTATTCCCGAGGCGGAGAGGTCAACCAAAATGCAGCAGTTCCGGAAGGCCATAGTCACGGAAGTAGGCAAAGCATTCCCCTCACAAAACGCTAGCGGCATAGGTCAGGAATCAGTGGACAACCAAGGCGTACAGCCGAGAGAGGCACAAGTCCAATCCGCCAGAGGTAGGGGAACAGTCTTTAAGATGTGGGACAGTTTTCTCAGCCCCTCACGTACCACAGCCCCTGAGGTGCGGGGTAGTGCCACAAGAAATCCTAAGTTTGCCCAGATGCTCAAGGAGTACCTTGCAGATCGAACAACTGTACTCCGACATTCCTCTGTGCCTTACAATTATTGGGTATCCAAGGTGGACACGTGGCATGAATTGGCTCTCTACGCCTTGGAAGTCCTGGCCTGCCCTGCCGCTAGCGTTTTGTCAGAGCGTGTTTTTAGTGCCGCAAGTGGAATCATTACAGATAAACGCACCCGTCTGTCAACTGAAAATGCTGACAGGCTGACTCTGATCAAGATGAACAAGGGTTGGATTGGGCCAGACTTCACCACACCACCAGCAAATGAGAGCGGAATTTAAAGTTTGTAACGGGAATTTGCCATGTACCTCCACTCACCCATGGGTACACACTTCTGGACTTTGGATAATCGCTGGACTGCTCCTCCTTCTCCTCATGCGCCACCATGATGACCGTTACAATAGTTAGGCCTTTGTTTCAGGTATACCCCCAGTGGTAAATTTTTTCGCCCATTCTTTGCAGAATGGAAATTACAACGACAGGAGACCCGCTCCTTTGCAATGGGAACAATGTTTTGAGGCCCTCATGCACGTCTCTATCCAGGGACAACGTGGAGCCTCCCAATTTTTGGCTGCCCTGCCTAAGGGCTATACTATAATACACCCACTTCCTGACAATGGACACTTAATGTTTTGAGGCCCTCATGCATGTCTCTATCCAGGGACAACGTGGAGCCTCCCAATTTTTGGCTGCCCTGCCTAAGGGCTATACTATAATACACCCACTTCCTTACAATGGGCACTTCAGGTTTACAGGCCATCATGCACGTCTCTATCCAGGGACAACGTGGAGCCTCCCAATTTTTGGCTGCCCTGCCTAAGGGCTATACTACAATAGACCCACTTCCTTACAATGGGCACTTCAGGTTTACAGGCCATCATGCACGTCTCTATCCAGGGACAACGTGAAGCCTCCCAATTTTTGGCTGCCCTGCCTAAGGACTATACTATAATACACCCACTTCCTTACAATGGGCACTTCAGGTTTACAGGCCATCATGCACGTCTCTATGCAGGGACAACGTGGAGCCTCCCAATTTTTGGCTGCCCTGCCTAAGGGATTATACTACAATAGACCCACTTCCTTACAATGGGCACTTCAGGTTTACAGGCCATCATGCACGTCTCTATCCAGGGACAACGTGGAGCCTCCCAATTTTTGGCTGCCCTGCCTAAGGGCTATACTACAATAGACCCACTTCCTTACAATGGGCACTTCAGGTTTACAGGCCATCATGCACGTCTCTATCCAGGGACAACGTGGAGCCTCCCAATTTTTGGCTGCCCTGCCTAAGGGCTATACTACAATAGACCCACTTCCTTACAATGGGCACTTCAGGTTTACAGGCCATCATGCACGTCTCTATCCAGGGACAACGTGGAGCCTCCCAATTTTTGGCTGCCCTGCCTAAGGACTATACTATAATATACCCACTTCCTTACAATGGGCACTTCAGGTTTACAGGCCATCATGCACGTCTCTATCCAGGGACAACGTGGAGCCTCCCAATTTTTGGCTGCCCTGCCTAAGGGCTATACTACAATAGACCCACTTCCTTACAATGGGCACTTCAGGTTTACAGGCCATCATGCACGTCTCTATCCAGGGACAACGTGGAGCCTCCCAATTTTTGGCTGCCCTGCCTAAGGGCTATACTACAATAGACCCGCTTCCTTACAATGGGCACTTCAGGTTTACAGGCCATCATGCACGTCTCTATCCAGGGACAACGTGGAGCCTCCCAATTTTTGGCTGCCCTGCCTAAGGGCTATACTACAATAGACCCACTTCCTTACAATGGGCACTTCAGGTTTACAGGCCATCATGCACGTCTCTATCCAGGGACAACGTGGAGCCTCCCAATTTTTGGCTGCCCTGCCTAAGGGCTATACTACAATAGACCCACTTCCTAACAATGGGCACTTCAGGTTTACAGGCCATCATGCACATCTCTATCCAGGGACAACGTGGAGCCTCCCAATTTTTGGCTGCCCTGCCTAAGGACTATACTATAATACACCCACTTCCTTACAATGGGCACTTCAGGTTTACAGGCCATCATGCACGTCTCTATCCAGGGACAACGTGGCGCCTCCCAATTTTTGGCTGCCCTGCCTAAGGGCTATACTACAATAGACCCACTTCCTTACAATGGGCACTTCAGGTTTACAGGCCCTCATGCACGTCTGTATGCAGGGGCATTGGTGACCCTCACAATTTTGGACTGCCCTGGCAAAGGAAAATACTACAAAGACTCACTTCCTCAAAATGGGCACATTAGACTCAGAGGCTTTTATGTACGTCTCTTCTCAGGGACATCGGAGTGCCACACAATGTTTTACATAAAATCTTTCATGTATTAATCTCAAAAAGTAACATACATTAGCTCTATCTCACTATTGGGTATGTGCCCTTAACATTTCCACCATGAAAATTCATTTTGGTGTCATTTTGGAAGATTTTCTGGTGAGTCCGTAAAAATGGCGTAAAACGCGGACAAAATTGTTCACAGCTGTGACTTTTGAGTGATAAATGCTTCAAGGGGTCTTCTCCATCCTGTTGCCATGTCATTTGAGCACTCTTCTGAGACTTTTGTGCCATTTTTAGGGTTTCTACATGCTGCCGGGGGTCATTTCACAAAAATACTCGGGTCTCCCATAGGATAACATTGGGCTCGGTGCTCGGGCCGAGTACACGAGTATCTTGGGATGCTCGGCCCGAGCCTCGAGCACCCGAGCTTTTTAGTACTCGCTCATCGCTAGTAATTGTTTGATATGTTCTGTTCCCTTCACTCAAACTATGAAGCAGTGAAGTAGAAGGCTTTCTCTTGAGTCTGTACACCACTATGTTTGCACTCATCTATTGGAAGAGCCATCTTCTTGAAAAAAAACTGCAAACTACTACATAAAGATGGTTTAGACACTGCACTTTTTCGAAAAATACTACTGGTGTTCTCGATGCAGTTTTTTGAGTCAAAGCCAGAGGTATATGTAAGGTATAAGTGTGACGCCCTGGGCAAGCCAGGGGTCACAGGTCACAACATCACCACACACCCCATTTTCCCTGCAAGAACACCGTAGTCAGAACACAAACCCTTGTTGCCTTCCCCAGGGGCTGATGTCCACACCAGGGGGTGGAGCCAGGCGGTTGGTCTCCACCCACCAAGGAGTTCACAGTCCTGGAGGAGGGAAACACAGGCAGTTTTGAGTGCAGTGTTGAGTTGAGAGGAGTTGAGGACTGGAGGTGAGAGCAGTGAAGTGGCAGTAGAGCAACCAAAACTGACTGAGAGCGTCTGGGTGTGTGCCCCGGACGAGACAGCAAGGTTGACAGACGGCGGTGACCATCTGCAGTGGAGGCTGATCGGAGTTGCCGAAAGGACCGTGGACGGGTGGTGGCCCGGCGGTACCGGAGCGGTACACAAAGTGAGGCCAGCACCATTGGCAGGGGCCTTTCGGATCCCGGCAAGGCTTGGAGTCGCTGTACAATTTGCCAAATCCGTCAGTGAAGGGGACCTCCTGGATCTCCAAACAGCAAAGTCCCGATTGAAGGCAAAGGTCCAACCGTGAGAGAGGGACACCGCCACCGCCAATTCACCAGTACCTCAGGGCCAGCGCCTGCGGGCAAAGAGGGGCTCCTCTGGCCCATATCCAAGCCGGGGAGCGGGTTACCGGTGGGAATCTATCGCTACCAACAACCGTATATAGGTGCAGGGAACAAACAGTCACCGCTAACTTGCAGGGAACATCAACACCGCAGCCGTCCGAGGGACCTGTCCAACCAGCCGCTTGTTTACCGTGAACTGTGTCATCATCCTTGGGCTGAGTGAGTATCTCTGTGCCGTGCGGCACCGCACTGCCCCTGCGTCCCTGCACCTCAACAGGCCCCCTAACCCGCCTGTCAACCATCCCAACTCCATCACCGGGCCCCGAGACAACCAACCCCTACCCACAGAGGGGGAAACTATCATCTAGCTGCTCCATACAATCACTCCCGGGATCCCCGTCCAGAGCAGCGGTGGTGTCCACACAATCACCACAACCGTGGGTGGCGTCACGGACAATATAAATTCCCCAAAACCAAACCCCTTTTCACTCATGGGCGAGGAGCGCCGCTCGAGTCCCCGGGATCCAGCCCATCGCTCGAGCCACCGAGCGGCAGAGGCCGCAGCAGCAGCTGCGGCCGGACCCGAGCAGTGGGAGAGCGCGGCGTCCCCTCCTCCGCCCGCGACATAAGTATTGTATAATTGTATTGTATAATGTATAAGTATTAAGGAGAAGTACATATCCGTTTTTTATATTTTTATTTATTCTTTTTGAATCCACGTCTGACCTTGGTTCAAAAAACTGCATCACAATCTGTAGTGTTGAGTTTCCAAAAAACGCTGTTTGTGAAATTACCCCAAAAGGGAAAGGTAAAATCTATAAGGGTCACGGCACAAGAATCAGGCATAGCACTGCACCGCGGAAAGTTTTTAAATACTGGCTTGAATACAGCTTTGGCTAAGTTCACACATCCTGTGTTTTCAATCCGTCAGGTCCGTCAGCAACGGATCAGTCATTTTCAAGATGTCAACTGATGCAACTGATGTGTTTTTCACAGGATTCCTTTCACAGGAATCCTGTGAAAAAACGGATCAGTTGCGTCCGTTACATCCGCTGTGCGTCCGTTTTTTGACGGATCAGTCATGATCCGTCTGTGTTTGGGACAGCCCAGTGGGCGTGCCAAGCATGCTGGGCATGCTCAGTAGAGCATGACGGAATCCTGCGCTGGATTCCGTTGTAAGACGGATTACGACGGAATCCAGCACCATAGACATGCATTACAAGCTTGACGGATGGCGACGGATTCCTGCGCGGCGCGTTAATTTTGACGGCCCGAAAAACGTTACATTCTGCGTTGCTCCCCGCTCGGCGGTCAGTCAAAAACGACGGACCGCGACGCAGCGGATGCAACGCAGGGTCATCAGTCGCAATCCGTCACTAATAGAAGTCTATGGGGAAATACAGGATTCCTGCAAAATATTTTGCAGGATTCCGTAATTCCTCAAGGCTACGGATTGTGACTGATGCAAAACACAGGATGTGTGAACTTAGCCTTAGTTAACCCTTTCAGAACATTAACATTTTTTGCAATGTCACATTCAAAGAACAGTAACATTTTTATTTTTCCTTCGACATAGCTGTATGAGGGTTTGTTTTTTTGAGAGATGAGTTGTATTTACAAGTGACACTGTTTGGGGGTATAACCTATTAACCAACTTGTAACAACTCTTTATGGGAAGGCATAGAAAAACACAACAATTCTATCATTGGGATTTTTTACACTTTAAATTTTCCTCCATTCGCCCTGCGGTACAAATAAGGTGTTATCATTCTGTGGGTCAGTATGAATATACTAAATTTGTAAAGTTTAATTTATATTTTATTACTTTTATATATTAACCCCTTAACGACTGCGGTCAGTTATATTACATCCTAGCGGTCCTAGTGTTAATCCCCTGGGGCTGCTGCAAGCAGCCTGCAGCGATCAGCGCACATGTCAGCTGATTTGTACAGCTGACATGTGGGCCTGCCAGGCACGAGTGGAATCGCGTTCTGCCTGTGCCTTTTAACCCCTTAAATGGTGCTGTCAATATGTGACAGCGCCATTATAATCGCGATTGCGCTAAAACTTTATTTACAGCCTGACACCAGACGTTACGTGAAGTGATCACGTGGATCCGGTGGTTGTCATGGTAGCACAGGGTCATGTGATGATAACTCCTGTAGCTCACATGACTGTAAGCAGTAGCCGAGTACTGTTTATTACAAGAGATGAACTTTTCTCCATATCTGAGCAATGCTGCTATGATCATGAGAAAGGAACAAGCGATCAGACAGCTGATCCTTCGTGCCCGGGACTATTAAAAAAAAAAGTAAAATAAAAAGTTTTGAAAGATGAAAAACAAATAAAAAAACCCCTAAAAGTTCAATCACCCCCCTTTCGCGCCATTGAAAATTAAAGGGTTAAAAAAATAAAAAATATACACACATTTGGTATCCCCGCATTCAGAGATACCCGATCTATCAAATTATAAAACCAATAAATCTGATCGGTAAACGGCGTAGCGGCAAACAAATTCCAAACACCAAAATAACATTTTTTTGTTGCCACAAATTTTGCGCAAAATGCAATGAAAGGCGATCAAAATGTAGCATCTGCGCTAAAATAATACCGTTAGAAACGTCAGCTCGAGACGCAAAAAAAAAAGCCATCACTGAGCCATAGATCCTGAAAAATGAAAACACTATGGGTCTCAGAATATGGCGCAAAACGTACACCACTTTTTTGGAAAAGTTTCTGAATTTTTTTTTAACCCTTTAGATAAAAGTAAACCTATACATGTTTGGTGTCTACGAACTTGGACCAACCTGAGGCATCACAGTGACACTTCAGTTTACCATATAGTGAACACAGTGAATAAAATATCTCAAAAACAATCGTGCAATCGCACTTTTTGTGCTATTTTTCAGCATTTTGGAAATTTTTTTTGCAATTTTCCAGTACACTCTATGGTAAAACTCATGATTTCATTTAAAAGTACAGCTCATTCTGCAAAATATGAGCCCTCACATGCCTATATTGACAGAAAAATAAAAAAGTTACGGCTCTCGGAAGAAGGGTGGCGAAAAAAACCCCGGAAAGCGCAAAATGGGCCAGTCATGAAGGGGTTAAATTCACTGTTTAAAAATAGTTTATTTCTGTTTTGTCGTATTCTTATGTTTCTGAAAACTATATGTTTAACAATTTTACATCAACAGAGATGTATGGGGACTTATCTTTTTCACAGTATGATGTGGTTTCATTGGCCACCATTGTGTAGTATGTACCTCTAATAATTTTTCATCACACATTTTAGGAGGCAGAATAAACAAAAAATAATTCTGGATTATGCTTACACACTTTTTTTTAAATATAATTTACCCGTCTGGATAATTGACATGTACGGTTTATTTTTTTGGATTAATACAATTAAGTATAATATCAAATTGATATACAGTTAGGTCCAGAAATATTTGGACAGTGACACAAGTTTTGTTATTTTAGCTGTTTACAAAAACATGTTCAGAAATACAATTATATATATATAATATGGGCTGAAAGTGCACACTCCCAGCTGCAATATGAGAGTTTTCACATCCAAATCGGAGAAAGGGTTTAGGAATCATAGCTCTGTAATGCATAGCCTCCTCTTTTTCAAGGGACCAAAAGTAATTGGACAAGGGACTCTAAGGGCTGCAATTAATCTGAAGGTGTCTCCCTCGTTAACCTGTAATCAATGAAGTAGTTAAAAGGTCTGGGGTTGATTACAGGTGTGTCGTTTTGCATTTGGAAGCTGTTGCTGTGACCAGACAACATGCGGTCTAAGGAACTCTCAATTGAGGTGAAGCAGAACATCCTGAGGCTGAAAAAAAAGAAAAAATCCATCAGAGAGATAGCAAACATGCTTGGAGTAGCAAAATCAACAGTCGGGTACATTCTGAGAAAAAAGGAATTGACTGGTGAGCTTGGGAACTCAAAATGGCCTGGGCGTCCACGGATGACAACAGTGGTGGATGATCGCCGCATACTTTCTTTGGTGAAGAAGAACCCGTTCACAACATCAACTGAAGTCCAGAACACTCTCAGTGAAGTAGGTGTATCTGTCTCTAAGTCAACAGTAAAGAGAAGACTCCATGAAAGTAAATACAAAGGGTTCACATCTAGATGCAAACCATTCATCAATTCCAAAAATAGACAGGCCAGAGTTAAATTTGCTGAAAAACACCTCATGAAGCCAGCTCAGTTCTGCAAAAAAGTATTCTATGGACAGATGAGACAAAGATCAACCTGTACCAGAATGATGGGAAGAAAAAAGTGTGGAGAAGAAAGGGAACGGCACATGATCCAAGGCACACCACATCCTCTGTAAAACATGATGGAGGCAACGTGATGGCATGGGCATGCATGGCTTTCAATGGCACTGGGTCACTTGTGTTTATTGATGACATAACAGCAGACAAGAGTAGCCGGATGAATTCTGAAGTGTACAGGGATATACTTTCAGCCCAGATTCAGCCAAATGCCGCAAAGTTGATCGGACGGCGCTTCATAGTACAGATGGACAATGACCCCAAGCATACAGCCAAAGCTACCCAGGAGTTCATGAGTGCAAAAAAGTGGAACATTCTGCAATGGCCAAGTCAATCACCAGATCTTAACCCAATTGAGCATGCATTTCACTTGCTCAAATCCAGACTTAAGACGGAAAGACCCACAAACAAGCAAGACCTGAAGGCTGCGGCTGTAAAGGCCTGGCAAAGCATTAAGAAGGAGGAAACCCAGCGTTTGGTGATGTCCATGGGTTCCAGACTTAAGGCAGTGATTGCCTCCAAAGGATTCGCAACAAAATATTGAAAATAAAAATATTTTGTTTGGGTTTGGTTTATTTGTCCAATTACTTTTGACCTCCTAAAATGTGGAGTGTTTGTAAAGAAATGTGTACAATTCCTACAATTTCTATCAGATATTTTTGTTCAAACCTTCAAATTAAACGTTACAATCTGCACTTGAATTCTGTTGTAGAGGTTTCATTTCAAATCCAATGTGGTGGCATGCAGAGCCCAACTCGCGAAAATTGTGTCACTGTCCAAATATTTCTGGACCTAACTGTACATCTGAGCATGTGTGCCGCCCCCTCGCCTGTAGCAGCTGAGCTGCTCGGATCCGGACCCACTGTGTGGCTCAAGGGATCCTCCGGGCCCGGAGCTCACACGGACACGCCAAATGAAAAGGGTGACGTAGGTGTACGGGCTTGGCCGTAATCAGTTTGTGACGCCACCCACGGTGTGTGGTGAAGTGTGAAACCACCGCTGCTGTTGCTGGATACCCGGGGGAGGTGTGATGGCAGCTGGATGTTAACCCCTCCGTCGGTAGGGATGGTGGCCCCGGGACCCGGTGGGTTAGTGCAAGGGATGGCAATGGCAGGGACCTGCGCACCCAGACGTACCAGGGGATGTTTGGTTACTCACAGTTGAATAAATCACACAAGTCTTTTGGTAAACCAAGGTGCTGGTGGCCGGCCGCCACGGCCACCACGGCCGGTTGTATTCTGGGCCCCCACCTGGGCTGGTGGTCGCCGTCTTTTCCCTCTGCACTGTTTTGTTTGTGTAGACTTCCTGGTGTGAAACCTGAGAGTCCGCTCCCGGTGTATGGTGTACCTGAGGAGCCGTGCCCGCTGACGCTGACCCGTGGGATCTACCGGGCCCTGGCAGGTGCCCTGTTCCTCTCTGTGGGTGGTTGTCTGCTTTTGGGACTTTAGTTGTGACAGGACCTAAAATCCTGCCCTCAATTGGTTAATTAGCTAGGGCGTTGGTTCCGGTCCGGGCTTCAGGGTCCAAGTACCCCCTCTGTGCATGGTTTCAGGGTCAGTTCTCCGGTGTCGGTACCGGCGGGCTGCAACCCTGTCCTGGTGCACCTCGGATCTTCAGCTGCCGTCTTCCCATCGCCTGAGACCACCGTTTGCCACCTAGCCAATGCACCAGGGCTCCAACCCTTGCGCCACTCAACTTGAGCTTCACCTCCGCTGGAGCTACACCTAGCCCCAGCTTACACTCCTCTCAACTTGAACTCTAGACTTTATCTGTCGTTTTTCCCGCCCCGGGCTGTCTAGACTCCTTGGTGGGCATTCTTCATCCGCCTGGTCCCTCCCACTGGTGTGCCTGTCTTGCCCTGAGGGGGGTGGCTAGGGTTTCAGGTCGGTTGTGTGCAACCCTGTGAGGGAAGGTGTTGTGCAGGGGCCTTTTGTGTGACCACCTGGTTCATGCGCCGACTCCAGGTACCGTTATTTGAAGCCCTCACCGCCCGCAGTACTAGCCGCCGCCGCAGACCCTGCACAGGTGCCGCAGACTCTGCACAGCTGCCGCAGCATTGCCCCTGCCTCCTGCTACCTCTCTCCGCTACCCCCGGTAAGCTACATGCAGATTATAAGATGCACCCCTCACTTTCCTCCCAAATTTTTTGGGGGAAAAGTGCGTCTTATAATCCAAAAAATACGGTATACGTTATATTATTGTGAAGGGATTAATGGTCCATCACACAACAAAATTCTTCCCCAGACAATGTCATGCTGAACCAAGACCTATAAGCAGTGGCGTAACTGTAACTTGAAGCTCATGGGCCCCAATGCAAAAGCTCCAACAGGGCTCCCAATTACTGCAAGTCATAATTTGGGTGTTTTGATATAGGCCAAAGGGACTTTTTGGATCCCTTAGGTTCCAAGGCCCGGTTGCGATTGCAACACCTACAACTATCGTAGTTACACCCCTACCCTCAAGGACCTGCTTAAACAATTATGTTTTCTTTCTGTTTGAGTCTAGGTGTACTTCAGTTTCACCTATTCTGTTACAGATCCAGGATGTTTCCTGATGTCGTTCACCTATCTGCTGTCTGTTTGACCCTCTGTCTGTCTACCATTGAAAGTGAACTTTGACTCATTTTGTTCAGGTTCCCCATTTTGGAATCGACCATGCGTCATCTGCAAATAGAGACTTCTTTTCTATTGAAATGTTGGGTTCTTTCAGCAAAGTATAGATCCCTTGTCTAAAGGTTGAAAGGTGAAAATCAAATGGTAAAGATCAATATAATCCCAAGTCAGATTCAATACAACCTTTCAGATTTCTGTCTTCCCAGGCAGACCTTCTGACAAGACCTAAATAAATGCTTCTCATGTTCTTAAATACAGTATATATGGATAAGTCGTGACCAAGAAGTGGTGGGGAAGTGGGTAGTAATTCTGTAGAATAACCCAGGGTCTATAGTCTACATCAGTGGTCCCAAACCTTTCTGACTTTGAGAGCTCTATTCAGCTCTGAGAGAGGGTCACAAACACCATCCAGCTTCCGCCTGCATCATACCATGCTTTTCCAAAAATAAGCCCCCCAAAATAAACCTTAGCAGGAATTTTCAGCATTTTTGGAGTAAGGCTTAAATATAAGCCCTTTAGGAATCATAGCTCTGTAATGCATAGCCTCCTCTTTTTCAAGGGACCAAAAGTAATTGGACAAGGGACTCTAAGGGCTGCAATTAATCTGAAGGTGTCTCCCTCGTTAACCTGTAATCAATGAAGTAGTTAAAAGGTCTGGGGTTGATTACAGGTGTGTCGTTTTGCATTTGGAAGCTGTTGCTGTGACCAGACAACATGCGGTCTAAGGAACTCTCAATTGAGGTGAAGCAGAACATCCTGAGGCTGAAAAAAAAGAAAAAATCCATCAGAGAGATAGCAAACATGCTTGGAGTAGCAAAATCAACAGTCGGGTACATTCTGAGAAAAAAGGAATTGACTGGTGAGCTTGGGAACTCAAAATGGCCTGGGCGTCCACGGATGACAACAGTGGTGGATGATCGCCGCATACTTTCTTTGGTGAAGAAGAACCCGTTCACAACATCAACTGAAGTCCAGAACACTCTCAGTGAAGTAGGTGTATCTGTCTCTAAGTCAACAGTAAAGAGAAGACTCCATGAAAGTAAATACAAAGGGTTCACATCTAGATGCAAACCATTCATCAATTCCAAAAATAGACAGGCCAGAGTTAAATTTGCTGAAAAACACCTCATGAAGCCAGCTCAGTTCTGCAAAAAAGTATTCTATGGACAGATGAGACAAAGATCAACCTGTACCAGAATGATGGGAAGAAAAAAGTGTGGAGAAGAAAGGGAACGGCACATGATCCAAGGCACACCACATCCTCTGTAAAACATGATGGAGGCAACGTGATGGCATGGGCATGCATGGCTTTCAATGGCACTGGGTCACTTGTGTTTATTGATGACATAAGAGCAGACAAGAGTAGCCGGATGAATTCTGAAGTGTACAGGGATATACTTTCAGCCCAGATTCAGCCAAATGCCGCAAAGTTGATCGGACGGCGCTTCATAGTACAGATGGACAATGACCCCAAGCATACAGCCAAAGCTACCCAGGAGTTCATGAGTGCAAAAAAGTGGAACATTCTGCAATGGCCAAGTCAATCACCAGATCTTAACCCAATTGAGCATGCATTTCACTTGCTCAAATCCAGACTTAAGACGGAAAGACCCACAAACAAGCAAGACCTGAAGGCTGCGGCTGTAAAGGCCTGGCAAAGCATTAAGAAGGAGGAAACCCAGCGTTTGGTGATGTCCATGGGTTCCAGACTTAAGGCAGTGATTGCCTCCAAAGGATTCGCAACAAAATATTGAAAATAAAAATATTTTGTTTGGGTTTGGTTTATTTGTCCAATTACTTTTGACCTCCTAAAATGTGGAGTGTTTGTAAAGAAATGTGTACAATTCCTACAATTTCTATCAGATATTTTTGTTCAAACCTTCAAATTAAACGTTACAATCTGCACTTGAATTCTGTTGTAGAGATTTCATTTCAAATCCAATGTGGTGGCATGCAGAGCCCAACTCGCGAAAATTGTGTCACTGTCCAAATATTTCTGGACCTAACTGTACAGTCATGGCTGAAAGTGTTGGTACCCTTGCAATTGTTCCAGAAAATGAAGTATTTCTACCAGAAAATGATATCAATTACACATGTTTTGTTATACAGCTAGATATTCCAACGTATGTATTTTAAAAACACACACAAAAAATTGAAAGAAATACAAATTGGACATAATTTCACATACAATCCCTAAAATGGGCCGGACAAAATTGTTGTCCCCTTCAACTTGATATTTGGTTGCACATCCTTTTGAAATAAATCACTGCAATCAGTCACTTCCTATAACCGTCAACAAGCTTCTTACTCCTCTCACCTGGAATTTTGGGCTCTTCTTTTGTAAACTTCTCCTGGTCTCTCATATTTGAAGGATGACTTTTCCCAACAGCAATTTTAAGATCTCTCCATAGGTGTTCAATGGTTTATAGATTCAGACTTATTACTGCCACTTCAGAACTCTCCAGCTCTTTGTTTCCATCCATTCCTGAAGGCTTCTCGAAGTATGTTTGGGGTCATTGTCCTGATGGAAGACCCATGACCTACGACACAAACCCAGCTTTCTGACACTGGGCACTACATTGCAACCCAAAATCTTTTGGTAATCTTCAGATTTTATGATGCTTTGCACACAGTCAAAGCACCCTGTGCTAGAAGCAACAAAACTAATACATAATATCTTTGACCCTCCACCAAGTTTGACTGTAGGCAATGTGTTCTTTTCTTTATAAGACTTATTACATTTTCATTAAACAGTTGATGAATGATGTGCTTTACCAAAAAAGCTCTATCTTGGTCTCATCTTTCCCCAAGACCCTCTCTAATACGTATTTTGGACTACTCATGTACATATTGGCATATTTGACAAAATATCTTATAGCACTCTGCCATAACAAAAAGGCTAGAAAACCCCACCTTGATAGACTGAGGTATATGGTAGACACTGAGGCCATTATTGTTAGGCCTCTGGCTAGCATAAACACCCATCGGCAGCCCCACTACTGCACTGCGGGGGTATCAATGGGATGACAGAGGAATTTATTTTCTTCTTAAAAACTCCTTACATGCATGGTCAGAATGACCGCAGCACGTAAAGAGTTAAATGGCTGACTATTTCAGTCATAGTTGTGATGTTGGCTGATTCAGTGTAAGGTTGGAGTCACACTTTCGATAGATCCCCACGAGTCTCGCATCGCATCACCCAACGCGGCAGCTGCTCTCTGGACAGGAGTGGGTTGGCTTCATGTATTTCTATGCAGCTGAGACGCTCCTGTCCAGAGAGCATAAGGCCGAGCCGGGTGATACGATGTGAGACTTGTGAGAGTCACTTGTGAGTCAATCGCAAGTGTGACTCAAGCCTAATAGTCGACTTCCACTGCAGATTGCTCAGACACAGCCCCTGTATTAGCTCCATCCTTGCATTATACATGTACAGTGTGGTGCATTAGGTAAAATATTACCATGATGTAATGTACGTCAGCACCCATGAAGGGGATACAGCTTTGTTTTAGGAAAATGTTGGATCCGTTTCATGTATAGAAACCTTAGAAGTATGTTCACATGTGGCAGCAATTTCTGTAAAACTATATTAAATTCAAGTGAATGTTTTTTTTCCTGCAGCATTTGCATAGATTTCTGTAAATGTATTAAGATTTATGGAATAGATTAAGTAAATTCTGCAAAAAATCTTCCACGTGGGTATATATCCTAATAACTGCCATGTGAGTAAATTCTAATGCAACGTCCGGTAGCACATCTAGGTGCACCAGATCAGAAGACGAGAAGTGTTTTTTTTGCCCGATGAGTTTGGAACATTTATAAATCACCTCCGTTGACTTACACATCACCGTAATTCTTAGAGTAATTACAGGATTTTAGCTGGATGGTAAAAACCCACAAATGATCTCAGCTGTATAAATATTATGAAATCCTTCAGCTAAAAGGCCCGTATAAGAGCCAGGACCTCGCCAATGTGGTTTCACAAGAGTGCAACCAGTAAACGAGGCTCATGAGCCAACCTGTCCTGCCGTGCTCCGCTAATACAGTAAGCATAGCCATCAGTATCACCTGCCATAGTGCACTCTTCACAGAGAATTAGGAAATATCAGCAGTATATTACTGTGATACACAGGAGGATTATGGATGGGAACACCATATGTCTCCTACCATATGTCTAGGCAGATAGCAATATATACATATATATTAGCCAAGATAGTAATTAAAATGTATACATCAAGTTTATGCTAAACTAAGTCTAAGTGAAGCAATTTTCCATTAGACAACTAAAAAATAGCAGACGATGGACCACAGACAGATTGGTATATGGCATCAAGTATTTGGTTCACTTACAGCTGAATGATAATATATAGAAAGAATATATCATATTTTTCAAACAATAATACGCACTTTTTTTTCCCCAAAATTCAGAATAAAAGTGTGGTCTGCATTTTATAGTCCGGATGTGCCTGGCTTGCTGTGGTGGGGGGGGTGGTGGTGGCGGTGGAGCGAGTCACAGGAGGCAGGATCAGGGTCACCGCAGCAGCAAGCCAGGGGCTAGGGTGAACACGTATGCCTGCTATTAAAGAAAATTAATATTCACCGTTCCCCTTATCCATAATCCCGCCCAACTCTTGGAATTGAAGCTAGTGCTGAGAGGTAGGCTAGATTATGAGTGTGGAGACCAGTGAATATTCATTTTTTTCAATAGAGGACACACTGTTCACGGTTGTTGGCTTCCTGTAGTGACCGGTTTGATGAAGGGGATCTTATATACCAGGCTGGGAAACATATATAACAGGATGGAGAACATATATAAGGATGGGGAACATATATAACAGGGTGAGGGACATATATGCCAGAATGAGGGACATATGTACCAGGATGTGGGACATATATACCAGAATGAGGGACACATATACTAGGATGTGGGAGATATATACCAGAATGAGGGACATATATACCAGGAGGTGGGACATATATATTTCCCCTATCCTGGTATATAACAGAATGGGGAACATTTAATCCAGGATGGGGGATCTATACCAGAATGAGGGACATACTGTATATACCTGGAGGGGACCAAGAATAGGGACATTAGTACAAAATTGTGGGACATTGCCCCTCTATAACAGTGTCAACAGCAGATCCCCCCATAACAGTGCGTCATGACTGACCTCTTTTTTTCTTTTCTTTAACCAGTCACTAAACTGCCTTCCAATCGTGGTAATGTTGTAGCCATGTTGGCTGCTGGCATTCCTGTGACTGGCCGGCCATATTACATTATTGGGTCTATATCAGCCCCGGTGAATCCATGCTCGGTGCACTGTACCAAAAAATAGTATAGGATGAGAGTAGATAGAGGTTCTGCTGTAAAAGGTACAGTATGGTTTGCGTATCAGTACCTGCTGGTGCTGGTGCAACATTAAACCAACAGTCCTTTTCAGAGCTAATTCTATAGTAACACTGCTACTAGTTGCATTTAGTGAAGGGCAAGCTGCTGGAGAAGGGTTAGTGTATTTGAGACATGTAGGCAGAGATTCTAGCCTTACGGACCTTGCTGCTGCAACCTAAAACCAAAAGTCCTTTTCAGGTCTACTTCTACTCTTTTCCCTATTAATACCAATATTAGCTACATTCATTCTAGGGATAGCTGTTGAAGAAATGATAGTTTTGGATAAGAGACATATAGGCAGGATATATTGCTTTACAATACTTCTATAGGTATACTGCTGTTGCAACCTAACTGCATTGGTCAGGATATGAGTAATGTTTTGGGACACGTGAAAGTGTAAGACCACACCGGCAAATATGTAAGTGGCTGGGGACCAAATAATGCAGGATGGCTACCGACATCAGGAGAGCCTAAAGGCGGTGTTACACGGTAGGATATATCGTTCGATATGTCGTCGGGGTCACAGAATTCGTGACGCACATCCGGCATAGTTAGAGATGTCGTACCGTGTGACACCTCCGAACGACTGTTAACGAGCAAAAATACTCGCCTCATCATTGCTCGTTGACAAGTCGTTCATTTTCATTATGTCGTTCATCCTTCTGCGCGCCGGTTGTTCGTCGTTCCCGTGGCAGCACACATCGCTACGTGTGACACCACGGGAACGACGAACAACAACTTACCTGCGTCCCACCGGCAATGAGGAAGGAGGTGGGCTTGATGTTACAACCCGCTCATCTCCGCCACTCTGCTTCTATTGGGAGGCCGCTGTGTGACGTCGCTGTGACCCCAAACGTTCCACCCCCTTCAGGAAGAGGATGTTCGTCGCCCACAGTGACGTCATTAGGGAGGTAAGTACGTGTGACGGGGGTTTAACGACTTTGATCGACACGGGCAAGGAATTGCCCATGACGCACAAATGACGGGGGCGGGTGCGATCGATCATGCGATCGCACGATAAATTGTTGCGTGTAACGCCGCCTTAAGAGTCCACAAGCTTAAACGACAACATCTCCAGAGCAAGCAGTCAGAATATGCAACATCGTAGCACCTTGTGTTCTTTCTCCATCTCCACAAGGTCCACATTACTATTTATTTGTAAGCAGCGAGCATTGGAGTAGATGCAAAAGCGGGAGAGGTATGCTAGTTATTGCCGCTCACCATCTTGGTTGATTCCTCAAATAATAAGATTGAGGGTCAACTGATGGCTCTCAAAAAATCTGGAGTGATGCCACATTTTAACCATTTGAAGGACAAAAAAAACCAAAACATGAATCGTATACCCATTTTGTGGTGGGAGGGGGTGCATGGAATAAAAGGAATATTTGATTTGATTTGAGTTTTCCACTGACTTCCATTATGCTCGTTACTCGACACGAGGACTTGAGCATTACAAATTGCTCGACTTGGCTACCGAGCACTAGAGCATCTTAGTGTTCACATATTACTATTTATTGACTAACACATAGAAAAAAGAAAAATGGTATTTATCTGCACTAGAAGGATAGTTGCAGGGAGAAAATGAAGCTATATTTTCCCAGCAGCCCCACAGAGTCTTCCATACAGAATAATATGCCTTACATAGTCCTCCATACAGAATAATGGACCCCACATAATACTCCATACATTCATACAGAATAATGTATCCCACATAGTTCTCCAAACAGAATAATAAGCCCACATAGTCCTCCATAAAAAACTATTGGTCCCTCATTGACCTCTATACAGAATAACGTGTCCCACATAGACCTCCAAACACAATAGTGTGCCCCATATAGTCCTATAAACAGAATAAAGTGCCTCACAAAGCCCTCCATACACAAAAATGGGTCCCACATAGTCCTCCATATAGAATAATGGGTACCACATAGACCTCTATACAGAAAAATGGGCGCCGCATAGACCTCCATACAGAATAATGTACAGCACATAGCCCTCCATACAGAATAATGGGCCCCAGATAGCCCTTCATACAGAATAATGGGCCCCACATAGACCTCCAGACAGAATAATGGGCCCCACATAGTCCTCCATACAGAATAATGGGCCCCACATAGTCCTCCATACAGAATAATGTGCCCCACATAGTCCCCCATACAGAATAATGGGCCCCACATAGCCCTCCATACAGAATAATGGGCCCCACATAGCCCTCCATACAGAATAATGGGCCCCACATAACCCTCCATACAGAATAATGTACACCACATAGCCCTCTATACAGAATAATGGGCCCCACATAGTCCTACATACAGAATAATGACCCCCACATAGCCCTCCATACAGAATAATGTGCCCCACATAGCCCTCCATACAGAATAATGTGCCCCACATAGTCCTCCATACAGAATAATGGGCCCCACATAGTCCTCCATACAGAATAATGTGCCCCATATAGTCCTCCATATAGAATAATGGGCCCCACATAGACCTCCATACAGAATAATGGGCTCCTCATAGTCCTACATATAGAATAATGACCCCCACATAGCCCTCCATACAGAATAATGGCCCCACATAGTCCTCCATACAGAATAATGGGCCCCACATAGTCCTCCATACAGAATAATGGGCCCCACATAGTCCCCCATACAGAATAATGGGCCCCACATAGCCCTCCATACAGAATAATGGGCCCCACATAGCCCTCCATACAGAATAATGGGTACCACATAGCCCTCCATACAGAATAATGGGCCCCACATAACCCTCCATACAGAATAATGTACACCACATAGCACTCCATACAGAATAATGTGCCCCACATAGCCCTCCATACAGAATAATGGGCCCCACATAGTCCTCCATACAGAATAATGGGCTCCACATAGCCCTCCATACAGAATAATGTGCCCCACATAGTCCCCCATACAGAATAATGGGGCCCATATAGCCCTCCATACAGAATAATGGGCTCCACATAGCCCTCCATACAAAATAATGTGCCCCACATAGTCCCCCATACAGAATAATGGGGCCCATATAGCCCTCCATACAGAATAATGTGCCCCACATAGCCCTCCATACAGAATAATGGGTCCCACATAGCCCTCCATACAGAATAATGGGGCCCATATAGCCCTCCATACAGAATAATGTGCCCCACATAGTCCTCCATACAGAATAATGGGCCCCATATAGCCCTCCATACAGAATAATGGGCCCCACATAGTCCTCCATACAGAATAATGGGCCCCACATAGTCCTCCATACAGAATAATGGGCCCCATATAGTCCTCCTTACAGATATACATAGCATTGCAGGCAACATAAAATCGGCCTGGGTGCCAGCTATGACCCATGGGTCAGAGTTTGACATATGTGATATAGACTAAGTGATCAGAAAATCGCAGGTTATAGTACCCTAAAAAGGTAACAAATAAAGTGAAATATAAAAAGAAATGTATTTAAAAAAAAAAATGAAAAAATTCAAATCATCCCTTGTTTCCATTAAAAATAAAGATAAGAAAAATACATATATAGTATGTGGTATCAGAACATTCAGAAAAGTCCACTCTATCAAACTCTAGAAATAATTAACCTAATCAGTAAATATTGTAAATGAAAAAAATTCAAGAACAAAAGTGAAGCTTTTTTGGTCTCTGCAATCCCACGAAAAATGCTGTAAATAGCGAACAAGAATTCATCTAATGGCGCCAATCAAAGATTTACGCTGGATGTGGCAGTGAGCTTCAGACAGCCTGACCATTATGTCAAACTAAGAACCTCAAGCTCAGTTGTGTATATTTTTGCCTAGCCAAATTAGATCAATGTATGATTTTTGGATGAGCGGTCCATGATTTCTAGTCATAGATACAACACAATGCTGGATATGTGTGCCACGATTCTTAAAAATGTCATGCGACAATAAACTGGACGCAAAAAGGGTAATTGATAAATGTGTTTTTGTCAGAAAGTGAAGGAAAACACAATGCTGGATATGTGTGCCACGATTCTTAAAAATGTCATGCGACAATAAACTGGACGCAAAAAGGGTAATTGATAAATGTGTTTTTGTCAGAAAGTGAAGGAAAACACAATGAAAAGCCCCAATTTTTGCGCAACCTGGAATTTTGTAAAAAGTTTGTCATTTTTGGCATTTTTATACCAGTTTGAAGCAGCTTTGCCAAAATGAGCAGAGTAGGAAGGGTTCATAGGGACAGGGGTGTGTCTATGCCAATCCACCATAATCAGGAAAAGTACTGGTGTTTCTTGCACCACAAATGCTACTCCAGTCTTTGACAGGAGTAGCATTTCAGTTGACGCGCACAGATGCACTTACCACTGAGAAGATGCACAGAATTCATTAAGTGGAATGTGTCTTTTAATGAATTTGGTAAACCAGTGAACCCTCATTAATACTGGAGTCTGAAATGCCAATCTTAAAACATCACTCCAGCATTATATTTTATACTCACATTCCGATGGCATCACCTTTTACCAATGCTGCACCAGTTCCGCGATGCCGTCTTGTTACCACAACTACTGATTGGCCAGAAGTCAGAAATTACTTCACAAGCTCCCAATGTAAGTCTATGAGAGCCAGTAGGAGGCTCTTATAGACTTGTATTGAGTTGTTGTTATGATCCACGCTGCTCTGCTCTCCAGCAGAGCCAATGTTCTATATTATTCTCAAGGTCATGGGTTGTTTCTCAGCCTTCGGGTCCTGTGCTGGTGCAGGGAGGGGCCTGTGTTCAGGCGTCTCATTCCGGGTGAGTGCTCGGCTTCATTAGAAAGCAACTTCATCCGGATCACTGCCAGTCATAGTCACTGCTCTGCAGTGAGTTCTTTGGCTACTGTGAATTTTGTTGTTCTGATCTTGCCTTTATACCCTGGAACTTTTGTTACCTTTCTCTGCTCATGCCCCTGACACTGACGTTATCCCCCTGGCTTCTGACCTCTGGCTTGTACCCTGACCTAGGCTCTGCTCGCTACCTGTGTACCTTTTCTGACTTCCTGACTTCTGATCAAAACATAGTCTATGACGTTACCTGGGTCACATGGGGTGTCTGTGAAAAATTTCGTGATTGTAAATGCGACGGTGCAAATTCCTTTAGCGGATATACACACACATACATATACATACACACATACACTGAGCTTTATATATTAGATATAAACAATATATTTTCTGGGTGCTGGTGCTAATAATATAAGACATGTTCAAGATACAAAAAGAGACGTCACAAGAGGTGACAGATCTAAAGCTAAATCTCTGAAAGGAGAAGTAGTTTTAATGATTTTAACCATCCAAAAGTATCTAGAAGGTCACAGGCAAAAATGCCTTTATTCAGGATATGCAAAAAATTGGATGGATGCACAAGAACATCTCACTTGGTAAATTCAAATCAAGTTTCATGAAAAAGTGGATCACAAACATCTGCTTTGGTTATAATTATATTTCTATTTCAGCTGCAACAAGCTATTTACAGCCAAGCCTGCTCATAAGAAGCTTTATAATTAAGCAAACAGAATAAAATCTTTTTATAGGATGTGGATCTAAGAGTGATAATCAAACCAAAATATACAGCAACAGTTACAAATAGAGCGTTTACCACTGCTTACATTGTTAGTGACGGGCTCAATAAAGCCTGACATCCCTTTGTTCCACCACGCAAGAGAATAGATTTCTGCACAAAAGTTTAAACTTTTTAAGTATAGTGTGCGGCCCGGGAAGATTGTTGTCGCATTTAGGTATTTACATAACTACAGTGGAAGAGACGGAGTAAAAGGAGAATTTCCATTTCAATATTGTGTAAAAAATATCATAGTTGCATGGGAATATAGAAAAATGGAAACATCAAAGATAGAAAGAGAACAGAATGAAGGGAATGGAGTTCCAAGAGAAGTGTCATGCGGTTTTCGGCTCCACACTCGCCGCGTACCACAATGTCGTCAGACTCTGTTCACATTGTGGAGTTTGACAGGCAAACTGATGTTTCTTAGTTGCTCAGCCAGAGCTGGGCGTCGGCTGATTAATTTCCATTTCTCCCCTGTCCTGCAGGAGTTATTCCTGTGTATTGTTGTGAGGCTCCTGGGAGCTCAGGTTGCTGATTACCACCCACAGCAATCTCCTTCCTATTTAAGGGATGGGAGTCTGTTTCTTTGAGCTTCAGCATAGCTCCAGTGATTCCGGTCTTTGTGGTGATCCAGTTCTTGGTGACCTGTGGTTTGCTATTTTGAGTGGTGTGAAAGTTCCCCTATTGTCTGTTTACTTCCTTCCTTTTTTTCTTAATTCCCTCTGTACCTATACGAGTATTATCTCTCCTTTGTGTTTGAGTGCGTCTGTACGAGTTTTGGTTCTCCCCTGTATGTGTCGTTTTTGTTACTAAGTTTTCTGGCCCGCCCAAAGGGTAGGGGAGATGGGGAGTAAGATCAGGGCTCAGACCAGAGTCAGGGTTATGCTGGGGGCTCAGACCTGGCTACCATCAAACTTACCTCCGAGATAAAGAACAGCACAGTGTTTTAAGTCTGAGGGTAAGCCTAGGAGCTCCTGTGGAGTCATTTCATACCCTGTGAAAAAAAGAACTGCAAGAGTTTACTAGGGAAATGTTACTTTAGTTGGAGGAAAGTGAAAGAATTATCTGAACGCAAGTGTAAGTGTACCGCCCTGAGAGGGGCTCGGCCGCTCACTGGCCGGGCTGAGCCACTTGAGGTCCGGGCTCGGGTTGTCGGTGGCTCGAGCGCCTCCGGACCGGGGTCCACGTCGCTCTGTTAAGGGAAGGCAGTGGGGTGGGGGTGTGGGACGAGGTCCACAGCCGGGGGCCGCGTTGTCGTTGGACGGGTCATGACGCCACCCACGGGTCGTGGTGACGGGATGCACAACCGCTGCGGCTGGAGTGATGGGGGCTCCCGGGATTGGTGTTGAAGGTGCAGCCTGGATGTTAGCCCCTCCGTGGGTAGGGGCGGTGTGTCCCGGGGCCCGGCGGGACGGGCGATGATGTTGTTGGGGTGCAAGGTGCCATACTGCGGTGTGGTGTTGTGCCCGGATGGCACTGGTGTACTCACTATTAATTCACACTCAGAGTCACTGGTAAACCAAAGTTCGGGTATGGTCGGGTCCCGCAGCTGGCTGCTTGTGTCCCTTGTGAGGCTGATGGTGGCCCCTTTCCCTTGCACCTCTTGTAGTTTTCGGCTCCCCTGCCTGGGCAGTGGAAGCCCGCTCCCCGGCGTTTAGCTGCCGGAAGAGCCCTTGGTTACCCGCAGGCACTGACCCGTCGGATGTTTGGCCCTTGGCGGTGGCTCTCACCCGGTATCGGTGAGCTGTTGCCTTCTTTCGGGACTTTGGGTGAGGATGAACCCGTGAGGTCCAAACTGCAATCAGTTAATTTGCCTATACTCAGTGGCTTCTAAGCTAGGATGGGGTCTGAGTACCCGGTTTCTGGTTCTCCAGTAAACGGTTGACTCCCCGGTTCACGGCTGGCGGGCTCCAACCCTGGCCCAGACCCTACGGTTCCGCCGGTTGCTATACCGGTACTCCTGCAGGCGGACACCACCGTCTGCCTGCCTGACGTTACGGGGATCCCAGGCTCCAACCCGGGTCCCTGACAGCGTTGCTCCTCACACCTCCTGTCACTGTCACTCTCCTCACAAAACTCTGTTTGTATTTCCTGCCTCAGGGCAGTAGCCTCCTCGGTGGGCGTGCCTTTCCGCCTGACTCCGCCCACCTGGTGTGCCCTACTGGCCCTGAGGGAGGCATCAGGTCTCCCTTTCGGGTGACGGGTGTGTCCTCACAAGGGATGGGGGGGTGTGTTGTGTGGTGGGTGTTGTTATCTGTGACCCCTGGGGTCCAGGGCGTCACATAAGAACAAAACATGAGTCTATATTCTGGCACTGCAAACTTTGCATAAAAATATCACATCTTGGTTTATTGAGTGATATCTATATAAACATATATATATATATATATATATATATATATATATATATATATATATATATATATATATATATATATAAAAAATGATCTTGTTATCGGATTTTTTGGACTTTGTATCTAAATCTGCAAACTTGCACATGGTGTGTCCAACAAATCCTCCAATCCCTGCCAAGCAGGCATGGTTAGGCTCTGACTGTACAGTTACATTATATGAAATAGACATACAAAATATAGTACAGTATATTCAATATTTATTAGGAATGGCATTTTGCACACTGATCTTAATAAGAGGCGTGCAAGAATTTGATGTGGCTAATTCATTAAAGGGAACTTGTCACCAGGTGTAACTTACACCAGAAATGTTACTACTGAAGTAATATTTCTGTGAGGTGCAGAGAAGGGCACACCTTTATTAAGATGCACCTAATTCTGTAACTAGCATGCACCTCTTAAAGAGAACCTGTCACCAGGTTTTCCCCTTATGAGCTGCGGCCACCACCAGTGCTGTCCTATATACAGCATTCCAGAATACTGTATGTAAGAGCCCATGCAGCACTGTAACGTAAAAAAACAGCTTTATGATACTCCCCTAGGGGGTGGTCCAGTCCAATGGGTGTCACTGTTCTCGGTCCAGCTCCATCTTGTGCAATCGCTCTCCTCCTGCCCAGCCCCATGTGGATGATGTGTCATTCACACAGAGGCCTCCATTGTGCTCCTGCACAGGCACACTTTGATCAGCAGCAGAACACAGCTTAAAGACAGCGGCAGCACAAAGGGACCTAAGAAATAACAACATTAGGAACTCATTGCCCAGGCACCTCCCTTAAGAGGAAGATGCCTTAAATACCTGAAGCCTCTCAACTGACCTGAGAGGCACTTCCGGGTCAGGGTGCACTGGCCCTTTAAGTAAGGGTATTTCCAGGAGGTCTGTGTAGTGTTTTCAGGCCCTATGAGACAACGGCATGAACCAAGGATGAGACAGCCATCGCTGGACGGCTAGGCAGGTGAGAGATCTGATGTCCCCACCGAGGGAGGTGGCAGGACATTGTGGGGATGCTGCTATGGGCGTTACAGTATGGCTATCTTAAGAAAGTCAATTTTGTTGTTTAAAGAGCCCAGACTTATTGTCATGTTTAGGGACATTAGGATGTCATAGAGGAAGGTCTTACTTTTGGAAACCTGTAACCTGCCAAAATAAAAAGCTATTGGGGCTATCACTTTTATGGACTTGTTCTGTAATGTGCTACACGTGTAGCCATTAATTTGATTGGATGAACTTCCATTGCAGGGAACATTAGAAACCTTTGACTCCCAGTAGCATTATATGCTAGGAGTCAGTCCCTCTCATATTAAAAGAGTTGTCTGTGATGAGACAAACCCTTCTATTATGGAGTTTGATGTTCTTTTGGAACAATTCCCACCTAAGCATGTTCTTTTTTTCACTGCACCAATCTTTGTATATAAAAATGTGTACAGAGCAAAATGTACCCGGCCATACTGTAAGTACAGAAACAGAGAACGATAGATAAAAATATTTTATAATTCATGACAATTCTCGACCTTTTATAAAATCACATGCAAAAAAATTTTTGGCTGGCATGAAATAATTAGCATAAGTATATGAAAGGGAAAAATACATATTTTATATAAGATGTTTTGGGATTAATTAATTCTGGATGGCACTGTAGTTTAGCATGCATGAGTGCCCATTTGCAATCCTGCCAAGTTTTAAGCAATTGCCAAAAGTACCACTATACTCTCTAAGGCACTCAGCAAATGACATTAGTGAAGTATGCCCAAAAACTCAAGAGGAATGATCTATATAGTTTATGAAACTTAGAATTTATGTAACAAATTCGGTAATGTTATACCAGACGTATTTTAAAGGTGAATAAAAGCTTCTTAAATATACATTTCAATACTTCAAAACCTCTGTAGAAAGACTTTTTAACTTTCTGGGGTTCACAGCGAAGTGTTCATCATTAAAAGGGGATGTCTGGCAGTTTGATATTAATTACATATTCTTATATTAAGTCATCAATATCATGGAAGGTCATTGTGAAGGTTCAGCCCCATTCTATCTTTATAGATCTTATACCACTCATGTACTCATAAGCACTGTACAAGGTCACTGTTGTGGGTCAGATCATGTGGGTCCCTACTGATCTCGAGAATCGAGGTCTGAAGACCCCAGTGTGAATGAAGCAGTTGGCGATCATATGTGTAGCACCCACGGGGCAAGGAGTTAAATACTAGTCGCCGGGCTGGTGATGTCGGGTCAGGAAGATATCACAGGTGGCTCTTGACCGGTTTCGTGGCCCTGAGGTGTACACATAAAGGCAAGATGGCATGAGGATGGGTGATCAAAAAGATGATAGGAGTTGTAGTAGTTGTCTCATGACACCACCTGCGGTATGCGACCACCGCCGCTGCGGTTGCTGTCCTCTGGGGTGGATGGTGTCGCAGCTAGGATAGTTGAGCTTCCCACAGGTGAACCTTGGCACCAGGGAAGATGATGGGAATTGTAGCAGTGGCCGTTGGCGCCAGAGTGCAGGGCGCCGGCAATGATGGGCTGACACAGTGATTGCGGTTCAAGGTGTTTACTCACTGTCCGTAAGGTGTCCGGAGGTGCCGCTCTTCGTCGTGATGGGCTCCAGCCGATCCAGGATCCTTCAGAGGTCAGCACCGGTGCGGTAGTATGTAGGCCCTTCCCCCGTTGCGCTTTTAGTGTTGGATCCCCATGGCCTGAAGCTATTTGGGGACCCCGGTTCTTGTAATTCAGCTCCCATCCCGTGTGCAGGTGGTGCGGATCCGCTATGGGGCTGGACGGTAATCATGACTCCAGACCCTATGTGCCACTGTACTCCAGGATAAGTGGTGGCCAGGGAGACGTGGAAACCTCCTGTCCGGCAGATTCTGGTGGTCCAATGTAGAGTATGTTCCATCCTAAGGCTCTGCACCCTGCACAGCGCCGGTTCTGAGGGAGCAACAAAGCTCTCCCCTCAGCAACCATTTTGTTCTCCTTTAGTCCTACAGGAGCTACCAGTCATGATCTCCTGTCCTGTCGCCTCCCGTAACTCGACTCTCTGTGTGTGTGGCTCCTACTTCCCCCCAGGTGGCTGTTCCTCCCCGCTAGTGGGTGGATGCCCCAGTGTTTGGTTAGCAACCTTAAGATCCGACTCTAGCCCGGTCCCTGGTGGGGAGGGCAACCTACTGTATGTATTGAATGAGATGGATGTGATACCTGCACAAACCTCCTTTGGACCCGGGATAAGCACCACACCTTAAGTGAGGTGCAGAACCCTGTGGCGACTGAAGCCTCAGGGGCAGCACATATGCAAATCTGCTCCATCCATTCTTATTGAATGTGCCAAAGATCAGACAAATATTTGTCTAACTCTGATGGTTCCATTAAGAATTAATGGAGGAGAGGTGCACATGTAGGTAAACACAGCAGTCCCTCAGGGATATTCAGAGCACCAGTTCTCAAAACTGGGAATAACTTTGAATTTTGGAAAGGTACAACCTCTTTAATTTGTCTCCATTCACATTCATCTATATCAATAGAGTAATATTAAAAGCAAATAAAAGAAACTTTATAATGTACAGTACTGTGCAAAAGTTTTAAGCAGGTGGGGAAAAATGCTGAAAAGGAAGAATGCTTTTAAAAAAAGTGTTAATAGCCTAATTTTATCATTTTACAAAATACAAAAGAGAAATCTAAAATAAAGTCACTATTTGGTGTGACCACACTTTTCTTTCAACACAGCATCACTTCTTCAGGATACACTTTCACACTGTTTTTGAAGGAACTCGTCAGGGAGGGTGTCCAAACATCTTGTAGAACTAACCACAGATCTTCTGTGTATGAGGCTTATGTAAGTCCATCTCTCTCTTCATGTAATTCCAGTCAGACTCGATGATGTTGAGATCAGAGCTCTGTGGGGCCAGATCATCACTTTCAGGGCTCCTTGATGTTCTTTACGCTGAAGGTAGTTCTTATAGACATTGGCTGCATATTTGCATTGTCCAGCTGCAGAATAAATTTGTAGCTAATGAGACGCCTTCCTGAGGTTATTGCATGAAGGATAAGTATCACTAATTATTTCTCAACATTAAGGACACCAATAATACTGACCAAATCCTCAATTCAGCTTTCTTTTGCTGATCTATGTGTTTTACAGGCATTTTCATTGCCAATTACTTTGTGCTTCAATTGCACAGCTTGAAACTCCAGTTTAATTTGAAATATTGGTTGGGAGAAACCTTACTGATGCAGTATAACTACATTGTGTCTTGTTGCTGTGCTCCAGTCTTGCGATAGTGTATGACCTGTGACATCAAATTGTCTTCCAAAACCTCACCTTTGTAGTAGACTACACCGTGTGCAGAATTATTAGGCAAGTTGTATTTTAGAGGATTTTTTTATTATTGATCAACAACTATGTTCTCAATCAACCCAAAAGACTCATAAATATCAAAGCTTAATATTTTTGGAAGTTGAAGTGTTTTTTTTATGATTTGGCTATCTTAGCAGGATATCTGTTTGTGCAGGTAACTATTACTGTGCAGAATTATTAGGCCGTGTAATAAAAACCAAATATATTCCCATCTCACTTGTTTATTTTCACCAGGTAAACCAATATAACTGCACAAACTTTAGAAATAAACATTTCTGACATGCAAAAACAAAACAAAAAAATTAGTGAACAATATAGCCACCTTTCTTTATAATGACACTCAACAGCCTACCATCCATAGATTCTGTCAGCTGCTTGATCGATTTACGATCAACGTTGCATTCCACCACAGCCTCCAGACACTGTTCCGAGAGGTTTACTGTTTTCCCTCCCTGTAGATATTACATTTTATGAGGGACCACAGGTTCTCTATGGGGTTCAGATCAGGTGAACAAGGGGGCCGTCGCTGTGACGCTGAACAAACCGCCCCCTTAGAAAGGAGGCGATTCGCCGGTCACAGCAACGTTGTAGGGAAGGTAAGTTCGTGTGATGGGTCTGGGCGATGTTGTGCGACACGGGCAGAGATTTGCCTGTGTCGCACAACCGATGGGGGTGGGTAAGCACGCTGGCGATATCGGTACCGATATCGCAGTGTGTAAAGCGGCCTTAAGTCAAATATTGATTGCTGTAAAAAAGGTATATTAGTGATCATTAAGGATTTAAAGTTGTCAGATGCTGGAATATAATATTAAAACAGAAACTGAGCCAGTGATATTATATGACTATTGGATGATGAAGCTTAGCTGAGTGTTATTGGCATACAGACACATATTACACTTGTTAGTAGTAAAACAGGTAAGTAACAGTGACAAAACAGCGACTTGGAATCATGGATCAGTTCAGATCTCTCAACATTCAGTGCATGTTTTTGTAAAACTTGTATGCTATATGTGTTTTTAGTTGACTAACAAGTAATTGTGATGTGAATTGTAGCCTGCCAAGCAGTGGCGTAACTAGAGTTTGATGGATCCCGATGCAATGTTTGGACCTGGGGCCCCCTACGCCCAACCGTACACCGACATCCGGAGTACAGGATAACGAGCCGACAGGGTACGGGATAGTGAACTTGACATTTGGCTCTTTCCCTCAGCACCCAGGTTTCCCATGATCTGAAATACTTCTATCAGTACCCAGCTTTACTATGTTCTGATACCCATCTTGTCCTCAGCACGCACCTTCCCCATGCTCTGCTATACATCTTTCCCTCAACACGCAGCTTTCCCATGCTCTGATATACATCTTTACCACAGCACTCAGCTTTCCCATGCTCTGATATACATCTTTCCCTCAGCACTCAGCTTTCCCATGCTCTGATATACATGTTTCCCTCAGCATCCAGCTTTCCCATGATATCAGATAATACATCCTGAATGCCGCAACCAGGATCATTTTCCTCTGCAACCGCTTCACTGAGGCCTCTGCTCTTTGGCAGTCATTGCACTGGTTGCCTATCCGCTACAGAATCCAACATAAACTTATCATTCTCACCCACAAAGCTCTCCACGGTTCCGCACCGCCCTACGTCTCCTCCCTCATCTCTGTCTATCACCCCACCCGTGCCCTCCACTCTGCTAATGACCTAAGACTGACATCCTCAATAATTCAAACCTCCCACTCCCGTCTTCAAGATTTCTCACGAGCTGCGCCTATGCTCTGGAACACACTACCAAGAACATTCCGATTAATTCCCAACATCCACACCTTTAAGCGGGCCCTAAAATGCATTTCTTTAGACTAGCCCATCACCTCATTGCCCTGATCTAATCTAGCCCCTTCCTGCCCTTCATAACAAAAAATGTATTTCCAATTCTTGTCCCCTGTGCCTATATAAATTCTGGCCAATGACGGGTTCATGCAGCTGGTTTTGAATACCCTTTTAAATTGATGGCTGGATCATATATAACAAGCTTTCCCCCCCCCCCCATTCACCTTTTGTGCCTCCCCTATTTCCTCATAGACTGTAAGCTTACAAGCAGGACCCTCACTCCTCCTGGTATCTTAATTTTGTTTTTTTTGTATTGTCCTAAATTGTCTGTACATGTCCCCTCTGAATTGTAAAGCGCTGCGGAATATGTTTGGCGCCATAGAAATAAAAGTTTATTATTATTATTATTTCAGAAAGTTGTATAGCAGAGCATGGGAAAGCTGGGTGCTGAGAGAAAGAGCCTCTGTCCCTCAGCAGAAAACTTTCCCATATCTTTGTCCCCCCTTGTATAACTCTCCAAATACTTTAATGGCCACACACATAGCCTTCCATATATTATAATGGGTCCCAAATAACCCTTCATATATTAGAATGCACCTCCACAGTCCTCCATGTATTATAATACACTTCATATAGTCCTCCATATAGTATAGTGTGGAGCATAGTCCTCCATATAATATAATGCATGTCCCACAGTCCTCCATATGATATAATACACATCCCACAGTCCTCCATCTATATATATAATTGCCTTATTCTGTCTGTCTGTCTGTCTGTCTGTCCGTCTGTCTGTCTGTCTATCTGTCTGTCTGTCTGTCTGTCTGTCTGTCTGTCTTGCTGCAAAATTGTGTCCTTACGGTGACACAAAGCGGATTGGCCGCTGGCCTCGCCATGACCCCGCCCCCCCGCACGGATTGGTCGCTCGCCCTGGCTCCCCCCCACATGGATTGGCCGGCCGCTCGCACAGGCTCCGCCCCCCACACGGATTGGCCTCTCGCCCCGGCACCCTGCACGTATTGGCAACTCGGCCACGTCCCGCCCCCTCACGCAATGCACGCTTGCTCTGGCCCCGCCCCCCGCACGCATCCCCCTAACTGACAAGGAGACACGACTCCCAGGTGAGTACTGTACCCCCGGGAGCCCACACCAGCATACGCCGCCAACCCAGCCGACACAAACACTCGCATTGCTGGGGTTTGCCGCCGTATGCTGGTGTGGGCTCCCGTGCGAGTGGGGGATGTGATGCGCTGGTAACCATGGTAGCATAGTTACCAGCGCATCAAGGTCCTGCAGCGGCGGAACATCCACACGCACACACATAACAACAGACACACACACACACACACACACATCAGATCACACTCACTCTCACACACACCTCACACACACACATCAGATCGCATCCACATACTCACAGCATCCGGAGATATCGCTTGCTTCTCGGCCGCGATACTGTGCTGTGAGCTTCCAGGACCTGCCGGAGGATCACATGGCCAGAAGCATGTGGTATCTCCGGATGTTGTGAGTATGAGCGCGTATGTGCAATATCGTCAATGTGTGTGTGTGTGAGTGTATGCAATCGGGTGTGTGTGAGTGTATGCGATCGGGTGTGTGTGAGTGTATGCCATCGGGTGGGTGTGAGTGTATGCGATCGGGTGGGTGTGAGTGTATGCGATCGGGTGGGTGTGTGTGTGTGTGAGTGTATGCGATCGGATCTGTGAGTGTCGGCAGAGGAGCACGGCGTGCTGGAGGAGGCTGGGAGGAGAGAGGCTGATCCTGGGGAAGGCTGGGAGGGGGAGGCTGATGCTGGGGGAGGCTGATGTTGGGGGAGGCTGGGAGGGTGTAGGCTGATGCTGGGGGAGGCTGTTGCTGGGGGAGGCTGGGAGTAGAGAGGCTGATGCTGAGGGAGGCTGATGCTGGGGGTGGCTGGGATGAGAGAGACTGATGCTGGGGGAGGCTGGAAGGAGAGAGGCTGATGCTGGGGGAGGCTGATGTTGGGGGAGGCTGGGAGGGTGTAGGCTGATGCTGGGGGAGGCTGATGCTGGGGGAGGCTGGGAGGAGAGAGGCTGATGCTGGGGGAGGCTGATGCTGGGGGTGGCTGGGATGAGAGAGGCTGATGCTGGGGGAGGCTGATGCTGGGGGAGGCTGGAAGGAGAGAGGCTGATGCTGGGGGAGGCTGATGCTGGGGGAAACTGGGAGGGGGAGGCTGATGCTGGGGGAGGCTGGGAGGAGAGAGGCTGATGCTGGGGGAGGCTGGAAGGAGAGAGGCTGATGCTGGGGGAGGCTGGGAGGGGGAGGCTGATGCTAGGGGAGGCTGGGAGGAGAGAGGCTGATGCTGGAGGAGGCTGGGAGGAGAGAGGCTGATGCTGGGGGAGGCTGGGAGGAGAGAGGCTGATGCTGGGGGAGGCTGGGAGGGGGAGGCTGATGCTAGGGGAGGCTGGGAGGAGAGAGGCTGATGCTGGGGGAGGCTGGGAGGCGGAGGCTGATGCTGAGGGAGGCTGATGCTGGGGGAGGCTGGAAGGAGAGAGGCTGATGCTGGGGGAGGCTGATGCTGGGGGAGGCTGATGCTGGGGGAGGCTGATGCTGGGGGAGGTTGGGAGGAGGGAGGCTGGGAGGAGAGAGGCTGATGCTGGGGGAGGCTGATGCTGGGGTAGGCTGGAAGGAGAGAGGCTGATGCTGCTGGAGGCTGATGCTGGGGGAGGCTGGAAGGATAGAGGCTGATGCTAGGGGAGGCTGATGCTGAGGGAGGCTGGGAGGTGGAGGCTGATGCTGGGGAAGGCTGGGAAGAGGGAGGCTGGGAGGAGAGAGGCTGATTCTGGGGAAGGCTGGGAGGAGGGAGGCTGGGAAGAGAGAGGCTGATGCTGGGAGAGGCTGGAAGGAGAGAGGCTGATGCTGGGGGAGGCTGATGCTGGGGGAGGCTGGGAGGAGAGAGGCTGATGCTGGGGGAAGCTGGGAGGAGGGAGGCTGGGAGGGGGGAGGCTGAGAGAAGAGAGGCTGATGCTGGGGGAGGCTGAGGCTGGGAGGAGAGAGGCTGATGCTGGGGACAGAGAGGCTGATGCTGGGAGGAGAGAGGCTGATGCTGGGAGGAGAGAGGCTGATGCTGGGGGCAGAGAGGCTGATGCTGGTGCAGCATGGGGGATGGAGCACGATAGGGGGTGCGCAGCATGGGGGATGGAGCACGATGGGGAGTGCGCAGCATGGGGGATGGAGCAGGTTTGGGAGTGCGCAGCATGGCGGATGGAGCACGTTTGGGACTGCGCAGCATTGCGGATGGACCACGTTTGGGAGTGCGCAGCATGGCGGATGGAGCACGTTTGGGAGTGCGCAGCATGGCGGATGGAGCACGTTTGGGAGTGCGCAGCATGGCGGATGGAGCATGTTTGGGAGTGCGCAGCATGGCGGATGGAGCACGTTTGGGAGTGTGCAGCATGGCGGATGGAGCACGTTTGGGAGTGCGCAGCATGGCGGATGGACCACGTTTGGGAGTGCGCAGCATGGCGGATAGAGCACGTTTGGGAGTGCGCAGCATGGCGGATGGAGCACGTTTGGGAGTGCGCAGCATGGCGGATGGAGCACATTTGGGAGTGCGCAGCATGGCGGATGGAGCACGATGGGGGGTGCGCAGCATGGCGGATGGAGCACGTTTGGGAGTGCGCAGCATGGCGGATGGAGCACGTTTGGGAGTGCGCAGCATAGGGGATGGAGCACGTTTGGGAGTGCGCAGCATGGCGGATGGAGCACGATGGGGGGTGCGCAGCATTGGGGATGGAGCACGATGGGAGGTGCACACCTCCCCCCAACACACACACACACACACACACAACACACCACACACACACTGGGAACCACAAACACCGCCGTACACAGACACCCACACACACAGACAACGCTGCACACACACAACACCCAACACACAAACACCGCGGCATACATAAATATACGCACATACCACGCAACACACACATTGCACAAAACATACCTCCCCAAAACACACCACACCCACACAAACCGCGCAACACACACACACACAACGCTACAGACACACAGCGCTCCACAAACAACGCAACACACGCAACACACATACAACACCGCTCTCACCCCCCGCCACACCCAGACAACACCCAGAACATGTACAGCGCCCTACACAAACACTTGGTAACTACACACAACAACATCTATATATATAACAAAAATCATACATGAACTACACATTACGTAAATTCTAGAATACCCGATGCGTAGAATCGGGCCACCTTCTAGTTTAATATAATTAACATACCATAATCCTCAATATAGTATAATGAACACTGCATAATCCTCTAAATCCCATTACATCTGGTACATTATATATACCAGCATGGGAGCCAGGCTGGGGGACATGTATACCAGGATAGGGCCCAAGCTGTGGGACATTATATATATATACCAGGATAGGGCCCAGGCTGGGGGACATTATATATACCAGCATGGGAGATATATACCAGCATGGGAGCCAGGCTGGGGGACAATATATATACCAGCATGGGAGCCAGGCTGGGGGACATTCTATATACCAGGATAGGGCCCAGGCTGGGGGACATTATATATACCACCAGGGGAGCCAGACTGGAGGGCATTATATATACTAGCATGTTAGCCAGGGGGGAATACTAGATTGATTAATAAGCGGCCGGCTTTTTCAAAATAGTAAAAGCCGCCAGAGTTTTTTTCACAGCTGTGCAGTGCCGTGGCAGTGATCGGGGAACGGTGAGTATGAGAGAGGGGGGAGACTGACCGACAGACTGAGAGAGGGACAGACAAAACAGAGAGACCGACCGACGGACTGAGGGAGATTGACTGACATACACGGGAAAAAAAAAGACTGACATCGCTAGAAAAAAGCACAAAACATACACGGAGCATACGGAGATGCATCTGTGAAATGTACGTGTTCTCACGGACCCATAGACGTTCATTGGGTGCGTGTGTGTGTGTTCCGTGCAGAAAACGGACATGCTTCCGTGCTATACATTTCACGCACACGGACACATGCACCGTACAGAATAACGCACGTGTAACTACAAACATTAAATAACATTGGAGCACGTGTGTCCGTGTCTCCGGTATATACAGAAATGGACCAAACACGCACGTGTTTCACAGACCTGTGAAGGGGGCCTCAAACATAGCTAGTACCTGAGCACTCCAATGCTTGATCAAGAGCCAAACAATGGCAAACACGTTCCCCCATCACTAGTGATAATGTATTGAATTTGTGATGATAGGAATTTAATTCCTCATTACCAAAATTCCTCGAAAGGTAATGTGGCGCCCTGGACAAGCCAGGTCGTCACAGGTACTGCAACAACACACCCCACACCCCGGCTAGGCGACACCTAGGTCAAACACAAATCCTTGTTGTCTCCCTCCAGGGGCTGATGTCCACACCAGGGGGTGGGCCAGGCAGTTGGCCCCGCCCACCGAGGAGTTCACAGTCCTGGAGGCGGGAAAAGGAAGGCAGTTCAGTTAGGGAAGTGGTAGTAGAGGAGCAGCCTGACTGTGTCCGGGTGCGTGGCCCGGGCACATACAGCAAGGTTGGCAGACGGTGGTGACCGTCTGCAGGAGAGGCTGATTGAAGTGAACCGTAAGGACCGGGGACGGGCGGTGGCCCGCCGGTACCGGATCGGGGAGCGAAGAGAAGCCAGCACCATTCGGCAGGGCCTACGGACACCGACCAGGCTAGGAGTCGCCGTAAAACTGGTCAAATCCGTTAGCGAAGGGAACCTCCGGGGTTTCCCAGCAGTCAAGACCCAATTGAAGGCAACAGCTCAAACCGTGAAGGGAAACACAGTCACCGCCAAGGCTACAGTTCCCAGGGCCAGAGCCTGCGGGCAAAAGGGGCTCCCTCAGCATCCATCCAAGCTGGGGAGCGGGTTACCGGTGGGAAGCCACCAGAACCAAGAACACAACACAGGTGCAGGGAAAGGCAGTCACCACCAACCTACCGGGAGAAGAACAACCGCAGCCGTCTGTGGGACCCGTCCATCCAGCCGTTTGTTTTACCGGAGACTTTGTGTTCATCATTGGCTGAGTGAGTACCACTGTGCCGTGCGGCACCGCGCTGCCCCCGCGACCCTGCACTTCACCAGGTCCCGTAACCCACCTGCCATCCTCCCCTCACCGGGCCCCGGGACAACCAACCCCCCTACCCACGGAGGGAAAAAACAACATCCAGGCTGCTCCCTGTCATCGCTCCCGGGATCCCCGTCCAGAGCAGCGGTGGTGTCACAACCTCACCACAACCGTGGGTGGCGTCACGGACAATATCCCTAAACCAAACCACCCCCCTTTCACTCACGGGCGAGGAACGCCGCTCGAGTCCCCGGGATCCAGCCCACCGCTCGAACCACCACCGAGCAGCCGCAGCAGCAGCCGGATCCGAGCAGTGGGTGAGCGCAGCGTCCCCTCCCCGCCCGCGACAACTTGGCGTCACGAACAGGATCTTACCGCTCTGCCGTCTGGTAGACGTGCGCCTTGTGACCGCCGGAGGTGTCCGGCCGAAAAATTTGAGAAGCCGCCATTTTGGGCGCGAACAGTCCCCACTCGAGCGTCTTCCCGAGTAGTGGAGGCGCGAAAACCAAAACCCTGCCCCTGTAGAGGAGGAGCCGAAAAAAGACTAAGGGGGACGGATGGCGTCTGGCCGCATGTAGCCCGCGGCTATAAAAGCAGGGACGCCAGGACCCTGCGGCCATCTTGTGGTTCCTGGATGAGGCCGCCGCCCAGGACCGCGGCGTGGGTGGAGGTTCGGACCGCCCAGCTACAACAACAGCTGCAGATCCGGGTGCAGCTCCTCTTGGAGGAGTGGGAGGCCGACATGGCGGAGGTGGTGGCAGCCATATGGAGACGCGAGCAGGAGGGTGTTCTGGAAAGTCGGGTAAGTGACCCACGCCCCTGCACCCCTAGTGGGTCGGTCATCGCGGCCGAGGGGCCCGGTCTATGCCCGCTCGCCCTGCTACCTCCCCCGCTACCCGTGTTGGCTGCCGCTGCCCCGCCACTAGGCCCGCTACCATCACAACCGGTAGCAATACCCCGCCAATCCGCCCCGGCGGACCGGTTTGCAATAGAAGTCCGTGACCGCCCGGAATCGCTCCCGTGGAAGAAGCCAAGGGCTAAGACCGTCAGCGAAGATTTACCGGAGGCACCTGTGACCATGTCTGGCCCCGCACCGCCCCCGGCAGCCTGTCTCGTGCAAGAGGAAGCGGAGGCTCAGCGGGAGAGAATCCCTGAACCCGTTCCCCATGCCTCGGCTGAGGCCGCGCCAGGTCGCCGCTGTAGGGCAGCACCCCAGGCCATGACACCGCGAGACCTGCCTCCCAGAACACTGGCGGTGGCCAGCGTGAAGGAGGTCTCGCGGGGCCCGACCCGTGCGCAGGGGCCTATCGTAGCCCCTTACTGGGACAGGGAACCGACCCCGCTGGGCCAGGAAATTGCAGAAAGGGAGAGGAGGAAGGTGGAGCTGGTCGACCGCACGATTCGGGAGAAAGAAAGTCTCCGCCAGGCCACCTTCCGTGTACGGGGCCCAACTTAGGAGGGGCAGGTGAGGAGGTTTGACGTCCATCGGGGATACGGATTTATATATGAGCCGGGCCTGGAGGCCGAAGTCTTTATAGCCTGACAGGACGTCAATGCCCACCTGCCAGAGGACCACCACAGGCCGCAACCTGATGCCGGGGGATTTGGTCCAATACACTAGGCACTGCGGGGAGAGGGGGTGGTTTGCCCTGAACGCGAAGCTGAGAGGCAGTCAGGAGGCCCGTGTATCAGCCCAACTCCCTCCTCCGGCCGACACCGTGGAATAGAAGTGAGTCATCGGTCCACCGTTGCCGGCAGTTGTCCCCGTTGGGACCACCAGAAGAGTTAAGGAAGTTTGAATGATAAGATTGATCAACCGAAGTATACCTGATTGGAACCGTGATTAAACCGGCCGTTGCCGGCAACTAGTCCCCGTGGGGACTTCCTGCAACTGTTGCAAAAGAGACTTCTTACGGACAAGCCCAAGAACTGGCAGGGCAACCACAAACTAGTGGGATGTAAATAATGTTTGGCTTGAAACCGTTACCGCCTCCGGAGAGGCTGATTTGGGAGGATGGGCCTGGAGGAAAGGGATGGCCCAGGCCCGCCACTACCGTAACCGGTGGCGATCCTCCGGGGGGTCAGGGGTCCCCATGGACACGGGTCCCCTGAAAGAGACAGTACCCGCTCGGGCAACTTGGTTCTGGAATGGGGCAAGGGGTGCTGCCCACTTCTTAGGGGCAGCATCAGGGCCAGGTTGTTTGGGTGGGAAAAGAGCGGAAGCCGTTACTGTTTGCAACGTTTAAGAACTGTACCTCCCGTTAAGGGAAGCTTTATTCAAAAGAATGCTTGTTTTACTGTTTTATATGTTTTACCCCTTTTCCACAGTTAACCAAAAATAAAACCGGTGATGGACGGGCAGCCCACGGACGGTCTGCATTTTACTAAGGGGGAATGTGGCACCCTGGACAAGCCAGGTCGTCACAGGTACTGCAACAACACACCCCACACCCCGGACTAGGCACACCTAGGTCAAACACAAATCCTTGTTGCCTCCCTCCAGGGGCTGATATCCACACCAGGGGTTGGGCCAGGCGGTTGGCCCCGCCCACCGAGGAGTTCACAGTCCTGGAGGCGGGAAAAGGAAGGCAGTTCAGTTAGGGAAGTGGTAGTAGAGGAGCAGCCTGACTGTGTCCGGGTGCGTGGCCCGGGCACATACAGCAAGGTTGGCAGACGGTGGTGACCGTCTGCAGGAGAGGCTGATTGAAGTGAACCGTAAGGACCGGGGACGGGCGGTGGCCCGCCGGTACCGGATCGGGGAGCGAAGAGAAGCCAGCAACATTCGGCAGGGCCTACAGACCCCGACCAGGCTAGGAGTCACCGTAAAACTGGTCAAATCCGTTAGCGAAGGGAACCTCCGGGGTTTCCCAGCAGTCAAGACCCGATTGAAGGCAACAGCTCAAACCGTGAAGGGAAACACAGTCACCGCCAAGGCTACAGTTCCCAGGGCCAGAGCCTGTGGGCAAAAGGGGCTCCCTCAGCATCCATCCAAGCTGGGGAGCGGGTTACCGGTGGGAAGCCACCAGAACCAAGAACACAACACAGGTGCAGGGAAAGGCAGTCACCACCAACCTACCGGAAGAAGAACAACCGCAGCCGTCTGTGGGACCCGTCCATCCAGCCGTTTGTTTTACCGGAGACTTTGTGTTCATCATTGGCTGAGTGAGTACCACTGTGCCGTGCGGCACCGCGCTGCCCCCGCGACCCTGCACCTCACCAGGTCCCGTAACCCACCTGCCATCCTCCCCTCACCGGGCCCCGGGACAACCAACCCCCCTACCCACGGAGGGGACAAACAACATCCAGGCTGCTCCCTGTCATCGCTCCCGGGATCCCCGTCCATAGCAGCGGTGGTGTCACAACTTCACCACAACCGTAGGTGACGTCACGGACAATATCCCTAAACCAAACCACCCCCCTTTCACTCACGGGCGAGGAACGCCGCTCGAGTCCCCGGGATCCGGCCCACCGCTCGAGCCACCACCGAGCAGCCGCAGCAGCAGCCGGACCCGAGCAGTGGGTGAGAGCAGCGTCCCCTCCCCGCCCGCGACAGTAAGATAAGCACACTAATCTATGCTGCGCAGAATGTACATCTTTACAAAGAATTCTTGATGATGTTACTATGACTACCAAGAGTACGACAAAAATCTCAGATCGAGCATTTTATTTGATCTCATTTGAAATGTATATTTTAAACCCTTAGGCTATGTGCCCACAGGGAAAGTGTCTTGCGGATTTATCCACAGGACTTTCCGCAGGAGCTCCCAGAAATCCGCAGCACAACTTTGTCTGTTTTCATGCTGCGGTTTTATTGCGAAATGTCCTGTGGATATGCTGCGGGCATTCTGCATTGAGGATACAGCACCATGGCTTCAGCACTGTATCCTCAATGCATAACAAGTGCTGGAGTGATTGGGGAGTTCATACTTACCTCCACTACGCAGCACTTCACTTTTTGGCTGTGTCTGTCTGCACTGTGCAGGAGAAGGTAGGCGGACCTTAACTAGCTCCGGCTGTCACATGACCGGAGCTCGTGCAGGCCCCGCCCACCTCCTGCTCCCGGCTCCACCGCGCTCCTCTGCACCGGAGGAAGTGACTCTGGTGTCTTCAATCAAGGCAGGTAAGTATAGGATCACGAGGAAAAATCCACAGGAATAATTGACATGCTCCAAATTTCTCCGCAGGGAAATCCGCATCATTTCCGCTGCGGAAAAAAACGCTGCATGGGCACAGCACTCCCCAAATGTCATAGAAATGGCTGGGGACTCACTATACTGCAGATTTTTGAAAAATCCGTGGAATTTCCGAGAACAAATCGCGGCAAATTCAGCGAATTTTCCGCAATGTGGGCACATAGCCTTATAAGCAGCGAGTCCATACACCCTTCTTGATCAATATTTTTACTGACTGTGACCATTTGTACCTCTTCTGAATAAGTAACAAACTATTTGGACAAAAGTATTAACATTTTCCCTTCACTTGAACTAAGGGGCCTAAGCTACCCCATGAAAAACAAGCCTGTAGAATTATCCCTCCTTGAATTTTACAGCAGGCGCAATGCAGTCAAGCAGGTATCGTTCTCCTGGCATTCACTAAAACCAGACTCTGCCATCAGATGCCAGATAGAGACGTGTGGTCCATCACTGCACAGAACATGTTTCCTCCAAAGCCCAGTAGTGACTGTACACCACTCCATTTGACGCTTGGCATTGTGCTTGGTGATGTAGATGTTCAGCTATGAAGCTCCTGGCGGGCGCAGTGTTTTTGCTGATGATTGTATCACACGAGGTCTCGACTTTGCAGTTATGGAGTCAGCAGAGCGTTGGTGACTTTTCCGTCCTCTGCTCCTCAGCACTCAGCCCCCCGCTCTGTATCTACATTGTCTTCATTTTGGGGCTCTCTTGTCGTTGTTCCTTCCACTTCTCAATAATATCGCTCACAGATGATGGGGAAAAATTTGGGATGAAAGAAATTTCATAAATTGCTCTTAAAAAAACGCTCTGGTATCAATGAGATTCTTAGAATAAGTCATTGTATCATAAATAGTAAGTTAGTAAAGGCAGACAGCATGGCGAGAGGCCGGATGTTATACACCAAAGGCGATGGGACTAGAGGAAAAACCTGAATTTAAAGATTAAGAGGTGCACTCTATTAGTTTTACCCCATTATAAACACAAGAGAAAAGCAGGAGTTTAAAGTGCAATTAAAAAAATATTTTATTTAATATAACACAATAAAGTCATCATATAAGGACATACAGTTACAAAGGATAAAGTGCTAACCCTCTGATCAAAGAATCACCAGGTAGACTGGGGACAACTTATAAGATGTTAGAATATAAATAAGGTGCCACTGTGCATATATATACTGATATAAACTTCCGTCCGGAAAAAGTGAGCGTTGTATCGCAAAACGGCCATCGGAGGTCATGCTACCAGGTCCCCCTGTACCCCTGAATCACCAATTTTGAAGGGGTAAGTGTTATCTCTTTGTGCCCTTTTCATTGCATAGTATTGACACTGGCCACTTTATTAGATGAGATAATTTATGCATAGTGGCACTTTATTCTTACCCCAGTAGAGATGTACTTTTTCCAGTAAGGGGTTAGTGTTATCTTGAGGTACCTTTACCCCTTCCTGATATTGTTTACACTGCTTTTTTTCCCAATTTATATCTGCATGTATATATATATATATATATATATATATATATATATATGCACAGTGGCACCTTATTTAAATTCTTATAATAATTCTAGAAAGATCCGCTAAGCAACAGAAGCTCAGGAACAAAGGATATACAAGTGCGACTTTTGCCAATCTTTCCAAGCTCGGGGTCGCCAATAAGAGTGCACTAGCGATCACCAATCGGAGCTGAGGGGGGCGTGTAAAAAGGACACCTAGGTGGCTTCAGCGCCAAACACCACGCCCCTAATATAGGTGTGAGTCGTCAAATAGCCGGCCAGGTCAGGGTTGCTGGTGGGATCGCTAGAAAGTCTCAGTGTGTAAAGGGGCCTTTTGTCTGTCTCCTTATCTGTCTCTTTCCCTGGCTGCATTGTGACATGCCAAGATTCCATTTAAGGGCGTGGCTCCACATTCTTCTGAAGTTCTGGCTGCATGGTGGCTCACAGCTCTATTGACTTTAATGGAGTCAGGTTTTTTTTCGAATAACTGTAAAGCGCGGGGTTAAATTTCCAATCAAAGCATAGTCTATGACGTTCCCTGAGTCAAATGGAGTGTCTTTGCAAAATTGGTGATTGCACATGCGACGGTGCAAATTCCTTTAGCGAACATACATAAATACTGTACATACACTCAGCTTTATATAATAGATCTTATAAGTTTTTTCCAGTCTACCTGGTGATTCTTGGGATCAGAGTGTTAGCCCTATATCCTATGCAACTGTATGTCCTTATATGATGTCTTTATTGTGTTATATTAAAAAAAAAAAATAATAATAATAAAAAAAAAAATAATTACACTTTAAACTCCTGCTTTTTCCTTTTGTTTTATAATTTTTAATTATTATTGATTTTCGGAGTGTGTTGTCTTGTGGTCATCCTTTGGGGCTAGTTTGTGCCCTCTATTAATTATGACCATTTTTAGACACTTGATATAGACCATGAGTCTTTTTTGTTGGATACTTTTACTCCTTATAGTGTAGCCCGAAAGAGATAATACCTTTCTCATGACTTGCACTTCTGGATGATAATTAATTGAATTGCAACAACTGGATCATCATTATGAACGAAATGATCTAAATGGTTCTAATTACAAAGTTATTAGGTTTTGCAAGATCTAACACAGAAATGTCATGTATGGGAGTGGAGACGCCATTTCAAATGCATGAAAATAATTTTCCTTCTAATTTATTTTTTGTAAGAGAATAAAATAAATCAGCAGCAGACTTTCTGGAAGTATTTAAGAAGAGCTATGTTTGGCATGTTTGTGTTAAATTCCTTTGGTTTAGTTTATGTATCAATTTACTCTCGCAGTACGATTATTATAGTATTAGATTTTCTTTTATGTGATTAATGATGTACAATATATTCAGGCATTTAAAATCTTAGATCTTTCCATCGGTGCCTTGCGCTTTTCTCATTTTTGCAGACCTCAACTTGTCATAAAGCATTAACTACTAGCATCACTTACAAACTGATGCAATGATAAAATACATTACAATATGCTGCCATTTATTTTCCACTTATATTTAATTGCTTGCATGGTATGATAGCCTTCTTCTTTTCAATTGTTTCTGTCTCTAGCAGACACCACACTGTCTATAGGTGTGATCGCCAATGTTCTAGGAACAGAAATTCAATACAGCAAACCACACCCGGCAAAAAAATATAGAGGCTGATTCTTCAAGACAAGCCTGGAGGACAATCCGGTGCAGACTGGGAGGGGGGAGGGGGTAAAAGGGCATATGCCCGCCCTAGCTGGTCCAAAAATGGCTGCTCGGGGCCACCGGGAGGCCGGCACTGTGCCTTTGAATATGTGTAGATGCTGGCCTGGCTACATCTCAATGCTCAGACACATTCACACTTTTAAAAAAGAAGTCCATGTCCGAGTTCAGGGTTCGGGTGTTGATTGTATGCTGATAAAGTTTCTTGAAACGCTGCATCACAGCCAATCCACAAGCATTATTGCATGCTTAAGTTGTTTGTACGCTGCTGTGAGCAATAAAGAAAACCTTAAAATGACGTGGACTACCACCTATTTTTGATATCGAGCACAGGTAAACCCTCAGCTGTCTGCTTTACCTTGGCTGGTTATCAAAAATAGAGGGGATCCCATGCCATTTTTTTTTATTTGAATAAACAATTAAAAAAATTGAATGGGGTTCCCCACCTATTTTTGATAACCAGCCTAGGTAAAGCAGACAGCTGAGGGCTAATATTTTCAGGCTGGGAAGGCCCATGGTTATTTAATCATTCCCAGCCTAAAAATTGTCTAAAAAAATAGCACGACAATGCTTTGCTCTGACCTCAGCAGAACAGACATAAGCACAATTGGGTGACTGTGTGATAATTGTAGGAAACGAGGAGGCCACAGATCAAGTCAAGAAAAGCCCCTGTTACCAGACCGCAACAGCTGTGGGTATAATACAAGCTCTATGCAGAGGAGATTGGATAAATACATACAGATTACTAGAATAATGTAAAAGAGGACTTAAAGGTGGTGGCCATACTTTGTATCAGGAAAACCTGATGACAGATTTCCTTTAAGTATGATTTGCTTCTTGTGGGACACATATATGTGCTTGCCCTGCAGGACAAAATTTTCCAGCAAGCCGCACAATCACACTATGCCTGTCTTACTGAAATAAAAGGCAGTAAATGCATTAAGAGGTACACATCACTTATTGAATTCAGCCCCTCTAGTAAGTGGTGTTCACCTGTTTGCTGCCCTAGAAATAATCCAGTCAGGGACAGGAGTAGTATTTCTGGCACACAGAGCACCTTCTGTATTGGTGATTAGTGTTCTGTCAGTGCCTGCCTACCTGCTCAAAAATGGCTACTACGGAAAGGGTTTGCCATGACCTTCAGTCTTTAACCATGCACTGGGATCTGGTCTTAAACAGGGGCACTTGGGCTGGGGCTATGGAATAACCGGTTGTTCATTTGAGCAGACTGTCAGGAGTGGTCAGGAAATCAGGTCATAATCAAGAGTGCACGAAATGTATAAATTAACAATACATAAGAATAGTCAGGAACACAAGCTGAGGTCAAAACAATGAATAATAATAGAAAAAGCAAACCAGACTGGACTAAACAAGAGGAGCAGTATATCTGGTTGCTTCCAGCAGTAAGCTGCAAGTTTAAGAAGGGTGTGGTGTGCTCCAATGGCTTGCAGCAGGGAGCTGATAACTGCAGCTGGACAGCTTATTCATCCATACTGTCAGATGGCATTGCAGGTCCAGCCACTGTAATCCAAATGCTGCACAGAGCCTGTGCCATCCATAGCTTCTGATTCCAACATCTCTTCCATCACCATTGTGAATACGGTGGTGACTGGGGACAGAAGAAGACGTCACAAGTAGAGTTGAGCGCGGTTCAAGGTTCTCCAGTTCGAGGCTCGAGTGATTTTGGGGCCTGTTCTAGATCGAACTAGAACTCGAGCTTTTTGCAAAAGCTCGATAGTTCTAGAAACGTTCGAGAACGGTTCTAGCAGCAAAAAAACAGCTAAATCCTAGCTTGGTTTCCGCTGTAATAGTGTAAGTCACTCTGTGACTCACACTATTATGAAATTTCAGTGTATAGTGTGCGGGAACAGCGCCTTCAGATCACTGCTGTTTGTATAATGGCGATCGACATTTTTTTTTTTTTTCCTTGTCTTCCTTCCCTAAGCGCGCGCGTGTAGTGGGGCGGGCCAGCATGTCAGCCAATCCCAAACACACACACAGCTAAGTGGACTTTTAGCCAGAGAAGCAACGGCATGTGTGATAAGATGTCCATGTCACATGTCCCTGCATTATAAAACCGGACATTTTCCTCCAGCACGCCATTATCTGCCTTCTGCGTCCTTGGTGTCAGACATCACTGGCGCAGCTCCTATCGCTGATACAGCTGTATTACGCTCCATACACAGCGCTGTACAGCATAGGGATAGCACTTTCTATCAGTCCTTTTAAGGGCTCGTACCGGCAGGGTCAGAGCCATAGGTGACAGGTCCTGAAAACAGAGACAGCGTCTGTGTAGCTAAGGTCAGGAATTTCCTCGCTGCATTTCCCCATTAGGAGGGATAGAAAGGCAGGCTTCCATTCCTCTACCCAGAGCCCCACAATCCTGGCACTGTACCCTCCTGTCCTCTGCACACTCCAACTCATTATAACTAAGCCATTATACTAGCAAACACTGATTGTACCTAGTGGCATCCTAAACGTGGCTATTGGACTTTTGTATAGTCCCACTAGTGCAAAGATATTTGCAGCACGTCTGCCTGCATTGCACACTCAAACTCCTTATAACTAAGCCATTATACTAGCAAACACTGAGTGTACCTAGTGGCATCCTAAACGTGGCTATTGGACTTCTGTATAGTCCCACTAGTGCAAAGATATTTGCAGCACGTCTGCCTGCATTGCACACTCAAACTCCTTATAACTAAGCCATTATACTAGCAAACACTGAGTGTACCTAGTGGCATCCTAAACGTGGCTATTGGACTTCTGTATAGTCCTACTAGTGCAAAGATATTTGCAGCACGTCTGCCTGCATTGCACACTCAAACTGATATTTAGTAATCCATTATACTAGCAATTTATGCTGCCAGTTTAAGGGCCGTAGTTGCATTGTCAGGGATATTTATTCTTTATTATTCTGCTGTTAATAAAGCTAGACCACCGCTGCAATCTACACCACCTCTCAATTTTTACTACAACATTTTCAGTGCACAATCTTGTTGCAATCAACATGAGTGGCAAAATGACAGATGCTGGTGGAAAGGGGAAGAGGCGTGGTGGAAAAGGAAAAAAAGGGTTTGTCCGTGGGGAAGGTGGCAAAGCTCCATTATCATCTGCTGAAGATAGACCATCTACCAGCAAAAGTAAGATGTCTACTACTTACCGTGGACAATCCGATGTGCTCCCTTTTTTACGTACACGAACAACAGAAACAAAGGTAGATGATGGCCAAAAAAGGAAAATGCTTGAATGGATCTCAAGTGGTCCAACAAGTGCCCTCTCAGCCACTTCAAGTACCGTATCCAAAAAACACCAGTCCTCTGAGTTGTCATCCCAATCAAACTTGCTGTCTCCCAGCTCTGAAGTCTCCATCAGCCCTGTACAGTATGGTGGAACTGAGATGGCTGAGTCTGCAGAGCTGTTCAGTCACACTATAGCCTGGGAATCAGAGGTCTGCTCCCAAGCTACAGTGAGTACAGAACAGGAAATGGTCTGCAGTGATGCCCAGAACCTTTGTGACTCTGATTCAGGCCGTGAGGACCAAGTTTCTGAGCATAATGTTGACCCTTTGTCACAAACTGTAACACCTGTGGTTATAGACAATGAGGAACATACTGATGAAGATGAGACGCAGATACCCGATTGGGATGACAACTTAAATATTCGGTCAGGGCAAGAAGAGGCTCGGTCTGAGGGTGAGGGGAGTGCAAACACAACAATTGATGATGAAGTTGTAGATCCCACCTACTGTCAACCCACAGTCAGGCACTCGAGGAGATCAACAGAGGTGGTGGGGGAGGATGCAACTGATGACGAAGTTACCTTGCCCCTTCCTGGACAGAGTCGGAGTACTGGTAGCACGTCTACAACTGCATCCTCAGCCACCACTCTGCCTCTGAGCACTAGTCGGGGTGGATCAACAGGTCGCATGCCCTCTAAGCCTTGCCTAGCCTGGTCCTTTTTTGACATAGCAAAAGATCGCCCAAATTATGTGATCTGTAAAATTTGTCATGGTTCTATTAGTAGAGGTCAAAACCTCAGCAGTTTGACAACTTCTTCCATGAATCGTCACATGAATAAATATCATATGTCCCGGTGGGAAGCTCACCGTGCTGCAATGCGGCCTAGCGGAGCGAACCATCCACCGCCTGCCCCTTCTAGTGCATCCGCGCGCTCTTCATCTTCTAGGACTGTGGGGACAGCTGTCACACCTGTTTTTCCACGCACAACTTCCACCACTGTAACCGCAACAGGCAGTTTGCTTGGTAGGTAGCCAGTTGGTTTGGAAGGGGAAACAAGTGAGTGTGTACAGCTCTCTCAGACATCGATAGCACCAACGTTGGATGAAGGCAACATCATGTCTCCGCCTACACTTTCCTCACAAATCTGCATTTTTCCAGGGACACCCTACTCAACACCGTCTACACACAGCAGCCTGATCTCTGTCCCTCAGATGTGGTCAAATAAAAGGCCACTTCCTGCGACCCATGACAAAGCTAAGAGGTTGACTCTATCCCTCTGTAAGCTCTTGGCTACCGAAATGCTGCCTTTCCGCCTAGTGGACACACAGGATTTTAGAGACCTTATGTCTGTCGCTGTGCCCCAGTACCAGATGCCTAGTCGCCACTACTTCTCTAAGAAAGGTGTGCCCGCGCTACACCAGCATGTCGCACACAACATCACCGCTTCCTTGAGAAACTCTGTGTGTGAACAGGTGCATTTCACCACCGATACTTGGACCAGTAAGCATGGACAGGGACGTTACATGTCGCTGACTGGGCACTGGGTAACTATGGTGATAAATGGTGAAGGGTCTGCTGCACAAGTCTTGCCGTCCCCACGACTTGTGTGTCAATCCTCTGTCTGTCCAAGTTCCGCCACTGCTTCTGCCTCCTCCACCTCATCTGGGTCCTCCACCTCCGCCCAAAGCCTGCCTGGTCAGGCCACCAGCGTTCTCACTGCGCAGAAGGAATCACGCACCCCTCATTACTATGCTGGCAGCAGAGCGCAACGGCATCAGGCGGTCTTTAGCTTGACATGTCTTGGGAATAAGAGTCACACAGCTGAGGAGTTGTGGTCAGCTCTGCGGTCCGAGTTTAATAAATGGTTGTCTCCACTCAACCTGCAGCCTGGTAAGGCCGTGTGCAACAATGCTGCAAACCTGGGTGCGGCCCTTCGCCTGGGCAAGGTGACACACGTACCTTGTATGGCTCACGTGTTGAACCTTGTCGTCCAGCAATTTTTAACACACTATCCCGGCCTAAATGGCCTTCTGAACAGGGCACGAAAACTGTCTGCTCACTTCTGCCGTTCAAGCGCCGCAGCTGAGCGACTTGCATAGCTCCAGAAGTCTTTCAGCCTGCCGGTTCATCGCCTGAAATGCGATGTGGCGACACGCTGGAATTCGACTCTCCACATGTTACAGCGACTGTGGCAGCACCGCCGAGCCCTGGTGCAATACGTCATGACGTATAGCCTGGGCCAACGAGATGCAGAGGTGGGGCAGATCACCCTGATGGAGTGGTCTCAGATCAAGGACCTATGCACCCTTCTGCACAGTTTCGACATGGCGACGAATATGTTTAGCGCTGACAATGCCATTATCAGCATGACAATTCCAGTCATTTACATACTGGAGCACACGCTAAACACTATTCGGAGTCAGGGGGTGGGACAACAGGAAGGGGAGGAACTACAGGAGGATTCATATGCGCAAGACACAACAACATCACCAAGGTCCAGACGTTCATCATCACCAACGCGGCAGGCATGGGACCATGGGGGACAGGGATCAACAAGGGCGCATGGTAGCAGGCGAAATGTTGAGGAAGGTGCAGGAGAACATGAAGAAATGGAGGACGAACTGTCCATGGACATGGAAGACTCAGCGGATGAGGGAGACCTTGGTCAAATTTGTGTTGAAAGAGGTTGGGGGGAGATGTCAGAGGAAGAAAGAATGGGTAGCACCTCTATGCCACAAACACAGCGTGGACTTGGTCCGCATGGCTGCGCAAGACACATGAGTGCCTTCTTGCTGCACTACCTCCAACATGACCCTCGTATTGTCAAAATTAGAAGTGATGATGACTACTTGCTTGCCACACTATTATATCCCCGGTACAAGTCCAAATTTTGTGACATAATTCCAGCCATAGAAAGGGACGCACGTATGCAGGAGTATCAGCAGAAGCTGTTACTCGATCTTAACTCGGATTTTCCACCAAACAACCGTGCAGGTGCAGGGAGTGAATCTCCCAGTTGTAACTTGACAAACATGGGACGGTCTCGTCATCTTCAACAGTCTACCCGTACCAGTAGGACCATATCTGGTGCTGGTAACAGCAATTTTATGGAATCTTTTCATAATTTTTTTAGACACTCCTTTGCAAGGCCACCAGAGACAACAAGTCTGACACATAGTCAACGGCTGGAGAGGATGATATAGGAGTATCTCCAGATGAACATCGATGCCATGACTTTGCAAATGGAGCCTTGCTCCTTTTGGGCTTCAAATCTAGAAAAATGGCCAGAGCTCTCCAGTTACGCCTTGGAGATTTTGTCGTGTCCAGCTGCCAGCGTTGTCTCTGAACGTGTCTTCAGTGCTGCTGGGTGTGTGCTGACAGATAAGCGCACGCGTCTGTCCAGTGACAATGTGGACAGACTGACGTTCATCAAAATGAACAAGTCATGGATCCAGAAGGAATTTACTACCCCTGTGTCATCCTGGGGAGAGTAAATGCTTGTGGATTTGGAATGTGCTTGATGCAAATCAAAACATCCTGTTTGCAACTAGGGCACAAGTGCTGCCACTGATAAGGTGTCTGTGTGGCCCAATTTTTGGAAAAAAGGGAGACTCCGCTTGGAGTAACCCTTGCTTACATTGTTTTTAAAAGAAGCCAAGATGAACAGAGTTGGGATCAGGAAAGACTTTGCTACCTACCCCGGTCTCATCCTGGGGACGGTTAATTATGGCGTATTTTTGAATGTGCTTGATGCAAATCTAGCTGTGAAGTGTATAACTGGGGCACAACTGCTGCCACTGAAGGGGTGGGTGTGTGTGGGGCCCAATTTTTGGAAAAAAGGGAGACTCCGCTTGGAGTAACCCTTGCTTACATTGTTTTTAAAAGAAGCCAAGATGAGCAGAGCTGGGATCAGGAAAGACTTTGCTACCTACCCCGGTCTCATCCTGGGGACGGTTAATTATGGTGTATTTTTGAATGTGCTTGATGCAAATCTAGCTGTGAAGTGTATAACTAGGGCACAAGTGCTGCCACTGAATGGGTGGGTGTGTGTGGGCCCCAATTTTTGGAAAAAAGGGAGACTCCGCTTGGAGTCACCTTGCGGTGTTTTACATGATTTTAGAAGCGCATGCCATGCCTATATCTGTATCTCATCCTCTTTTTCCTCGTAACGCTGTTTTGTTTTCACATGAGAATTTGTCCTTGTCACTTTCCCATGTGTTTGTGTTGTGTTGTGAGTTGTTTGTCACCTTTTGGACACCTTTGAGGGTGTTTTCTAGGTGTTTTTATGTGTTTGTGATTGCCTGCCATTGTTTCCTATGCAGTTCGAGTTCGGTTCGTCGAACGTTCGACAAACCGAACTCGAACGGGACCTCCGTTCGGCGAACCGACCTCGAGCCGTACCGGGACCGGTTCGCTCATCTCTAGTCACAAGATCAAGTCCTGGTGGAGATGGTGAAAACTAGAGTTGAGCGAGTGCCTAATTATTCATACTCGCTATACTCATAACGAGTACTGTCTAATGTTCGCGTATTCGTTCTCAATAGTGTGTGCAATGCAAGTCAATGGGGAATAATTGCATTGTAACGAACCTGAATGCCGCACTATTCGTGCAAGTAGCAAATAGTGCAGAATTCGGGTTACTCAGTTGCTCTCCATAACCCATGGACAATTAGAACATCTTATCCTCCAAGCACATATATTGTATTTGTATAAAACATTGGTGTCTTTATAGTTGCCCCTTAAAAATTAAAACAAAACGTGGTTACACATAGAGAATTTTTCCTTTTTTTCAATTTTTTAAGCAACTATGTTATAACTCAAACCCATATCCCTAACTGTAACCCAAGCCCAATCTTAATAAGGGCTTGAAAATGCTGGCAAAAAAATATTTATTATATTGTTAGTCATTTTTATTTTTTTTTAAAGGGTATACGTTTTCTTAAATTTGGGATATCTCTCAATGTAAGATTCTTCTGACAAAATTAGCATTGAGGTGAACTGCTGGAGAGTACAGTATAGGGCAAAGGATTCATTAGTTGTTCCATTTTTGTCATCTTGGTCCTGTATACATAGAGCTGCCGATAAAAAAACTTCTCGACTACTGCACTCTGCATCAGAGATGGAGGCAGTGCCCACATAATATAGCAGATGATGGGTGTGTTACTCATCCAGTTCACCAGCCGCCAGATGGCGCGCTCTGTGACAGTACGACACTCCTCACTGTCAATGCTTATCTGCATTATCTGGGAGGACTGACGTGAGTACAAAATTTTGCTCCCTAGTAAAATTTAGCATGTAGGGCTATTGTCTTGTTACACCCCAATGCTACACCATGGCTTCTTCAACAGCCCTACTACCGTGGCTCCTCCTGGTCCTGCAGTGTTGGCTTCCCACACATCAATTATGTACTCAGTGAAGCCAATCACTGACCTCAGCAGCGATATTTGCACATGCAGCATATAAACACTGAAGAAAGGGATTGGCTTTAGTGCCTAAATGAATGATGGTCAAAATTGCATTACTCCTGAAACTGATGTGGACAAAATGGTGACACTGGAGATACAGAGGAACTTTACCTTATAAGATTCCCTACTCGAGCAAATTAGAGACCTCAAAGGCATGACTCAGGGAAGCCTGACTGAAGGCCTTACCTTGCCGTACCGGCCATTACCCCAAAACGCCCTTTTTCCGACTTCTTAGCCTAAAATTAAGACCCCATGACTGTGTGACATTGGATATAAAAGGCCACAGCAGTCCTGTTTATTAACAACAAACAATCAAAAATATTTTCATCCATAAATATAGTAATAACTCTGTGACGCCCTGGGCAAGCCAGGGGTCACAGGTCATGCACCAACACACCCTACATCCCAGTTAGGAACACCAAAGCTAAACCAAAATCCTTGTTGCCTTCCTCCAGAGGCTGATGATTCACACCAGGGGGTGGGCCAGGCGGTTGGCTCCGCCCACCGAGGAGTTCACAGCTCTGGAGGCGGGAGAAACCAGGCAGTTGAAGTCTAGCTGAGGGCTAGAGAGGAGTCAGCTCAGGGAAGAGCTTGAGTAAACAGCAAGTTTTGCCCAGGCAGGGCTTGAGTGAGGAGCTAAGTGGAGGAGTAAACAGGAGTAAAGTAAAGGAAGTAAAGTGGTAAAGGAGGAAAGCAAGAGTGGTGACAGGAAAGAAAGAGAGTGAAAAGCCTGAAGTTGGTCCAGCTGTGTGCAGGACCGGGTCAGCAAGGTCAGCAACGACGGTGACTGTCCAGAGGGGTGACTGTTCGGGAGTTCCTGGAAGGACCGCGGACGGGTAGTGACCCGGAGGTCTGGAGCAGCGTGCAAAGGACAGTCAGCACCAGGGCAGGGGCCTCTCGGACCCCGGCAAGGCTAGGAGTCGCCATAAGTTGCCGAATCCGTCAGTGAAGGGGACGTCGATCCCCCAACAACCAAGTCCCGATTGAAGGCAACAGTCCAACCATTAAGGAGGAACACCGCCAAGGCACCAGTTCCTCAGGGCCAGCGTCTGCGGTCAAAGTAGAGCTCCTCCAGTCCAGCTTGAAGCCGGGGAGCGGGTTACCGGTGGGAACCCATCGCTACCAACTTAGAAACATCAGGTGCAGGTCAGAGGGACATCACCGTTACCTACTGGGAAAGCAAGTGCAGCCGTCCGTGGGAACCGTCTTTACAGCCGTGTGGTTTACCGTAAAACTGTGTCAACGTCTCAGGCTGAGTGAGTACCACAGTGCCGCAAGGCACAGCGCTGCCCCCGCGTCCCTGCGCCCACCAGTCCCTGCATCTCCCATCTCATCACCGGGCCCCGGGATCACGAACCCCTACCCACGGAGGGGCAACACAACACCTGGCTGCTCCGCATCACCATCCCCGGGATCCCCATATTGAGCAGCGGTGGTGACATCACCACAACCGTGGGTGGCGTCATGGACAATAAACTATCCCCACACCCAACAACCCCCCTTTCACTCACGGGCGAGGAGTGCCGCTCGAGAACCCCCGGGATCCGGCCCACAGCTCGAGCCACCACTGAGCAGCAGCCGCCGGACCCGAGCAGAAGGGGTGAGCGTAGTGTGCTGACACCCTCCTCCCCGCCCGCGACAACTTGGCGTCACGAACAGGATTTTACCGCTCTGCCGTTTGGTAGAGGTGCGCCTTGTTACCGCCGGAGGTATCCGGCTGAAAAATTTCAGAAGTCGCCATCTTTAGCGCGAAAAGTTCCCGCTCGAGCGTCTTCTCGAGTAGCAGAGGCGCGAAGGCCAAAACCCCGCCCCGAGAGAGGAGGAGCCGGAAAGAGCTAAGGGGAACGCGATGGCGGCTGGCTGCATGTAGCTGCAGCTATAAAAGCAGGGACGCCAGGACTCTGCAGACATACCGTTCCTGGAAGACCTCGTTATCAAGATGCAAAACCCTGCTCACAACGAGGAAGCCCCCGCACCTGGCACGGCGACGTCTGCAGGCCCATATGCAACTCCTCCTGGAGGAATGGGAGACCGACATGGCGGATGTGGTAGCTGCTATGTGGAGACACGATGCAGAAGAGGATTTGGAGGAGCGGGTAAGCGACCCACGCCCCTGTATTCCTGAGGGATCGGCCGTTGGAGCTGAGGGGCCTGGCCGGCTTCCGCTCACCCTACCTCTCTCCCTGCTACCCGTAATAGCTGCTGCCGCCCCACCATTAGGCCCGCTACCTGCCCAACGGTAGCGATACCCTGCCCAGCCGCTCCGGCGGACCAGCCAGCTGCAGACGTCCGGGACGTCCCTGAAGTATACCAGGGGGAACCGCTAGAACCGTGGCCCCTTAACAGCATGGTGCCAGAAGTTCCAGTAGAGATTGTGCCAGACTCTGAGCCCGAGACCGTGGCCTGGATGAAGACCCGGGTGATGCAGTTCCACCAGCGTCAGCAGGAACAAATCCTCCAGATGATGGAGCAGTGGACCAGCGAAGTGGAAATGCTGACTACGACTGCCCCGAGGTACGGAGGGGGAATGGATGTAGTAGAACCGACTGGTGACCCACGTCCCTATGTCCTGCCTGGACCGGCCGCTGCGGCTGAGGGGCCCGGCCTAGTCTCGGCCTATGTATCACCCTTGCCGCTACTTATGGGGCGCCTCAGTGTAGGCTCGCCTAATCTGCTGCTCCGTGCTACAGCAGAAGGGGCTGAAGTGCTGGATGCTGGAGGCCAGGAGGCTGCGACAGCTGGCGGCAACCCGCCTGACGCAGGAACTCGAGATGACGACTCCGGCCCTAGTCCCGGGTCTGCTGCTGAGTTTGAAGAGGCAAGTGAGCGTTCCCGCTATGTAGGAGGTTGTCCATACCCCGCGTGCCGGTGGAAATGGGTACCGGGTGCCCCTGTCACCGCAGGCATGTCAGTGCATGTTTGATGTGCCGGTGGCAGAGGACGGGTCTGCCTCAGCAGAAAAGTACGAGTAGGGCAGTGGATGCCCGCTGCACCAGTCCCCGTTGGGACCACCATTTTGTTTGAAGTTGAAAAAGTGTTTGTTTGTTTGAAAGTTCTGCTGATGATAAGATGATTACCGAAAAGTAACCTGATTGTCAAGAAGTGATTTGCAACTGGCTGGAGCCAGCACCGTTGTCCCAGTGGGGACCGTTTAAAAAGTTGCATGGAGGCCTTTCCATGGACAAGCCCGTGAACTTGCAGGGCAACCACAAACGTTAAGTGGCTTGTAAATAAGTTGTTTGCCGTTACCGTTTTCCGCAATGCCGCCTCCGGAGAGGCAGGTTGGAGGGAGGGCCCTCAGCAGAGCTGGCTGGGGCCCAGCCACCATAGGAACCGGTGGCTACCCTCTGGAGGGGAAGGACAGATCCCGCTCGGGTAATTTGTGCTGGACTGTGGGTCAAGGGGTGCTGCCTCGGCTTTAGGGGCAGCATCAGGGCCAGGTTGCTTGGGTGGGAGAGAGCGGAAACCGTAACCGTAAACCGTATGCAACGTTTAAGAAATGTGCCTTATGGGAAGAGTTATTAAAAATGTATATATGTTACCGTTTACCCTGTTATGTTTTGCAGAAAAATAAAACCGGTGTTGGACGGGCAGCCCGCGGACGGTCTGCATTTTGCTAAGGGGGAATGTGACGCCCTGGGCAAGCCAGGGGTCACAGGACATGCACCAACACACCCTACATCCCAGTTAGGAACACCAAAGCTAAACCAAAATCCTTGTTGCCTTCCTCCAGAGGCTGATGATTCACACCAGGGGGTGGGCCAGGCGGTTGGCTCTGCCCACCGAGGAGTTCACAGCTCTGGAGGCGGGAGAAACCAGGCAGTTGAAGTCTAGCTGAGGGCTAGAGAGGAGTCAGCTCAGGGAAGAGCTTGAGTAAACAGCAAGTTTAGCCCAGACAGGGCTTGAGTGAGGAGCTAAGTGGAGGAGTAAACAGGAGTAAAGTGAAGGAAGTAAAGTGGTAAAGGAGGAAAGCAAGAGTGGTGACAGGAAAGAAAGAGAGTGAAAAGCCTGAAGTTGGTCCAGCTGTGTGCAGGACCGGGTCAGCAAGGTCAGCAACGACGGTGACTGTCCAGAGGGGTGACTGTTCGGGAGTTCCTGGAAGGACCGCGGACGGGTAGTGACCCGGCGGTCTGGAGCAGCGTGCAAAGGACAGTCAGCACCAGAGCAGGGGCCTCTCGGACCCCGGCAAGGCTAGGAGTCGCCATAAGTTGCCGAATCCGTCAGTGAAGGGGACGTCGATCCCCCAACAACCAAGTCCCGATTGAAGGCAACAGTCCAACCATTAAGGAGGAACACCGCCACCGCCAAGGCACCAGTTCCTCAGGGCCAGCGTCTGCGGGCAAAGTAGAGCTCCTCCGGTCCAGCTTGAAGCCGGGGAGCGGGTTACCGGTGGGAACCCATCGCTACCAACTTAGAAACATCAGGTGCAGGTCAGAGGGACATCACCGTTACCTACTGGGAGAGCAAGTGCAGCCGTCCGTGGGAACCGTCTTTACAGCCGTGTGGTTTACCGTAAAACTGTGTCAACGTCTCAGGCTGAGTGAGTACCACAGTGCCGCAAGGCACAGCGCTGCCCCCGCGTCCCTGCGCCCACCAGGCCCTGCATCTCCCATCTCATCGCCGGGCCCCGGGATCACCAACCCCTACCCACGGAGGGGCAACACAACACCTGGCTGCTCCGCATCACCATCCCCGGGATCCCCATATTGAGCAGCGGTGGTGACATCACCACAACCGTGGGTGGTGTCACGGACAATAAACTATCCCCACACCCAACAACCCCCCTTTCACTCACGGGCGAGGAGTGCCGCTCGAGAACCCCCGGGATCCGGCCCACAGCTCGAGCCACCACTGAGCAGCAGCCGCCGGACCCGAGCAGAAGGGGTGAGCGTAGTGTGCTGACACCCTCCTCCCCGCCCGCGACAACTCAATTAGAACATAACCACCAGAAAAGAAGGGGGGAGGTAAGTGAAGGCTCCCATTGTACTTGATTGCAACACAAGCTCCACCACGTGCCCTCAGTCACACTACACTGGCTCGAGGACACCCAGCCAAGTGTTGCCCAACCAATGACCAACTGGGACCCAGCCCATCAGGGACCCACATTAACCAACCATACCACTGCACCACCAGGGGTAACCCGCTCATGCACTGGGTTCTCTCTCCAGAGCTTTGTGCAATCCACCAACTTTAAATACCCCCTCCTTTCCACCAACTGCTACGACAATGTCAAATCATCTTCAGCTCTCTGCGTTGATCTCCAGAAGTCTTGAAACATAGGGCGGATGGGTGGGATGATTCCGGACGTCTGACAAGTACCAAATGACCACCCCAACCCATGACCCTGCCCTATATACTACCCTACAACTGCCCTGACCTATCACAGGGCCCCACAACTCCTATAACCCCACCTTCCAATTTCCCACACAAATTGCATTACCTTAACCCCTTGCTATACCCTCAGGCCTAGCATCCCTCCTTAGTCATGTTGCCCTCCTTTGAGCCATTTGGGGCCGACAGTCTGAGCTGTCTATGTTACAGTATATTCAAGAGTGTATGGCAATATTTTATGTCATTATATGATGGTATTAACAGTTTTTGTTTTTGTAACACTAATTAGATGTAAGCATCCGGGGGTAGTGGGATGAAAACAGCTTACAAAGCGAAACAAAATAGCTACATACATTAGGGGCTCCACCTGGGTATGGCAGATCAACTCATAGGTCTGCTGTGTTGAAGAAGCTGAGTGTCAAACCCTAGTAGATTATATAATGATGATCTATCTTCAGGATAGGTCAACACATCAATAAAAAAGTATCAAAAGCCCCTTTATTGCATAGTATTTCCCCAAAAAATAAGAACTAGCCCAAAAATAAGGCCAGTAGGATTTTTGGGGCTTTTTGGAGTATGCTTAAAATATAAACCCTACTCCAAAATAAAGCCCTAGTTAAGGAATACAACAGTAGTCTTCATCAAAGAAAGCAGACATTCCCAAAAGAAATCAGATATTCCAAAAAGAAAGCAGACACCCACCCTCTCCCCCTCAAAAAAAAAGAGAAAAATTGCACTCACCAGACTCCAAACAATTACAGCTGGCAAGAGTTGATAGTTAATGGGCTCTCACACAGAGACCTGTGTCATTGTCAGGTCCCTTGCCATTCCAGCTGCATTACACTGCCGATCTCATAAACAGATCTGATACCAGTATCCCTCCGCACGAGCAATACTGCTTCCAGGCATCAGGGGAGCCAATTGCTGTAGAATGCAGAAGGACCTGACAGTAACACAGATTTGTATGTGAGAGCCCATTCACTTCTCAACTCTAATTGTTTGGGGTCTGGTAAGTGTGATTCTTTTAGGAGGTGTCTGCTTTCTTTTAGGGGTAAACTTAGCAGTACATAGAGATTAATACATTTAAACAAGTAATTTAAACCATTGTAAATATGGTATGTACTGACCACAATAGGATGGGTTCTGCACCATGAGAATAGCAGCTCAGATAAGAAAATGTGTATCTGAACCAGTAATAGGATAAACACAAAATGTTGATGTTCCATAATATGATGTCATGATTATATGTGAATACGTTTAGATTTTTTTTTAAGAACATGTGTATTGTTAGTCGTGGGAAAATATAAGACATCCCCTGAAAATAAGCCCTAACGCATCTTTCGGAGCAAAAATTATATAAGGCCCTTTTTTTTATTTTTGGAGAAACACAGTAGTACTATACTGTGCTCAAAAATACTGCTCCAAGCTGTGTGTAATGTTGATGGCTATGTGTAGTGAGGTTCCAATAAAGAAGTGTGTGCTAACTAAACCTGAGAAGAGCTGTCAATCAATCTGCATGCCCCGCAGTCCCATCCATATCAAGCTGCTCAGTACTGAAAATACATAGAGATACAGATTTATATTTTGAAAATATTTGAAACCCATGTATCATTTGCTTTACACTTCACAAATACTTGCTACTTAGTCTACTATATCACATATAATCCCAATAAAATACATTTAACACTAGAAGTCCCAGAGAGGGGTCATTTAACATTTCTACCTTTGGAACCCAGAGACGGGTCGAATGACCTGAAGGCTTTTTAGCTAACATCCTATAATCACCGTCTTTTGTTCTGTAATTAAGGCCATTACTGTCGCACCACAGGAGGTTGTTGTTTTCCATTGAGTTTAGCCATTTAGTTTCTAGTTAGTTCTATTCAGTTTATTGTATGTCATTTGACCCTCTTTCGGGACTTCAGGGGGGAGCTCGAAATTTCTGGGACTTCTAGTGTTAAGTTTGTGGATGTAATATGAAAGTATGTGGAAACGTTCACAGGGTATGAATACTTTTTCCATGATCTTGATACATTTTTTCCCTATTTTGAAGTATAAACCCTTTAATTAACAGACGTTCATATAGCAAAATATGTCCGTAGGCGAGAGTTTACTATATTTTTTGTCAGATTTGTATTAAATTTGCGGACATATCATATTAAATCTTCCACTAAGTGATAATGATTTTTTTGTGAATGCAAAATATTTTTTTTAACAAATTTTCACTGGTTGATTGGCATTACAACTGTTCACAAATGAAAGGAAAATTGGCCAATAAACATAGGTGTTTACTAACTCTTTGCTTTTCCGCATTTTATGGTCAGAATTCAGTTTATGACCGGTGACATGCACAGAAACTGATAATTTGACGTACGACATATTAGTTAGAGTGAATAGTAACACCTCAATATCTGTGTAATATTCCATCTGTTTGATTGCAGCCGTCTTCTCGCGCTTGTTTTCCATGCTGTGGCAGTTTGTTTCGTAACTGTTTCCTTTTTATGTACAATAGTAATGATGTTCTGTAATGTCATTTCTGTTCCCAAAAATAGGCATTTCCTTACGAATGGAATAGCTGTGTAATGTGCGAGTGTGGCTGGAATTATTCTCTCGGTGGAAATCTAGATTCAATTAACACCTACGAAAATGTTCGTCGTTTTGGATTTTTCAAAACATTTTTGCTTTTCTTTGTTTTTTTTTTCTTATTCAAATATATATTGGGGAAATTAAATAGTTTGGGTTTCTGAGTGTTACATACCAATGTGTTAGAAAGGGTTAACTCCTTCCCCACCGTTCTAACGTTTTCGTTTTCTCTTCCCCTTCTTCCAAGAGCCATTACTTTTTTTTTTATTTTTCTGTGAATATAGTCATATCAGGGCTTGTTTTTTTGCAGGTCGAAGTGTACTTTTGAATGATACCATTCATTCTGCCCCATGTTTTACTGGAAATTTACAAAAAAAAGTGCAACTGCACGATGGGTTTGGGGGAGGGTTTATTTACCATGTTCACTATATGGTAAAACTGACCTACCGTGTTTTTCCAAAAATAAGACACTGTCTTATACTTTTTTTACCCCCCAAAAAAGCACTAGGGTTTATTTTTGGAGGAGGTCTTATTTTTGGAGAAATATGTTGGAGGTAAGTTTACCCCCCCCAAAATGCAGACCCCCCACTTCCTAGGAGACTCATACTTACCAGACCTGGATGTCTGTGTGGCTCCCAGGTCCTTCCTGTGATCTCCGGTGGTTGCTGCACGCCGTTTTCCCCTGCTGCTGGCTGAGGCTGACAAACACACACGCTGACACACACACGCTGACACACACACACACACACTGACAAACAATCCAGCCTTACCGAATACTTTTGGCCGCAGGGAATGATGTGAGGAAGTCACATATGTGGCAGCAGGTCCTTGCGCTGCACTGCACAGCTATCAGGATTCTGCCGGCCAGAAGAAATCTGTGTCACTGGATGTAGTGAGTATGTGTGTGATGCAATGTGTGTGATCCGATGTGTGTGTGTGTGCGATCAGATGTATGTGTGTGCGATCTGATTGTGTGTGTGCGATCTGATTGTGTGTGTGTGAGATCAGATGTTTGTGTGTGAAATCTGATGTGTACGACTATGTAATCTGATGTGTACGGGTGAGAGCTGATGTGTGCGGGTGAGATTGGACGTGTGCAGGGGTGCGATCACTGCAGATCCTGCCGCTCAGCATCGGGTGAGTGATTGCGGGGTGCCGCTGACTATAATGAAGTGTCCTGCAATATCTGTAACTTTTTAGCTGCATGGACACTTCATTATTGAACCGCGACTAGGGCTTATTTTCGGGGAGGGCTTATTTTTGGAAAAACACCGTAGTATTATGATTCCCCAGGTCAGTACAAGTTTGTAGACATCAAACATGTAAAGTGTTACTTTAATTTAATTAATGCAAAAAAAGGACTCGTAACGTTCTCATTTTTTGGGATCTGGGGCTCATTGATAGCTTATTTTTGGCGCCTTGAGCTGACATTTTTAATAATACTATTTTTACGTAGGTGCCATGTTTTGCTCACCCGTTATTGCATTTTAATGCAATGTTGTGGTGACAAAAAAAATGTAATTCTGGCGTTTTGATTTTTTTTTTTGCGCTTTATTGATCAAATGAATTGATTTTGATAGATCGGGCATTTCTGATAGTGTCAGTACCAAATATGTGTAAATTTTTGGGGGTGTTTTATTTTCAATTGAGCAAAAAGAGGCTGATTTGAACTTTTTTTTTTTTTACATTTTTCATTGATTTTATTAGTCCTCTTAGGGGACTTTATGCCTGCACTGTCCGATGACTTGACTGTTCAGAGAGATGCTTCGGCAGAAATGCTGATCTCCTGTGAATGCCGGTGCTCTGCCGATATTCACAGGAAGTGAATCATGACAGTGAAAGGGGTTATCAGCTGACCCCCTGCTGTCATAATAACCCATTAGCAACCCATGATCGAGTCATGGAGCTTCCAACGGTGGCAGAGAATGGCGTAATCCCTGGCAAAGCGCATTGGATTGCATTGTCAGAGTTTGACAGTGGAAGCTAACTACTTAACAGGCGCTTGTGGATCTCCAATCCACCCGAGCCTGTTAGCTTCACATAACTGCTGATCAGATCAGCAGAGCCCACTTTAAAGTGACAGATATGACCAATGACATAGAGGTACATTCTAGCTCATAAAGGGGTTAATTTAATATTCTGTTTTAATTCTACTACTTTCATAATTTTATTTTCCGTTTTAATCAAAGGGAATCTCTCATCCAGTTTTTGCTACCTCATTGGAGATCAACATAATGAATGGGCAGAGAACCTGATTTGAGTGAGATATTTTTCTCTCTCTCCCTCTGTGTATATATACAGCGTGTATATGTACAGTGCTGGCCAAAAGTATTGGCACCCCTGCAATTGTCAGATAATACTCAGTTTCTTCTTGAAAATGATTGCAATCACAAATTCTTTGGTATTATCTTCATTTATTTTGCTTGCAATGAAAAAACACAAAAGAGAATGAAACAAAAATCAAATCATTGATCATTTCACACAAAACTCCAAAAATGGGCCAGACAAAAGTATTAGCACCCTTCGCCTAATACTTGGTTGCACAACCTTTAGCCAAAATAACTGCGAACAACCACTTCCGGTAACCTTAATGAGTTTTTGACACTGCTCTGCTGGAATTTTAGACCATTCTTCTTTGGCAAACTGCTCCAGGTCCCTGAGATTTGAAGGGGGCCTTCTCCAAACTGCCATTTTGAGATCTCTCCACAAGTGTTCTATGGGATTCAGGTCTGGACTCATTGCTGGCCACTTTAGTAGTCTCCAGTGCTTTCTATCAAACCATTTTCTAGTGCTTTTTGAAGTGTGCTTTGGTTCATTGTCCTTCTGGAAGACCCATGACCTCTGACGAAGACTCAGCTTTCTCACACTGGGCCCTACATTATGCTGCAAAATTTGTTGGTAGTCTTCAGACTTCATAATGCCATGCACATGGTCAAGCAGTCCAGTGCCAGAGGCAGCAAAGCAACCCCAAAACATCAGGGAACCTCCGCCATGTTTGACTGTAGGGACTATGTTCTTTTCTTTGAATGTCTCTTTTTTTTTCTTTCTGTAAACTCTATGTTGATGGCTTTATCCAAAAAGCTCTACTTTTGTCTCATCTGACCAGAGAACATTCTTCCAAAACGTTTTAGGCTTTCTCAGGTACGTTTTGGCAAACTCCAGCCAGACTTTTTTATGTCTCAGAGTAAGAAGTGGGGTCTTCCTGGGTATCCTACCATACAGTCCCTTTTCATTCAGACGCCGACGGATAGTACGGGTTGACACTGTTGTACCCTCGGACTGCAGGGCAGCTTGAACTTGTTTGGATGTTAGTCGAAGTTCTTCATCCACCATCCGCACAATCTTGCGATGAAATCTCTTGTCAATTTTTCTTTTCCTTCCACATCTAGGGAGGTTAGCCACAGTGCCATGGGCTTTAAACTTCTTGATGACACTGCGCACCGTAGACACAGGAACTTTCAGGTCTTTGGAGATGGACTTGTAGCCTTGAGATTGCTCATGCTTCCTCACAATTTGGATTCTCACGTCCTCAGACAGTTCTTTGGTCTTCTTTCTTTTCTCCATGCTCAATGTGGTACACACAAGGACACAGGACAGAGATTGAGTCAACTTTAATCCATGTCAGCTGGCTGCAAGTGTGATTTAGTTATTGCCAAAACCTGTTAGGTGCCACAGGTAAGTTACAGGGGCTGTTAATTACACAAATTAGAGAAGCATCACATGATTTTTCAAACAGTGCCAATACTTTTGTCCACCCCCTTTTTATGTTTGGTGTGGAATTATATCCAATTTGGCTTTATGACAATTTTTTTTCATTGAAGACAAATTAAATGAAGATAATAATACCAAAGGATTTGTGATTGCAATCATTTTCAAGAAGAAACTGAGTATTATCTGACAGAATTGCAGGGGTGCCAATACTTTTGGCCAGCACTGTATGTATATATATATATATATATATATATATATATATATATATATACTGCAGCTGCTTGTGTTGAGGTGAGACTACAATGGGTCTCTTAAGGTCTGACTGCCGTGTTGAGATTATAATGTCATGTGTGCTCGTGAGAAAGAATAACAGATTCTGGATCGGTTATGAACTGTCTTCCATGACAAGCGCCAAAGAATTCTGCCCATTTATTTTTCAAGTGCAAAGCCTTTATAGTTCTAGAAGAGTAAAGGGTATAGACAAAAATATAGTCCAATAAAGTATCGCAGGTCAGGCTCAGGACGTATAGGAATTTGCATAGTCTCTGCTAGATTGGTCAGTCCATACATTGAGAATTTTCCTTTGTTTGTCGACTTCTTGGGTGTGGGCCAGGATGTAGGAGCCATCTTTAAAGTTACATATACTAATATATTGTATTAAGGAAAATCACTGAATGAATATATATATATATATATATATATACTAGAAGGTGGCCCGATTCTAATGCATCGGGTATTCTAGAATTTATTGTGTAGTTAATTTATGATTTGTGTTTTATATATATATATATATATATATATATATGTTGTTGTGTGTAGTTACCAAGTTTTTGTGTAGGGCGCTGTAAATGTTCTGGCTGTTGTCTAGGTGTGGCGGTGTGTGAGAGCGGTGTTGTTTGTGTGTTGCATTGTGTGTGTTGCGTTGCTTGTGGAGCGCTGTGTGTCTGCAGCGTTGTGTGTGTGTGGTGCTGTGTGTGTTGCGTGGTTTGTGTGGGTGTGTGTGTGTGTTTTGGGGGGAGGTATGTTTTGTGCAGTGTGTGTGTTGGAGGAGTAGTCCTGGGGAGAGAGGAGTATAATAGGAGGAGTAGTTCTGGGAGGAGAGGAGGATAATAGGAGGAGTAGTCCTGGGGGGAGAGGAGTATAATAGGAGTAGTCCTGGGGGGAGAGGAGGATATTAGGAGGAGTAGTCCTGGGAGGAGAGGAGTATAATAGGAGGAGTAGTCCTGGGGGGAGAGGAGGATAATAGGAGGAGTAGTCCTGGAGGTGAGGAGTATAATAGGAGGAGTAGTCCTGGAGGTGAGGAGTATAATAGGAGGAGTAGTCCTGGGGGGAGGAGTCTAATAGGAGGAGTAGTCCTGGGGGGAGAGGAGGATAATAGGAGGAGTAGTCCTGGGAGGAGAGGAGTATAATAGGAGGAGTAGTCCTGGGAGAGAGGAGTATAATAGGAGGAGTAGTCCTGGGGATAAAGCAGGATAATAGGAGGAGTAGTCCTGGGGGAAGAGGAGTCTAATAGGAGGAGTATTCCTGGAGGTGAGGAGTATAATAGGAGGAGTAGTCCTGGGGAGAGAGGAGGATAATAGGAGGAGTAGTCCTGGGGAGAGAGGAGGATAATAGGAGGAGTAGTCCTGGGGAGAGAGGAGTATAATAGAAGGAGTAGTCCTGGGGGGAGAGGAGAATAATAGGAGGAGGAGGAGTCCTGGGGGATAGGAGTATAGTAGGAGGAGTAGTCCTGGAGGTGAGGAGGATAATAGGAGCAGAAGTCCTGGGGGGAGAGGAGTATAATAGAAGGAATAGTCCTGGGGGGAGAGGAGAATAATAGGAGGAGTAGTCCTGGGGGGAGAGGAGAATAATAGGAGGAGTAGTCCTGGAGGGAGAGGAGGATAATAGGAGGAGAAGTCCTGGGGGGAGAGGAGTCCAATAGGAGTAGTAGTCCTGGGGAGGAGGAGTATAATAGGAGGAGTAGTCCTGGGGGGAGAGGAGGATAATAGTAGGAGTAGTCCTGGGGGTGAGGAGTATAATAGGTGGAGTAGTCCTGAGGGGAGGTGTCTAATAGATGGAGTAGTCCTGGGGGGAGGTGTATAAGTGCCCAATGTGTGTGGGGGGCGTGGCCGAGCGGGCAGAGTGTGTGGGTGGCATGGCGCAGCGGGCAGAGTGTGTGGGGGGCATGGCCGAGCAGGCAGAATGGGTGTCTATTAGGTGGAGTAGTCCTGGGGAGAGGTGTATAGGTGCCCAATGTGTGTGGGGGGCGTGACCGAGCGGGCAGAGTGTGTGGGGTGCGTGGCCGAGCGGGCAGACTGGGTGTCTATTAGGTGGAGTAGTCCTGGGGGGGAGGTGTATAGGTGCCCAATGTGTGAAGGGGGCGTGGCCGAGTGGGCAGACTGTGTGGGGGGGTGTGACAGAGTGAGCAGAGTGTGGGGGGGGGCGTGGCCGAGTGGGCAGAGTGCGTGTCTATTAGGTGGATTAGTCCTGGGGGGAGGTGTATAGGTGCCCAATGTGTGTGGGGGGCGTGGCCGAGCGAGAAGAGTGTGTGGAGGCGTGTCCGAGCAGGCAAAGTGTGTGGAGGGTGTGGCCGAGTGAGCAGAGTGCGTGTCTATTAGGTGGATTAGTCCTGGGGGAGGTGTATAGGTGCCCAATGTGTGTGGGGGCCGTGGCCGAGCGGGCAGAGCGTGTGGGGGGCGTGGCCGAGCGGGCAAAGTGTGTGGGGAGCGTGACTGAGCAGGCAGAGTGTGTGGGGGGGCGTGGCCGAGTGAGCAGAGTGCATGTCTATTAGGTGGATTAGTCCTGGGGGAGGTGTATGGGTGCCCAATGTGTGTGGGCGGCGTGGCCAAGTGGGCAGAGTGTGTGGGGGGCGTGGCCAAGCGGGCAGTGTGTGGGGGCGTGTCCGAGCGGGAAAAGTGTGTGGGGGCGTGTCCGAGCGGGCAGAGTGTGTGGGGGGGCGTTGCCCAGCAGGAAACTATGCAAAGCGGTTTCCATAGTTACCCGATGTGTATCATGGTTACCAGTGTACGTCGGCTCCAGCACACGTGTGTCGGGAGTCAGGGTAAGCTAGTAAGCATGGTAGACATCAGGTAACTATTCAAAGCGACAGTGCTGGTTCACTTTTTGTTTGTTGGTCTCCTCCTGTGCAGCACGCATCGGCCTTATTGACAGCGGAAGACCAACGATCTGAATGGGCAGGGTGCCGGCATACGCTGGTAACCATGGTACACAATCGTATAATTAAGCAAAGTGGTTTCCATGGTTACCCGAGGTGTACCATGGTTACCAGCGTATGCCGGCAACCCCAGCAACGCGAGGGTATGTCTCGCCTGAGTTGCCGGTGTGGGCTCCCGGGGGTGCAGCACTCACCTGTGAGTCGGGGCTCTGTGTGGATTCGGGGAATGCATTTGGGGGCGGGGCCAGGCCGAACTTCCAATGCATGAGGGGGCGGGGCCTGGCCAAGCGACCAATGCGTGCAGGGGGTGGGGCCTGGCCGAGCCGAGTGGCCAATCCGTGCGGGGGGGCGGGGCCAGGCCGAGTTCAGCGGCCAATGTGACGGTTGTCACTGTAATGATGTCATTTTGGTGACAGACAGACAGACAGACAGAATAAGGCAATTATATATATATATATATATATATATATATATATGTGTGTGTGTTTGGTTACATCAACTAAACTACATACCTGAGTCTATGAAATGGCTGAATTAAGAATTTTTGGTTACTTAATTCTTACCCCTAACACTTGTACCCATGATCAGGGTTTAGTGCGCTGGGGTCTCCCTACGGAGGACGCATGCGAATCCGCAGCAAACAATTGACATGCTGCGGTCTGGAATGACACACCGCAGGTCCGTGTTTTCTGTGGAAAAAACAAGCACAGTGGGCTTGGATTTCAAGAAATCTCATCCACTATGGTTGTACTGTACAACGCAGAGTTTTGAACGCAGCTGAAGCATGCTACATCCAAAATGCTGCAAACACTGATCGTGGACACACACCTTTACTCTAACCAAACCACTCATTTGCAGCTTTCTGTGTACCCTCTATAGGCAAGCATGTCACGGCCGGGCGGTCGGGCAGACCCAGGAGGTGGATCCACTGGACCGAACTCGAAGATGGTGGTAGGGAGTCCGGCAGCTGAAGCACTGATGGGCAGCAGAACAGTCCGTGCAAGTGAAGGCAGCGGAGGAGTCCCTGGGACCACGGAGTCACAGATGGTAGTCCTGGTGACGTAGCTCAGGTTCGGAAGCCGAGATGATATCAGGCGGGGTCCGGAACCTCAGGAGCGAGATGACGGGTCACCGCAGGGATCCGAGATGGTACGGACTGTCAGATGGCAGACGGACAGTGTGCGGGGTTCAGGATACGGCTGACTGGATGGCGAGGCAGGTACGGCTCTACAAAGAGAGATAGGTGAGTACAGGCACATAAACACCAGGAGACCTGACTCCTAGCTCAGGGAACACGAAGATCAGGCCCCGCCCCCTTGGACAATAACCCCCTTTATACCCAGTACCTGTTCAACCTCATTTCCTGTTAATGGGCGCTGGCCCTTTAAGAAAGGGTCAGTGACCGCGCGCGCGCCCTAACGCGCATGCGCGCCGCCCGGGTGCCAGAAGCCAGGGAAGGAGGCTGAGAGGAGGACGCAGGAGAGCCGGCCAGGTCCTGGGAAGCCGTCGGGCGCCGGGATCGGGGACCAGGGGGCCTGGGACGGACGGAATCCGGGGGCTGAGGAGCGGGCAGCGTGGCAGGTGAGCCGGGGAGCGGGGGTGAGGACCCGGGGAGCGTGACAGTACCCCCCCCCCCCACGCCCCCCACCCCGCAACCGGGACATGAAGGCACGGATAAGAGGAGTGCCCACGTTCTCCCTGGGCTCCCAAGACCTATCCTCAGGACCATACCCTTCCCAGTCCACCAGGAAGAACTGCCGACCTCGAACAGTCTTCATGGCCACGATATCCCTTACCGCATAGATGTCGTCATCGGCAATAGGTGGAGGGGCCGGACTGGCAGCATCGGAGAAGGGACCAAGGATAACCGGCTTGAGCAGGGAGACGTGGAATGAGTTGGGTATCCTCATCGTGGCCGGGAGCTGTAGCTTGTAGGAAACCTCATTGATCTTGCTGAGGACTTTAAACGGCCCAATGTAGCGAGGACCCAGCTTGTATGATGGTATCTTCAGGCGGACGTACTGGGAAGCAAGCCAGACGAGGTCTCCAGGGGAGAAACACGGAGGGTCCAGACGTCTCTTGTCGGCGTGTCTTTTCATCCGCAGGGAAGCACGCCCAAGGGACGATTTGACAGAGTCCCAAATGTTTGCAAAGTCACGGGCTACTGTATCTGCAGCAGGGACATCCGAAGAGGGGGATACAGGCAATGGGATGGAAGGCTGAAGCCCGTAAACAACATGGAAGGGAGAGCTGGAGGACGACTCACTGAAGTGGTGGTTGTGGGAGAATTCAGCCCAAGGTAGAAGGGCGGACCAGTCGTCATGATGGGCATTGACGTAGTGACGTAAGAAAGAGGTCAAGATTTGATTGACCCTCTCTACCTGGCCATTAGACTGAGGATGGTATGCAGATGAAAAGTCCAGAGTCACTCCCAGATGGTTACAGAGAGCCCTCCAGAAGCGGGAAGTGAACTGAGTTCCTCTGTCTGATACGATGTGTAATGGAAAGCCATGCAAGCGGAAGATGTGTTGTATATAGGCGTCCGCGAGTTCCTGAGCAGAGGGCAGTCCAGCCATAGGGACGAAATGGGCCATTTTAGAGAACCGATCCACCACGACCCATATGACTGTGTGTCCGGATGACAATGGCAAGTCCGTAATAAAGTCCATAGCTATGTGTTGCCACGGAACTGAGGGTATCGGTAGAGGCAGAAGACGGCCATAGGGCAGGTGTTTGGGCGTCTTGTTCCTGGCACAAGAGGAACAGGCAGAGACAAAGGCGGCGACGTCAGTGCGAAGGGATGGCCACCAGTAATGGCGTACAATCGCACCCCATGTTCTCTTCTGGCCTGCATGGCCGGCTGTTTTTGAGGCATGACCCCAGTGTAACACTTTTAGCCTGTCGGTCTCCGAGACATAGGTCTTCCCGGGTGGTATTTGGGCCAGAGTGACGGGAGCCACCGGAACAATCTTGCTAGGAGGGATGATAGGTTGGGTAGTCTCTTCCTCCTGCTCCATGGGCATGAGGGACCTAGACAAGGCATCGGCGCGTACATTCTTGTCCGCGGGTCGGAAGTGGAGCTGGAAGTCAAACCTGGCAAAGAATAAGGACCACCTGGCTTGCCGTGGGTTCAGTCGCTGAGCGGACCGCAGGTATTCCAGGTTCTTGTGGTCCGTGTAGATGGTCACGGGGTACACTGCTCCTTCCAGGAGGTAACGCCACTCCTCCAGAGCTAGTTTGACCGCCAACAATTCTCGGTCACCGATGGTGTAATTCCGTTCAGGTGCTGAGAAGCTCTTAGAAAAGAAACCGCAAGTCACCATCTTCCCGGAGGAGGATTTTTGCATGAGCACTGCTCCGGCTCCTGAGGAGGAGGCATCCACCTCCAAGGTGAACTGGCGGTTTAACTCCGGTCGGTGGAGTACAGGAGAGGAGGCGAAAGCTCGCTTCAAAGAGCAAAACGCGGCGTCGGCCGCAGGTGACCAGTCCTTTGGTTTAGCCTCCTTTTTGGTCAAAGCGGAGAGAGGAGCAGTCAGGGCGGAGAAGTGCGGGATAAACTGGCGGTAGTAGTTGGCGAATCCCAGGAACCGTTGGATTGCCTTCAGTCCAGAAGGAGGAGGCCAGTTGAGTATGGAGGAGACCTTCTTTGGATCCATCTGCAACCCAGTACCCGAGATGATGTATCCCAGGAAAGGAAGAGAAGACTGCTCAAAGACGCACTTCTCATATTTGGCGTAGAGACGATTCTCTCTCAGTCTTTGTAGAACCAGCTTTACGTTCTCTCTGTGGGTCTGGAGGTCCGGAGAGAAGACAAGGATGTCATCCAGATAAACTACTACACAGAGGTAGAGGAGGTCCCGGAAAATGTCGTTCACCAGTTCTTGGAATACGGCAGGAGCGTTACACAGACCGAAGGGCATCACGCAGTATTCGTAGTGCCCGTCGCGAGTATTAAATGCGGTCTTCCATTCGTCCCCAGAGCGGATACGAACTAGGTTGTAGGCACCCCGAAGATCCAGTTTGGTGAACACACGGGCTCCTCTGAGCCGGTCGAACAATTCGGGGATGAGCGGTAGGGGGTACTTGTTTTTTATGGTGATCTGATTCAAGCCCCGGTAGTCAATGCATGGGCGAAGGTCACCCTCTTTCTTCTTAACGAAGAAGAAGCCTGCTCCCGCAGGAGAGGAGGATCTCCGGATGAATCCCTTTGCCAGGCTTTCCGTGATGTATGTGGACATGGCCCTGGTTTCAGCTGGAGACAACGGATATATCCGTCCTCGAGGTGGTGTTGTTCCTGGGAGCAGGTCGATGGCGCAATCGTAGGGACGGTGTGGCGGAAGTACCTCAGACTCCTTCTTGTCAAAAACGTCCGCGAAGGACCAATAGGCCGAGGGCAGTTCCGGTAGGTTCTCTGGAGCCGGGGGACGTCGGATTGGTTGTAGGGACTTTAGACATCTCTCATGACAGGCAGAGCCCCAACGAGTGATTTCGCCAGTACCCCAGCTGACTGATGGTTCGTGTGTCCGCAACCAAGGAAGTCCCAGCAGGATTTGATGGGACATGTGTGGAAGGACGTAGAGAGCGATGTTCTCGGTGTGCAGAGCACCTATACGCAATTCCACCGGCTTGGTGATCCAGGAGATGGTATCAGAGAGGGGTCTCCCATCCACCGAGGCAATCACTAGGGGCTTATCGAGTGGAGTAACAGGCAGCTGGTACTTGTCCACCGTGGCCTGCTGGATAAAATTGCCTGCTGCTTCGGAGTCGAGGTATGCCTCAGCCGTGAAGCGCGTCTCTCCTGTTGACACTTGTACCGTCCACATAACTGGGTCTGAGAGAGTCCCAGCACCTAGGGTGGCCTCTCCTACCAACCCTAGGCTTTGGAGTTTCCCGGCCTTTCCGGACAGGAGCGTAAGAGATGAGTGCCCTCTCCGCAGTAAAAGCAGAGGCCTTTGGCGAGCCGCTCTGCTCTACGTTGGTCAGACTGTCGTACTCGGTCAACCTGCATGGGCTCGTGGACAGGAATCCCAGCTGTTGATGAGTGAGGCACAGAGGACTTCTGTGGAGGAGGGGAGTGCCGTACTGCACGTCTCTCACGATACAGCTCTTTGGAGCGTTCCTGGAAACGAATGTCCACTCGAGTGGCTAGGGCAATCAGGGCATCTAGGGTGGAGGGCACGTCACGACCCGCCAACTCATCCTTGATGCGACTCGAGAGTCCTTCCCAGAAGGCGGCTGTCAGGGCCTCATTATTCCACCCGAGTTCAGAAGCCAAAGTACGGAAACGGATGGCATATTGGCCCACCGTCAGTGTTCCTTGACGTAGGCGGAGGAGGGATGAAGCAGACGCAGAGGCGCGTCCCGGCTCGTCGAAGGTGCTGCGAAAGGCCTGCAGGAAGTCTTGAAGGTTCTTGGTCATGGGGTCCTCCTTCTCCCACAAGGGGTTCATCCACGCCAGCGCCTCGCCCTCCAGATGAGACATTATAAAGGCGACCTTGGCTTGGTCAGAGGCGAACAGATGTGGCAGCTGCGTGAAATGAAGGGAACACTGGTTTATGAAGCCCCTGCAGGTCTTGGGATCTCCAGCATAACGAGGTGGTGACGCCAAACGGAGACGGGAAGCATCTGAAGAGGCTGCCACTGGTGCGGGAGCCATGGCTTGCCTAGCTGGGGACCTGGGTGCCGCAGGCGTCATTGATGCTTGTAACGTATACAGGCGGGTGTCCACGGAGGTCATAAATTGCAACATGCGGGTCTGGACTTCATGCTGACGTTGGAGTTCCTCTTGCAAGGCCGCTAGTGCTGCAGCGGGATCCATGGCCTGATCTTACTGTCACGGCCGGGCGGTCGGGCAGACCCAGGAGGTGGATCCACTGGACCGAACTCGAAGATGGTGGTAGGGAGTCCGGCAGCTGAAGCACTGATGGGCAGCAGAACAGTCCGTGCAAGTGAAGGCAGCGGAGGAGTCCCTGGGACCACGGAGTCACAGATGGTAGTCCTGGTGACGTAGCTCAGGTTCGGAAGCCGAGATGATATCAGGCGGGGTCCGGAACCTCAGGAGCGAGATGACGGGTCACCGCAGGGATCCGAGATGGTACGGACTGTCAGATGGCAGACGGACAGTGTGCGGGGTTCAGGATACGGCTGACTGGATGGCGAGGCAGGTACGGCTCTACAAAGAGAGATAGGTGAGTACAGGCACATAAACACCAGGAGACCTGACTCCTAGCTCAGGGAACACGAAGATCAGGCCCCGCCCCCTTGGACAATAACCCCCTTTATACCCAGTACCTGTTCAACCTCATTTCCTGTTAATGGGCGCTGGCCCTTTAAGAAAGGGTCAGTGACCGCGCGCGCGCCCTAACGCGCATGCGCGCCGCCCGGGTGCCAGAAGCCAGGGAAGGAGGCTGAGAGGAGGACGCAGGAGAGCCGGCCAGGTCCTGGGAAGCCGTCGGGCGCCGGGATCGGGGACCAGGGGGCCTGGGACGGACGGAATCCGGGGGCTGAGGAGCGGGCAGCGTGGCAGGTGAGCCGGGGAGCGGGGGTGAGGACCCGGGGAGCGTGACAAAGCAGCTGACAATCAATGCTGCGGCGAGGGTTATAGAGAGTTTATGAATATGTAGGACTGTAGTGATAATGTCCTGCTGATAAAACAGTGATGTTTAGAGTTGAGCGCGGTTCGCGGTTCGAGGTTCTCCAGTTCGCGGCTCGAGTGATTTTGGGGGCTGTTCTAGATAGAACTAGAACTCAAGCTTTTTGCTAAAGCTCGATAGTTCTAGATACGTTCGAGAACGGTTCTAGCAGCAAAAAGACCAGCTAATTACTAGCTGGCTTTCCGCTGTAATAGTGTAAGTCACTCTGTGACTCACACTATTATGAAATTTCAGTGTATAGTGTGCGGGAACAGCGCATTCAGATCACTGCTGTATGGATAATGGCGATCGACACACACAGCTAAGTGGACTTTTAGCCAGAGAAGCAACGGCATGTGTGATAGGATGTCCATGTCACATGTCCCTGCATTATAAAAACGAGTATCTGCCCGTCCGGACGCCATTATCTCTTCTGCGTCCTTGGTGTCAGTCACCGCTGGCGCAGCTCCTATCTCCGATACTGCTGTATACGCTCTATACACAGCGCTATACAGAATAGTGATAGCACTTGCTATCAGTCCTTTTAAGGGCTAATACCGGCAGGGTCAGAGCCATAGGTGACAGGTCCGTGAAAACAGAGTTTAACAGCTACACAAGATGACAGCGTCTGTGTAGCTAAGGTCAGGGATTTCCTCGCTGCATTTCCCCATTAGGAGGGATAGAAAGGCAGGCTTCCTTTCCTTTACCCAGAGACCCACAACCCTGCCACTGTACCCTCCTGCCCTTTGCACACTCAAACTCATTGTTACTAAGCCATTATACTAGCAAACACTGAGTGAACTTAGTGGCATCCTAAACGTGGCTGTTGGACTTCTGTATTGTCCCACTAGTGCAAAGATATTTGCAGCACGTCTGCCTGCATTGCACACTCAAACTCATTGTTACTAAGCCATTATACTAGCAAACTATGCTGCCAGTTTAAGGGCCGTAGTTGCATTGTCAGGGATAATTATTGTTGTTTATTCTGCTGTTAATAAAGCTAGACCACCGCTGCAATCTACACCACCTCTCAATTTTTACTACCACATTTTAAGTGCACAATCTTGTTGCAATCAAAATGAGTGGCAAAATGACAGATGCTGGTGGAAAGGGGAAGAGGCGTGTTGGAAAAGGAAAAAAAGGGTTTGTCCGTGGGGAAGGTGGCAAAGCTCCATGAACATCTGCTGAAGATAGACCATCTTCCAGCAAAAGTAAGATGTCTACTACTTACCGTGGACAATCTGATGTGCTCCTTTTTTTACGGACACGAACAACTGAAACAAAGGTAGATGATGGCCAAAAAAGGAAATGGATCTCAAGTGGTGCAACAAGTCCCCTCTCCGCCACCTGAACTACCGCATCCAAAAAACACCAGTCCTCTGAGTTGTCATCCCAATCAAACTTGCTTTCTCCCAGCTCTGAAGTCTCCATCCGCCCTGCACAGTATGGTGGAACTGAGATGGGTGAGTCTGCAGAGCTGTTCAGTCACACTATAGCCTGGGAATCAGAGGTCTGCTCCCAAGCTACAGTGAGTACAGACCAGGAAATGATCTGCAGTGATGCCCTGAACCTTTGTGACTCTGATTCAGGCCGTGAGGACCAAGTTTCTGAGCATAATGTTGACCCTTTTTCACAAACTGTAACACCTGTTGTTATAGACAATGAGGAACATACTGATGACGATGAGACGCAGATACCAGATTGGGATGACAACTTAAATATTCGGTCAGGGCAAGAAGAGGCTCGGTCTGAGGGTGAGGGGAGTGCAAACACAACAATTGATGAGGAAGTTCTAGATCCCACCTACTGTCAACCCACAGTCAGGCCCTCGAGGAGGTCAACAGAGATGGTGGAGGAGGATGCAACTGACGACGAAGTTACCTTGCGCCTTCCTGGACAGAGTAGGAGTACTGGTAGCACGTCTACAACTGCATCCTCAGCCACCACTGTGCCTCTGAGCACTAGTCGGGGTGGATCAGCAGGTCGCATGCCCTCTAAGCCTTGCCTAGCCTGGTCCTTTTTTGACATAGCAAAAGATCGCCCAAATTATGTGATCTGTAAAATTTGTCATGATTCTGTTAGTAGAGGGCAAAACCTCAGCAGTTTGACAACTTCTTCCATGAATCGTCACATGAATAAATATCATATGTCCCAGTGGGAAGCTCACCGTGCTGCAATGCGGCCTAGCAGAGCGAACCATCCACCGCCTGCCCCTTCTAGTGCATCCGCGCGCTCTTCATCTTCTAGGACTGTGGGGACAGCTATCACACCTGGTTTTCCACGCACAACTTCCACCACTGTAACCGCAACAGGCAGTTTGCTTGGTAGGTCATCAGTTGGTTTGGAAGGGGAAACAAATACGTGTGTACAGCACTCTCAGACATTGATAGCACCAACGTTGGATGAAGGCGACATCATGTCTATGCATGCACTTTCCTCACAAAGCTGCATTTTTCCAGGGACACCCTACTCAACACCGTCTACACACAGCAGCTAGATCTCTGTCCCTCAGATGTGGACAAATAAAAGGCCATTTCCTGTGACCCATGACAAAGCTAAGAGGTTGACTTTATCCCTCTGTAAGCTCTTGGCTACCGAAATGCTGCCTTTCCGCCTGGTGGACACACAGGATTTTAGAGACCTTATGTCTGTCGCTGTGCCCCAGTACCAGATGCCCAATAGCCACTACTTCTCTAAGAAAGGTGTGCCCGCGCTACACCAGCATGTCACACACAACATCACCGCTTCCTTGAGAAATTCTGTGTGTGAACGGGTGCATTTCACCACCGATACTTGGACCAGTAAGCATGGACAGGGACGTTACATGTCGCTGACTGGGCACTGGGTAACTATGGTGATAGATGGTGAAGGGTCTGCTGCACAAGTCTTGCCGTCCCCACGACTTGTGTGTCAATCCTCTGTCTGTCCAAGTTCAAGTTCCGCCACTGCTTCTGCCTCCTCCACCTCATCTGGGTCCTCCAACTCCGCCCCAAGCCTGCCTTGTCAGGCCACCAGCGTTCTCACTGCGCAGAAGGAATCACGCACCCCTCATTACTATGCTGGCAGCAGAGCGCAACGGCATCAGGCACTCTTTAGCTTGACATGTCTTGGAAATAGGAGTCACACAGTGGATGAGTTGTGGGCAGCTCTGCAGACTGAGTTTAATAAATGGTTGTCTCCACTCAACCTGCAGCCTGGTAAGGCCGTGTGCGACAATGCTGCAAACCTGGGTGCGGCCCTTCGCCTGGGCAAGGTGACACACGTGCCTTGTATGGCTCACGTGTTGAACCTTGTTGTCCAGCAATTTTTAACACACTATCCCCGCCTAGATGGCCTTCTAAACAGGGCACGAAAACTGTCTGCTCACTTCCGCCGTTCAACCGCCGCAGCTGAGCGACTTGCATCGCTCCAGAAGTCTTTCGGCCTGCCGGTTCATCGCCTGAAATGCAATGTGGCGACACACTGGAATTCGACTCTCCACATGTTACAGGGACTGTGGCAGCACCGCCGAGCCCTGGTGCAATACGTCATGACGTATAGCGTGGGCCAACGAGATGCAGAGGTGGGGCAGATCTCCCTGATGGAGTGGTCTCAGATCAAGGACCTATGCACCCTTCTGCACAGTTTCAACATGGCGACGAATATGTTTAGCGCTGACAATGCCATTATCAGCATGACAATTCCAGTCATTTACATGCTGGAGCACACGCTAAACACTATTCGGAGTCAGGGGGTGAGACAACAGGAAGGGGAGGAACTACAGGAGGATTCATATGCGTAAGACACAACAACATCACCAAGGTGCAAGGAGTATCAGCAGAAGCTGTTACTCGATCTTAGCTCGGCTTTTCCACCAAACAACTGTGCAGGTGCAGGGAGTGAATCTCCCAGTTGTAACCTGACAAACATGGGATGGTCTCGTCATCTTCAACAGTCTACCCGTACCAGTAGCACCATATCTGGTGCTGGTAACAGCAATTTTATGGAATCTTTTCATAATTTTTTTAGACCGTCCTTTGCAAGGCCACCAGAGACAACAAGTCTGACACATAGTCAACGGCTGGAGAGGATGATACAGGAGTATCTCCAAATGAACATTGATGCCATGACTTTGCAAATGGAGCCTTGCTCATTTTGGGCTTCAAATCTTGAAAAATGGCCAGAGCTCTCAACTTACGCCTTGGAGATTTTGTCGTGTCCAGCTGCCAGCGTTGTCTCTGAACGTGTCTTCAGTGCTGCTGGGTGTGTGCTGACAGATAAGCGCACGCGTCTGTCCAGTGGCAATGTGGACAGACTAACGTTCATCAAAATGAACAAGTCATGGATTCACAAGGAATTTACTACCCCTGTGTCATCCTGGGGAGAGTAAATGCTTGTGGATTTGGAATGTGCTTGATGCAAATCAAAACATCCTGTTTGCAACTAGGGCACAAGTGCTGCCACTGAAGGGGTGTCTGTGTGGCCCAATTTTTGGAAAAAAGGGAGACTCCGCTTGGAGTTACCCTTGCTTGCTGTGTTTTTTAAAAGGAGCCAAGATGAGCAAATCATGGTTCAGCAAAGACTTTACTACCTACCCCGGTGTCATCCTGGGGACGGTTAAGAATGGCGTATTTTTGAATGTGCTTGATGCAAATCTAGCTGTGAAGTGTACAACTGGGGCACAAGTGCTGCCACTGAAGGGGTGGGTGTGTGTGGGGCCCAATTTTTGGAAAAAAGGGAGACTCCGCTTGGAGTAACCCTTGCTTGCCATGTTTTTAAAAAGGAGCCAAGATGAACAAGTCATGGTTCAGCAAAGACTTTGCTACCTACCCCGTGGTCATCCTGGGAACGGTTAAGTATGGCATATTTTTGAATGTGCTCGATGCAAATCTACCTGTGAAGTGTACAACTGGGGCACAAGTGCTGCCACTGAAGGGGTGGGTGTGTGTGTGGCCCAATTTTTGGAAAAAAGGGAGACTCCGCTTGGAGTCACCTTGCGGTGTTTTACATGATTTTAGAAGGGCGTGCCATGCCTATATCTGTGTCTCCTCCTCTTTTTTCCTTGTCCAGCTGTTTTGTTTTCGCATGAGTATATGTCCTTGTCACTTTCCCATGTGTTTGTGTTGTGTTGTGAGTTGTTTGTCACCTTTTGGACACCTTTGAGGGTGTTTTCTCGGTGTTTTTATGTGTTTGTGATTGCCTGCCATTGTTTCCTATGCGGTTCGAGTTCGGTTCGTCGAACGTTCAACGAACTGAACTCGAACGAGACCTCCGTTCGACGAACCGAACTCGAGCCGAACCACGACCGGTTCGCTCATCTCTAGTGATGTTATCAAAACTTCAGCAGTCCAGTAAGTTACACATTGCTGGAATCAGTTTCTCTGCCCCTACGTTATGTGTGCTCTTAGATTAGATGGCAAAATCTTAGTAACAGATTCTCTTAAGATGACACTTAAATAACTATGTGAATTTTACCATTCTTAATAGATGGATAATTGTTTTTTTCAGGTGTCATGTTAGTGTTTTTTGGGCATCCAATGTTTAAAAAATGAGAAGTTTTACTTTATGAATATTTCATTATCCAGTGACTCATATCAATGGATCAGTGAAAGGCTGATAAAACATGAATGGTAATTTAAAGTACAATGTGTGACACTAGTGAAACGGTCTGGTATCAGAAACCAGGAGAGTATGTCAAAGATTAAGGGGATAGAAGGAGTTCTAGTCAGGTCATGGTCCGGAGTCAGTATACCTGGAGGATAGTGGGTCAGAGCAAAGGGACAAGGCAAACGAACAGTCAAATGAAGTCTGAGGTCTGGCAGCAATAGATCAGAACACAGAGTGCAGATTACTAGGCCAACAAGAATCACTTTTACAATTTATTAAAGTCCCCAACTGCATTCGGTGACCACATCATAAGACCTACGTGTGAGATCACAAAACCCCTAATAAATTTTCTGTAGTAATTCATGAACCTGAGAAATCATTGCAATACTGATAGATGTCAGTTGTCACTGATTCTATGTAGATAGAAGAGAGGATAGGTGAAGCTCTGCTCCTCCCCCTGCCTCAAGGTCCTCCCTCTGCCTTTAGCTCCTCCCCCTGCCTTTAGCTTCTCCCTCTGCCTCTAGCTCCTCCCTCTGTCTTTTGCTTTTCCCTCTGCCTTTAGCTCCTCTCTCTGCCTCTAGGTCCTCTCTCTGTCTTTAGTTCTTCCCTCTGCCTCTAGCCCCTCCCTGCCTCTAGCTCCTCCCTCTGCCTCTAGCCCCTCCCTCTGCCTCTAGCTCTTCGACCTTCTATCTACATAGAATCTCATCAGTAACAACTGCCATCTCTTATCTCAGTAACCTGAATGCAGATTTTACTACAGAATTGGGAATTTTGCTAATGTCTGATCAACTCAGGCAGAGAAAGAAAATTTGCCTGATAAGACATATTACAGAGTTGCTTATTTTCCTGTGTACTATTGATTTATGAAATAAAAACTAAAACAACAGTTACTCTTTAACCCCTTCACCATTTGGCAATTTTCTGTTTTTCATTTTCATTTTTGTCTCCTTTCTTGAAAAAGCCATTACTTTTTTTTTAACTTCCGCTAACATTGCCATTTGAAGACTTGTTTTTTGCAGGACGATTTGTACTTTTCAAATTAAACCATTCATTTTACTATATAGTATACTGGAAATTAGAAAGTGTGTTGAAATGGTAAAGAAAGAACAATTCCACAATTGTTTTTTGTTTGTTTTTTTATTTACTAAGTTCACTATATGATAAAATTGACCTGGCACTATGATGCTATGTGCGCACCGCACCGAAAATGTGCGCTTCAGAGCGCAGCTGAAAAGCTCCGTTCTGAAGCGCATGGTGCCCTCAGATTCGTGCGCTCTGCATGCTGCCTCTCCCTATAGACAGCATGCAGAACGCACGAAAGAAGTGACATGTCACTTCTTAGAACGCAGCGATTCGGCAAGCAGCCGAATCGCTGCGTTCTAACATGCCTCGTGCGCACGGCTCCTGCACAATCTCCATAGATTGTGCAGGGGACGCAGGACGCATGCAGTTACGCTGCGGTGCAGAACGCAGCGTAACTGCATGTAATACGCACACGTGCGCACATACCCTCATTCTCCAAGTCAGTACAACTCCTCAGATACCAAACATGTGTACTTTTCTTTTTTTTTTTACTCAACTGGTGAAAACAAATTCTGAAATTTGTCAGAAAAAAAATGTTGCCTTTCAGAGACCCACAGCGTTCTCTTTTTTGTGATCTGGGGCTAAGTGATGGCCTATTTTTTGTGGCCTGAGCTGACATTTTTTTTTGTTGTTTTTTACAAATACCATTTTTGTTGATGCTTTGATCGCCTGTTCTTGCATTTTCTTGCAATGTTGCGGTGGCCGAAAAAACGTAATTAGGCGTTTTTATTTTTTTCCATTATACTGTTTACCAGTTGGATTCATTTATTAATGAATGTTTGTAAGTTTTTTTCATATTTGTTAAAACCTTTTTTTTAAACTTTTTATTGTATTTGCTAACCCTCTAAGGTACTTGAAGCTGCAATCGCCTGATCACTTGTGTTCCACAGAGCGGTGCATCAGCACTGCTCGCAGCTAGCGTTCAATGGCACAAAAGGGGCGGTGATTTGAATGTTTGTGAGGTTTTTTCATATTTTTAAAACTTTTTTTATTGAATTTACTAGCCCTCTTAGGTACTTGAAGCTGTGACTGTCCGATTGCTTGTGCTCCACAGAGAGGTGCATCAGCATCAGCACTGCTCGCAGCTGGCGTTCACAGGAAGACATATGGGTCATCAGCTGAACCCTGGCTGGCATGACAACCTATCGGCGCCCCGCAATCACGTCACGGAGCCATGGATGGTAGCGGGGTAAAAGACCGTAAAGGGGTTAAATGATCAATTGTGTATGAATCCTTATATTCGGTGTAGCGTCAGTCATTTCCATAATCACGGAAGGACCGATTTTACGATGTTGTTCCTCGTTCCTGCGGCAGCACACATCGCTGTGTGTGAAGCCGCAGGAGCGAGAAAACTCACCTAACCTGCGTCCTGCGGCTCACGCCGGCTATGCGGAAGGAAGAAAGTGGGCGGGATGTTTACAATCCGCTCATCTCTGCCCCTCCGCTTCTATTGGCCGCCTGCCGTGTGACGTCGCTGTGACGCCGCACGACCCGCCCCCTTAGTAAGGAGGCAGGTCGCCGGCCAGAGCGAAGTCGCAGGGCAGGTAAGTCCGTGTGAAGCTGCCGTAGCGATAATGTTCGCTACAGCAGCTATAACACAATATCGTATGTGCGACGGGGGCGGGGACTATCGCGCTCGGCATCACAAGCATCGGCTTGCGATGTCGTAGTGTGCAAAGTACCCCTAACTCTCGAGCTCTATACATCTGCACCCACTATATGAAATGCCAGCATGTTATATGTCGAGAAAGGGTTAATAAACACCATCTCCTTTGTGCAATGATATTTGGAATTTGGCTTCTTGATGCCAAATTTGTGACACAAAGTATTTTTTCTCCTTCTGGAAAGAGACACTTGAAATTTCTGTTGGAACAAACATTGGCAGCTATATAAATATTAAATCACCTTTTCCATGCCTACTGGAAAAAAAGCAAGCTGGCCAGTGACACGCTGAATTGTCATTGAACATGTGTCACTTAAGGCAGAGCCGTGGGATTTTCCAGGTGCCGCTGAGCCTTTATTTTGTTCCAGAACTGCTTTATTAAACATGAAGACATCAATAATGTTCCTTCTTACCTTCCTAAAATCAAAAGTTTGTGGTGGGGTTTCGTGACTATAGGCAAATCCAGCCACTGAGAAATTCAACCCTGGCATTGACAGCACACAGGCCCATGCTGTCCACGACCCTTAATCTCCAGTTGGGGGTCTCTATTAAAAATATTACCTTGTCTGGAAAAAAATGAAGATTTAGTAGAAGACCAATATTACTAATAGTACCGTTATATAATATTAAATACCTCCACATAGGCACTGAATAATGCCATCATAACGATCACTAATGGGATTACATGCACCTGAATACATTTCTGACAAGTGCAGTCTGCCACATCTCAATGACGTGTAATATACACACCATTAGGCCCCCTTCACAGTCCGGTACATATGACGCAGTGTGTCTGTGGCGCCCTGGCCTAGCCAGGTCGTCACACATAACATACAAACACCTCTCACCCCCAATAGACAGGGACACCAGCCAAACAAAAATCCTTGTTGCCTCCCTCCAGTGTCTGATGTCCACACCAGGTGGGGCGGAGCCAAGCGGTTGGCCCCACCCACCGAGGAGTTCACAGGTCTGGAGGCGGGAAAAGTGACAGTTTAGTCCAGGAGGTGGAAGAGAGAAGAGTGAACACTTGGGTGTCTGGGTTTGTGGCCCAGGCACTGACAGCAAAGTTGGCAGATGGTGGTGGCTGTCTGCAGGAGTGGTGGAGCAATGCGGAACCGTAGGACCGGGGTCGGGGAACGGCCCGCCGGTACCGACCGGGGAGCGAAGTGAAGCCAGCACACACAGGCAGGGCCATCGGACCCCGACCAGGCTTGGAGCCGCCGACAATAGTCAGATCCGAATGTGACTGGAACCCCAGGGGTTTCACAACAGCAAAAGTCCCGATTGAAGGCAACCGCCCACACCGTGAGGGTATACAGCTATCTCCTAAGGTTAGAGACCCAAGGGCCAGCGACTGCGGGCAAACGGGCTCCTCCGGTACCCATACACCGGGGAGCGGACTACCGTTGGGAATCCATAGTAGTCAGAAGGAGAACATCAAGGTGCAGGGAAAGACAGCCGCCATCACCTGCCTGTCCGGGGAGAAACACTGCACCCGGCTGCGGGACCCGTCCATCCAGCTGTTTGGTTTACCGAGGACTTTATACCTTTCTTGCTGAGTGAGTACACCTGTGCCATCCGGCACCGCGCCGCGCTGTCCCTGCAACCCTGCACCTCGCCAACCCTGCCCCCCCGTCAAACCATCACCGGGCCCCGGGACCACCGACCCCTACCCACAGAGGGGGAAAACAACATCCCAGCTGCTCCTTACCATCGCTCCCGGGATCCCCGTCATCAGCAGCGGTGGTGCCTATCTTCACCTCGACCCGTGGGTGGCGTCACGGACTAAATCCCCAAAACCAACCACCCCTTTCACTCACGGGCGAGGAGCGCCGCTCGAGTCCCCGGATCCGGCCCACCGCTCGAACTACCGAGCAGCCATCGCAGCAGCGCCGGACCCGAGCGTTAGCGAGCGCAGCACAGTGGCGTCCTCCCCGCCCGCGACATGTCATACATACCGGAATCACGGATATGAGCAGACCCATTAAAATCAATGAGTCTGCGCACACATCAGTGTTTTCACAATGACCGTGTGTCCATATGGAGCACACGCATGTCCATGTGTTGTGCATAGAGACAAGTCAGTTTTTCTCCACTGATGTCACACAGACCACATAGTGGTGTTATCTGTGTGACACGTACCGGAGAAAACACGTGTTTTTGAAATAAAATTATTTTCTATGCTCACCTTTCTACAGAACGCTGCTGTCACTTGCATCAGGGCCCGCTCATTATGCTCATGCATATTCACTGCACCACAGACCCGGAGGCAGCAGCGCTGAAGACAGGTAAGTCAAAAGTTCTTTATCTCTGTGTGCTATCACGGATAGAACACGGAGAACACAGGTGTGCCAAAATCACGGCACACGGAGGGTCATACGCACCTACAACATGTCTGGGAAAAACGTGTGTGTTTTCCATGGATGTATGAAAGAGACCTTTGGATTTGGCTTAACAATACCCCGATGCATCTTTGAATAATAAGTTTGTTTGGGTCAGATTCAGTGTAGTGGTGGGAACAAAAGTAAAATTGTTCAGATTGCAAGTTGGATGAGAGGTGAGAAGAAAGTTCAATGTGGACATGATGTTCAAGACGTTAAAAGGGAGACAACTGGGGCGATAGCTCAATATAGAGCGCAAATGGAGGGATGGTATCTTCAGGATAGGTGTGGTTGTTGTGTGCCGCCCCCGTGCCAGCAGCTGCCGCTGCTTGGGCCTGGACCTTCCGGTGGGTGGCTCGAGGGTCTCCGGACCCGGGGGTCTCGCGGACACGCCGAATAAATGAGAGGGACGTAGATGTACGGGCTAGGCCGTAGTAAGTTCGTGACGCCACCCACGGTGTGTGGTGAGGTGTGACACCACCGCTGTTGTTATGGGGCAACCGGGGGAAGATATTGTGCAGCAAGTTGTTAACCCCTCCGTAAGCAGGGGTGGTGGCCCCGGGGCCCGGTGGCTCGGTGCAGGGGATAGCGACCGCAGGGAGTGTTGGTGTACTCACGGTTAAGAAACCACACAAGTCTCTGGTAAACCAAGGTGATGGTGGCCGGTGCCGCGGCCGATTGCATTCGAGTCCTCCACCCGGCTGGTGGTCTCTATCCTTTTCCTCTGCACTGTTTGTGTAAGGTGTACTTTCCTAGTGTGAAACTCAGGAGTCCGCTCCCGGCTGCATGTGGCCTAAGGAGCCATGCCCGCAGACGCTGGCCCATGGGATCTATGGGCCCTGGCGGTGACCTCTTATCCCTATCGGTAGGCTGTTGTCTTCTATGAGGGACTTTGGGTGGGACAGGACCTCTAGTCCTGGCCTCAATCGGTTAAATAACCAGTTCCACTTGGTTCCGGTCCTGGCTTCAGGGTCCGAGTACCCCCCTTTGTGCTCCGGTTTCTGGGTCGGTTCCCCGTGTCGGTATCGGCAGGCTACAACCCTGTCCTGGTACACCTCGGTTCTGCTGAGCCATCTTCCCGTCTCCTGCTGACGGAGACCACCATCTGCCTCCTAGCCAGTGGCTCCAGGGCTCCAACCCTGGTACCGTTTAACTTGAACTTTCCTGCTGGAGCTACACTTACAGTACTGGCCAAAATTGTTGGCACCCCTGCAATTCTGTCAGATAATACTCAGTTTATTCTTAAAAATGATTGCAATCACAAATTCTTTGGTATTATTATTCTTCATTTATTTTGCTTGCAATGAAAAAACACAAAAGAGAATGAATCAAAAATCAAATCATTGATTATTTCACCCAAAACTCCAAAAATGGGCCAGACAAAAGTATTGGCACCCTTAGCCTAATACTTGGTTGCACAACCTTTAGCCAAAATAACTGCGAACACCCGCTTCCAGTAACCATCAATGAGTTTCTTACAATGCTCTCCTGGAATTTTAGACCATTCTTCTTTGGCAAACTGCTCCAGGTCTCTGAGATTTGAAGGGTGTCTTATCCAAACTGCCATTTTGAGATCTCTCCACAGGTGTTCTATGGGATTCAGGTCTGGACTCATTGCTGGCCACTTTAGTAGTCTCCAGTGCTTTCTCTCAAACCATTTTCTAGTGCTTTTTGAAGTGTGTTTTGGGTCATTGTCCTGCCGGGAGACCCATGACCTCTGAGGGAGACCCAGCTTTCTCACACTGGGCCCTACATTATGCTGCAAAATTTGTTGGTAGTCTTCAGACTTCATAATGCCATGCACACGGTCAAGCAGTCCAGTGCCAGAGGCAGAATAGCAACCCCAAAACATCAGGGAACCTCCGCCATGTTTGACTGTAGGGACCGTGTTCTTTTCTTTGAAAGCCTCTTTGTTTTTAAACTCTATGTTGATGTTTTTTCCCAAAAAGCTCTACTTTTGTCTCATCTGACCAGAGAACATTCTTCCAAAACGTTTTAGGCTTTCTCAGGTAAGTTTTGGCAAACTCCAGCCTGGCTTTTTTATGTCTTATCTGACAGAATTGCAGGGGTGCCAATACTTTTGGCCAGCACAGTAGCTCCAGCCCACACTCCTCTCCAAACTTAACCACAAACTACACTGCTTGTTTTCCCGCCCCGGGCTGTCTGGACCCCTGGGTGGGCGTGTCCCAACCGCCTGGTCATGCCCACTGGTGTGTCTGTCTGTCCCTAAGGGGGGTGACTAGGTTTTCTGGTTGGCTGTGTGTTTCCTAGTGAGGGAACGGTGTAATGCGGGGGCCTATTTGTGACTACCTGGTTTTGCCAGGGCGTCACATCTGCATGTTTTAAAGCAAAAAGGAAGGTACCAGAAGATTATGATAACTTGACACAAACTAAAGAAATGAGCTGGATTATAAAGTGCACCATTTACCAGGATTTTCCTATATAACCTAAATCCAGTGCTATACTGGCACTATCAGGCTGATTCTAAGCATATCTTTAGTTGTCAGTTAGGATGTATAAGATTTGAAACACAAGCAAGTAAAGTTTGTAAAATGAGCAGCTTTTTAAATGGCAGCAGCTGTCGATCAGCTGATAGCTGGGGTAGATATTCATAGTGGTTCCCGCCCCCTTGCCTATCCATACTGCCCCTATCTGTTATTAATGCTAATTATATTATAGAATCATTTTATTAAGTGGCTAGAAGGACCTGGGCTGATGTCATACCCATGTGACCAGAAGAGGCCACAGCCAACATAGCTGATACCAAGAAGCAACATTATTATTCTGTTGGCTAAGGCCCTGCCCCTTCTGGTCACATGGCTATGACATCAGCACAGGTCCGTCTAGATCCAAGAGAGTAACCAGCAGCCTAGCAGGAATTAGCTCCTGCAAGCCCAATCACTAATGAGAATACAGCTGGTCGACACCCGAGCCTGTCTGTTTAAAGGCCCGTTTCACAAGTCAGTGAAAAACACAGACGTTTTTCACTGGCGTGTTAAACACGCACATGTCCCTGCGTGTGCCGAAAATCATGGCACACGTGGGTTCTCTAAGTGCAATCCGGGCTCCGTTCTCCGTGGCCCGTGATTGCACTTAGAGATTCACTCACCTGCGCCCGCTCCCGCAGTCCATGGTGCTGATCGCTCCCGCGACGCAGCATCCGGCCGGCGGTGACCCCTGCAGGAGCTGCTTCCGGGTCGGCTGTGTCGTGCATCATTAAGATGCGCGACAGTAATCAGCCGGCTTAGAAGCAGCAGGGAGAACGGGCTACAGAGGACATCGCTGGACGCCGGGTGAGTTAAAATGTTTTTTATTTTAAAAGCACGTTTTTTTCTGGCACGTGTTTCACGGACCACACCACTGCGTGGTCCGTGGGACATCAGTGATGTCAGAAAAAAATGGACATGTCTCCGTGCAGCAATCACGCACACGCAGGTACGCTGCACGGAGACACGTGCAGTGAAAAATCACTGACGTGTGAGCAGACCCATTCATTAGAATGGGTCTGCGTATGTCAGTGATTCTGGTACGTTTAAAAAAAAGCACAAACGTACCAGAATCACTGACGTGTGAAAGGGGCCTAACTCAGAGCACCAAAGGAGACATAGTGAGGAGTGTCAGACTCTGTAGTGTGAACAGCATCAGATGCCGCCATAACACTTGGTGAGTCTAGAGCCAAACATCGTGTGACATTAATGAAGTTCAAAGCAATATGTTTCAAGGGAGCAGAAGGAGCACTTAAAGGCTAGAAGAGGCCAACAGGCTTGTCCCTAGAAGACTTATTTCTGTTGCACTGTGAAACAGTGTTTACAAAGTCCCAGACATTCTTGACCAGTGATGACCACCATCAGAAGCAGCAAGCAATTAGCTCAGTGGAATTATGTTTGCTCATATGGCCAGCCAACTTGGATTTGTGCCCTGAATATAGAATTCTATTCTACTGAGTCTTAGGGACAAAGGTCTTGTCCAGATTAATGTCTCTTAAAAGGACTGGGGCTGCTTAAACAGTTCTGGCAGGGTCAATTTGGTATTGAGGCTCCTCCAATAATTCAGTCACATTAAAGGACCAAGACAGGGCATCGGCTTTAACATTCTTCTCTGCAGGATGATAATATAATTGAAATTAAATAAGCAAAGCAGACTGCCCACCTGGCTTGACGAGGATTAAATCGCTGGATGAACTTCAGGAAGGTATGATTCATATGGTCCATGTATATTACTATCGGAGAGCTGACACCCTCCAGTAGATGCCGCCATTCCTTGAGCCCCATCTTGACAGCCATAAGCTCACGATCCCCAATAGTATAATTTTGCTCAGCCAGTGTAAATAGTTTTGGGGAAAATGCGAGAAAGAGACTCCCCAAAGAAGTTCTTTGAAACAGCATTGCCCCAAAATCAAGAGATATGCCTCTACGATAAACTACTTGTTGGGATTGGGGGGTGATGCAACACCAGAGCACTTGCAAAAGCCTCTTTCAAATGGTATAAGGTTGACACTCTGGGCAGTCCCTGCATTAGCCCGCTTCTTGGTTAAGGTGGACAGAGGTGCCATAAGTAACAAGAAGTGTGGGATGCATTGCCTGTAGAAGTTGGCAAAACTCATGAAACACTGGATGGCACGTAGACCTTGAGGACGAGGCCAGGAAAGAATAGCAGGAAAGTTCTCTGAATTCATCTTGAGACCTTGATTAGAAACAAAGTAACTGAGGAAAGGCAAGGACTTCCTTTCAAAGACAGATTTGGACAATTTGGCAAACAAATTGCTCTCTCTAAGGGTACCGTCTCACTAATCGATGTACCAGTGATTCCGACCATGATACGACCTGGTCAGGATCGCTAGTACATCGCTACAGGGTCGCTAGTGAGCTGTCAATCAGGCAGATCTCACCAGTGACCAGCCACCAGCCACCAACCACCAGCGACTTGTGTAACGATGCTGCGCTTGGTAACCAGGGTAAATATCAGGTAACTAAGCAAAGTGCTTTGCTTGGTTACCCAACATTTACCCTGGTTACCAGTGTACACCGCTTACAGGCTGCCAGCGCTGGCTCCCTGTATACGTAGCTAGGGTACACATCGGGTTACTAAGCAAAGCGCTTTGCTTAGTTACCCGATATTTACCCTGGCTACGTGTGCAGGGAGCCAACGCTGGCAGCCTGTAAGCAGTGTACGCTGGTAACCAGGGTAAATATCGGGTAACCAAGCAAAGCGCTTTGCTTAGTTACCCGATATTTACCCTTGTTACCAGCGTACACTGCTTACAGGCTGCCAGCATTGGCCCAGCACCCTGGGGGGTAAAAGGGGTATTACTGAATTATTGGACAGGTTTGGAACTAACTGAGGTGCCATCGCTATGCAGTGTGGTTGATGAAGGTTCTTTGGACAAGAAACTTCTACGTACCGGAAGTAATCAACGTCAAGAAATGGAATTGTGGTGGGAGAACCAGAATCATGAAAAAAGCGTTAAAATAATATAATTGGTATTTTCTGGATTCTCTGTATTGTATTTATTCTGGTTCGACTTCAACACATTTTTGAAATTGTGGATAGATAGACAAAATATAAAATTTAGAACTAAACTTTGATACAATATTTTATTACTGGAATAATTGGAAGCTTCTAAACTGTTCTCACCCGCCCTAGACAAAATGTGTCCATGGGTAAGAAGAGGTTGGCGCCAGCCAGATTTATTACTCACCGCTCTGGTGCACTATATTTAATCGAGAAGTTAAATTATTATGGAGTAAACCTCCTTTTCCGAGACTGTGTAAACACACAAGTCCTATCAGAAGCTTGGCATTCACATGCTGTGCCAAATACGACCTCTAAATAATAGAAGAACACATTAAGGAACATTCTACCGCGCTGGAGGATCAGCACAGGAGGATCACATCAGAGAACTTATGGTGATCCTTCCTTTGACATGGACAAGAGGAACTGTCCATGGGACCTCTTGTAATGAGGTGGAGGTTAGAGGGAGGTGAAGGTTTTTTAAAGACTGGTGGTAAATGCTGTCACATTGCTCAGCGTGTTTGTATAAGAGAGGCAAGTGTGTGAAGGAATCAGCATGAAGCATCACACCTGGAAGAAAAGACAACTTTCTTCAGCCCATGTTCCATAAGCCTGGCTCCACGAAGTCTAGCCAACATCTGGAATAAATATCAGGAGACGCAGCACAGCCCTGACTGGCGTTCTCCACTACCTTTTGTACTTTCAATGCAAATTGAAAAGCAAAACAGACATCAAGGCTATATTTATATAGCTGTCTTCAAGCTGTATATTCCATTCCATCTGCTGCACATGATAACTTTCAAGTGTTTACTGAGAAAAGACCAAGATGTTTAAGTTCTCCATTGTGGAGCGGCTTCACGTTCTTATTGTAAAGACACATTATACTGAATGAGGATCGTTAGCTATTGGGCATAATGCTTTAACAAATTATGAGCTTGACACTATAGCATTGCCTAAATCTGTGGTCTTAAATTGAGTGTGTGAGCCCAAACTGACAGCATAAAGTAAGCATATAGCTTTGAAGGGATATAGCCCCAATAAAAAAATCACACTTTTAGTGATCTAATCACTGCCTCCATTCTAAGAAAGTAATGTTTAATCAAATATGTTAATTAGTGGCTTATTGTCCTCTGTGTGCAACCAAAAGACTCACTGCCCTGGTTTTGCATGTGTCTGCCTCCCTCACTGATGATTGACAGCACTGATTTGCCTGAGTTTTCTCTGCAGACTGTTATCTCTCCACAGCAGTACAAATTGTCTCCCCAGGAAAGGAGACAAACTCTAGCGCCACCTATTGGAAGTAGCAATCCTAAAAGTTAAAAGTGACCTTTTAACAAACCTTTTCATATGACCTAGGATATATGCCAGATCAGAATCCCAATTTGCAGACACGGTGTTTCGGGGTGATTGCCCCTCGTCAGTGCAAAGTGTGGGTAACTGATCTGGCTTATGAGAAGCTATGTGGGGACCACGGGGGAAGACTATTTTCCTTATTGAGACCTGACAAACCAGTCTGGGTTTCAGTGGTGAGGGAACTCATAGCTGCAATGCCCCTCTGGGAATTATTGAAATTGTCTCTCCAGGAAAGGAGACAGACTCTAGCTCCACCTATTGGAAGTAGCAATCCTAAAAGTCAAAAGTGGCCTTTTAACAAGCCTTTTCATATGACCTAGGATATATGCCAGATCAGAATCCCAATTTGCAGACACGGTGTTTCGGGGTGATTGCCCCTCGTCAGTGCAAAGTGTGGGTAACCTATCTGGCTTATGAGAAGCAATGTGGGGATCACGGGGGGAGACTATTCTCCTTATGGAGACCTGACAAACCAGTCTGGCTGTCAGTGGTGAGGGGACTTATAGCTGCAATGCCCCTCTGGGAATTATTGAAATTGTCTCTCCAGGAAAGGAGACAAACTCTAGCGCCACCTATTGGAAGTAGCAATCCTAAAAGTCAAAAGTGGCCTTTTCATATGACCTAGGATATATGCCAGATCAGAATCCCATTTCCTGGAGAGAAAATTTGAATAATTCCCAGAGGGGCATTGCAACTATAAGTCCCCTCACCACTGACAGCCAGACTCGTTTGTCAGGTCTTTGTAAGGAGAATAGTCTTCCCCGTGGTCCCCACATAGCTTCTCATAAGCCAGATCAGTTACCCACACTTTGCACTGACGAGGGGCAATCACTCCGAAACACCGTGTCTGGAATTGGGATTCTGATCTGGCATATATCCTAGGTCATATGGAAAGGCTTGTTAAAGGCTACTTTTGACTTTTAAGATTGCTACTTCCAATAGGTGGCGCTAGAGTTTGTCTCCTTTCCTGGAGAGACAATTTCAATAATCCCAAAGGGGCATTGCAGCTATATAAGTCCCCTCACCACTGACAGCCAGACTGGTTTGTCAAGTCTCCGTAAGGAGAATAGTCTTCCCCCGTGGTCCACACCAGTACGGTCAGTCACCAGTGAGGTAGGCTGGAACATGTAAAACCAGTGGTTGCACCGAGCACCCTGATCAACATATTTGATTAAACTGTAAGTTCTGGGCATACTTGCAGTATCGAGGACCAGAAGTTAATGGGATTGACCGGCTTAGGTGGCCCGTTGCCTAGCCCAGCTTGGTGGCCATCGCCTGCCTTTCCCTTTGACGCATTATATTGCATACCCGGCCCGCTTATCATTGGATGTAGTCTCCATAATCTGCATGCTGCTTTAGCCTGCTTGTAGTACACCGCTTATCGGGTTTGTTGACTCAGTCGTCAGTGGGCATATTTTCCTTGCAGTATACAGACCACGTGGGCTTGGTGGCCGGCCTTGTGAGTAGGCGTGACCGGCTTAGAAAGGATCTGTTAGGGCCTGTGAGGGGCTGAGCTTGGCTTGTGTCTTGAAGGGTAATCAGCTATAATAATTTTTCCATTTGATCCCATTACTGCCACATTTAGTATAGGCGATACTGCTGATTCCTCTACAGATGTGAGAGTGGATTTAATGATGGATTGTAATTCTGGCTGTTGCAGCAATTGAATATAGATCTGAGATACATGGGATTGCTGGACACTAATATTTAGCCTCCTTACAAGCTGTGGGAATTTTTCTGTCCCTCTTGCTTTACATACCTAAGAGTAAGTACACTATTTGCACTGATTTTTTTGTGTCTATACACATTTTTCATCAATGTTTTTAAACTTTGGTATAATAAAAATCAATATAACTTTTAGCCATTAAAGCTCTGTTTTGTTCCTCTTTTGATACTTTGAGTATGGAGTGGCTTCCCTTTGAGGGTATTTTCTATATATTAAGGAGTACTTTGCACGCTGCGACATCGCTAGCCGATGCTAGTGATGCCGAGCGCAATAGTACCCGCCCCCGTCGCACATGCGATATCTTGTGATAGCTGCCGTAGCGAACATTATCGCTACGGCAGCTTCACACGCACTTACCTGCCCTGCGACGTGGCTCTGGCTGGCGACCTGCCTCCTTCCTAAGGGGGAGGGTCGTGCAGCGTCACAGTGATGTCACATGGTAGGCGGCCAATAGAAGCGGAGGGGCGGAGATGAGTGGGAAGTAAACATCCCGCCCACCTCCTTCCTTTCGCATAGCCGGTGGACGCAGGTAAGGAGATGTTCCTCGCTCCTGCGGCTTCACACACAGCGATGTGTTTCTGCTGCAGGAACGAGGAACAACATCGTATCTCCTATTGGTGCAACATTATGGAAATGACCGACGCTATACAGATCGCCGATTTACGACGCTTTTGCGATCGTTTATCGGCGCATCTAGGCTTTACACGTTGCGACGTCGTTACCGGTGCCGGATGTGCGTCACTTTCAATTTGACCCCGACAATATCGCAGTAGCGATGTCGCGACGTGCAAAGTACCCCTAAGTCATTAGGGGACAATGTGCTATATGAAAATCTTGATATATCTGATTTCAGACAAAATTGTAAAATTTAACCACTTCACCCCTGAGCCTGGTTTTCACCCGCCGGACCAGGCCAATTTTTTTCAATTCTGACCAGTGTCACTTTATGAGTGGGGATGAGTGAACCCGAACAGTAAAGTTTGGGGGTTCGTACCAGACACCAGGTATCCAAGGCTTAAACTCGAACATGGACTTTAAAAAAAAAATATCTGTCTCTAAGTTCAGAGTTCAGGTGCTGTTTGTTTCTAATAAATAGGGATGAGTGAACCCTAACTGTAAAGTGCGGTGTTGGTACCGAACAGCAACGGGTTTTTATTTCATTGGCGGCAAACAATGATCAAGAAGGGGCTGTCTGTGTAGTAAACAAGTGTCATGGTCTTCTCCCTGCTGTTTGAGACTAGTAACAGACTTAGGCCTGGAGCCTCCCATCTCCATTTTGACTCCTCATTTAAACAAGGTTTCCTTTCCTTTGGCCTCTGAGTTAATTTCAGATTAGTTGCCAGAAGCTCTGTGCAGTGGCAGGTCAGCCTTAGCTGCTTTGGACCCACGGCCATTTAGGTTAAATACTGGAGGCTTTCCCAGCCGGCCCTGCTGCTGTTAGAATAATTTCTACATTGGCCAGCCTGGTGGAAGGATCTGCTGAGGTTTTCTCCTGTGTTCATCCACCTGCTAATATGAAGTTTTGGTGATTCGTATCCTCTGTTTCCCCCCGTCGTCTATCTTACCTTTCCTTAAGGGTTTATTAGTTGAGTGGCGAGTCTAGTGTACTTGTCAGTGTACTCACGTAGACTGGGTGAGTTTAGGACCAACTGAGGGACCCAGGTACCCTGCTAATCAAAAGGTTGAAAGAACTTGTATAGGGATGCTAGGGAGCTCAGGGGTCAGCTTGAGGTGAGTGCAGTCACCCATCTCCCCTACCAGCAGGGACCTCCTTTGTATCATAACCCCGGTATTTCCCCCCTTTTTGTGGTGTTTTTGGTAGTGTGTCAGACACCTGTTGGTCTGATCACGTGTGTCACTCATTATATACAGACATATTCTACTTCGTGCGTGACAACAAGCCCTTTCAGCCTACAGCTTGAAATTTCAATGTTCAGTAGTCATTTTCTGGGTGCATTGTCAATAGACTCGTTATAGTCACTACTACTACTGCCATATCAAGGCATTGGCCTTACTAATATTCATGTTCTATAGATAAGAAAGTTAAACTGAAAACAAAGACATAATGTTAAAGGGTGCCAATAAGTTTATCTTCAAATCTGGCAAAAACTAAGCTGCAGCTGGAGATGATATGCTGAGCTAAATAACTGCAGAGACAAGTGCTCCAAAACAGAAACGATAAAGCAGAGCCGCTACGTACAGTATAATATGAGTGTTTCATTAATTGTATAAGTGATATACCAATATTTCCACAATATGGGAGGTAAGGGGCAGGTATGTTGTAACTATTAATGATTTACCACTAGAATATTCTTAATACACATGACAATCAAAAAAAATATTTTTCTTATTCTCTAAAGTTAAAGGGCGATGTCCATTTTCAGAAAAGTGGTGTTACAAATGAGCCCTTCCACTCACATTGGGATGAACAAACCACTGCAGATGGCAACCACATGTGCCTATATAGACTAGGAATACCATAAATCTGACCCTGCTTTGTACCTGCCTGACCGCGGAGGTTGGCATCCTAAAGTTACGCAGTGGTGCCAGCACTCAAATTTGTCTGACCCTGAGTGTCCCTAACTCCGCTGTAAACTATAAACCAAGTGTAACACAAAACTCCAATAAACATAAAAGAACTGTACACAGGCAGAGTGTGAGACACAGGGCTAAAGAAGTGTTTGTAGCATCCATGGGACTTAGGGTACTTGTCACCCGGGTCAGTGGTTCCTTGGAGTAGCTGTGAACCCGGTTTCGTGACTCCGTCGGCTACATGTTAAATAAGAACAGAAAACAGACAAGTGTGCAATACAAATGGGGATGGAAGGAGGGTGACGGTCCCCTGGGAAGTATGTCACCGGTTGCAGCGGTGACCGGGGTCTCAGCCTCCTCCGCCGCCGTACGGTTCCTGCGACTAGTCCTCTCCCAGGGGCAGTACTGGATGGGGAATGGGATGCTTCCCAGCACCACCGCGGTATGCGGCCAGGAACTAACCGCCCGCTGCACAGTCTCTCTCCGGGGAAGGTGTTATGTGCAGGCGGGATGGTATCGCTCCCCACGGGCAGAGCAGGGTACCCCGGGAGGTTGGTGAGAACGGGGGCGGCAGTCCACGGGAGCGCCGGAGTGCAGTTCGACGGCAATTACTCACAGAGTCACCAGGTGCGGGTTCCAGTCACTTTATTTACTGGCTCAGGTTTATCGCACCCATGTGTGCTGGTCCTCGACATCAGAGACTCTGGTCGCTTCCCGGGCAGGTCAGAGGCTGGATCTGGTTTGGTAATCTGTGGCCTTTGTCCTCCATGCACGACTCTGTACTCTTCCCTGGTCTCAGTCCGCACGGCCGTCAGCCTGGGCCTCTCGTGGGTCGGACCTCTATCCCCCTCTCTCAGGCTCCCTCTCTGCTGCTGCACCTCGGCCACCCGAACTAGGGCTCTGTACCTCTCTTGTGCCCAGTTTCGTCTCTCTGGCGACTGCTCTCTTTTAGTCCACGATTACAGGTGCTGGGTTCCGTCTCTCTAAATGTTACTGGCCCCCAGCTTGGTGGAGCTGTTTGTTCGGTGTTACATCCGGACAGCTCTGTTCTGCCTCCCTGAAGGCCTGACAGCCTCCCCTTCAGGGAGCTGCACCACTGTGCATCTGCTCTGTCTCGTGTCCAAGCTTATTCTGAGGTAAAGTGAAACTGTTTTCTACTCCTAACTGCTCATGCCCCCACTTTTGCAAGTTGCTATGACAACCTGGGTCTGCTAAGAACTGGCTGAGTCACTTCCTGTGTCTGTAGAAACATTATTAACCCTTTCCTAGTGACTGCTTCTCTCTGCTGTTTGGTGGTGTGAGGTGTGTGTAGCACTTACTGGATTAGCATCTTGACCTTCCAGGAAGGATATAATGATATACCCTGCAGCCACCAGTCTCAGGGGCGCTACATTTTCACACAGTCATACAGGGAAAATGGAGGAAACTGAAAGAAACCCAAGAAGACTTACAGGTTAAGTAGAACCTTTCAAAATCCTAAAAGAAACATAATGGGAGAATGCTGGAAAGAGAAATACACAAACAAAACGCAGGGGAAAGCAAAAGTGATAACTGAGCAATGTTATCCTGAACTGAAGAGCTAAGACTCCAAACATCCATCAACCTTGGAATATAGCCAGGAATGAAAGCATGTGCAGGCGAGTATAAATAGCCCCTCCCAAGATATGATGGAGCAAAGAAAATGAAAAAGTGAAAACACCTGAGTGGAAATTAAACATAACGGCAAGGCAAAGGAAAGACAAGAGAACTAACAGCAGTTGGATCAATAAAAAACATGTTGTGGTTCAACAGAGAAGGAAATCAACCACACAACTAGGAGTCACTGGATTGAGCCCTAGAGTCAAGCCACGATAAATGGGGCACAAGCTACATAAAGTTAACCCAGGAGGTATAATTGCAAGAGCCAATAATGGTGATACCCTGGTGATTTTGTTATTTTTTAGTTTAAGTCCCATTTTCCTAAAATGTTTTTGCCTCGAGCTGGGTCTGTGTAACGGTGACCCGGGGGCACAGGAGTAGGTTACCAGAATAGGAGCAAACAAGTAGCTCTGGAATGAAGTTACCAGGGACAGTACGAGGGAGCACCACTGGAAACAAGCACGCATGGGGCACAGGGCCCTAGGTCAGGTGACAGTTTCACACGACCTGGCAAATTCCTGCACAGTGGAGGGACCTGCATGGACTTCACTGATCTACAGATCCGGGGACATCAGCAGTAAAGCAAGGATCGGGGTTCGGACACATACCTCCCCACAGCGTCCTCACTGCCAGCCGTACAGACGAGGAGACTGCTACCTAACAGGGACAGTCGGGGCCCCCAAAGCGCTTCCAGCTATGGGGACCCAAACTACACTGAGAGTGCTGGGGAAAGAGCAACCGAGTCATTAAACTGGAACTGGAATACAGGAACCTGAACCAGCCATTCACAGGTTAAAGTGAGTAGAGACTGTTCATTACAACCCCGGTGTGGTCTCCTTCAGTATAAAGTGCAAAAGCTCCCATCTCACAAATCCCCTGGCTCAGCCCTGCCTGCTGAGTGCCTACCGCCATAGCTGCCATCACCATAAGACCAGGGGTAATTCCACCAAGCAGCGGGGGTTCCATCCTATTAACCGCAACCCGCAGGTGGCGTCACATAAATGACTTTCATCTCCCATGTAAATAACCCCTTTTCAAAAAGGCCCCAGGGCACAGGATCGGGCAACAGCCACCACCAAAGTGGCATCCCTAAATAGTGAACTGCCCGGGACCGAGTACCCCATTCCCTGGGTGACACAGCAAAAACCTGGTGACAGGTTCCACGTAAGCTAGATATCTATATATATAATTGCCTTATTCTGTCTGTCTGTCTGTCTGTCTGTCTATCTGTCTGTCTGTCTGTCTGTCTGTCATGCTCCGAAATTGTGTCCTTACGGTGACACAAAGCTGATTGGCCGCTGGGCTCGCCATGGCCCCGCCCCCCCACACGGATTGGCCTCTCGCCCCGGCTCTCTGCAGGCCCCGCCCCCTCACGCAATGCACGCTCGCTGTGGCCCAACTGACACGGGGCTCCGATTCCCAGGTGAGTACACACACATCAGATCACACTCACTCTCACACTCACTCTCACACATCACATCCACACACTCACAACATGCTGGGATATCGCTTGCTTCTACACCGGCTGCGTCAGGATCCCGGCAGCGCCAGACATAACCTTGCGATGCTGGGATCTTAACGGAGGCCGTGAAAGCTGGTAACCATTATACACATCGGGTAACTAAGGTCCCTTAGTTACCCGATGTGTATCATAGTTACCAGTGTACACCGGCTCACACTCACACACACATCACATCGCATCCACACATCACATCGCATCCACACATCAAGGTCCTGCAGCTGCAGAACATACATAACATAACAGCACACACACACACACACACACAAATCAGATCACACTCACTCACATACACACATCACATCGCATCCACATACTCACAACATCCTGGGATATCGCTTGCTTCTCGGCGGCGATATTGTGCTGTGAGCTTCCAGGACCTGACGGAGGATCACATGGCCAGAAGCATGTGATATCCCCGGATGTTGTGAGTATCAGCGCGTATGTGCAATATCGTCAGTGTCTGTGTGTGTGAGTGTATGCGATCGGGTGTGTGTGAGTGTATGCGATCGGGTGTGTGTGAGTGTATGCGATCGGGTGTGTGTGTGAGTGTATGCGATCGGGTGTGTGTGTGAGTGGATGCGATCGGGTGTGGGTGAGTGTATGCGATCGGGTGTGTGTGTGAGTGGATGCGATCGGGTGTGTGTGAGTGGATGCGATCGGGTGTGTGTGAGTGGATGCGATCGGGTGTGTGTGTGAGTGGATGCGATCGGTTGTGTGTGTGAGTGGATGCGATCGGTTGTGTGTGTGAGTGGATGCGATCGGGTGTGTGGGTGAGTGGATGCGATCGGTTGTGTGGGTGAGTGGATGCGATCGGGTGTGGGTGAGTGTCGGCAGAGGAGCACGGCGTGCTGGAGGAGGCTGGGAGCAGAGAGGCTGATCTTGGGGAAGGCTGGGAGGGGGGGGCTGATGCTGAGGGAGGCTGGAAGGAGAGAGGCTGAGCAAACGTGCTCCATCCGCCATACTGCGCACTCCCCATCGTGCTGCATCCCCCATGCTGCGCACTCCCAAACGTGGTCCATCCGCCATGCTGCGCACTCCCAAACGTGCTCCATCCGCCATGCTGCGCACTCCCAAACGTGGTCCATCCGCCATGCTGCGCACTCCCAAACGTGCTCCATCCGCCATGCTGCGCACTCCCAAACGTGCTCCATCCGCCATACTGCGCACTCCCCATCGTGCACCATCCGGCATGCTGCGCACTCCTAAGCGGATGGAGCATGATGGGGGGTGCGCAGCATGGCGGATGGAGCACGTTTGGGAGTGCGCAGCATGGCGGATGGAGCACGTTTGGGAGTGCGCAGCATGACGGATGGAGCACGTTTGGGAGTGCGCAGCATGACGGATGGAGCATGTTTGGGAGTGCGCAGCATGCCGGATGGTGCACGATGGGGAGTGCGCAGTATGGCGGATGGAGCACGTTTGGGAGTGCGCAGTATGGCGGTTGGAGCACGTTTCGGAGTGCGCAGCATGGCGGATGGAGCACGTTTGGGAGTGCGCAGCATGGCGGATGGACCACGTTTGGGAGCGCGCAGCATGGCGGATGGAGCACGTTTGGGAGTGCGCAGCATGGCGGATGGAGCACGTTTGGAAGTGCGCAGCATGGCGGATGGAGCACGTTTGGGAGTGCGCAGCATGGCGGATGGACCACGTTTGGAAGTGCGCAGCATACCGGATGGTGCACGATGGGGAGTGCGCAGTATGGCGGATGGAGCACGTTTGGGAGTGCGCAGCATGGCGGATGGAGCACGTTTGGCAGTGCGCAGCATGGCGGATGGACCACGTTTGGGAGTGCGCAGCATGGCGGATGGAGCACGTTTGGGAGTGCGCAGCATGGCGGATGGAGCACGTTTGGGAGTGCGCAGCATGGCGGGTGGAGCACGTTTGGGAGTGCGCAGCATGGCGGATGGAGCATGATAGGGGGTGCGCAGCATGGCGGATGGAGCACGTTTGGGAGTGCGCAGCATGGCGGATGGAGCACGTTTGGGAGTGTGCAGCATGGCGGATAGAGCACGATGGGGAGTGCACAGTATGGCGGATGGAGCACGTTTGGGAGTGCGCAGTATGGCGGATGGAGCACGTTTCGGAGTGCGCAGCATGGCGGATGGAGCACGTTTGGGAGTGCGCAGCATGGCGGATGGACCACGTTTGGGAGCGCGCAGCATGGCGGATGGAGCACGTTTGGGAGTGCGCAGCATGGCGGATGGAGCACGTTTGAAAGTGCGCAGCATGGCGGATGGAGCACGTTTGGGAGTGCGCAGCATGGCGGATGGAGCACGTTTGGGAGTGCGCAGCATGCCGGATGGTGCACGATGGGGAGTGCGCAGTATGGCGGATGGAGCACGTTTGGGAGTGCGCAGCATGGCGGATGGAGCACGTTTGGGAGTGCGCAGCATGGCGGATGGACCACGTTTGGGAGTGCGCAGCATGGCGGATGGAGCACGTTTGGGAGTGCGCAGCATGGCGGATGGAGCACGTTTGGGAGTGCGCAGCATGGCGGGTGGAGCACGTTTGGGAGTGCGCAGCATGGCGGATGGAGCATGATAGGGGGTGCGCAGCATGGCGGATGGAGCACGTTTGGGAGTGCGCAGCATGGCGGATGGAGCACGTTTGGGAGTGTGCAGCATGGCGGATAGAGCACGATGGGGAGTGCGCAGCATGGCGGATGGAGCACGTTTGGGAGTGCGCAGCATGGGGGATGCAGCACGATGGGGAGTGCGCAGTATGGCGGATGGAGCACGTTTGGGAGTGCGCAGCATGGCGGATGGACCACGTTTGGGAGTGCGCAGCATGGCGGATGGAGCACGTTTGGGAGTGCGCAGCATGGGGGATGCAGCACGATGGGGGGTGCGCAGCATGGGGGATGGAGCACGATGGGAGGTGCACACCTCCCCCCAACACACACACACACGCGCACTGCACAACACACACACACTAGGAATCACAAACAACGCCCTACACAGACACCCACACACACAGACAACGCTGCACACACAAATATACGCACATACTGCACAACACACACATTGCTCAAAACATACCTCCCCCCAAAACACACCACACCCACACAAACCGCACAACACACACACACACACAACGCTACAGACACACAGCGCTCCACAAACAACGCAACACACGCAACACACATACAACACCGCTCTCACCCCCCGCGACACTCAGAACATGTACAGCGCCCTACACAAACACTTGGTAACTACACACAACAACATCTATATATATAACAAAAATCATACATGAACTACACAATACGTAAATTCTAGAATACCCGATGCGTAGAATCGGGCCACCTTCTAGTACTGTACATAAGACACCAATAGAGATGAGATAATCTATTCACGTGGAAATGTGCAAATTTTACAATTTGTATGCTTCAGAATTCAGATTTTTGGAATTTGTTCCTCGTGAAGTCAGCAAATATATTCAGCTGTCACCGCAATTTTATCTAACAATACAAGGACAGGAAGAGAATAAAAAATATATAATTGTCACTTTAGCAGTCACATTTCATGCTGCCCATACAGTCTGCCATCCAGTCTTCTGCACCTCTTCTTTTAATTTTTCCTTGTTATGTGCACGCAGTGATGTCAGAGGCCTGGTCAGTTCCTTGGAAGAATTCGCATAGAGTTAGGGATCATGCGCACATTGCGTCCTGACTAGTACAGAAATAAATGCACCCTCTGGCAGACTTGACGCTGCATTTTGACAAAAAAAATGCATCCAAAACGCATGTATTTTGGATGCATTTTGCATGCATTTTACATGCGTTTTGGATGCATTTTTGTCAGTGCGGTCCCCCCGCAATTCAGCTCGGCTACATGCCCGCTGACAGCAGACACAGACAGAGCCGGGTGATGAGAATGAACTCGGATGAAGTTCACTCGACTTGATTGTCATCCCGCGGCTCTGTCTTTGTGTGCTGTCATAAACTCAGATGAACCTCCGAGGTCAGTGCCAGGACACAGGAGACGGCAGCAGTGACATCAGAGCTTCACCCAAGTTTACTGACATCGGGCGTCTCTCTCTCTGTGTCGCAGCCTGATTTGCGATCACATGTGAAGGACTCACCGGTGACCGCAAATCCCCTGAGTGACTGAAGTGAGCAACGCGATCAGCGGTGCCGTCACTCAGGTGACCCGCAGCCACCGCTGGAGTCCTCCACCTGAAAGCGGTGGCCGCGGGTAACCTGAGTGACGTCATCGCTGATCATGCGGCTCACTTCAGTTGCTGCATGGAGGTGACAGAGAGCGGTCGTGGTCTGTGGCCACTCGCTGTCAGCTTCATGCAGCAGAGCTGAAAGCGTCGTGGGACCTCATGTGGATTATGTCGGACCTGGAGGGGTATTTGGGGATTAATAAAGTGGTGAAAGAGAGGGGTTTTTTTGTCATTTACTCCAAATAAAGGATTTTTTGGATGTGTGTGTTTATTTTCTTTAACTTACAGGTTAATCATGGTAGGTATCTCAGGCATCTCAAACAATCCTTGCAATACTGTCCCATCCCACCCACAGGGATTTAGCTCATAGAACTCATTGGGACAGCTGTGGAACGGAACTCATTCACCATTGCGTTTCGAGCTCTTTTCACCTGGCCCTGAGTTATTGGGAAATTACAAAACAACACCAGGGAGTGGCTGTTGCTAACCCAGGAATGTTCTCCATAAAGTCCTGACGTCTGCCATGATTAACTTAGGTCTTAGTGGCAGCTATGGGCTGCTGCCATTAACTCCTTATTACCCCGATTGCCACCACACCAGGTCAATTCGGGATGAGCCGGGTAGAGTCCCGGGACTGTCGCATCTAATGGATGCGGCCATTCCGGCGGCTGCTGGCTGATATTGTTAGGCTGGGGGGCTCCCCATAACGTGGAGCTCCCCATCCTGAGAATACCAGCCTTCAGCCGTGTAGCTTTACCCTGGCTGGTATCAAAATTGGGGGGGACCTCACATTGTTTTTAATTATTTATTTTATTTTTTTACTGGACGATATAGAAACGCCCACAGGCAGTTGTGATTTGTTGCAGTGAGACAGCTGTCACTCAGAATGGGGGCGTGTCTGATTGCAACCAATCATAGACGCCGGTGGGCGGGGGAAACAGGGAATACGAGATGGAATAATGAGCGGCAGGCATTTTCAAAAGAGGAGAAGTCGCCACAGTGTGAATGCCGTGCAGCGTCGCGCCGGTGATCGTGGATCGGTGAGTATGAGAGAGGGGCTGGGAGGGAGAGACCGACATGGACAGAGAGAGAGAGACAGAGAGAGAGACCGACCAACAGACCGACTGACAGAGAGAGAGAGAGAGACCAAATCAACTGAGCTTTCATATTTATTTCAGACTTCCATAGATTTTTAGGATGCACAATTGATCACGTATAAATTATTTACAGAAACAGCTAATGCGTCATATCTGATTATGATGGGGTTTTTTTTATAGAAAATTTTTCTTTTCTGCTTGAAAACAAATATTCCAAGACTAGAAATGTATTGAACAGTATTATATTTAACATTTTATTTCTTGAAGTACATTTTTATTATTGCTTTTTTTTTTATTTAAAAATATATTTTTTTATGTTATTTATATTTGTATATTTTGGCAAATAGTATTGTTTTCATAATTCAATTCTGGTTCATATTTTTCATAACTCTGTGTTGCGCTTGTCTTCTATTATTTTCCTCTTTTATTCTTACTAGAAGCATATGAATTCTTTGACATTTGGATGATACCAGTTTAGGTTGTGTCCTCCCACGGCCTGTCCAATCAGTGCTGAACATGTCACATTATGTGGGTGTTGCGGGGGTGGCGCAGGGCTGTAGTCATGGGCGAGGGCGAGCCTCAGTCCTGCACAATTAGTCCGCTCCCCGGCCACCTCCACATTGGAAAGGGTTAAGTGCAGGGCACATTCGCTCATTAACACTTCAGACACGGAGTCCTGGGTCTTAATAAACAATTCTTTACTTGTAGCATTTGCTGAACATTATGGGCACTTTTCTTGAACATTGCTGGGGCAGCACAATATTCCATCATTAACACATTAAGTGCACGCTGATTCCCTGGTTCCCCTACTCTTATTCTCCCACTTAACTTCATAAATCCACACACTAAAGTCAAACAATCCTTGCAATACTGTCCCATCCCATCCACAGGGATTTAGCTCATAGAACTCATTGGGACAGCTGTGGAACGGAACTCATTCACCATTGCGTTTCGAGCTCTTTTCACCTGGCCCTGAGTTATTGGGAAATTACAAAACAACACCAGGGAGTGGCTGTTGCTAAACCAGGAATGTTCTCCATAAAGTCCTGACCTGGTAACATGTGGATAACAGACTTGTGGACACACTTTGCCCACTTCTTTGCCTCGTGTCCGGGACCCAGGGTTGACCCAGAGGGTCTGGCAGAATTCAGTTTGGTCCACCAACCTCGCCACACATCCCACAGATGCAACTTTCCTATCTTGACTCTCCTCCACTACTGACTAAAACATGGTAGCTGCTGCCTATATTTTACTTACTAAGCTCCCCCTACAGGGCAGTTTCTATAAACCTTAACCATTTCCTGGCTAAAAGGAACCAGGGAGCAGTCATTCAAAACCCGGCCACTAAATGATTGCATACCACACTAAAAAATTATATCACAAATAAACAGTGAATTGCAGAGCAAGGGCAGCCGAGCCTTACACCCACTTACATAGGGACACTCCCCAATGACGAAAAGCATGGTAATAGTTATTTTTTTATTAATTTCTTAAAGGGAATCTGTCAGCAGGTTTTTTTCTACCTCATCTGAGAGCAGCATGATGTAGGCAAAGAGATTCTGAATTAAACAATGTATCACTCAGCCGCTCCGACACAATCCGAAGTTTTAGTTTTAGTCATGTAGCAGAGCTGAGAGAGCTGTCCCGCCCACACCAGGCTCTCTATAGAGATTGTACATAGAGAGTAAGGTGTCAATCTGAAGAGGGGCTGTGCAGACTGCCATGCTTGTGACTTTATAGTTCGAGCAATGATAAGGGTAGTACTACTTAAACAAACATAGCAAATAAACAACAGATCAGACTGTGACAAGACAAGCTTCCCTGACTCTTCTGTGTTACCCCTTGCAGCATGCTGGCTTCAGCTTACATAGCAAAAAGCTGCTGACAAATTCCCTTTAACCCCTGTAACGTTGCGCCCTGCAACGTGGGGGTTCCACTCGCTTGCAGCGGTGTGAGGTAGCTTCAGCAACACACGTACACAGTCTCTTCATAGAAATTCTGGCAGTTTATTTAAAAACTCTTAGCATAAACTGCCCTCAAACATAAACAATAAGTCCATAATGGAAGTTTTAGCAACTTCCCCACTCTCTGGCTCCTGCCAGCGTACAACTCTAGTCAAGGTTCCTTCCAGCACCCAGGGCCCTCTGCAGATCCCTATCTGCCTCTCCTCCTGGAGAGATTCGGCCCTACAGCCCTGGCCTGGCTTGGCTGCACTCACCTCAGACTCAATTTCAGAGCCTTGTGTTCAGCCTCCACACAGGCTAATACACCCAGAGCTCCCGGCTCTGCTCTCACTTGTTTCCAGTCCACACACTGGACGTCTGGAGCTAGTCTCTATCTAGACTGCCCCGGACACACTCAGAGCTCCCTGCTCTCACTTGTTTCCAGTCCACACACTGGACGTCTGGAGCTAGTCTCTATCAAGACTGCCCTAGACACACTCCACCTAGGTTCAGAGACAGGATTGCTTTAACCCCTGGAGCCACACCCACAGGTGGTAAGGAGTGTGTAATCAGCATCACACACCCTTCCATGGCTCTGCATGTAATGCAATCCTGTGGAATCACAGGTCCCAGCCAACTTCACATTGCAGAGCACTCATGCTTCTGCAAAACATACCGGCCCTTTGTAATACAGCCGGTTGATACGTCACACCCCTTACCGACATAATTTACTGGGAATGTCATGTTTTTGTTGGCCTCAATGACATATGATGTACCCAGTATGTCATGGCAATCGCGGGGGTTCCGACACTGTACCCTTGCAATTACCGGCGGGTCTCCGGCTGATCTTACAGCTGATATATCAAAAAAGACTGACCCGCACATCCAATAGGTGTGAAAAGGTGTCAGCTGAAAACACAATATAACTACAAAAATAAATACAAAGTATAAATAAAGAGATCACCTTGTCATGGTGATTGGCTCACATGCATTGGCCAATACATAAGCCAAGTATGTCTTTTTTTTTCAAATACTCCAATAGCAGTAATGCAATACCAGAGTTCCCTTATTAATTTTTGGCATTCTAGAGTGCAGCCGCATGCATTTTTGTAAATTCCAAATTGCTAGTTCATGGAGAAAACAAATACTTACTAAAAAAAAGTCATCAAAAGTAAAAAAAAAACATTAAAATCAATTCACACAATAGAGGTAGTCGACAGTCAATATTGAATGCTTGTGATATGGTGGTACCGAATTATAAATGGGAATGATTCTGTAGTGCAAATCACTGCATGGGCTCAGGAATACTTCCAGAAACCATTGTCACCGAAGCATTCCATTTTTTAAATACTTTAAGAATTTAAGCAAAAAGGGTTCAATTTAGATTTCTATTCTTCAAAATGTTATAGTGAATTGTGAAAAAAAAATAATAAAAAAATGGAAAAAATAAGAATAAGAAAAAAGAAATAATAAAGATTCAAATTATAAAATTAAAATAATAAAAAATGGAAAAATAAGAAAAGAAATAAATAGTAAGAAAAGATTCAAATTATAAAATAAAATAATAAAAAATGGAAAAAACAAGAATAGGAAATAATAAGAAAAGATTCAAATTATAGATGCAACATTCTAAACATTCCATTTAACATTTAGGATACGTGTTCGGTTTAAAGCCAAGGGAAAGATGCTGTGAGGGATGGAAATGAGGCTGTTAGCATGTGTTACACCATCTATTAAGCACAAATGCATGGGTTTCCAGTGTTTGAGGAGAAAAGGATACCATTTGGCAGCATGTGGGGCTGCTGTATTTTTTTTTCCAGCTAATGATTGCTGTGTGAATTGAGCTGTAGGATGCTCTAGTCATTGACCATCGCTGATTGCTTCTACTGACAGGTGCTAATGTAAAGAGGGCAGGACACAGCTGCCTGAACAGGGTTCCCATTATCCTTTCTGGGTATTGATTCACCCTGTGGGATGTATCCTTTCTGGCTGTGTTAATTTTCTAAGCACATTTGCATCGTTCTGCACTGAGATCAATAGCCAGAGGTGCTCAGGCTAAATTTAACTATATTATCTTTTTTTTTTTCTTTTTTTTATTGTTGTTGGAAAATCTACATTGATCTAATGTACAAACCCTTCATTTAATTATAGCGAATGACAAAGGGAAGGTCATATGACCAAGAGCACAAAGGCCCGAGGTGTGGTTTGCAGAATGTGTTCAAGCAAAAAATAGGCCAGCAGCATTGTAAAGAATTATAGTAGATGGTCTGCAGGAATTCATGATGTGAAGGGAAACTGTCACACACCTGCAAACTATCTGAATAGTAATATCTCTGGCTTGTGTTTTGTCTGATGCTGAGTACAAATGAGATCTCTGGAAGAGAGAGCTGGATAGATAGATAGATAGATAGATAGATAGATAGATAGATAGATAGATAGATAGATAGATAGATAGGTAGATAGGTAGATAGATAGATAGATGGATAGATGGATAGATGGATAGATGGATAGATGGATAGATGGATAGATAGAGGGATAGAGGGATAGATAGATAGATAGATAGATAGATAGATAGATAGATAGATAGGTAGGTAGGTAGGTAGGTAGGTAGATAGATAGATAGATAGATAATGGATAGATAGATATGATAGATACGATAGATAGATAGATAGATAGATAGATAGATAAGAGAGATAGATACGATAGATAGATAGAAGCTTGAGGACTCCCTCCAGGACAACTCATTCTGGAAAACCTGGAGTCATATTGGCACGAAGTCCAAGCATAGCACCCTCCACATCCAAAATGGCAACATCTGGCACAGCTACTTTAACCCCTTCACGACCGCGGGCAGTAAAATTACGTCCTATTTTAACGTGACTTAACGACCAGGGACGTAATTTTACTGCCTAAACTTCATTTGATTGCCGTGGCCATAGCAACGGCTTTCAAATGATGTCCCCTGCTGTTTCTTACAGCAGGGGACCTTTGCTTGACCCCAGGGGGGGTGGCATCGCCACCCCCTATCGACGATCGATGTGATTGGCTGTTCAAATCTGAACCGCCAACCACATCGATCGCACTAATTTCGGCAAAAATAATGCCCGAATTAGTGCGATCCTGTGAGATCCAGCTATGAGATGCCGCAGCTGCTGCAGCATATCATAGGTGGACCTCAAACATGTCGCCCCCAGCCCCTGCAGCACTGATTGGAGCGATCGTGCTATGACGCGCAATCGCTCCAATCAGTGTGCAGTGGGGCGGTCTGATCTGCCGGTGGCCGCCCTCCCCAGGTCTGTGCTGGCCTGTGAGCCCTCCCCCAACATGTCTGCAGCGTGGAGTGGCTGGTACTTTTGGTACCACGCCACCGCCGCTGCTGCCGCCGCCGCCTCTGATGTCTCCGCCGCTCCTGCTCCAATGGTAAGTATTCCGCTCAATGCGCGCTCCCGTGAAGGCCCCTGCGCGCTCCCGTGAAGGCCCCTGCCCGTGCCCCCCCCGATCTGCCCCCCTGCGCCCCGATCTGCCCCCCTACGCCCCGATCTGCCCCCCGGCATCCCGATCTGCGACCACCGCTGCTGCTGAGGTCACCGCTGCTGCTGCAAAGTGAGTACTGTGCTCACTTTGCAGCCCGTGCGCGCTCCCGTGGTGCCCCTGCGCGCTGCCGTGAAGGCCCCTGCCCGTGCCCCCCCCGATCTGCCCCCCTACGCCCCGATCTGCCCCCCTACGCCCCGATCTGCCCCCCCGGCATCCCAATCTGCGACCACCGCTGCTGCTGAGGTCACCGCTGCTGCTGCAAAGTGAGTACTGTGCTCACTTTGCAGCCCGTGCGCGCTCCCGTGGTGCCCCTGCGCGCTGCCGTGAAGGCCCCTGCCCGTGCCCCCCCCCCGATCTGCCCCCCTACGCCCCGATCTGCCCCCCTACGCCCCGATCTGCCCCCCGGCATCCCGATCTGCTGCCACCGCTGCTGCTGAGGTCACCGCTGCTGCTGCAAAGTGGGTACTGTGCTCACTTTGCAGCCCGTGCGCGCTCCCGTGGTGCCCCTGCGCGCTGCCGTGATAGCCCCTGCCGTGCCCCCCCCGCGATCTGCTCCCCCCAACCACCCCCCCCTCCCCCCCCCCCCCCGACATCCCGATCCGCTCCCCCCGCGATCTGACTGCCTCCCCCATTATTTCTATTCTGCTTCTGCAGCTCCCTCTCCGGTCTCCCCCTCTGCTCTCCCCCCTCCCCCTCTGCGCTCACCCCCCCCCCCCTCTGCTCTCACCCCCCCCCCCTCTGCTCTCACCCCCCCCCCTCTGCTCTCACCCCCCCCCTCTCCCCCTCTGCTCTCCCCCGACGTCCTCTTACCTGTCTTCACCGGCCTGATCACATCTGCGTCCATCGCTGGGTCCTTCCTGGGCATTCTGCTGATCTGCCTGCTGCTCCTGTAAAGCTGTCCATCTCTCTGCCATCTGTTCCTCTGCAGCTCTTCTGGTCAGTGATCCTCCTGCTAGTCCTCTGGGTACTGTGAGTATAACTTTTTTTTTTTTTTCCGTATCCCCTGTCCATTTTTACACCTCATCCGTCCGTGCATCCCGCCAAGCGCTGATCAGGAATGCAGATAACGGATCGGCATCCCTGCTCAATTTTTGGTGTGACTTTTTTTTTTCCGTATCCCCGACGCTTTTTGTATCTCATCCGTCCGTGCGTCCCGCCAAGCGCTGATCAGGGATGCACATAACGGATCGGCATCCCTGCTCAATTTTTGGCGTGACTTTTTTTTTTCCGTATCCCCGACGCTTTTTGTATCGCATCCGTCCGTGCGTCCCGCCAAGCGCTGATCAGGGATGCACATAACGGATCGGCATCCCTGCTCAATTTTTGGCGTGACTTTTTTTTCCGTATTCACGACGCTTTTTGTATCGCATCCGTCCGTGCGTCCCGCCAAGCGCTGATCAGGGATGCACATAACGGATCGGCATCCATGGTCAATTTTTGGCGTGACTTTTTTCCGTATTCACGACGCTTTTTGTATCGCATACGTCCGTGCGTCCCGCCGAGCGCTGATTAGGGATGCAGATAACGGATCGGCATCCCTGCTCAATTTTTGGCGTGACTTTTTTCCGTATTTGCGACGCTTTTTGTATCGCATCCGTCCGTGCGTCCCGCCAAGCGCTGATCAGGGATGCACATAACGTATCTGCATCCATGGTCAATTTTTGGCGTGACTTTTTTTTTTACGTATCCCCGACGCTTTTTTTTATCGCATCCGACCGTGCGTCCTGCAGCGGCCGATCAGTGCACTGCGTCTGTGCGTTTGAAAAGTCAAATGGCGCTCCTTCTCTTCTGAGCCCCGCCATGCGCCCAAACAATTACTTTCCACCACATATGAGGTATCTGCGTACTCAGGAGAAATTGCACAATACGTTTTATGGTGCATTTTTTCCTGTTACCCTTGTGAAAAAAAAAGCTACCTAGTTGAAGCAACCGTTTTGTGGTAAAAAAAAAAAAATTTCTTTTCACGGCTCAACGCTATAAACTTCTGTGAAGCCCCCAGGTGTTCAAAGTGCTCACCAAACATCTAGAAAAATTATGAGGGCTCTAGTTTCCAAAATGGTGTCACTTGTGGGGGAGCTCCACTGTTTAGGCACCATAGGGGGTCTCCAAACGTGACATGGCGTCCGCTAATGATTCCAACCAATTTTGCTGTCAAATGGCGCTCCTTCTCTTCTGAGCCCCGCCATGCGCCCAAACAATTACTTTCCACCACATATGAGGTATCTGCGTACTCAGGAGAAAATGCACAATACATTTTATGGTGCATTTTTTCCTGATAGCCTTGTGAAAAAAAAAGCTACCTAGTTGAAGCAACCGTTTTGTGGTAAAAAAAAAATTTTTTCTTTTCACGGCTCAACGCTATAAACTTCTGTGAAGTCCCCAGGTGTTCAAAGTGCTCACCAAACATCTAGAACAATTATTTGAGGGCTCTAGTTTCCAAAATGGGGTCACTTGTGGGGGAGCTCTATTGTTTAGGCACCTCAGGGGGTCTTCAAACCCGACATGGCGTCCGCTAACAGGTGCAGCTAATTTTGCACTCAAAAATTCAAATGGCGCTCCTTGCCTTCCGAGCACTGCTGTGTGTCCAAACATTTGATTTCCACCACATATGAGGTATCTGCGTACTCAGGAGAAAATGCACAATACATTTTATGGTGCATTTTTTCCTGTTACCCTTGTGAAAAAAAAAGCTACCTAGTTGAAGCAACCGTTTTGTGGTAAAAAATTTTTTTTTTCTTTTCACGGCTCAACGCTATAAACTTTTGTGAAGCCCCCAGGGGTTCAAAGTGCTCACCAAACATCTAGAAAAATTATTTGAGGCCTCTAGTTTCCAAAATGGGGTCACTTGTGGGGGAGCTCCATTGTTTAGGCACCTCAGGGGGTCTTCAAACCCGACATGGCGTCCGCTAACAGGTGCAGCTAATTTTGCACTCAAAAATTCAAATGGCGCTCCTTGCCTTCCGAGCACTGCTGTGTGTCCAAACATTTGATTTCCACCACATATGAGGTATCTGCGTACTCAGGAGAAAATGCACAATACATTTTATGGTGCATTTTTTCCTGTTACCCTTGTGAAAAAAAAAGCAACCTAGTTGAAGCAACCGTTTTGTGGTAAAAAAATTTTTTTTTCTTTTCACGGCTCAACGCTATAAACTTCTGTGAAGCCCCCAGGGGTTCAAAGTGCTCACCAAACATCTAGAAAAATTATTTGAGGCCTCTAGTTTCCAAAATGGGGTCACTTGTGGGGGAGCTCCATTGTTTAGGCACCTCAGGGGGTCTTCAAACCCGACATGGCGTCCGCTAACAGGTGCAGCTAATTTTGCACTCAAAAATTCAAATGGCGCTCCTTGCCTTCCGAGCACTGCTGTGTGTCCAAACATTTGATTTCCACCACATATGAGGTATCTGCGTACTCAGGAGAAAATGCACAATACATTTTATGGTGCATTTTTTCCTGTTACCCTTGTGAAAAAAAAAGCTACCTAGTTGAAGCAACCGTTTTGTGGTAAAAAAATTTTTTTTTCTTTTCACGGCTCAACGCTATAAACTTTTGTGAAGCCCCCAGGGGTTCAAAGTGCTCACCAAACATCTAGAAAAATTATTTGAGGCCTCTAGTTTCCAAAATGGGGTCACTTGTGGGGGAGCTCCATTGTTTAGGCACCTCAGGGGGTCTTCAAACCCGACATGGCGTCCGCTAATGAGTGCAGCTAATTTTGCGTTCAAAAATTCAAATGGCGCTCCTTGCCTTCCGAGCTCTGCCGTGCGCCCAAACAATTGATTTTTACCACATATGGGGTATCAGCGTACTCAGGAGAACATGCACAATAAATTGGGTGCACTTTCTCTTTTCTCCCTTGTAAAAATGAAAATTTTATGGCTAAAGTAACATTTTTGTGTTAAAAAGTAAAATTTTCATTTTCTCCTTCCACATTGCTTTGGTTCCTGTGAAGCACCTAAAGGGTTAATAAACTTATTGGATGTGGTTTTGAGCAGTGTGAGGGGTGTAGTTTTTAGAATGGGGTCACTTTTGGGTATTTTCTGTCACCTAGGCCTCTCAAAGTCACCTCAAATGTAATGTGGTCCCTAAAAAAATTATTTTGTAAATTTTGTTGGAAAAATGAGAATTTGCTGATGAACTTTGACCTCTTCTAACTTCCTAACGGAAAAAAAATTTGTTTCGAAAATTGCGCTGATGTAAAGTAGACAAGTGGGAAATGTTATTTAGTAACTATTTTGTGTGACATATCTCTCAGATTTATGGGCATAAATTTTCAAAGTTTGAAATTTGCGAAATTTTCAAAATTTTCGCCAAATTTCCTAAATTTTCACAAATAAACGCAAAACATATCGGCCTAAATTTACCACTGACATGAAGTACAATATGTCACGAAAAAACAATCTCAGAATCGCCAGGATCCGTTGAAGCGTTCCAGAGTTATAACCTGTCAAAGTGACACTGGTCAGAATTGCAAAAAATGGCCCGGTCATTAGGGTGTTTTAGTGGCCGGGGGTGAAGGGGTTAAAGGCCTCTACAAGAATATACCAGAAGAAGACCTAACTCCAGAACAGGAGCACCTAACCACTAAACTCAGGGACATGGAGGAGACTATCAAAGACTTCCAAAATCCTCTGGACATACCAATTAGTGTGCTGGAAATAAAAGACAGAATCAAATTTATGAAATGCAAGAAGGCCGCGGGCAGTGACGGCATCCTGCCAGAGATGATCAAATACAGTTCCTCAGATATTCATGCAGCACTGGCTAAACTATTCACCCATGTCCTGAGTGGCGGCTACTTCTCAAAGAGCTGGAATCAAGGTCTCATAACGCCCATCTACAGGATGGAGACCGATATGATCCAGCAAACTACAGAGGGATCTGTGTTAACAGCATTCTGGGAAAACTGTTTAACAGCATTATTAATAAAAGGATCATCACCTTCCTTACCCAGCGGGACACCCTCAGCAGAAGCCAAGCTGGGTTCATGCCAAACCATCGCACTACGGACCACATTTGCACCCTGCAAAGCCTCATCAAGACCCACGTCCACGGCAAAAAACAGGGGAAAATATTTGCATGTTTTGTGGACTTCAAGAAGGCCTTTGACTCAGTGTGGCACCCAGGCCTGTTCCTTAAACTCCTGGAGAGTGGAATAGGTGGCAAAACCTACGACGTGATCAAGAGCTCATACTCGGAGAACCGATGCAGCGTGAAGGTTAATGGAAAGAGGACGGCCTTCTTCCGGCAGTGCCGCGGGGTAAGACAGGGCTGCAGCCTGAGCCCAACTCTATTCAATATCTACATAAATGGACTGGCCTCAGCCTTGGAATCCTCCCCCGCCCCAGGTCTCAGCTTGCATGACCGAGAGGTGAAGTTCCTGCTGTACGCAGATGACCTCCTGCTGCTTTCCCCATCCGAGAAAGGCCTCAAAGATAGTCTGGCTGTGCTAGAAACAATCAGCTCCACATGGGCTTTGCCCATCAACCAAAAGAAGACCAAAGTCATGGTGTTTCAGAAGAGGAAGTATAACGAAACCTCTACTCTCTCCCTCACACTAAATGGCACCACGCTGGAGAAGACCAGCAGCTATACCTACCTCGGTCTGGAGCTAAGCCAAACTGGGAGCCTTAAGCAAGCAGCAGAGACCCTGAAAGGGAAAGCATGCAGAACCTTTTATGCTATCAGAAGACAACTGTACCACCTCAAACCACCGGTGAGAGTCTGGCTCAAGATATTCGACAGCGTCATCACCCCTATACTACTGTATGGCAGCGAGGTATGGGGCCCAGTGACCTATCCAGACCAAACAAAGTGGGATTCCAGCCCAACTGAAGTCTTCCATCTGGAGTTCTGCAAATATCTCCTCCAAGTCCATCGCAGCACCTCAAACATAGCCTGTCGGGCAGAGCTGGGCCGATTCCCTTTATGGCTCAGTATACACAAGCGGGCACTATCACACCAGGCACACATACAGAACAGCAACCCCAGCTCCTACCATCATAAAGCCCTGCTGAGCCGGAGCCCAGAGCAAGCCAGGAACCCCGGCAGCCAGTACAGCCAAAGTCAGCAACACACCCTGACAAAAGGCCAAATAAAAGAGATCTCAGAGAGCTGCAAGATGCAATACATAGAGGTCTGGAAGAGTGAATTAGAGAATGCCCAGAAACTCACCATCTACCGGTCACTGCGGAGGGACTACACTCTGGCCCCATATCTGCAAAGGTTACGCCACCCCAAAGACAGGCAGACACTTAGCCTGTACAGACTGAGTGCCCACAGCCTAGAGGTGGAAACAGGGCGGCACCAACAGACATACAAGCCGCGGGAGAACAGACTGTGCCAGCACTGCCAGCAGGGGGCCCTGGAGGACGAGGCGCATTTCCTACTACACTGTGACAAATACTCAGGAGTGAGGGCCTCCCACTTCCAGAAACTTACCGCTCATACCCCGGACTTTCCATCCATGGACGAGGAGAGGAAACTCCGCATCCTACTGGGGGAAGAGGAATCAATGGTGGAGATCGCCGCCCAATATGTCTCCATTTGTCATAAGATGAGGGGTACTAAAGACCTCCAAATGGGCCATCACTCCCTAAATTGTGGCCCCAACACCCCATCCCCACAACCCTAACCCACTCCCCTTTCACACTTCTTTTTTTGCTTTGGCAATGCTAATAGTTTTTTTGGTCCTGCCAATAAAGCCTATTTGATTTGATTTGATTTGATTTGATAGATACGATAGATAACAGATAGATAGATAGATACGATAGATAAATAGATAGATAGATAGATACGATAGATAGATAGATAGATAGATACGATAGATAGATAGATAGATAGATAGATACAATAGATAGATAGATAGATAGATAGATAGATAGATACGATAGATAGATAGATAGATAGATAGATAGATAGATAGATAGATAGATAATGGATAGATAGATATGATAGATACGATAGATAAATAGATACGATAGATAGATAGATAAGAGACATAGATAGATAGATAGATACGATAGATAGATAGATACGATAGATAACAGATAGATACGATAGATAGATAGATAGATAGATAGATAGATAGATACGATAGATAACAGATAGATAGATAGATACAATAGATAGATAGATACGATAGATAGATACGGTAGATAAATAGATATGATAGATAGATAGATAAGAGAGAGAGATAGATAGATAGATAGATAGATACGATAGATAGATAGATAGATAGATATGATAGATATGATAGATAGATACGATAGATAGATAGATAGATACGATAGATACGATAGATAGATAGATACGATAGATAACAGATAGATAGATAGATACAATAGATAGATAGATAGATAGATATGATAGATAAATAGATACGATAGATAGATATAGATAGATAAGAGAGATAGATAGATACGATAGATAGATACGATAGATAACAGACAGATAGATAGATAGATACGATAGATAGATAGATACGATAGATAGATACGATAGATAGATACGATAGATAGATAGATAGATACAATAGATAACAGATAGATAGATATGATAGATAGATAGATACGATAGATAGATATGATAGATAGATAGATAGATAGATATATACGATAGATAACAGATAGATAGATAGATAGATAGATAGATACGATAGATAGATACGATAGATAACAGATAGATAGATAGATAGATAGATAGATAGATAGATAGATACGATAGATAATAGATAGATAGATAGATAGATACAATAATAGATAGATAAGAGAGATAGATAGATAGATAGATATGATAGAGAGATAGAGAGATAGATATGATAGAGAGATAGATAGATATGATAGATAGAAAGATAGATAGATAGATACGATAGAGAGATAGATAGAGAGATAGATGGATAGATGGATAGATGGATGGATGGATGCATGGATGGATGGATAGAGAGATAGATAGAGGGATAGATAGATAGATTAGATAGATAGATTAGATAGATAGATAGATAAGATAAATAGATAGTTTTGATAGATAAGATAAATAGATAGATTAGATAGATAGATTAGCTAGCTAGATAGATAAGATAAATAGATAGATAGATTAGATGGATGGATGGATGGATGGATGGATGGATAGATAAGATAGATAGATAGATAGAAACAAAAGAATACAACAGCTTGCTCTAAGATCTATGCAAGCATTGTCTATAGAAAATTTAGACTGTATTAATGCTATATAGAATATTCTTATATGAAGTTACTAAATTGACCAATTCTTGAGCGCCTCTAAGGGGGAGGTGAACAGAAGATCAACGCAGCCAACACCTCACAGTCCTCACAAGTAAATATCGCCATCTGCTGGTTGGATAGAGTAGGCAGGAACTGAAGAATGGAGAGTATGTTTCCTTGAGGGAAGAGATTGAAGGGGAAGCCAACTCAGGTGGCAGCTATGGCGCAGGTACAAAATATAAAGGGCCTAGATGACAATGGAGGGAGAAGTTAGTGCCAAGACTTGAAGAGGAGCAGATGTGTGCACAGCACAGCAAGCATGTGACCACCACCTTAGCAGAAGTACCTGGAAGTAATCTGATCATAACTTCAAGAATACCGTATACTGACTTCAAGAGGAACCCAAAGACCGAACACTGAATATCGACTTCAGGAGGAAACTGAAGACAAAATATCGACTGCAGGCGGAACCTGAAGACTGAATACTGAGTATCATTCCCCAAAGAAGATTCGGCTAGCTGGGTTGTTGCTTTCTGTCCAGACGTATGGTCCTTAGAGAGGAGAGCTCACGCACTAAAATTGGAGTTCCAGCTTGGCGGGTTGTACCATAGTCCAGTTAGAGCCTTTTTGTGGATAAATTGAATTAGACAAGTGGGCTTTTGACAAAAGCTGGAATGACACTGATGTTTACATGACAGAAAGACAGGGACTAAGTTAACCTTAGTAACATCTGTTGTTCAGTGTTAAAAGAAACCAAGTGTATAAATATTGCATTTAGAATTTGTATAGCTTTTACTCTGTATTAGGCCCGTTTCACACGTAAGTGAAAAACACAGACTTTTTCACTGGCGTGTAAAACACGCACATGTCCCTGCGTGTGCCGAAAATCACGGCACACGTGGGTTATCTAAGTGCAATCCGGGCTCCGTTCTCCGTGGCCCATGATTGCACTTAGAGATTCACTCACCTGCTCCCGCTCCCGCTGTCCATGGTGCTGATCGCTCCTGCGACGCAGCATCCGGCCGGCGGTGACCCCTGCAGGAGCTGCTTCCGGGTCGGCTGTGTCGCGCATAATGAATATGCGCGACAGTAATCAGCCGGCTTAGAAGCAGCAGGGAGAACGGGCTGCAGAGGACATCGCTGGACGCCGGGTGAGTTAAAATGTTTTTTATTTTAAAAGCACGTTTTTTTCTGGCACGTGTTTCACGGACCACACCACAGCTTGGTCCGTGGAACATCAGTGATGCCAGAAAAAAATGGACATGTCTCCGTGCAGCAATCACGCACATGCGGGTACGCTGCACGGAGACACGTGCAGTGAAAAATCATTGACGTGTGAGCAGACCCATTCATTAGAATGGGTCTGTGTATGTCAGTGATTCAGGTACGTTTAAAAAAAAGCACAAACGTACCAGAATCACTGACCTGTGAAAGGGGCCTTAGGCCCGTTTCACAGGTCAGTGAAAAACACTGACGTTCTTCACTGACGTGTAAAACAAGGACATGTCCCTCCGTGTTCCGTGATTCACGGCACACGTGGGTTGTCCATGTGCAATACGTGATGCCGTGATTGCATATGGACATTACTCACCTGTCTTCACTGCTGCTGTGCATGGTGCTGAACTCCTCGGCTCTGCAGCGTCCGCCCACCGCTCTCTGCACCTACTTCCTGGTCGGCATTTCCTGCTCTCATGAATATTCATGAGCCAGGCAGGAGCTGCCGAGAACGGAGCAGGCACAGCGAATCGCAGGCAAGGTAAGTTGAACATTTTGAATATTTAATATGTCCGTGATTTTCTTGTACGTGTGTCACTGATCACACACGGATCACACCATAGTGTCTCCGTGCAGAATCACGGCCAAGGGTGCACGCTGCACGGAGACACGTTCAGTGAAAAATCACTGATGTGTGAGCAGACCCATTCATTATAATGGGTCTGCGTATGTCAGTGATTCTGGTACATTTTAAAAAAAAGCACAAACATACCAGAATCACTGACGTGTGAAAGGGGCCTAAATCTGTCTTTTTTCTAATCACTTTTGCTGTTCCCTGATCATACCTTTCCATCATTATTAATTTTTTTGTGTAAAATAAGTTTCTATTGTGAGTAACCACTGAGTCAGCTTTACTGCATCGTTGCATCCTCGAAACCTGTTCACACTTGGCATAGTCGGCAGGATGCAACATTTCATTGCAGAAATGCAGACCATTTGTGACCAAATCCACAAATGGCAGCCTTCTCATGCGGACAAAGCAAATTGCCAAATTTTACGGGGGACAATCTGTTATTGTGGGACTGCGTAGAATGGCAGAAAAGCATGTTACGCATAATCCCTATGAAGCCCGCCTTACAAACGGAAATATTCTTTTTGTCCCAGTGCGGGTGTTGTGACCTGGTGAGCTTTACTTCCATGCACCCATCTATAATTGGTAGGTCCCTGTGGCCTGAAGCATTCTGGGGCCCCATCCTGTTATCACAGTCCTGGCCCGTATGGCAGGCAGCTTGAACCTCTATTGGGTTTAACCTCTGTCTCAGCCCCTGGGTTCCCTCTTTGCTGCTGTGACCTGGACACTAACGTTGGTGAGGAACCCTGATGATTCCCTCACCGAGAAAAATTATCAGGTAAGCTTGACACGTCTTCCTGAACTAGGGCTCTGCACCCCGCCGGTGCCTGGTCCCGTGAGTACTCACACCGTACTGTCCCTGGTGACCGTCCTCCTTTAACCCAACAGGTCACTTCACATTTTCAGTCTGCCGCCAACTTCTCACTTTCTCTCAAGATATCTGTCTACTCTCTATTGCACTCACTAGCCCCTCCCCCTCCCAGGTTTCTGACTAGAAGATTAGATAAGTCCCAACTATAGGTGGCCATCCATCAGATCTGTCTCTAGCCTGTTACCAAGTCTGGGAAAAAGGGTAGAATTGTGTGTGCTTGAATGGTATTTACCGGCACTGGTCTTCCAGGAACCTGAGGTTAGCACTGCACCCGTTACTGGGTGCAATACCCTGTGGCACCTGATGCCTCAGGGGCGCCACATTCCCCTTTGGTAAATCCCAGCACGTCCTCTGGCTGCAGACATAAACAAACAAAATACCACCTTTTTTAATATGCAGAAAACTTAGAAACTTCCTTCCCTTACAAGGGAGGCATTTTTCTTAAACATTTCAGTAAAATAAAACATGACAAACATGAGGCACCCCTCCTGCCACCCACTACCCAAAGTCCCTGGTCTCCTCTTCGAAAGACTGTGTTGTAGAATAAAGGTCCTCTTCGAAAGACTGTGTTGCAGTTTACTCTGGTAGTTTGCACAAGTGGTGCAACTAATTACATTGAAAGTTTTTGCTACTACCAGTCCAGTAGCTGGTGGTCCACATTTATTATCAATATCAATGGAATGATCCAAAAAGTATATAGCACTGCACCTGTAACTGGGTGCAATACCCTGTGGCACCTGACGCCTCAGGGGCACCACAGAGAGATGGTTGCACAGTATGTGAACGCTTTGCAGAAGGTAACAGCCCACATCACTAAGAAGGCTGATGGAGAGTGTCGGGGACTGAGACATTAGGAAGAAGTGTTAAGGCAAAAGCTAATTGTAGGTTTAAGGGATCCCTACCTGAGAAAGGTTATAAGCAATGTTAGTATAATGCGAGTTAGTTAAGTTTGGTTTGGAACCCGGACTTAACCTGAACTTTACCCCAGACCCAAAACCCCATATAAGTCAATGGGTACCAAAACATGTCTGCTGTAAAATTGTCCTAGTAAGGGCTAGGGGGCTGCAAAAGGAATCAAAATCAGAGTAAAAGGAGGACAATTACCCTTCAAATAAATGTGGATAGGGGATATAAAAAATGTGCGGTTGCTCCTATTTTTGATAACCAACACAGGTAAAGCAAACAGATGAGGTCCTCTGCTTTTCCTTGGCTGGTTATCAAAAATAGATGATAATTTAAAAAAACCAGCGTGGTATCCCCTCTACTTTTGATTATCAAAACTATTTGGGAGTCAACTCCACTTTTTAAAATTTTTTTATGATTCATTGATCACAGCAGCATACAAGCCTCCTGAAATGCTTTTTTAGTGGCTGTGCTGCAGCCTTTCAACAAACTTTATTAGCAAATGAACTCCAAACTTGGACACAGACTTTGTTAAAAGTGAGTTTTCGAGTTTGAGCCTCGGACACCTCACCATATGGGTTCATTAACCCTAGTTATAACCCCAATATGACCTTTTTGAAGGTTGGAGCGGAGACCAGATTTCTGAAGCAAGAGGAAACAGCTTATGATATGTGTGTTTTGGAGCCTTTCCTTTGTCAAAATGGGTCAGAAGAGAGATTTGACGCGTTCTGAAAAGTCCAAAATTGTGAGATGTCTTGCAGAGGGTTGCAGCAGTTTTGAAATTGCCAACCTTAAAACTATAAAGCTGAATGAGGCACAACCAAACAGACCCTTCTCACCTGACTTAACACCATCAGAGTCAAGCAATAGTCATGACACCTGATATTAGGAGTCTAAAGCATCCTGGTAGAAAGGAGTGATGTCCATGCAAGCCCAGCCACCAATGGAGTACTTGCAAGAGGGTGGGTAGAGGCAAAGAACTTATTTCAAGACATTTGCTCCTTGACCACAAATCATTGGCAAAGATTAAATAAATCATATTTCTCTGTCCTATAATAAAATATGACTAAAACCTTGTAAAAAATATATTTCTGAATATCTGTGAACACATGGGGTTTTCCATTCATCCATTTGTAGTCTATGTTCTGAAAATATTGACTAGATAAAAAATTCTAGTAACCACCTGACCTGCAATTGTTAATGGATTGCCTAAGAACACTGGAAGCTACATCTGTTGAGTAATCTCACATGATATGAGTAAGCAAAGATATGAAGTGTACGCCGATAAATATCAATTTCCTGGAATTTTTGTGGAAAACTGAGTTTGGGTGTTCCTTGGAATTTATGTGTTGGTAATCTGAGATTTGTATTTTTGTATCCATCTTTTGCCTAGAATAGGACTTTTTTTGTTGTATTTAGTCTTTCTGGACAAATGCCTGGAAATATCATGAGTGTAGAGCGTTAAAATTGCTATTTTTATTTTTTTATAAGCCAAAAGTCACTGAAATGTTCTGGATTGGCAAGTGAGGTGCAAAATCATTTTTAGGATTTCCTAATAATTGTGTTATCTGTAAAATCCAGTGGATTTCCTGAGTAGAGGTAGTTCTGTTGGGACACAAAACATGATCAGCATAAATCACAAGAAACGTTTTATTTGGTTATACAAGGTACACTTGCTGAGATGGGGGAGAAATTAATAAAAAGTTATAAATAAGTGAATAGATGAGAGATCTTGGCACAAATTCTTTTAGATCTTTTGTAGATTTTTGTGGTCAGGAGAGATGTAGTCTTTGAGGAATGCTGCTCTAACAAGTGGATGAAGAGAACATGTAATAATTACCTTAAACCATCCCCAACACAGATGATTAAATCAGCTGAGATGTGCAGGGAAAGATGAAGGCTCGGCATTCGAGCCCGCATCAAAGGCAGGGACATTACATATGATGTAAATAGCTTATTTTTGGGTTTATAAGACTCACGAGATTATAAGAGACACCCCAAATTTAGAGGAAAACAAAATGGGGTCCATCTTACAATCCGGTGATGTCTTACTGGAGGGGGGCTAGTGGTGGTGGAATGGGGTTGGAGGAGGCAGGGCGGTACTGGAGTATGGTGATGCTGCCATCGGTGCAGCGGGTGACTCAGATATTTGCTGTGGATGGTGGCACTGAGAGGCTCTGCTGCTGTCTTCAGGCCATGCCTGCCACTTTCCTGAATGTCATTTTCAAAAAAATGGAGCCTGGAGTCGGCATGTGCGCAGATTGAGCTGTCGGTTCAATCACAAGCTTAGATCTCATCTGTGCATGCGCCACCTCTGGGCGCCATTTTCCTTAAATCCACTGCTGGGAGATCAATGGGCCAAAGGTGGCACGTGCGTAGATGAGATCTTGAACCAAGAACTACATCTGAGCATGTGTGCCGCCCCCTCGCCTGTAGCAGCTAAGCTGCTCGGATCCGGACCCGCTGTGTGGTTCGAGGGATCCTCCGGGCCCGGGGCTCACGCAGACACGCCAAATGAAAAGGGTGACGTAGGTGTACGAGCTTGGCCGTAATCAGTTTGTGACACCACCCACGATGTGTGGTGAAGTGTGACATCACCGCTGCTGTTGCTGGATACCCGGGGGAGGTGTGATGGCAGCTGGATGTTAACCCCTCCGTCGGTAGGGATGGTTGCCCCGGGACCCGGTGGGTTAGTGCAAGGGATGGCAATGGCAGGGACCTGCGCACCCAGACGTACCAGGGGATGTTTGGTTACTCACAGTTGAATAAATCACACAAGTCTTTTGGTAAACCAAGGTGCTGGTGGCCGGCCGCCACGGCCGGTTGTATTCTGGTCCCCCACCTGGGCTGGTGGTCGCCGTCTTTTCCCTCTGCACTGTTTTGTTTGTGTAGACTTCCTGGTGTGAAACGTGAGAGTCCGCTCCCGGTGTATGGTGTACCTGAGGAGCCGTGCCCGCTGACGCTGACCCGTGGGATCTACCGGGCCCTGGCAGATGCCCTATCCCTCTCTGTGGGTGGTTATCTGCGTTTGAGACTTTAGTTGTGACAGGACCTAAAATCCTGCCCTCAATTGGTTAATTAGCTAGGGCGTTGGTTCCGGTCCTGGCTTCAGGGTCCAAGTACCCCCTCTGTGCATGGTTACAGGGTCAGTTCTCCGGTGTCAGTACCAGCGGGCTGCAACCCTGTCCTGGTGCACCTCGGATCTTCAGCTGCCGTCTTCCCATCGCCTGAGACCACCGTTTGCCACCTAGCCAATGCACGAGGGCTCCAACCCTTGCGCCACTCAACTTGAGCTTCACCTCCGCTGGAGCTACACCTAGCCCCAGCTTACACTCCTCTCAACTTGAACTCTAGACTTTATCTGTCGTTTTTCCCACCCCGGGCTGTCTAGACTCCTAGGTGGGCAATCTTCATCCGCCTGATCCCTCCCACTGGTGTGCCTGTCTTGCCCTGAGGGGGGTGGCTAGGGTTTCAGGTCGGTTGTGTGTAACCCTGTGAGGGAAGGTGTTGTGCAGGGGCCTTTTGTGTGACCACCTGGTTCATGCGCCGACTCCGGGTACCGTTATTTGAAGCCCTCACCGCCCGCAGTACCAGCCGCCGCCGCAGACTCTGTACAGCTGCCGCAGACTCTGCACAGCTGCCGCAGCATTGCCCCTGCCTCCTGCTACCTCTCTCCACTACCCCCGGTAAGCTACATGCAGATTATAAGATGCACCCCTCACTTTCCTCCCAAATTTTTTTGGGGAAAAGTGCGTCTTATAATCCGAAAAATACGGTATACGTTATATTATCGTGAAGGGATTAATGGTCCATCACACAACAAAATTCTTCCCCAGACAATGTCATGCTGAACCAAGACCTATAAGCAGTGGCGTAACTTGAAGCTCATGGGCCCAAATGCAAAAGCTCCAACAGAGCTCCAAATTACTGCAAGTCATAATTTGGGTGTTTTGATATAGGCCAAAGGGACTTTTTGGATCCCTTAGGTTCCAAGGCCCGGTTGCGATTGCAACACCTACAACTATCGTAGTTACACCCCTACCCTCAAGGACCTGCTTAAACAATTATGTTTTCTTTCTGTTTGAGTCTAGGTGTACTTCAGTTTCACCTATTCTGTTACAGATCCAGGTTGTTTCCTGATCTCGTTCACCTATCTGCTGTCTGTTTGACCCTCTGTCTGTCTACCATTGAAAGTGAACTTTGACTCATTTTGTTCAGGTTCCCCGTATTGGAATCGACCATGCGTCATCTGCAAATAGAGACTTCTTTTCTATTGAAATGTTGGGTTCTTTCAGCAAAGTATAGATCCCTTGTCTAAAGGTTGAAAGGTGAAAATCAAATGGTAAAGATCAATATAATCCCAAGTCAGATTCAATACAACCTTTCAGATTTCTGTCTTCCCAGGCAGACCTTCTGACAAGACCTAAATAAATGCTTCTCATGTTCTTAAATACAGTATATATGGATAAGTCGTGACAAAGAAGTGGTGGGGAAGTGGGTAGTAATTCTGTAGAATAACCCAGGGTCTATAGTCTACATCAGAGGTCCCAAACCTTTCTGACTTTGAGAGCTCTATTCAGCTCTGAGAGAGGGTCACAAACACCATCCAGCTTCCGCCTGCATCATACCATGCTTTTCCAAAAATAAGCCCCCCAAAATAAACCCTAGCAGGAATTTTCAGCATTTTTGGAGTAAGGCTTAAATATAAACCCTACCCCAAAAATAAGCTATAGCTGAGGTTCAATAATGAAGTGTCCATGCGCAAAAAAGTTAAAGAATACTGCAGGACACTTCATTATAGAAAGCAAACAACCCCACAAGAGAGAAGATAGAAGACCCCGCAATCATACTCACCAGACGCCGAACGGGAGGACCTGCAGTGGAATACACACCCACACACATCACATTGCACACATAATCAGATCACGTGCACACAATCAGATCGCACACCCACACACATCAGATCGCACGCACATGTCGCGGGCGGGGAGGACGCCGCCGCTGCGCTCGCTAACGCTCGGGTCCGGCGCTGCTGCGGCTGCTGCTCGGTGGCTCGAGCGGTGGGCAGGATCCGGGGACTCGAGCAGCGCTCCTCACCCGTGAGTGAAAAGGGTGGTTGGTTTGTTTGGGGATTTAATCCGTGACGCCACCCACGGGTTGTGGTGAAGATGGGCACCACCTCTGCTGGTGACGGGAATCCCAGGAGCGATGATAGGGAGCAGCTGGGATGTTGTTTTCCTCCTCCGTGGGTAGGGGTCTGTGGTCCCGGTGCCCGGTGGTGTGACGGGAAGGCAGGGTTGGTAAGGTGCAGGGTTGCAGGGACAGCGCGGCGCAGTGCCGGATGGCACGGGTATACTCACTCAGTAAGAGATACACAAAGTCCTCGGTAAACCAAACGGCTGGATGGACGGGTCCCGCAGCCGGCTGCAGTGTCTCTCCCCAGACAGGTGATGGCGTCTGTCTTTCCCTGCATCTTTGTGTACTGTTTGACTACGATGGGTCCCCAACGGTAGTCCGCTCCCCGGTGTATGGATGCCGGAGGAGCCCTTTGCCCGCAGGCGCTGGCCCTTGGGTCCCTAGCCTTAGGCGGTAGCTGTATACCCTCATGGTGCGGACGGTTGCCTTCTAACGGGTCTTTGGCTGTTAGGAAACCCCTGGGGTTCCTGTCACACTCGGATTTGACTGTTGACGGCGACTCCAAGCCTAGTCGGGGTCCGATGGCCCTGCCTGTGTGTGCTGGCTTCACTTGGCTCCACCGCCTGACCCCGGTCCTACGGTTCCGCGTTGATCCACCACTCCTGCAGACGGCCACCACCGTCTGCCAACCTTGTTGTCAGTGCCTGGGCCACAAACCCAGACACTCTCCACTTTACTCCTCTCACTTCAACCTCCTGAACTGTTCTGTCACTTTTCCCGCCTCCAGGCCCATAAACTCCTCGGAGGGCGGGGCCACCCGCTTGGCTCCGCCCCACCTGGTGTGGACATCAGACCCTGGAGGGAGGAAACAAGGGTTTTGTGTTTGGCTAATGTTACTGTCTAGTGGGGGTGGGGGTGTGTGTGTGTTACCTGTGACGACCTGGCTAGTCCAGGGCGCCACACACATATTCACCACATCTGCCAATACCAATTGCTTCTGGCCAGCAGGAGAAGATGGGACACAATGCAGTGGAGCGCAAGGCCTGCGGTGGAACGTATGAAGGACCTGTGATGGAGCGCATCAATGAATTCCATTGCAGGTCCTCTATGCGTTCCACCGCAGGTCCTCATGATCTACTGCCCTGCATCCGATCTTCCCCTGTTGGCCGGAAGCAATAGGAATCGCCAGATGTAGTCAGTATGTGTGTGTGACCTGATATGTGTGTATGAGTGTGTGTGTGCACAAACTGATGTATGTGAGTGTGTTGGCCAGAAGCAGGGGAGAACGGCGTGAAACATACCTGCTGGGAGTCCCCGCTTTAGATCGCAGGAGGACCTGGGAGCCACACAGACGTCCAGGGTCTGGTAAGAATAATTTTCCTGCGAAGGGGGTGTGCTTTTCTGGGGGAGGGTAAACTTACCCTCAACCTGTATTTCCCTGAGAATAAGACTACCCCTAAAATATGCCCTAGCGCTTTTTTCGAGGCAAAAATCAGTGTCTAATTTTTGGGAAAATATGATAGTAGTGACACCTAGGGCCCCCTTTACCAGTATGATGACAGCCAAAGCTTCTCCACAAGGATGACACTGAGGCAGTATTCCAAGACGCAGGGATTCCTACCTTACATCCATTGAGTTCTGCTCTTCTATGTGGGTTACTTACAAAGGCCACCATATTCATAGATGTTTGCTAGATCTGGGTCTAATGCACCAAGCTGTTGGACAGCTGTGAAATACAAATCATAAGCCCGTAATCCACATGTGACTTCTGAGCCACAGGTTCGGGAGGACCCCTAGTCTACTTTGTCAACTGCTGCTCCCTACTCCTATTTCACAGTGATGCTTCTGAAGGCATTCTGTTTTAGACAAAACCTTGTCAAGTGTTATTCCAGAGAATTGTTAGCTCATTACGGGTTTAGGTGGTTTATTGCTCAAGACTCCATTCTATCTACCCTTAGCTCTTCTTCTTAGCACTGGATAACTTAAGTCTGCTCACTGAAAATCATATATACCATGGTAAGGTGGACCCACTATTTGTGCATCTAGACCCTCCACTTTGAAAGTCCAGAATACAACATGGCTGTACCATGGAACACTCAATTTGAAGCTTATGCATAGTATCTTATTACGACACTGATGCTTTAGGTTCCTTTTAATTGCTATAATATAAGCATGTATAATGCCGTTCTGTCTGATTAAAAAATAATGAAAATCACAGGGATCCGAGCAGAACACCATCCCAGTCAACAAATTATATTTTTAGCCATATTGAGAAACTTTATTTCTCAATTGGTAAAACATGACATTTTCTATATTTTAATGCTGGGTTATCTTGATCTATCATGTAAGTTTCTTATTTTCTTCCCAGTGAATCACAGATAAGGATGAATCATTGCTCGCCATATGTTTCTTCAAAACAACCCAGAACAGAAAACTCTTAAGTCAAGCCAGGTCCAGATGAAGTTTGTAGTCCCCCAGAGAGAGTAAAGGGCATAGAAACTAGTAGACAGCTTTATTCTGATCTGAGCTGGAAAAGTGGAATTAAATGAAAGTGAATTACAGAGAAATAAAATGCTGCATTGCCACAAATGGAAATGTAGAATACTGATGCTCATTAGCAGGTTATAATTACTTTGGATGTATGGTGAGGTTTTGCTTCTTTGTTCCTTATATATCATCTGAGCTTGGTCAAAACAATCGATGAGTATCTTATGGATTAGCGCACTTCTAGAAACAAAAAGTTTCTATGCAATTTAACAGAATTCTCCCACCTTTACTAACTGTAGTCTAGCTGCTCATTATTAGCCTGACAACATTGGCCCATAATTAGTGGCTCAGCCTGAAAAAGGCTGCCTGGATCAACACAGGTCCATGACGGTCCAACTGTCACCAAGGATTGCCAAATTAAAGAATGGACTGATACCCAATAAACAAATGGTTATTCAAGGTTCCTCAATATTAACAGTTAATAATGTAGAATATTAGTGAAAAAATATAACTTACGGTACTTAATAGGAGTATAAAGATCTTGTTCAAGAAGCGTGGTAGTTGCTGGAGGTGTTGATGGAGCTAGGAGCCCCAATGTAATGAAAAAGGTGTAAAAAAAACCCTTAAAAGAAGGGTGTCGCGGTTTTTTATTTTTGTATTAATAATAATGATTATGAAATCAAGTCTTTTTAATTCAAAATTAAATTCCCTGTTTATTTAGTTTTTATTCTAGTTTTACTGAAGCACTGGGATTTAGTTTTTGTAACGACAGTTACCTCCTTTATGGCAACCCCCTTGGCATAGAAGACAGTGGTCGGATTCCGACCCCATTTAGTAACATTAGAGAAGGTGTCTGCTGTGAAATGGACGCGCCCCCTGGGCTGTCCAGATCACAGCAGAGGGAGGAGATCAGTGCCATCTTTGTGGAGCACACAGCATATGCTGTGGATGGAGTGAGTACCGACGCCGGGCACCGGTGATTGCACCGTTAGTGATCCTGGTGTGCTGCTCCCCGCTCTGCCGTACACCCCCACTGTGCTGCTCACCCCTCCCTTACTCTGCTAAAAAACCCTCCCACCACCCTTCCCCGCATGTACTCACCTCGGGCCTCCGTCCGCTGCTCGTACTGTGATCGCTGACAGGACAGGCTGCCGTGGGCGCGGGTCTGAGTTGAGTGCATGCAGCTGGAAGCGGTGATCTGCAGCTTGAGCGGCACTGGACTTCGGATCGCCCCTCCTCACTGCCTTGGACCTCCGATCCCTGCCAGCAGCACAGTATATGTGGGCATGGGATACAGTGAGCGGGGTATAGGGAGACAGTGAGTGGAGCACAGATGATGGGGAATGTTTCTGTGTCGCCCTGGGCAAGCCAGGGGACACAGGTCACACACCACCACACCCTACATCCCAGGTAGGAACACCACAGCTAACCAAAAATCCTTGTTGCCTTCCTCCAGAGGCTGATGATTCACACCAGGGGGTGGGCCAGGCAGTTGGCTCCGCCCACCGAGGAGGTCACAGCTCTGGAGGCGGGAGAAACCAGGCAGTCTAGTCAGGGAGGAGGAAGTGGAAGGAGTGGAGGAGTAGCCTAGACAGGGCTAAAGTAAACAGCAAAGTGAGAGTGAAAGTAGAAAAGTGGAAAAGGAGGAAAGCAAGTGAGGTGACAAGAAGGAAGGAAAGCCTGAAGGGTCCACCTTTGTGTAGGACCAGGTCAGCAAGGTCAGCAATAGCGGTGACTGTCTGGAGGGGGACCGTTTGGAAGTTCCTGGAAGGACCCCGTTGGCTGTGTGCCCGGCGGTCTGGAGCAGTGTTCCGAAGGACAGTCAGCACCAGGGCAGGGGCCTCTCGGACCCTGGCAAGGCTAGGAGTCGCCAAATTTGCCGAATCCGTCAGTGAAGGGGACGTAGATCCCCCAACAACAAAGACCCGATTGAAGGCAACAGCCCAGCCAGTATAGAAGAGACACCGCCACCGCCAAGGCACCCGTTTCTTAGGGCCAGCGCCTGCGGGCAAAGAGTAGAGCTCCCCCGTCCAGCTTGAAGCCGGGGAGCGGGTTACCGGTGGGGACCCATCGCAACCAACCAGTTATCAAGGTGCAAGGAAAAGGGACATCACCGTCACCTACCGGGAGAGCAAGTGCAGCCGTCCGTGGGACCGTCTATCCAGCCGTTGGTTTACCGTAAAAACTGTGTCACGTCTCAGGCTGAGTGAGTACCACAGTGCCGCAAGGCACAGCGCTGCCCCCTCGCGTCCCTGCGCCCACCAGGCCCTGCACCTCACAAACCATCACCGGGCCCCGGGATCACCAATCCCTACCCACGGAGGGGCAACACAACACCTGGCTGCTCCGCATCACCATCCCCGGGATCCCCGTATAGAGCAGCGGTGGTGAAATCACCACAACCGTGGGTGGCGTCACGGAAATAATCATCCCCACACCCAACAACCCCCCTTTCACTCACGGGCGAGGAGTGCCGCTCGAGAAGCCCCCGGGATCCGGCTCACCGCTCGAGCCACCACTGAGCAGCAGCCGCCGGACCCGAGCAGAAGGGGCGAGCGTAGTGTGCTGACACCCTCCTCCCCGCCCGCGACATTTCCACTCACTGACAGTAAGCAGACGTGTTGGGAAATGTTTCCACTCACTGACAGCAAACAGAGATGTTGGTCAATGTTTCTGTTCACTGACAGTAAGCAGATATGTTGGGGAATGTTTTCATTCCCTGACAGCAAGCAGAGGTTGTGGGAAATGTTTCTATTCACTGACAACAAGCACAGATGATGGGGAAGGTTTCCATTTACTGACAGCAAGCAGACGTGTTGGGGAATGTTTCCACTCACTGACAGCAAGCAGAGATGTTGGGGAATATCTCCACTCACTGACAGCAAGCAGGGATGTTGGGGAATGTTTACACTCACTAACATCAAGCAAAGATATTGGGGAATATTTCCACTCACTGACAGCAAGCAATGATGTTGGATGGGGAATAATTCCACTCATTGACAGCAAGCAGAGATGTCGGGAAATATTTCCACTCACTGACAGGAAGCAGAGATGTTGGGGAATATTTCCACTCACTGACAGCAAACAGAGATGTTGGGGAATATTTCCACTCACTTACAGCAAGCAGATGGGTTTGGGGAATGTTTCCACTCACTGACAGAAAACAGAGATGTTGGGGAATAACCGGATTGTGCCTGATGACAAAAAACTGATGTGTGAAAGAGGGATCACTCTGTGGCCACATCAAAATGGCTCCGCACTGTGTCCCTATACTTCATCTTCTCTTATCCTGTTGGAAACACCCAGATTGGGAGGGGGAGATGACATCACACACAGGAGAGCAGATTCTGCCCACTTTTACTGCAGCCGTAATGTGAGCTAGTTCTCCAGTACTTCTACAGTCGGATTTCAGCAGCTGCTTCCCCTAGTGTTTAAGAGTGGAATATATCAAACTTCAATTTTTTTTTATATTTTTCTCAATTAAATACAATTTTATTTAAACGTAACATTAAAACATTAATACTTTATATTTTTTCAGTTATTGGAAAAAAAAATTGACAACACCTTCCCTTTAAGAAATGAAATGCACAGTGAAAAAAACCCAAAAACCTAAGGTTAAACTAGGTCTTTGCCTCAATGCACAGTGGTGGAGTGGTGAGTATCAGTGTACTAGTGATGGGTTTCCCCAGTGGTAGGAGGTCAGGGAATAATTTCTTGGTGAGTGGACTAAAAAGGGAGAAAAAAAATGAGAACAAGGAAGCCCCATAGGCTGTATGATTATTACCAAGGCGGCTTGGCCCGTAGCTAATTATTGAAGAAAAATATCCAGCGCGGTCCAAATTCTCGTATAAAAAATCATCTTTATTGTTTAATCCTTAAAAGTAGGAGTTTACAGGCGGTCAGCAAAAATACATGGATGTTAATAGGACCCCACAAAGCTACGCGTTTCGACGTGAGTCTTAATCATGCATGATTAAGACTCACGTCGAAACGCGTAGCTTTGTGGGGTCCTATTAACATCCATGTATTTTTGCTGACCGCCTGTAAACTCCTACTTTTAAGGATTAAACAATAAAGATGATTTTTTATACGAGAATTTGGACCGCGCTGGATATTTTTCTTCCTTGATTTCTATATGGCAGCCCAGCCCTCCGTGCGCAGCCCTGGATATACAGCGGATCACAGCAACTCGGTGAGATGATTTCTCTCTTTTTTGTCGTAGCTAATTATTGTTTAAAAGAGAACACTGTATCAAAATTATTCCCCGACCTCCTACCACTGGGGAAACCCATCACCAGTACACCGGTACTCACCACTCGGTATATTGAAGCAAGGAACTAGTTCAACCATCCTGGAAACCAAGTAAGAGGGCAACCACCTTTAGGTCATCACAGAGGGGTCACAAATTTTGGTCATAGCACCTCAAGAGCCGTTTCATGTTGACATGGATTTTTTCATGTGGACTGCACAACTGGAATTGAGGACAGCTCATTGACATCATGCAGCAGGACGGTTTTAAGGCTTGTTTTGAATTAATCTATGAAGAGCCTCCATTCCTCTGGATTATGACTTATCTTCAGAGCTTCCATTATTTGTTGATGTTGTTGCATGCCACAAGATCACCACCCATGAAGTTTTGGACAGAGATCTTTATCACGTAAGCAAAACAAAGAAATCCAAACATCGCTCACTAGGGGATGCCACTGCTGTAGCCTTAGAGCTCAGCCTTAGGGTGGTGTCACACACAGCGACCACGACAACGACGTCGCTGCTACGTCACCATTTTCTGTGACGTTGCAGCGACGTCCCGTCGCTGTCGCTGTGTGTGACATCCAGCAATGACCTGACCCCTGCTGTGAGGTCGCCAGTCGTTGCTGAATGTCCAGCTTCATTTTTTGGTCGACGCTCTCCCGCTGTGACGCACACATCGCTGTGTGTGACAGCGAGAGAGCGACGAAATGAAGCGAGCAGGGAGCAGGAGCCGGCATCTGGCAGCTGCGGTAAGCTGTAACCACGGTAAACATCGGGTAACCAAGGGAAGACCTTTCCCTGGTTACACAATATTTACCTTCGTTACCAGCGTCCGCCGCTCTCGCTGCCAGTGCCGGCTCCCTGCTCTCTGCACATGTAGCTGCAGTACACATCGGGTGATTAACCCGATGTGTACTGTACCTAGGAGAGCAAGGAGCCAGCGCTAAGCAGTGTGCGCGGCTCCCTGCTCTCTGCACATGTAGCTGCAGTACACATCGGGTAATTAACCTGATGTGTACTCTAGCTAGGAGTGCAGGGAGCCAGCGCTAAGCTGTGTGCGCGGCTCCCTGCTCTCTGCACATGTAGCACAGCGATGCGTGTCGTTATGATCGCTGCTGTGTCTCCTGTGTTTGACAGCTAAGCAGCGATCATAACAGCGACTTACAAGGTCGCTGTTGCGTCACAGAAAATGGTGATGTAACAGTGACGTCGTTGTCGCTATGTGTGAACCCAGCTTTACTCTTGGGCAGATCCAAATCTCTATCAAGATCGTTCAGTTTCCTTTGTGTTATAAGGTGTGGTTCACTTGAGGCAGATGGAGAGGAAGATGCTTCAAGTGCTCCTCACTTGACTAGACTGAAAATGTTTCTGATGCTTTTGGCATTGACAGTTCCTCTGTATATGGTACTGGGCGTATTGCAGATGGACTGTTTGGATACTGTAAAGTCCACTTCTTCTGTGTAACCCGTTTCCTAATGGGTGGCCTTATGCAGAAACAGCAATTGGTAGTATGATTGGTTTGCTCACTACAGATTATTGGGACTGCAAAAACCATAGATTGCCACTTCCCATGCAATCACTGGGTAAGATGTGATACACATCTATTGCAGGATATGTGTGGAGCCCAACTCTTGTCCTGATCTGCTGTTCTGCAGTCAAAATACAGGTTGTAGGCTTTCCTTATAGTTTCACCTTTGTGACGCAAAAGTGACTTCTCCGCATATGTAGCAAAAACTACTTGTTAATGCAAGAACAAAGAATATAGAAACATGTCAATATGCTAAGAAACTAAGCTAAGAAATCCTAAAACTGTATACCTTACATAGAGAGCATTTTTGTAAAAGTTGGAGATGCAACTGTAATTAGGATTACGAATTCGGAGCTCGGTGTTTTTTGATTGGTCACTCTAAGATGATAGAATACTGAAGGCTCAATAGACTGAATAGATGACGTAAAAAAATGTCCTGAATCTTCAAATAGAACATAGCAAGTGAGAACAGGTGCCAGCTGCTATGTTTATACAAAACACAAACAAAGAATAAAGTAGCACTCTATAAACACCAAGATATATGCAAACATAGAATATATGAAATTGCATTCATGTTATATAGCATATACTTAGAAAAACGAAGGTTCTTAACACACAAATTGGCCAATTCTTGTGTGCCCATCAACCACGGCAAGGTGACCTGTCTTTCTAATTTCATGCTTCTCCTGGACTAAAAGCCTAAACACACACATATATATGTGTATATATATATATATGTATATATATATATATATATATATATATATACACACTGTATATATTTATATAGGTAGATGACACCAAACAAAAACTGTACCGCATTTGTATTATTGAGCAATACCATGAGAATGATTGTACTTTTAATCCTTGTTATTATTACATTGTTACACCCCATTTTTCTGCAATATTTTTGTCACTGTCATTTATTAATAACGTTATCATTATTTTGGTCCAATTATGTTTTTTTGTTTGGTGTTATATGTATCTATTTCTGTAAGGTCTTCCATAGGTCCACAACAAATGCACCATCAACTATACGACTATTTTCATTTGACATTAAGTATTTATATCATTAGTTATCATTTAAACTTAGGTGTTCTTGTCATAGGTAACCAAATATACAGAAAGTTAGGATCCGGTACTAATTAAAAACACTGTGTGGCTGATTTGAGGAGAGCACTGTCAGAAAAGGAGGCTGTCTTTACCTCAAATTTAAAGGGAAAAGCAAAAGGGTAACAATGTTTTGAATTTTTGATTTTCAGACTTTATATTTCACCATCCACTACAGCGTCCTACATAGGCACTCTAACCTTTTCACATGATCTTAATGTGATCTTCTCTAATCTTTTCATTGCATATATCCAACTTTTGAATAGTTTATACTTTTTAAACAACTTGCTGTTCTTTAAAAAGGAACTTAACAAGAACATTTTTTTTTGCAATATACAGTGACAAGCAAAAGGGTAACAATGTTTAGAATTTTTAAATTTCAGGCTCCATTTCTCATCATCCACTATTGCTTTGAACAAGAGACTACAGTCTTTTGAAAGGCAATCATCTTGGCTATCTTATATATAAATTTGACTTGCAACCATTTAGCATATGATTAATTCTGCAGATTCTTGTCATTTTACTGCATTGTTACAGTTTTGCTCCTGGTATTTGAAGAAAAAAAAAATTCTTCCAGTATGCTGCAAAGTACAATCTGTTTTCACATTCCCTAATAGCGCAGTGTTATATTAGGTTAATTTCTAAGCAAAAGTCACTGGTTCGAATCAAATAGCAGCCATGAAGAATATTTCCCAAGAAAAAGAGAAACAGCATGATCCAGCTCATCGATATTGATCTATTGGGCAAGAACATTTCCAAACTGCATTCTGTGCTGTGAGGTCATGACAGTTGGAAGAATGCAAAATGAAGTCCGCCCATCCATTCAAAAGTCAAGAGGTGGACGTGCAGGCAAATAACAAGTCGGCTCATCACAAGGTCTATCAGTCCTGGCGCAATAAACACAGCAGTGGTGGAGGCTTGTATGCTTCATAAAAGTAAGATCACAGACATCCATGCTCCGTGTGATGCACAATACACAAGTCTGGAATGGTGGCCTGAAAAAAGGTGAAGAAGTCTTGAGTTCAATATCATCATAAGAAACGTTGGCTCGAGTTTGCAATTAGGTACAAAAAGTGGACACTAGAAGATTGGAAACTTGTGTTTTGAGTGATGAGACAAAAGTCAATAGACTAGACTCTGATGGGTACAAACGGGTCTGGAAGAAACAAAGGAAAAAGGGGCTAATGGATGGAGAAATTGAAGGAACTGTCATGTATGGTGCAGGAATCCTGATGGTATGGGGTTGTGTCACAGTCAAAAGGTGTTGAAAACTTGACCAGGATTGATGGTGGTCGCATTGCTGAGCTATATGTGAGTATCCTACAAGCCAAGTTACTTGGTACACTCGAGTACTATGGGTATGAAAATGCCGACAGTGTTCTAGCTGGAGAATGACCCGAAGTATGCATCAAATAAATGGTTCAATGACAATCAACTAGAGGTGCTGGATTGTTCCCACAGTCCCCAGACCTCAACCCAATCAAACACTTTTGGCTGTAGCTGAAGAAAAAGCTGTATACATACCCAAGTGAGTTGACCGGTATGGAACGTGTAGAAGAGACCTAGGATCAGATTTTGGTTGAGACATGCTTGAATCTGATTGAGAGGATTCAGACAGCATTGAAAGCCAAAGGTGGATTTACAAAATACTAAAAAATATTAAAAATTTTGATTTAAATTTTTAGAAGTACAATCGTAACAATGCAGTGACATGACAAGATTCTGCATAACTAATCATAGGCTAAATAGTTGAAAGTGAAATTTATGTATGATATTGTCAAGATGATTGTCTATAAAATGACGGTAGTCTCATGCTCAAAGATGTAGTGGATGGTGAGATATGGAGCCTGAAAGTCAAAAGTTCAAAACATTGTTACCTTTTTGCTTGTCACTGTATATTGAATCATAGAATCATAGAATATTAGAGGTGGAATGGACCTCCTGGGTCATCTAGTCCAACCCCCTGCTCAAAGCAGGATTCACTAAATCATCCCAGTCAGATGTCCGTCCAACCTCTTTTTAAAGAGACTTGGAAAAAAACCGAAAACAAAATTGTTCTTGTTAAGCTCCTCTTTAAAGAACAGCAAGTTATTCAAAAAGTATGAAACATTGAACAATTTGACATGAGCATTCAAAAGATTAGAGAAGGTCACATTAAATTCACCTGAAAAGGTAAGAGAGCATTTTAGGATCATCCTGAAATTTCACCAGAAAATTAACTATCCCAAACTTTTTGTGAGCAGTGTATGTATTGAGGTGCAAAGAACACTGATTTTAGGATATAAACTACATACTGTGTGTGTATATGTATATATATATATATATATATATATATATATATATATATATCTACAGTACAGACCAAAAGTTTAGACACACATTCTCCTTCAAAGAGTTTTCTTTTTTTCAGGACTCTGAAAATTGTAGATTCACATTGAAGGCATCAAAACTATGAATTAAAACATGTGGAATGAAATACTTAAAAAAAGTGTGAAACAACTGAAAATATGTCTTATATTTTAGGTTCTTCAAAGTAGCCACCTTTTGCTTTGATTACTGCTTTGCACACTCTTGGCATTCTCTTGATGAGTTTCAAGAGGTAGTCACCGGAAATGGTTTTCCAACAGTCTTGATGGAGTTCCCAGAGATGCTTAGCACTTGTTGGCCCTTTCGCCAAGCCCTTCTGCTTGTTGCCTGTCCTTAGCAGTGGTTTCCTAGCAGCTATTTTACCATGAAGGCCTTTTGGTCTGTACTATATATATATATATATATATATATATAAATATATATATATATATATATATATATATATATATATATATATATATATATATATATATATATAGTGATGTGGTTACTCACTCAGCTTGCTTCTTAAAGGTAATGACAGGAACACTTTTTCTTAAAAAGTCCAGTAGGTTTATGTCAGGGGCGGGGGCCAGCTTTCCCGTCGCGGGGGCTGCTTGGGGAGATCGCGCTCGGATCTGGTGCCTTCTCCTCGGTGGCTTGAGTGGGCCGGACCCGGGGCTCGAGCAGCGCTCCTCACCCACGAGTGAAAAGGGGAGGAATTGGATTTTTGGGATATATAGAGTTTGTGACGCCACCCACGGGTTGTGGTGATGGTGGTCACCACCGCTGCTGGTGAAGGGGTTCCCGGGAGCGATGGCGGGGAGCAGCTAGGTGTTAACCCCTACGTGGGTAGGGGCTGTTGGTCCCGGGGCCCGGTAGAAGGGAGGGTTCCGCAGGATGGGTTTTGGCAGGGTGCAGGATTGCGGTGCAGCGCAGCGCGGTGCCGGATGGCACAGGTGTACTCACTCAGACACAGTCTCTGGACAGAGTCTCTGGTAAACCAAACGGATGGATGGACGGGCCCGCAGCCTGCTGCGGTGTTCTCCCTGGACGGCTTGATGGTGGCTGTCGTTTCTTTGCACCTGTGTTTTGTATCTTGACTCCAATGCCTGGGCACTGGTAGTCCGCTCCCCGGCGTATACGTGCCGGAGGAGCCCGTTTGCCCGCAGACGCTGGCCCTGTGGATCTCTTGCCCTTGGCGGTGATGCTTATCCAGAACGGTTGGGCTGTTGCCTTCAATCTGGACTTGGGTGGGAATGAACCCCTGAGGTCCAGACCGCAATCAGTAAATTTGACTAAAGGTTGGCTTTGAGCCTAGTCGGGGTCTGAGTACCCTGCCTGGTGCTTGGCTCCAATCGGCTCCCCGGTTCGGTACCGGTGGGCCACCGCCCAACCCCGGTCCTACAGTTCTGCTGACCTTCACCAACTCCTGCAGACGGCCACCACTGTCTGCCTACCTTGCTGGAAGTGCCTGGGCTCCAACCCAGACACCAACAGTTTCACTCCTCCCTCTCTACTGCCCACGACTAAACTCACTACTGTGTTTTCCCGCATCCAGGCCTGTGAACTCCTTGGTGGGCAGGGTCAACTGCCTGGCTCCGCCCCACCTGGTGTGGACATCAACCCTGGAGGGTGGCAACAAGGATTTAATGTGTGACTGGTGTGACCTGTCCAGGAAAGGGGGGGGTGTGATGTTGTGTCTGTGACTACCTGGCTAGGCCAGGGCGTTACATTTACTTGACAGCACATTAACTGCTCTCCAAGAACATAACACGAGCCATCTTCCATGAACATAAATGGGGTTTTACAGTCTGTTTCACTTGCATGCCTGCACATATTCGCTCTGAGCATGTGTCAAACAAACAGATACCATTATAACATATGAGACACACCCAAGAGTAAAGGTATGTGGATAGCTAGACACTAGGTGGCTAGGGGGACAGCGAGCAAAGCCAGAGGGAAGGACACGAGCCGAAAATGAGCCGCCCATCCGGCCAACATAAGTCATTTGCAACGGAAACGGTGAGATTTTATAAAGTTCTTTTTGGGGTCTGCAAGGGGGGCCAGCAACAAGGTGCACCTTCATAGATTGCAGCCCAGGAGCTGCAGAAGATGATACTTTTGGTTTAATAGGGAAAAAACTGGTGACAGGTTCCCTTTAAGTTTAGTAGTATTACAGATACTAGTGCCACCATCTCACTACATATATATATATATATGTATATATATATATATATATATATATATATATATATATATATATATATATATATATATATATATATATTTAATTAATATAAATTCATGTAACCAGCAAAGATCTGCATTAACTTTGCTGGTTATCAAAGATTGGGGGGACCCCATGTCGTTTTTTTTCTTTGAATTATTTACTTATTTGGTTAATAGCTGTATATCTATCTATCTATCTACAGTCAGGGCCAGAAATATTTGGACAGTGACACAAGTTTTGTTATTTTAGCTGTTTACAAAAACATGTTCAGAAATACAATTATATATATAATATGGGCTGAAAGTGCACACTGCCAGCTGCAATCTGAGAGTTTTCACATCCAAATCGGAGAAAGGGTTTAGGAATCATAGCTCTGTAATGCATAGCCTCCTCTTTTTCAAGGGACCAAAAGTAATTGGACAAGGGACTCTAAGGGCTGCAATTAACTCTGAAGGCGTCTCCCTCGTTAACCTGTAATTAATGAAGTAGTTAAAAGGGCTGGGGTTGATTACAGGTGTGTGGTTTTGCATTTGGAAGCTGTTGCTGTGACCAGACAACATGCGGTCTAAGGAACTCTCAATTGAGGTGAAGCAGAACATCCTGAGGCTGAAAAAAAAGAAAAAATCCATCAGAGAGATAGCAGACATGCTTGGAGTAGCAAAATCAACAGTCGGGTACATTCTGAGAAAAAAGGAATTGACTGGTGAGCTTGGGAACTCAAAAAGGCCTGGGCGTCCACGGATGACAACAGTGGTGGATGATCGCCGCATACTTTCTTTGGTGAAGAAGAACCCGTTCACAACATCAACTGAAGTCCAGAACACTCTCAGTGAAGTAGGTGTATCTGTCTCTAAGTCAACAGTAAAGAGAAGACTCCATGAAAGTAAATACAAAGGGTTGACATCTAGATGCAAACCATTCATCAATTCCAAAAATAGACAGGCCAGAGTTAAATTTGCTGAAAAACACCTCATGAAGCCAGCTCAGTTCTGGAAAAGTATTCTATGGACAGATGAGACAAAGATCAACCTGTACCAGAATGATGGGAAGAAAAAAGTTTGGAGAAGAAAGGGAACGGCACATGATCCAAGGCACACCACATCCTCTGTAAAACATGGTGGAGGCAACGTGATGGCATGGGCATGCATGGCTTTCAATGGCACTGGGTCACTTGTGTTTATTGATGACATAACAGCAGACAAGAGTAGCCGGATGAATTCTGAAGTGTACCGGGATATACTTTCAGCCCAGATTCAGCCAAATGCCGCAAAGTTGATCGGACGGCGCTTCATAGTACAGATGGACAATGACCCCAAGCATACAGCCAAAGCTACCCAGGAGTTCATGAGTGCAAAAAAGTGGAACATTCTGCAATGGCCAAGTCAATCACCAGATCTTAACCCAATTGAGCATGCATTTCACTTGCTCAAATCCAGACTTAAGACGGAAAGACCCACAAACAAGCAAGACCTGAAGGCTGCGGCTGTAAAGGCTTGGCAAAGCATTAAGAAGGAGGAAACCCAGCGTTTGGTGATGTCCATGGGTTCCAGACTTAAGGCAATGATTGCCTCCAAAGGATTCGCAACAAAATATTGAAAATAAAAATATTTTGTTTGGGTTTGGTTTATTTGTCCAATTACTTTTGACCTCCTAAAATGTGGAGTGTTTGTAAAGAAATGTGTACAATTCCTACAATTTCTATCAGATATTTTTGTTCAAACCTTCAAATTAAACGTTACAATCTGCACTTGAATTCTGTTGTAGAGATTTAATTTCAAATCCAATGTGGTGGCATGCAGAGCCCAACTCGCGAAAATTGTGTCACTGTCCAAATATTTCTGGACCTAACTGTATCTATCTATCTATCTATCTATCTATCTATCTATCTATCTATTAGAAAAAAAATAAACTGTACATAGAAATATAAAAAATGGATTCAAGGTCCCCCCAACAAACCATAGATCCACTGGCAGACAAGAAGACATTTTTGCACCAAATCTGCATCTACTTGCAGAAAAACCACACGTTTTTCTGCAAGCAATGAGCGAGTTTAATCACTATATATACGGAATATCACAAAAATGAGTAAACCCCTCACACTTTATATATAATATATAATATATTATTATATATTTTCACGGGACAACAAAAGTGAGTATGATGGCCACACATAATATTGACACTGGGCACAATTTGGACATTTTCCATTAATTGTATACTCACTTTAGTTGCCAGCAGTTTAGACATTAATGACTGTGTGCTGAGTTATTTAGAGGGTACACCAAATAATAATAATAATAATAATTTTATTCATTTATATAGCGCTATTAATTCCACAGCGCTTCACATACATTGGCCCCATTGGGGCTCACAATCTAGAGTCCCTATCTGTATGTCTTTGGAATGTGGGAGGAAACCGGAGTACCCGGAGGAAACCCACGCAAACACGGGGAGAACATACAAACTCCTTGCAGATGGTGTCCTTGGTGGGATTTGAACCCAGGACTCCAGCGCTGCAAGACTACAGTGCTACCCACTGAGCCACCGTGCCGCCATGTACACTGTTATAAAAGCTGTACACTGACCACTGTACATTGTATCACAGGGTCAGATCTTGAGTGTTGTCCCATGAAAATATATAATAAAATATTTACAAAAATGTGATATGCTGTATATATTGTATTTAATCCAGCAGAGTCTATTAAGAATTGCATGCAGATAATATAGCCTAGTTCTATGTCCCACTCCAATAATTGGCCAGATCTTTTTGGTCCTGATAGCCCCTGTCCTGTGATATCTGGATTACCAATCAATAGCTGCTTTGGACACTCTATGAACACAGCTAGTATTAAATGTGACATTCACTGTGATATAATTGCAAATAATTAGGCACAATTATATATATATATATATATATATATATATATATATATATATATATATATATATATATATATATATATATATATTTACAGCACAATGCAAAGTAATGCATAATGTATAGTAGAGGAAATATAGAATAATAGTTTGATTTCAGAGTGTTTTTGGTGGGTTGGCCTGCAGATGGCACTATTGCTGCCTACTATGACTGAATCAGTATTTCTAGGCGGCACTTTTCTGACCAGCATTTGACAATATGAAATACTTGGAAAGCTTTTCATTACATCTTTGTGCTGAGCTTTTCATTGTAGTAAGATCAGCGCATGAATATAACATTATAATGTATTTGTGCTGATTATAATGTGCAGGTGCGGGATCTAGGGCTCGACAGTAGACACTAAAGAGGTTATTGTTCCCCCTAAAGCAGCCGGTTCTGCTCTTATAGTTAATTTTTTACTATTTTATATTTTAAACAAATAAATAAAAACTTTTTGTAGCGAGGAGTGATCGGAGATAGGCATGCCCTTCCCAGACTCTCAACTCCCTTTGGGATCCTCTAATTACTCAGCTTGTTCCTAAACGCCCCCATGTAGTATATACAGATCCTGGCAGTGCTCCATGTAGGTCAGGCTGAACATGAGAGGGGCAGATGTGTTTGAAAACATGCAAAGAAATAACCTCAGCGCAGTTCACATGTATTCTTAGAAATAATGTGAAACAAATGCAAGGAACTAGCCATCAAACTCATCTACCGGTGTCATTATGATTAAAAACTGACCTATTGTTTAAAGATGTTATCTACCATATGTTGTCCACTACTTTTATACTGATGGTCTTTCTGTGACACCCCAGGGTTGTGGGATACTCGGTCCCGGGCGTGTGTGACACTCAGGGGGAGTCATGGTCACAGCCGATGCCCGGTTCCGTGACCCTGGGGGTCGGTCCGATAAAGAAGGGGTGAAGAATAAAAGGGAAATAAAATAAAAGAGTTCTCGACTACGCCACTTGCGGTGTGCGGCCAGGTTATTGAGGCCGCCGCTGCAGGGTCCTGCTGGGGCTGATGGAGTAGTGTAACTTAGGGGTTTTGAACCCTCCGCTAGCAGGGACAGGCCCCGGCATGGGATGGTGAAGGGGCAGTGGTAAGGAACAGTCAGTATATGTGCAGAGGCGCAAAGGAAACAGTCCACACCGGTACTGCAGTTTCAACTTGCCTTTACTGGCCTGGTACCTGGACCCGCTGGTGCCGGTTACAGGTGTTCCCGCTCGCCTTCTTTTACGTGCCAGCTGTGACCTGGGTTGGCTGTCCTCCATGCGCACTTGTTGTTAATGGGCCTAGAGCTGCTTGGGAGTCCCTTCTCTTCAGTCTTGGTCCTATTGCAGGCAGCCTGGACTATGTAAGGGGTTCATTCCCCGGTCCCCTCTTCATTGCTGATGGTTCAGACTCTTTGGGTTGGTGATGGAATCTGTAGATTTTTTCGCCTGGCAGATTTAACAGTTGACCATAAAGTGTCCCATTGCCCTAGGGTCTGCACCACGCCTTGTGTTGAGTCCTGTGAGCCTTGATTCCAGACTTTCACAGGTGCCCCGCGGGTCCTGGAGTATTCCACTTCCACAGGTAACCCACGCTCCCTGGAGTCCTGGTTCCTTACTGCACAGTCCCTCACTCCTATTACAGCACTCTGGTGTTACTTCAGGTCTTTCTGTACTTTTCCTCTCGCTCTTTCTCTGCCTCCTCACAACTCCTCTACTTCTTCCTTCACTTCTCGACTTCACTTAACTTCTCTTAACTGACTACTTCTTCCCCTCGGCTTGCCAACCGAACACTGGCCCCTCCCCCACGCTGGGTCTCTCCCTACAGAATGGGTGCCGACTATCCAATCAGTGCCCATCCCTTTTACCTGTTGCTAGGCAGTCTCCCAGTCTGGTGTTGGGGTTGTGTATATGGCCTGAAGGTATTGGTGTACTGACTGGCCTGGATATTCCGGGGTTTGGGTTTCCACGTTCACATTTTGTGGCACCTGTTACTGTAAGGGTGCTACTTTCCATACGATAGATCAATGTCTGATCGATCTGGTTCTATCACCTGACCCGCTTGCTGTTTAGTAGATGCCGATGTCAGCGACTGCAGCAGACACCCGGAAATGCTCAGTTCCGGAGCTGCCCCTTCAAGTAATACCACCCGCCGCAGGGTACTGCACATCCACCTCCCATTCAAATCAATAGGAGGTGGATGTGCAGTACCCAGCTGCGGCCACTATCAGAGGACGGGGCAGCTCCAAACCTTAGCGTTTCCGGCTGCCTGCTGCAGCCGGCACCAAGATCAGCTGATTGACGGAAGTGAGAGGTGTTGGACACTGGCCAATCGGATATTGATGAACTATCTTAAGGAAAGGCCATCAATGTAAATGCAGTGGACAAGTTCTTTAAATTAAGTTTCTATATAAATATATTTTCAAAAATGTTCAATTTATTTTTTTTAATTTTTAATTTTACATATTTATTGTGAATTAAAATATTATAATTTGCACTCTGGTCACTCAGCCAAATACTAAGTTCATACTTCTATTTCAATACAGATAACTTTTCGAAGACTCATTTTCATCACAGACAGAGTAAAGGTCCAGTCACACTAAGCAACTTACCAGCGATCCCAACAACGATAGGGATCGCTGGTAAGTTGCTAGGAGGTTGCTGGTGAGATGTCACACTGCGACCTCCAGCGATCCCACCAGCAACCTGACCTGGCAGGGATCGCTGGAGCGTGGCTACACGAGTTGCTGGTGAGCTCACCAGCAACCAGTGACCAGCCCCCAGCGCCGCGTGGAAGATGCTGCGCTTGGTAACTAAGGTAAATATCGGGTAACCAACCCGATATTTACCTTGGTTACCAGTGCACGCAGCTACACGTGCAGAGAGCAGGGAGCAGCGCACACTGAGCGCTGGCTCCCTGCTCTCCTAGTTACAGCACACATCGGGTTAATTACCCGATGTGTGCTGCAGCTAAATGTGCACAGAGCAGGGAGCAGCACACAATGCTTAGCGCTGGCTCCCTGCTCTCCTAGTTACAGGACACATCGGGTTAATTACCCGATGTGTGCTGCAGCTAAATGTGCACAGAGCAGGGAGCAGCGCACAATACTTAGCGCTGGCTCCCTGCTCTCCTAGCTACAGCACACATCGGGTTAATTAACCCGATGTGTCCTGCAGCTACATGTGCACAGAGCAGGAGCCGGCACTGACAGTGAGAGCGGCGGAGGCTGGTAACAAAGGTAAATATCGGGTAACCAAGGACAGGGCTTCTTGGTTACCCGATGTTTACTGTGGTTACTAGCCTCCGCAGAAGCCGGCTCCTGCTGCCTGCACATTTAGTTGTTGCTGTCTCGCTGTCACACACAGCGATCTGTGCTTCACAGCGGGACAGCAACAACTAAAAAATGGCCCAGGACATTCAGCAACAACCAACGACCTCACAGCAGGGGCCGGGTTGTTGCTGGATGTCACACACAGCGACATCGCTAGCAACATCGCTGCTACGTCACAAAAGTTGTTCGTTAGCAGCGATGTTGCTAGCGATGTTGCTTAGTGTGACGGGGCCTTAACAATAAAAGGTAACACCACTATAAAAGTAGATAACATGGGATCTACCATTCACAATAGGTGATGTTACAGCTCACCTTTTCACTTTTGTAAAATGGCAAATTGCTAAAAAATTTAGCAATTTTCTTTCACACCAGATTCAGCCAGGAAAAAGTTGGGATGGCATGGGGCATGGCTACACCTGTAGCGATGGTTGAGGGACAACCACGGTGAAGGTTACGATAACTGTACATAACACGAGGTTGCAAAAATAAAGGTGGAGCTTTATTTACAAGTAGGAGGTAAGTAGTTAAGCAGGCAAACAGGGGTATGCAATGCAGCAACAGTGAAGTTTAGCAAGCTTCAGATTCGCTGGAGCATACCAATAGCGCATCATCCCAACTATTACATACACTGGTAGGCAGCATACAAGACAGGCAAAGTATGTTAGCAATTATGCTGCACTATGACTTGGGTGGCCTCTGCCAACAGGAACAGCTCAGATGCCGCGTTCTGGCTGCTGAGGCCAATGCTGCGCCCTACTAAGTGCACACAAAGATAGAGACTCGCAGTACCGCTAAAGGGGGATCAGTCCACTCACAGGGGTTTGGCCCCATGATTTCCATCGGTGCACACTTCTTCCAGAAAGACAGGTGGAAGCTTTTCTTCTAAGATGGACCTGGTATCTATGGACTCCTCTCGACGATGTCTTCTCATATCAGAATCGCCGGCCTTCGTTTGTACTTGCCCAACATCAACCAGGTGGTCCAGCTAGTGGTGAGTCTCTCGTAGGCGGCACTGTACCTCTTCCGAACTCTATGGTTCTCAGACTCCACACAGGCAGGGTCTCTTTCTCTGCTCAAACACACAGGTCCTACTTGTCTTGTCCCCACCCATGGCTCTTTTCCTGCTATTTCTCTATTTCCTACATTTTCAGGGTTAGTCCAAAACTCACAGTTCAGAGGGAAAGACATCGGCTGAGCCGCCCAGTCCATGGTACACAGGATACAGGGGAGCACTCTCTCTTAAAGGTGCAGTGCTTTGTACCATTCGTAGAGGCAATTCCACTAAACACTCACTTATCAAATTCATTAAAAATGACTGAGTTTCTTATGCCAGAAATGCCACTCCTGTCCATATCTTGCAGGTTTCCCCAGCAATGGAGCATCAAATTTATTATTTGGCATGCACCTAACTATTTCAGCACATCAAACTCCAGCAAGCCCTTCATTAAGACTGACATGTGCAACTTTATGCTTAACCCCTTCATGACCATTGACGTGTATATATACAAGCTCACATTATTCCCCACATGTCTGCTGATCTGATCAGACATGTGCAGCTCAGAGATGCCTTTTAACCCCTTTGATCATGCTGTTAAACTCTGATAGCATGATCTAACACTCACCGGCAGGGATCGCGCTTTTCCCTACTGCCATTGGTGCTTCCGTGACACGATTATGGGGTGCAATGGGTTGCTATGAAAGTGTGGGGTAAGATGATGACCCCTGTCAATGTCATGAGTTTTCTGTGAATGCCGGCAAAGCGCCCGCACTCACCGTAAGGCCTCCTTCACACCTCTCCAGTACGTGTGACATCCATTTTCACATGTACCTGAAACACGGACATATTAAAATTAATGAGCTTGGTCACACATCCGTGTTTTGACATCGACTGTGTGACCATGTGAAGAGCACACATGTCTATGTTGGCGACATATCCGTTTTCTGCCGGCAGGACGGGTGTCACACGGACCGCACACTGATGTGATCTGTGTGACATCAGTGGGAAACGTAGCGGAGAAAACACAGATGACATAAAAATAAAGAATTTTTATACTTACGCTGCTGTCTCTGCCTCTGCTGTTACTTCCGGGTCCACTCATTATGCTTATTGCATATTCACTGCACTCACCACAGAGCCGGAGGTAGCAGCGCCGGAGACAGGTAAATATACTAGCTCAATCTGTCCTTGTCCTTTCTGAATGACACACATACGCACCAAAAACGTACGTTTTTGCAATTTTGAGAAGGATTTGCGAGAATTCCTGCTCTAAACACTCCTAAAAAAACCTTCAATGTGAACATACCTGTAAAAGATCTTTGCACACCCAAAGCTCAGCTGTACAGGAGCTTTGCAGATGAGTCTTCACTGCCTTTCCACTGCATAATCTCTCTTGCCCAGTTTTAGGCTATGTTCACATTATCATTTTGCCACACATTTGTGGGTTCATTGAGACTTCCACCTGAAACTATGAAAGGCAGGATTCAGGCAGAATAAGGCAGACATACTCATTGTGTTCCATACACAAGAATAGAAGAGATCTACAGCACTCCTGTCAGGTACCCAATCCGAGCAACAAGCCCAAAAACAACTGCACGTCCACTATCCAAGGGGTCAACTTGGAATCACCAATGAAAATGAAAGATCACAGCATCCAAAGAGGTGAATTATCTAATTTTCTTTATTCTGCCATCGTGCAACGACTCAACCTAAAAGGTCTTTTTCAAACTCATTGTGTTCCATCTGACCTCTTTTCCAGCAGTGTCCTCCTTTTTTAGCTGTGCACAAACAACTAGAAAACCATGCTTTTGCACCTGTCTAAAAAATGGACCCTGCCAAAGTGGGGTCAGATATAGCACAAAATGACAATGTCTGCCTCATTATGATGAATGGATCTGTTGGGGGTGCTGACTAGAGATGAGTGGACCTATGTATGTTGGCCAGACTAGTTAAAAGTTTGTTTTGGGACCCAGACTTGACCTGAGCTTGTTCCTGAACCCTATATGTCATTGGGAATACAAACTAACAGGCTCTATTCCATTAACCAATATAATGGAAGTCAATGATTGGGCTCTTTGCCCACAAACAGCCAGCCATAAATAGAGAATTTCCAGAGAAGGGAGGTAGATTTTTTTTTGGGACACACTACATCCGATAACAGTGTGAGCCATTCACAGATTGCAAGCGGTTCTCAGTGGGCTGAGGACCGAGCATACCCAAGCACCTCAATGCTCGTTCCAGTGGATAGCATATGTAAAGCACCCAAACTCGGACACAGACTTTTTTTAAAATGACCAATGTTAAGCTACCACTAGGGGGCGCAGGGACTCCTAAGCCTGGATATCACATAAGTACCGAAGAGAAAACAAGCCAAAGTCAAAGAACAGAGCCGAGGTCAGATACCAGGATAGCAAGTAAGCACAGGGGAGGTTGTGGGGAACATAGGACAAGACAGGAGACCGGAGGACAGGGAGATATGGACAAAAGGATGGGTAGGAGGGACAGAGGTACAGACGGGCAGGAGCAATGGAGATAAGGACAGGCCGGGGAAATGGAGGTCAGGTCGGGGGGACGGAGGTAAGGCCAAGTCAAGCAAGAGGAGCGGAGGTCAGGACAACAATACTAGGAAGCAGGACAAGAACCAGAGAGCATCTCACAGGAACAGTACACAGCAGAGCCGGAAATATCACTGGCAGCGTCCCGGAGGCAGCAGCACTAAGAAATGGTGGTGTGGCCTCTGGAATGAGGCCAGAACAAACAAGCCCATCCCGGAGGCAGGATACATGCACCGACTCAGGAACGGCAGAGCTCTGCATGAATCATGACAATTGTGTTCGGATTCGAGCCCCAGACACTCAGTGTTTGATAAGAACCGTTACAGTTCGGGTTCACTACTCTCTACTTCTGACTACATCCCGTTTTTCAGGAACCACAAATGTTTGCCCCAAGCATGATTTAAATCTGGCTTAAGTCCATATCTAGCATACTTTCTGCCATGGATTTTGTTGCAAGTCGGTGGTGAAGAATCGTATTGAAGATTGTGTTGCAAATATTTCTATTTTTTTTTTCTGAAACATGATAAACATCTCAATATCGATATTTTGCAGGATGGATTCTTTTTGTAACGTGATAATATTGTCATTTTTATCCTTGATACAATTTCGCTATGGCAGAGATAATTTAGGTCATGGAAGGATAATTTAGATCTGGCGCATGTAGGAAGTTTTTGTATAGCAGGATTGCTGCACTTGGGACTATATTAATGTGAGGGAGCTATTATGAGACATTTTCCTGCTACAAAACAGACGTTCTCACAAACTTGTATAATCTGCAAATTGCAATAGTAACAATGCACAATAATTGCCACTCAAATAAGTTCAGAGATTCCTCTGCTGGGAATAAGGCACTGATATGCAATGGAGAGCAGGTGCTTCTGCTAAGTTGCCATGGGGAAAACGTTCTTACCTTGGCATTGAAACAATCTAGAAAAGAAAACAGACAAAGAAAGGAAGTTTTGTGCCAGTGAAGATGACGCCGGGGTAACGATTGTGATGTTCTGAGCTGAATGCAACATCATATAAAATGGAAAATTGAAGGTTATTTAAAGGAGAAATGCTTTAGAACACATTGCTTCACTGCAAAAAAAACCCTAAAACTATCTGTAAAATGACACAGAAATGAATCTAAATAGAGAAAAACAAATTAATAGCACATTAGCCTTATAGCAAAGGTAGATGTCCCTTGAAGTCCTATAAACGACACAGTGATAACTCTGTTAGTACAAAAAACGTAACTTCTATTACTGCCATGACTGCCCTACTGCAGAGGCTTTCCTACCGTCTTGTCTAACACTCTAACCCAGGGTTCCCCAACTCCAGTCCTCGAGGGCCGCCAACAGTGCATGTTTTCAGGATTTCCTTAGCATTGCATGGGTGTTGGAATCATCAACTGTGCAGGTGATTAAATTATCACATGTGCAATACTAAGGAAATCCTGAAAACCTGCACTGTTGGTGGCCCTTGAGGACTGGAATTGGGGACCCATGCTCTAACCCATTCAACTCCTGTTACCTATCCTTAATGAAAACATAACACCATTTTGGATGAATTGTTAACAAACATTACAATAATAAATAACTATTTACACGTAAGGGAGGTTCTTGGAGACCCAAACACCTGATGGACAACCAAGTATTATTTATAAACTATGCAGCGTTTTTGCCCCCAGTCGCGCCACAAGCTCTGTTGCCGGGAAACCTTTTCCATAACTAACTCTCAGGGACCCCAACCTGGAGAGCTCCCAAGTCCGCCAGGCAATTACCAGTCCAGAATAACCGGGAGGGGGGGTGGTCACCATCCATCCGATGTACCACCCCCCACCCCAACTTTTCCACCAACTCCAACCCCCCCCCCCCTTACCACCGCCAAAATAACCCGAACAACCAACGCTAGAAACCGTTTAGGGAGGGACCTTCTCTGCTGGTGCCTCAAGACGTTATGGTGGCCCCCACTCCCGTATACACACACACATATATATATATATATATATATTTTCCCACCCCTTCTAACCACCCCTGGCCCTTCTAATCCATCTCTTAACACTAGAAGTCCCAGAGAGGGGTCATTTAACATTTCTAGCTTTGGAACCCAGAGGCGGGTCGAATTACCTGAAGGATTTTAGCTAACATCTTATAATCAGCGTCTTTTGTTCTGTAATTAAGGCATTACTGTCGCACCACAGGAGGTTGATGTTTTCCATTGAGTTTAGCCATTTAGTTTCTAATTAGTTAGGTCAGTTTGGACTAAGGGTCATTTGACCCTCTTTCGGGACTTCAGGGGGGAGCTCGAAAGTTCTGGGACTTCTAGTGTTAAACTATTGACCCCACAAAAAGCCCGCTCTGCACCCTGCAGCTAAATTAACCCTTGGTTGCCCTGCAAAGGAGAGTCATGGGTCACTACGGCCATTGCCAGTAATGGGATGTACTATTTATTGAACCTATCCACAACTACCTGTCGCGGGCGGGGAGGACGCCGTCGCTGCTGCGCTCTCGCTAACGCTCGGGTCCGGCGCTGCTGCGGCTGCTTGGTGGCTCGAGCGGTGGGCCGGATCCGGGGACTCGAGCGGCGCTCCTCGCCCGTGAGTGAAAGGGGTGGTTGGTTTGGGGGATTTAGTCCGTGACGCCACCCACGGGTCGTGGTGAAGATAGGCACCACCGCTGCTGATGACGGGGATCCCGGGAGTGATGGTAGGGAGCAGCTGGGATGTTGTTTTCCCCCTCCATGGGTAGGGGTTGGTGGTCCCTGGGCCCGGTGATGTTGTGACGGGGAGGCAGGGTTGGTGAGGTGCAGGGTTGCAGGGACAGTGCGGCGCAGTGCCGGATGGCACGGGTGTACTCACTCAGCAAGAAAGGTACAAAGTCCTCGGTAAACCAAACGGCTGGATGGACGGGTCCCGCAGCTGGCTGCAGTGCTTCTCCCCGGACAGGTGATGGCGCCTGTCTTTCCCTGCACCTTGATGTTCTCTTTCTGACTACTATGGATTCCCAAAGGTAGTCCGCTCCCCAGTGTATGGGTACCGGAGGAGCCCGTTTGCCCGCAGACGCTGGCCCTTGGGTCTCTAGCCTTAGGTGGTAGCTGTATACCCTCACGGTGTGGGCGGTTGCCTTCAAACGGGACTTTTGCTGTTGTGAAACCCCTGGGGTTCCAGTCACATTCAGATCAGACTATTGTCGGCGGCTCCAAGCCTGGTCGGGGTCCGATGGCCCTGCCTATGTGTGCTGGCTTCACTTCGCTCCCCGGTCGGTACCTGCCGTTGCCCGTCCCCGATCCTACGGTTCCGCGTTGCTCCACCACTCCTGCAGACTGCCACCACCATCTGCCAACCTTGCTGTCAGCGCCTGGGCCGCAAACCAAGACACCCAAGTGTTCACTCCTCTCACTACAAACTCCTACACTGTTCTGTCACTTTTCCCGCCTCCAGGCCTGTGAACTCCTCGGTGGGTGGGGCCAACCACTTGGCTCCACCCCACCTGGTGTGGACATCGGACACTGGAGGGAGGCAACAAGGGTTTTTGTTTGGCTGGTGTCCCTGTCTAGTGGGGGGGTGGGGGTATTTGTATGTTATCTGTGACAACCTGGCTAGGCCAGGGCGCCACATTCCCCCTTGGTGAAATGCAGACCGTCCGCGGGCTGCCCGTCCATCACCGGTTTTCTTTTTCAACTGTAAAAAGATATAAATAACATGGCAACATTTCAAACATAAGCATTTCTTGTGAGGACACTTAAACGTTGCACATATAAACATAAACACTTTTAATAATGACAGACAGACGGATGTCTTCCGCTCTCCCACCCAAGCAACCTAGCCCTGATGCTGCCCCTAAGAAGTGGGCAGCACCCCTTGACCCCAGTCCAGGTTCAGGCTGCCCGAGCGGGAACGGGTACGGTAACTCGCACCCGGCTGTCACTTCAGGGGACCCCACATCTTTGGGGGACCCCTGACCCCCGGAGGATGGCCACCGGTCCTGGTGCTGGCCGGGCCCCAGCCTCCTCTGCTGTGGGCCCTTCCTCCAATCTGCCTCTCCGGAGGTGACCCCAACGGAATATCACCCCTCAACTTATTTACAAGCCCACTAGTTCGTGGGTGACCTGTCAGTTCTCGGCCATGTCCATGAGTAGTCTCTCATGCAGGTTGTAAACACACAGGGTCCCCCCGGGGACAACTTGCCGGCAACGGCCGGAATAATCACACAGTCAATCAGGTAAAGCTTTGGTTTGATTTACTGTCATTCATTTAAACTGCTGAGGGTCCCAACGGGGGACAACAATTTTTCTTTTCCTCCTCTTTAAACAGCAATCCCACGGCCCAGCTGCTGTTGCTGCCGCTCCCGGTGTGGAGCACCTTTTGCTTGCTCTGGTTCAGGCGGTGTGGGGGATGGGCCCAGACAGAGTCCCTCCATGTCGGCTACGACCGGTACCTTCGATAATGAGGGACCCCACTGTGACGTGGCCTGCTCTGCCTCCTGGCAGCTGCATCCCTGCCGTGCCTCAGCCGAGGCCCGGGGTCTGGGAGCAGTTGACGGGACTTGCGGTGCTGGCCTCTGGTCGGGGATCGCCTCCGCTGCGGCCAGGCGGACTGCCAGAGCCGCGATGGCTTCAGGTGGGGCCACTTCCGGGGCCGATGGCTGATTGTCGCGGACGGCTACTTCCCGCGGGGCCTTCCACGGTAGCGAAAGGGACACAGGCCGTTCCCGAAAAATGCCCCCAGGCCGGTCCTCTAGGGCGGACGGGTTGGCTTCCGCTACCGGTGTTGGGGGTAGCGGACCGAGCGGAGGTGCAACAGCAGCTGGTACGGATGGTGGGGGAAGCAGGAGGGTGAGCGGGCGCAGGCCGGGCCCCTCAGCCACAGCGGCCGGTCCGTCTCGGACATAGGGGCGTGGGTCGCTTACCTGCTCCTCCAACTCTGTCTCCACCTCGCGTCTCTGCACGGCCGCCGCCACTTCCTTCATCTCAGCCACCCAGCGCTCCATCAGGAACCGGACCTGGGCTTGAAGGCGGCAGCACATCTGTGCGGTCCGGGCTTTCACCCACGCCGCTGTTCCTGGCGTGGGCTCGGGGATTTCCGCGGTGCCGGACGGACGGGACATCATGCGTGGCCGTGTTCCAGGAACCAAGTGTATGCAGAGTCCTGGCGTCCCCGCTTTTATAGCTTCGGCTACATCAGGCAGACACACTCTCGCGCCCCCTTGGTACTCTTCAGCACTTCCGTTTGTTGGTGGCGGGGCTTCGCTTTCACGCCTTCCCTGCTCGGAGAAGATGCTCGAGCGGGAGATTTTCGCGCCAAGATGGCGGCGCTTCAAAATTTCCGGCCAGACGCCGCCGGCGGAGATCACAAGACGCACTTCTACTGGTAAGTAGATGGGTTCAATCCTGTTCACAGCACCAAATTGTCGCGGGCGGGGAGGACGCCGTCGCTGCTGCGCTCTTGCTAACGCTCGGGTCCGGCGCTGCTGCAGCTGCTCGGTGGCTCGAGCAGTGGGCCGGATCCGGGGACTCCTCGCCCTTGAGTGAAAGGGGTGGTTGGTTTGGGGGATTTAGTCCGTGACGTCACCCACGGATCGTGGTGAAGATAGGCACCACCGCTGCTGATGACAGGGATCCCGGGAGCGATGGTAGGGAGCAGCTGGGATGTTGTTTTCCCCCTCCGTGGGTAGGGGTCGGTGGTCCCGGGGCCCAGTGATGTTGTGACGGGGAGGCAGGGTTGGTGAGGTGCAGGGTTGCAGGGACAGTGCGGCGCAGTGCCGGATGGCACGGGTGTACTCACTCAGCAAGAAAGGTACAAAGTCCTCGGTAAACCAAACGGCTGGATGGACGGGTCCCGCAGCCGGCTGCAGTGCTTCTCCCCGGACAGGTGATGGCGGCTGTCTTTCCTTGCACCTTGATGTTCTCTTTCTGACTACTATGGATTCCCAACGGTAGTCCGTTCCCCAGTGTATGGGTACCGGAGGAGCCCGTTTGCCCGCAGACGCTGGCCCTTGGGTCTCTAGCCTTAGGTGGTAGCTGTATACCCTCACGGTGTGGGCGGTTGCCTTCAATCAGGACTTTTGCTGTTGTGAAACCCCTGGGGTTCCAGTCACATTTGGATCGGACTATTGTCGGCGGCTCCAAGCCTGGTCGGGGTCCGATGGCCCTGCCTGTGTGTGCTGGCTTCACTTCACTCCCCGGTCGGTACCGGCGGGCCGTTGCCCGTCCCCAGTCCTACGGTTCCGCGTTGCTCCACCACTCCTGCAGATGGCCACCACCGTCTGCCAACCTTGCTGTCAGTGCCTGGGCCGCAAACCCAGACACCCAAGTGTTTACTCCTCTCACTTCAAACTCCTACACTGTTCTGTCACTTTTCCCGCCTCCAGGCCTGTGAACTCCTCGTGGGTGGGGCCAACCGCTTGGCTCTGCCCCACCTGGTGTGGACATCAGACACTGGAGGGAGGCAACAAGGGTTTTTGTTTGGATGGTGTCCCTGTCTAGTGGGGGGTGGGGGTGTTTGTATGTTATCTGTGACGACCTGGCTAGGCCAGGGCGCCACAAAAAAACACCATCTTCCCTGCAGACGAAGGTCGGTCATTAATGAAAAATGATAGATAAAAGTGTCCATGATCTCCTGGGGATAGCCAATGGTAGGACACATCCAGACTGATAGGTATGCATCAGCTTGGATCGTGCACATATACTGCAAGCAGACACATAGTCATCAACCTCCTGATTCAACCTCAGCCCCCATAAATGAAGAGAAAGGAGGTCCGAGGTTTCTTTACTACATGGATGACCAATAAGTATGGTATTGTGATATTTCCCAATTTTTTTACGCTGCAAATTAGGGCGTCCCCCTGAGCCTCCAATTCCTCCCCCTCCAGATCGGGTCACAAAGTCAGGATGACCACCCCCTTTCGCAAAATAGTGATAGGGCTCTCATGATCACTTTGACCAGGGAAGCTCCGAGATAAAGCATCTGCCTTGATGTGTTTATCTCCAGGACGGTAAGTGACAGTAAAAGAAAACCTGGTAAAAAATAAAGACCATCTAGCCTGCCTAGGGTTGAGACATTTGGCAGATTCAATATATGGCTGTTTTTTATGGTCTGTAATCACAGTTATGGGACAAACTGCTACTTTCAGCCAATTATGCCATTCCTCAAAAGCTAACTTCGCCGACAGTTCTCTATTGCCAAAATCACAGTTTCTCTTAAAGTCACATTTTTGAAAAAAAAAAAAAAGCACATGGACGCCATCTACCAGGTGATGGACCCTGTGACATCACAGCCCCAACCCCCACCTCAGCTGAATCAACCTCTACAATAAATGGCTATGAAACATCAGGCTGAATGAGTATAGGCGCATTGGAAAACAGTTCTTTACAGAGAAAAATGCCTGCGGAGCAGAGTCTAACCATTTACAGAAATCCGACCCCTTTTTGTCATGTCAGTGAGGTTTCACAATTATCGAATAATTCTGAATACATTTTCGATAAAAATTGGTAAACCCTAGAAAGCATTGTAACGTCCTCAGGTTTTCTGGATGAATCCTGTCAAGTACTGCACAAACGTTTTATGGATCCATCTGAAACCCTAAAGGGCGCTTTACACGCAACGACATCGCTAACAAGATCTCGTTGGGGTCACGGAATTCGTGACGCACATACGGCCTCATTAGCGACGTCGTTGAGTGTGACACCTTCGAGCGACCGCTAACGATCAGAATTACTCACCTAATCGTTGATCGTTGACACATCATTCATTTCCCAAATATCGTTGCTGGTGCAGGACGCAGGTTGTTCGTCGTTCCTGAGGCAGCACACATCGCTACGTGTGACACCCCGGGAACGTCGAACAATAACGTACCTGCGTCCTGCCGTCAACGAGGTGGGCGTGTCGTTAATGTGGCTGGTCTCCGCCCCTCCGCTTTTATTGGCGGCCGCTGTGTGACGTCGCTGTGACGGTGCACGAACCTCCCCCTTAAAAAAGAGGTTGTTCACCACTCACAGCGATGTCGCTAGAAAGGTAAGTCTGTGTGACGCGTCCTAGCAATATTGTGCGCCATGGGACGCACAAACGATGGGGGCGGGTGCTTTCACGAACGACATTGCTAGCGATGTCACTGCGTGTAAAGCGCCCTTAAGACAACATTAGGTACCCCAAAAACTGCA